>NC_041011.1:5238150-5884150 GCF_004193775.1 Glycine soja
GTGTGATTCTTATTTGACCTCCCTTTATGGAGATGTTTCTGGTGTTGTAATTCAAGTCTAGTGAATCTCATTGTAGTTCTGTTTGGCCAGAGTTTGAATAAGATGTGTGAAACTCTAAAAGGTTAGATTATAAATAAGACAAGATATATATTACTTTTTTTTCATAAAAATTGTACTAAAATGATGTAACAATATAGTGTACTGCTCGTATTCGTAATAAAAAAATTTTTACTGGTAAAATGTTTGAGAGAGATTGAAGAGGGAACAAATAGATAAGGTACACGAACATGTTCTTAGAGGAAAAAGTAATTAGGATAAAGCTGAGGCTAGGTGAAAAAGGTGAGGGAAAGCTCTTCAAAATACCTTTTCTAAAAGTTGTTTTTTCTATTTTTCTCTATAAAACATGATATTATTTGTAAAGCTTCTTTAAAATAGTATTTATTGTACACAAGATTCATCTAAAAAGATTTAGTAAAGAGAGTTGTTATGATACCAGAGAAATTTAAAAATTTTGATACAATTGTTTCTTGGGGGTCAATGATTGAATAAGTTTAAACACATTGATGAAGAAAATGAGAAGGGGACAGCAAGGGTAAAGAGAGCTTCAAGATAACAGTATTAAAATCCTTAATTTTGGAAGATAGCATAGAATTTTCGAGAATTTCTAAATTACACTATCAATAACACTCAATTGCTATATACTCTAAATCATTACATATCATTGACTCGCAAATAGTAACCGTTAATTAAAGATCCAATTCCACGTTCCCGCGTATAATTAAGAAGGAAGAATTGAATGAGCCAAAGGTTGCATTAAATGACATGTCGCTTTAATATCGTGAAATGCCTCCTTTCTGGCTTATTAGGCTCCCCATGATGGAGATATATGTACACATTGCGCTTTCTTCCCATCCAAATCCAATCCTAGAATTCGCTTTGTAATATTCCTGCAATACTCTAACTGAACACTAATGCTGAAATTCCATATTAGAAATCAAGTTAATTTTTATTTATTTAAAACTACCTTAATTAGGACCTTAAGTTCTATAATGATACTCTAAATATTGTACAAATTTTAATCCTTTGAACTGATTATGAGATTGATCATTGATCGAGATTGAATCATACTTACAATTCCTCTTTAATTTGGAGTTATGTATGTTGTAACTTAATGTAACATAAGATTCATATATCATAACATTTGCTCCAAGATTGAATATCGTAGAGACTAATGGAAGATTCTCAAATCTTTGATTGCAAATGTATTAATCATTCAAGGGTCTCCCACTCTGGACCCGAAAAATCGCTCATCCAAGTGATGTTGATGAGGAAAACGAAACAGCAATAGTGGTGTGCCACTCGCCAGAAAGAAAGGGTTAATCATAGGTAATTTTGGGGCTACGTGGTAGCTATCATGAAAAGAGGTTCATTTATTTTCCTTTCGTGATGTGCTAACATAAACTATACACATCTGAAAAGGATAGTTTCCAGTACCAACTAATCATGCAGAAAAAATAAAAATAAAAATCAAGCAAATAAGGGCACACAAACAATATGTCAAGGCTTAAAGAAAAGAAATCATAGTTCTAGATTCAATTTATATAAGAATATTGCACGGGTGATCCTCACGGAGACACCGCGTGAGGAGTACACGCCAATTGTCTGTATAGTGAGTCCAGAAGGGTGAAAAAGACCCTCAAAATTGTTGCATTTAGTGTGCATGTTTCTGTACCTATAAGTAAAAGGCTCCACAGTACCATATCTCCCAAGAAATTTCATGCATTGCTTCTCTTCATCTTATCCACTTAGTCATCATTATAAATATCTACACTCTACAATCATGAAACTAAAACCTCATTTATAAAAAAAAAAAAAAAAAAAAAAAGCTTTCCAGTTTCAACCATATAGCTTCATAAAGAGTACTTTAATTAATTAAGATAACATTACATTACAAAGTTCATGATGCTCTGGTCTTTCTTTGGAAAGGTACATGACGGTCTTGCGGTAGTGTTTGCACCGATTAAGAGATCGCTGACACCGATCAGCAATGACGATTCAGCGAGAGAGGTGCCGGGTGACGTTTTGGAAGGGCACTTTGTGGTTCTTGCTAACAAGGGTGAAGAAAGAAAAAGGCTTATTGAGGAGTTGCACTATTTGGATGACCCTGCATTTTTGGGACTGCTGGAGCGGGCAAGAGAAGAGTATGGTTTCAGACAGAAGGGGGTTTTGGTCATTCCCTGCTACCCTCAAGAACTAGAGAAGATTCTAGAACAACAACCAAGGGATCATGAAAGTACTGTTGGAGGAGATGGAGGCAAATTAACGGATTCAGTTCAAGATATTAGTGAATGTAGCGCCATTTCATGCAGTAGTTGACATGAAATTGGAAACGAACTTTGTTGAATTTAATAGCAAATTAACTGTTAGATATTTAGATTCAAATCGGCCATATCTTGTTTGAGACTTCTGGGGCTGGCTACTAATAATTTAATAGAGTAAAATTGTTAATGGCTTCATGAACATAACTTCACTGCACCAATCACATGAGAGTCAAACTTCAAGTTAACTTAATTAGCTTGGTCTAACAAGTACAACAATTGTTTTCTTAATTATTATCACATCATGTGTATGTTATAATTCTTAATCCCCACTTCTCTCTTTAATTTCTTCTATCTGAATTGTAAGTAGGAATAACATTATATATACTTAAAAAAAATTCATCAGAAAAGCTTATATTGATAAATATCCAAAAATAAACATATGTAGGGTTCATAACTTCATAAGTTCAAACATATAGCAAAGGTCTAATCAGTGAATTAAGCGAATGAAACCGCATGTTTGAGTTTTATTCAGCACAAAAAATAATTATAAAAAGGGTAAGTAATTAAGTAAATTGAAGATGTATAAAAAGGCTCTCTCAATTTTAGCTTCAAGAGATCACATGGGAAACTGCAGCAGCAACAGCAACAGCGGTGGCAGAAGATGTAAGGTAGGACGTCTACTTTTCTATTCAAGCTATTAAGTGTGAATAAATAAAAACAGTTTATGTAACTGGTTCAGCTTTCTTGAGACCACACTAGAGTAAGCTACGGAATAATCGGACTTTCCACAAAGGAATGCTCTTTGCACTCCCTTACAAGCCTCAAGGTCTGCAGAAGTTCAGAGAAGAGAAAGAAGCATAGAAAGAACATGTGTACATGAGACAGAGAGAGAGAGAGTGCAAAATAAGTTCTAAGCTATTGTTTTTTATCAGCAAAAGAAAGATGTGCATTAGATATTTTGATTTTTGGGTACAAGAGGTACCCAACCCTTACAAATTAAAAAATAATCATAACAATTACCATCTCCATCCTGATTACTTTGTACTAAATTAAAAAAAATTATAATCGTAACTTAGTAAATCTAAATTAAAAACATTTTTCTTTGATATATATCATAAATAAAATAAAACTTATATAAATTATTTACTTACTAATAAAATAGTTTAATTTAATCTCAATCTCTTTTTTGAACATCATTAATAAAGAGAATAATTATTATTTTTGAATTATTGAGAGAATGTTTTCGTGTTTCTGTCTTATACATGTTTCTTTGTCTGATATTTTTGGCTATATTTAAGATGTTTATAACTATTTTTTAAGCATGCATGGTAATTTAAAGAATATATATCAGTATCCGATGGGCAAGAACATGCAAACAATTGGCAAACAAGATGAATTAATAGTGTTAGAGCTTAATTATTTCATGCATTAATGCAAGTACTTATGCAACAGGTTCCTGTATCTGTTCATTGATCGCCATAGTACTACAAAAATATGCATAAATGGGATTAAAGCTTTGTTATTCAGAATTTCAGATAAAAATTATCTAAAAGAATCCAGAATTATTCACCTTAAAATAGAAATCATTATGGAACAAATTGAAGATAACAGCCTTAATATGTAGGTCTTCTCCCAATTTATCCACACATTCTTTTTTTTATTATTAATATATTATTAATTGATTTCTAATTAAAAATGATCAAGAGGAGGTTTTTTTCTTTTTATATACATTAAACATTCTACTCTTCCATGAATCCATGCATGTGCAGTTATGCATTATTGCACTCACATGCTTGTCCAGGACCCTACGACCCTACTGCACAATACGTACAATGAAATCGTTTTGCTGCAATATTCACACCGCAATATTTCATATTTCATATTTAGTTGTTGTTGCTGCAATCAAGAGTGAAGAAACATAAAGTTTTTTAATTTGTTGTTGTTGTTTCCTTTAATGAGACAATTTTGTTCGAGTTAAGTGAGACTATTATGAGCCATACATCTCTCCATTCGAAATTCAAATATCTACCGTAGTTGCATAATCAAGGTTTGAAGGTAAACTATCTTATCATAGTTTTTATTTTTTAAAACTGTGTTATTATAGTTAATCCACTTGTTCGATAATAAAAAAAGTATATTGTTACTGCTTGATTGATCCTGGATTCTTGGGCTCAGACAGCAACAGCCTCTTGCAATCCCTTGTCGGCCTCAAGAAATTGCAGAGTGTCGGAGAGAAGCAGAGCAGACTGCAACAAAGATGCATGAAGATATACACACCCTAATATTGTTAAAATTGATTTTCCCTAATTAACTAGGAAGTTTTAATTTCTGATTATAATTAGTTTAGCCTTTTGTTCCTGCTCCAATATTCGTTATATTTTTTAGTCAATTTATCTTCACTTATTGTAATTAGTAAATTAAAAAAATTAATAAACTAACAATTAACATTTAACAATAAAAAAATACTCAATCTCTGCCATTGTCAGCATCCTCATGTTCCTAATCCATGGTTAATTATGATATGCACCTAACCCACCCAATATTAAGCTCTTAGTCAAAGCTTATCAGGGTATTTCTTTCTGTACCCTTCAATAATCATTTAACACTCCCTTTTTTCATTCTGAAAGGTAATCCAGAATGTAAAACATTCATTATAGATTATCTTTTCCAAAATGAAAGGAAGGTATCGGGTGATTAATTTAATTATGGGGTGCAGAAGAAAGGATCGACTTACTATATTTGCACTCAACCCATGTCTTTTGTGTGCCTTTGGATGGAAAATTATTTGCTTAAAATGATAGTTTTTTTAAGATAATTATTATTTATTAAGTATATCTATTTTATATTACAAAATTAACATTTTCTTTATTATCATACATATATACATATGGGTTATTCACAAAGTTTTGATGTTAAGTCTGTACAACTTGAACTCATTTTTTTGAGTTTAAAGTTAAGTTTAAGCTTATTTGTTTATTTTAAAATAATGAATTAAACTTGTTTTTTGTTTGTATACAATGGTCCACTGTTGGTAGAATTTATGGTCTCATATATATTACTCAAATCTCCTACTACTATGCCAATCTTAATGGTTCTAATGAATTGAACATAATTAAACATTTTAGTGACTCAAACTTAATAGTTCATGCATGCATATGATCTCTTGTCATTTTCGTCTCTAAGGTTGCATTCTGAACTTGGGTAGATGCTAATATAGAAACAATACTATTTTTGCTAGAGAAAACCTTTTAAATCCAGTGCAGATAGCCACCTGTTTTCTTCAAGATTTCTTAATTTTGCTGCAAATCATTACAAATCACAGAAACAAGCTCAGTAAAATGTCCCCACCACCAACTGAGATCTTGTCTCGATACCATGAAAATGGAACAACAGGATTTGAATATGGAGCCATCACTGATCCGTGTTCATAATGGTTCTGTCTTAGTTAACGTTGCTGCTGCATGTTACCAAATAAAAGACTCGGCCCCGCTTGAGATACAGCTGAATCTAGCAACTGACAAAGGATCACGAGTTCTCATAAGTGTTGGCTGAAAGAGATAGCTTATCTCTTCACACTAATTTCAGGAACAATGGTGCTGATTATTAATCCATGCGTGGACAGTGGATCTCATACTCAAGAGTAGATCCATCACTCTCCTCTTTCTCCCCAAGGCTCTGTTTGATTGTGAGGAGAAATAGAATGAATGAAAATAAAAGGGGATAATTTTATTTAGGCAAGTATTTAAATATCTAACTTCCAATAAATAAATATTTAATAATTAAAAAATTTTACAAAAATACTTATTATTAATTTCATGTGTAAAACTAGAGATGAAATTTATTGTGAGAAAAAATAATTAAACAAAAATTAACTCAATACTCTAATTTTTTTATTCATTTTTTTCTATCAATATTTTTTAATTTTAAAAAAAAAATTCTTGTGTATGCACAAAGGATCTTGAGGGAGAAGGGGGAAGCTAGACCCTTGCTTGCCCAGATAATTTGAAAAAAAAAAAGAAAAAATATAATTGAATGTTAGATTGTTTAATTTCAGAAAAATAAGTGAAAAATAGAGTAAAAATAAAATGATAAATTTGTTTTAGTTTGAATGAAATGAGAGAATTAAATTTAACAGTTTTATATGAAATTACTCTTACAATATAGGAACACATATATGGTTAACATAATTCTCTCACAAGGGGCATTTTCCTCATTGCAAGCAATCACTGTCAAATTCTTGCACATAAAAAAAGCTTCTCCAACCTATCACAAGTGTTCAAATCTTTCACCCGGGAGAGAGAAGCTTCTTTGCGCGTCGCACCCACGCTTATTCAACTTATTTCCACATTCAATCATCTCAATCAAACCACTTGTCACATTTCAGTCTTTGTCCATTTGCTCTAAATCAGTACTACCAAGCAAAGAGTATCGTTTGTAAACATTCAAAAGTTTAAGTGTCCATTTTTATAGGGACTTTATTTATATTTGTGTTGTATAATTTCTAATTTATAAGATAAGAGATAAAATGAGGTAAAGGATAAGTAGCAAGAATAGTAAATAATAACAGATATTAGTAGACAAAGAAATTAATAGGAAACAAAAGAATTAATAGGAAATTCAATAAAATGAAAATGTTAGGACTTAGCATGTCTTGTTTGTTTAAGATGTATTATTTTTTATTAGATTACTTGTCCCTGATGTCTCATGATGACAAACTTATTTTATCTATCTATCTTACAAATGTCTTTGTAAAGATTCAACAAATAAAATGCATAAAGTTCTAATTCTAGATATTTCCTTTAATGCATGGGCATAATGCAATTACTCTATGTTTAACAATGATTTTATTAAGATACCTTCCTTTTAATTCTATTAAAAATTATCCTCTCCGAGTGACTAATTCTCAAAACAAATACATGCAAGGCCTTCCTTGTATTTTTATTAAGGATTATTCTCTGTCAAGTACCTAACCTCCAAAATAATGCAAGAAATTAAAAGTAAGAAAGGATAATAAGATAGAAAATACATGTTGCATTGATAAATATGAAGTATATAATACATCTTTTGACTTTTCAGGCATGTTAGGCCCTAACTAAGAGTTTAGCCTCCTAAAGCCATAAGAGGCCTTACACTGAAAAAGGGGTATAAGAACTGGTAGAGAAAAAGGGATAGAAGGAGGGAATAAAAAATAATGAGAGAAAAGAAAGAATTCCCTAAATGAGAGTTCTCAGGCTTCAGGTGTGTATTAGAGTGTTCTGAGACTCGGTGTGTCCTTTCTCCTTGGCTTGACTCTCTTTTTATAGCTGCTGGAGTAGACTTGGGTCTGCATGCTCTCGCTTAGCGCACTCTTCTTGCTTAGCGTGGATGCATGCATTTGCGCTTAGCGCGTTCTGCTTGCTTAGTGCAGGTGCTTGAATTCCCGCTTAGCGTCAATGCTTGTCTTCGTGCTAAGTGCGCCTTGCGCGTGGAACGCGCTACAATTTAAGCATGAATAACTTCTAAATAATTATTTTTAAGGATATTTTTATCATCATAAACATTTCATATTTAACCGTTATCAAGGGCAAAGTTTAGTGTCATTGTCTAGCCTAGGCCCATGCAACTAAGTCATGTGAGTTTAGTGATATTTTGGCCGTTTAGCTTGGCCTCGAAAACGTGAAAGGGTGCATGCTTGATGCTTTTGCTTAATTTTCTAATCCCAAAAGAGGTAATAAATAGGAGAAGGAGGTCAATAACATATTCTTTCCGTCAAATTATAAATGTAGTTTTAAGTTATTTTACATAGACTAAAAAATATTAATAAATAAATGAAAAAATTAATTTTATAAAATTAATTTTATCTAATTATCATTAATTTATTTTTAATTTTTATTTCTTATCATTAATAAATGGAGTACTATTTAACTCCCACCACTAAGGTTGACTCAACCAATTTGTTTTCGGTCCAAACAATCCACGCCAGGAGCATGCACTGATAAAAATCTGTAAATTAATTGGAATTTTCAGGGGATCATTGGTTCATGAGTTGAAAATACATTTCAAGACAACTTGTCTTCAATTATCACTGGAAGCACGAGGTTTCAGTCCATTCATTTAGTTCATAGCAAATGGCAGAATTTACACAATAATTGAAATCTGTTGCAGCATAGACTTTACTGCAAGATGCTTGTGTGATTAATTGTTAAAATTGACGGTGGAATATCTCCATGTGTACAACTTCATGGCCTTCTAGACATTATTGGTGTGTCATAAATCCTGTTTTGCTAGCCATGTGGTGGCACGGGATTATGGCTTTTTTTTCCCTTTCTCTTTGCCTTGTTTTTGTACTGTTTTGCAATACTGTTGCTATTGTTTAGTCTTTATCAATAAATATGTTTTGCTTATTAAGAAGAAAAGAAAAAGGGCAAATAATATTATAGACACACAAATTAAGAGCCAAAATCTGAAGCTGAATGCCGGCGAATATAGGGGAAGAAGTCAACGCGCCAAAGGTTGCATTAAATTGGCTCCACTCACTGCAAATCCAAATGATTGAGATAAACATGTTCACTCCCTTTCGAGATCCTATGCAAGTTCACTTTGTAAATCTCTCCCACAGTACTCTACATTAAACACTACTGTAGCTGATAATTCCAAATTAACTATAAAATCTAATATGATTTTAAATTGTGATTGTGATGAATAAAAATAATAATATTTATGTTACAGGCAATTATGATTGCGGCTGATGAAATCGCAATTGTATTGCGGTGAGAAAAAAATCTTTTGCAATTTAATTGTAGATCGTAATTTAAAACTATATATGAAACCTAGTTTCAAATTGTAACTCACTGTATCACAACTTTGTTGTTGTCTATCCAAGAAAGAGCATTGAAGGACGGGATAGTCATGCATGAAGACATTCATATCTTTTATATATTGGGAATGTTGTGTGGGATCTTTCCCTCTTTTCACAAAGGTACTTATTTGTTTTTCTTTGGCTATGTTTTAATTAAGATATATAGATAGAAATAGGAAAATGATAGTTTAATTTTAACTATTCGTGAAGTTGCTGAGGTAGCATAAGAGGTGGACAACACTGATTATGATAATTCTTACCGTCATGCTTTCAGTGTTGTCTTTTTAGAGTTGTTATGTAAGCTACATGTTTAGTTATGCAGAAATTATAGTTGTAAGTATAATTATGAAATTCTTTGTCATATTCAAGATCTAATTCATCTGAATTTAATTGAGAGAACCTATTTAAGAGAATAAACTATGTCTTAATTTTTTTTCTATTCACAAATTAAATCTGAACCTAAAATTAGTTTTAAGGAAAATAAACTTTGTAACTTTATTTTTATTACAATTTTGCACCTTGAATTTAATATGGGCATTACTATTTTTTATCAGTGATATGGGCATTACTATCAAAGCATATGTTGTGACCTTTTCAAGGAAAATATACCAATCTATTAACCGGTAATAATCATATGAATATCGAAGGTTTTAGCATGGTTTCGAGGGAAAATAATAAGAAGAAAAAAAGTTCATAAGGAATGAGACTTATTTAACAAGCGCCACAACTCGATGTGACTTATTTATCCCATATGGACCTTATTAAGAAGCATGTTGATCCCCACAACCAACATACTAAAGGGAGGAGTCATGCGATTAGCCATTTCCATATTTTTGTTTTGTTTTTCTTTTTCTAAATTATAAAAGCAATTCTTTTAGTATAATACACTGACGATTTGCTTCATAAACTAATATTATATAAAGATGGAGATACACTATTTTAAAACTTACCCTTTTTTGTTATCTTTTTATAATATTTAATTTTCATTTACATAAAATCGTGTGTATGTGTATATTATTTTATGAAAAACAAACCTGCTGCTGCAATAATGGAGCTCGATCACATCATTCTTTCAAGTGGCTTGTACAATAGTAAATCAAAATCAAGAGTTATAAAATTGACTCTTAGTGAAAAAATAAACAATGAGAAAAAGTGGTGAATTTAAAGTCATTGTTCGATAATAATAAAAATTAACATTTAATATCACGATTCTATTATTCTGTTATAAGCTACAATTAGTTAGTTATTAAGCAGTTAGTTAGTTACCTTTTATACAGTTAGTTAGTTACTCCTTATCATTTGTATATAAACCATTTCTTGTAATACTTTCATCAATTAATTACAATCTATTTTTTTCATCCTGCACTTTCATATTTGATATGGTATTAGAAGTTATTCCTTCTGCGCCTATTGCTTCCTCTTGAAGCCTCTCTCTGTACCTTTCCTTCTCTCCTGGTATTGTCTTAGTTTCACACCCTCTTACAAGTGAAAACTACAATTCTTGGAAGAAAGCAATGCGCATGGCACTTCATGGGAAGAACAAATATGGGTTTGTCGATGGTTCAATTCCTGAACTTGATTTGGGTCACTCCACTCATGCTTTGTGGCATCACAATGATAGTATCATCTCTTCCTGGCTTCTTAATTCGTTATCAAAAGAGATGCAAGTAAGTATCTTACATTGTTCTTCTGCCAAAGCAATCTGGGATGATCTCCAAGTACGTTTCGATCAGTGTAATGGTCCTCTGATTTTTCAGCTTAAGCATGAATTGATCATTCTACAACAAGGGTCCATGTATGTTTCTTCCTTCTACTCCAAACTTCATTCTCTCTGGGAGTCACTGTCAGAACTGAAACCATCACATAGTTGCACCTGTGGCAGAATTAAACCATGGTGTGATTTTGAACAGATAGAGTATGCTATGCAGTTTTTGATGGGGCTGAACGAATCTTTCTCTACTATCAGAGGTCAAATTCTATCCATGGATCCCTTTCCCTCAGTAACTAAGGTTTTTGCCTTAGTTGTTCAAGAAGAAAAGCAAAAAGAGGTTGGTGCTTCCACGTCTGGAACTTCTGCTAGTGAAGTTTCACATGTTTTTGCCTTCAAGAATTCTTCTACTGCACAAAATAATTCTGAAAAATGCTCCATAGGCTCTTCCAAGAATCGCCCCTTGTGTGCTCATTGTGGTATGTTGGGTCATACTCAGGATCGTTGTTTCAAGTTGCATGGCTATCCTCCAAATTATAAGAAGACTGGATATTCCTCAGAGGTCAAGAAGCACTATTCTTCTTCTTCTTCTGAACCACCACACAAGGTTGCTCAACAAGTGTCTGTTGATATGCCTCACTCACAACCTTCTTCTGGGGACTTAGGTTCCCAGTTTCAGCTTATTGCCCAGCAATATAGCCAATTGATGAATCTTTTAGAAAGTCATGCTACCAATGTTGTCATTCCTCACGGTGTTTCTTCCGCTAGTGGTATGATCCTTTCTACTTCCACTTCTAATTTTCTTCATGATTGTTGGCTTTTAGATTCTGGTGCAAGCATTCATATTACTTGCTCTCTTCATCATTTTTTATCTTATCAGCTTGTTTATGATAAAATTGTAACTCTGCCTAACAGTGACATTATACCCATTCTTGCCATTGGTTCAGTTTGCTTAACCAATACCTTAGTCTTGCATAATGTTGCCTACATTCCTAAATTCAAATTCAATTTAATTTCAGTTAGTGTCCTTCTAACCAATCCTAATTTGTCCATTTCTTTTTCCCAAAATGAATTTGATATTCAGGAGAAGCAAGCTTGCAAGAGGATTGGTAGAGGGGATCTTATCCAAGGCCTTTATGTCCTAGACCTCAAGGACACTCATGATTGAAAATTTACTTTTTCTGTTATCAATTCACATGCAAATTCCACTCTTTGTAACAATGCTCATATTTGGCATTCTAGATTTGGTCATCTATCAAACAAAGTTTTCAATCATTTGAATAATAAAATTGGTTTACACTTCTCCCCTAATTTCTCTTCTTCTAATTGTTCTGTTTGTCCACTTGCTAAATTTAGAAGATTATTTTTTCCTAACTCTAATCATTTATCTGATTTACCTTTTGACTTACTTCACTGTGATATATGGGGTCCCTATGCCCACCCTACATATGAAGGAAAGAGATTTTTCCTTACATTGGTAGATGACTGCTAAAGATTCACTTGGTTATTTCTGCTTAAGCACAAATTTGAAGCTTCAATCTATGTGAAACAATTTTTCACCATGGTTCAAACTCAATTTTTTGTATCTATCAAGTGCCTCAGGTCTGATAATGCTAAGGAGCTTGCTCTCACTCAGTTTTTGGCTTCCATAGGCACTCTTCATCAATTTTCCTATGTTGAGAGACCAAAACAAAATTCAGTAGTGGAAAGGAAGCATCAACATCTACTCAATGTAGCCAGAGCTTTGTATTTCCAATCTAAAGTCCATATCTCTTTTTGGGGAAATTGTGTTACCATTGTAGTCCTTCTCATCAACAGAACTCCTTCACCATTACTGAAACACAGCTCACCCTTCAACATTCTATTCAAGAAGGAACCCAACTATCATGCCTTGAGGAGTTTTGGTTGTTTTTCCTTTGCTTCCACCCTTCCATCATCTAGGAACAAGTTTTCTCCTAGAGCAGTACCTGCAGTTTTTGTTGGTTACCCACAAGGTTATAAAGGATACAAATTGTATAGCTTGGACACTAAGAAGTTTTTTGTGTCTAGAGATGTTGTCTTTCATGAATCCATTTTTCCATTTCAAACCATTTCACAACCCCAAGTCATCCTTGATTCCTTACTTGATTTGGTTATCCCCATTCCTCTCACTAATACATTACTTAACCCTGACCAAAATACTAGCCAATCACCATAGATAGCTACTAGCTCTAACCAAGACCCAAGTGATTCACCCTTAATCCCTGGCTCAGATCAACCTGACCCTTTGCCCCCTGTTACTTTAAGATGGAGTACACGCCACACTAAGCCTCCCTTATACTTGTCTGACTATGTTACATCACAATCAAAGGCTGCATATCCAATCCAGCATCATTGTTCCTTGTTGGCTCTTAGCTCCCCTTACAGAGCTTTCATTAACCAGATTTTAGCTGTATACGAACCTCAATTTTATATCAAGCTGCTCCTTATCCTGAATGGCATCGGGCAATGAATAAGGAAATCCAAGCTCTTGAGGCAAATTCCACTTGGACACTTGTTCCCTTACCACCTGATAAGCATTGTATAGGATGTAGATGGGTGTATAAGGTTAAATATAAAATAGATGGCTATGTAGATAGATACAAAGCTCGATTGGTTGCCAAAGGATATACTCAACAAGCTGGAATCGATTTCTCTGATACCTTCTCTCCAATAGCCAAGCTTACCACTGTGAGAGTTTTGCTCTGTGTTGCTGCTGCTAGAAACTGGTGCCTCCTCCAATTAGATGTTAATAATGTTTTTTTGAATGGAGATTTGTTTGAAGAAGTTTATATGGAACTTCCCAAAGGTTACAAGTCAGAAAATTCTTCCTTGGTATGCAAATTGAACAAATCATTGTATGGACTTAAACAAGCTTCTAGACAATGATTTTGTAAGTTCTCCACTACCCTTCTTAGTCATGGGTTCCATCAATCCAAGCATGATTACTCCCTATTCATCATTGGTTCAGGAAATTCCTTAGTTATTCTACTAGTGTATGTAGATGACATCATCCTGTCAAGACCAAATTTTGCCTCTATGCAAGCTATTTAGACCAAATTGCAGTCTATGTTTCAATTGAAGATCCTTGGCCCTTTGAAATATTTTCTTGGCTTAGAAATAGCCAAATCCAACAGAGGTATCTCACTTTTCCCGGCTAAAGTATACTCTATCTCTTTTAGAAGATACAGGTTTTTTGGCCAGCAAACCTTCCAATCTACCAATGGATCCCATTCTGAAACTCAATCTTCATGATGGAGACTTACTCCCTAATCTCTCAATGTATAAAAGGTTAATTGGTAGATTGATTTATCTGACCATTTCACGTCCTGATATCACATTTGTTGTGAATCGCTTGAGTCAATATATAAAAGAACCTAGAGTTCCTCACCTACATGTTGTTCATCATCTTCTGCAGTATCTCAAATCTGCTCCCAGACAAGGTTTATTTTTCCCAACTCAGAACTCTCTCAAACTCATTACCTTTGCTGATGTTGATTGGGCCAGCTATGTTGATACTAGTGAAGTTGTTTGGTTAAAACAGTTACTTCTTCACTTTGAAATTGATGTGCCCTCTGCGATGTTGTTTTGTGATAATAAATCTACTATAAGCCTTGCCACCAACCCTTCCCACCATGAACGGTCCAAGCACATTGACATAGATTACCATTTCATCAGGGAGTTTGTTCAGTCCAAAGTAATCAAGCTTGTCCATGTCAAGAACCAACAACAAGTTACTGATGTTTTTACAAAAGCACTTTCAGACTCGACTTTTGATAAATTTATTGTCAAGTTGAAAATGATTAACACCTATTTACTAACTTGAGGGGGTATCACAATTCTGTTAGTCTATTATAAGCTACAGTTAGTTAGTTACCTCTTATACAGTTAGTTAGTTACTCCTTATCCTTTGTATATAAATTATTTCTTGTAGCACTTTCATCAATGAATTACAATCTGTTTTTTTCATCCTGCACTTTCATATCTGATATTTAACAACTAATATTTATTAATAAAAAAATAATATATCAAAATCAATTTATGTATATCGATTACCATATTCGCAATTAATTTGTATAATATGCATACATGGACATACAATTTTGTCATTAAGATATAAAGGAACATCAAAGATAAGACTCGGCTAATTGAAGAAGTTTCTCTCAATTGATCCACGCGGATTAAATAATAGTAAATGAGTGCATACAAATGATCAAGACAGATAAGGTTTATTATTATTATTATTATTATTATTATATGGACTACGTACCTATGTATGCTGCAGTATGCATTATTGTAGTCACATGCTTGCCCCCAGCTGGTCCCTAGATAAAGTCGTGCACCCATACGTCTAGCAGAGAGTGTACACTGAGAAGATTGCAGAGTACCAAGGGTGAAGGAAAGAATACCCTACTGCTGATTTCTGTAATTAACTTCCTATTACTTACTATGACACAGAACACTATAATGAAGTTTTAATGTCTAATTATAAATAATTTAGCCTTTTAATTTGCTACTGCTTCAAGATGTATTATATATATGTGTAGATGATCAATTATATATCCTTTAGCCAGTTTAATTTATAATTGTTAGCATTATTATTATTTATGTAAAGTCACACAAGGTAAGAGAAGCTTGTAATATTATCCACTCATACTTATATTAATTGTAACATTTATAACAATTTGATAATGAATTTTTATCAATAAAAATATTCAAAAAAGCACGTACGTTTATCATAAATTTTATATGAATTCGTTTGTGTAGTACTATTAGGACAAATATAGGGGAAGAAATCAGCGCGTCATATATGGTTGCATTAAAAATGAGTTTGGCCACTCTCCACAAGATTGAGATAAATTAACACTTGCTTTCTCCTTTGAAACCTCTTTCAAGTTCATTTGGTTTGTAACATTTTCCACAGTAAAGAATAGAGTCATTGTCTACCAAGAAATTAAGAGCGTTGAAGATATGGATAATTATGCATGGAATACGCTCAAATCTTATTTGCAAAGGCGGTGAAGTGTTTCCTACTTTTAGCACATAATAACTTATCCCTGCAATGTTGATGATGTAAATGAGACAACCATAGCGATAGTAGTGTCAGAACGAATGACGGATTACTTTGTAGTTATCTTTTGATGTTATGTGGAAAGGATTTTCTCTTTTGATAGTCAAGTGTTATAATCTCACTGATTATTTTTTAAAGCTTCTACTTTACAATAGAACCAAGTATTATATATCATTTTGATCATATAATTAGTTAATGGGAGACCTCTAACATTTATTCGTAGTAAGAACTAAACATTTAAAATGTAAAAGTTACAAGACTAGACATTGTTATGATGGTTTGATTACGGTCTAATAACGAGTAGTTCTATAAGTTCAACAACTATTACTATTGGACATAAGGACATGGTTCCCCAATGACTAGAAAATGAGTGGTCAAATAGCTAGGTTTACAATAGACTCTAGCTAGTAGGATCATATTAAAATTAGTATTTAAGTGTAACCTCTAAAGCTAATTCCTAAAGTGAGAGGTAGTCTACCTATATACACGGTTTTGGCCATTATTACTACTCAACGCAGAATCTCTAATATACCCTCCTCATGTGTGCCTTGAAGTTTATAAAAATGGATGTCTAGCTACCGTTGATTTGATAACAAGCTCCTAAGGAATTATCCAATAGGCCCCACAGCTATTAAGATTAACCTTTAATATTATCTTAGATTTTTTTTTTTTATCATACAGCATCTCAGAATTTAAAGTTTGAATTAAACTTAATTTCAAAAATTAGTTCATTAACTGAGAGTTATATTCTTTTTATATATGTTAGGTTAGTCATATATATCATTTTTAACATCAATCAATCAACATATATGTGAAAGAATTTTACAAGAATTTTACACTTAGAGAAAAAGATTGTTGGAATGTATGTTTGAAGATAAGATTTCACATGAACAAGTTGAATAATATATGAGTGAAAAGACTTACATAATGAATTATACTTTTGATAATTTATTTAAAATTTCTTTACTTTTAAAGAGGTCTAATGTGGTAATACTACATTTTCAAGAACGCAAATAATACAGTTTATTCCCATAAAATTATAATTATGATTCCTATGATTTGACAAAATACTCCTTCCATTCAATTTTTAATTGCTGGTTTTTTGGAAAACTATTTTTTCTATTTATCTATCGTTTAATTTTTAAGATTACATTAATTATTTTTTTTATCAATTATTATATCATTACTTCTTTTTTAATCTTTAATTAATTTACACATACATTTATTGGGGAGTGAAAAACAAATATAATAAAAAATAGAAAATTTTATAATTATTTTATTAGAATCAAGAAAATTTATTACATTTCTTGATTTCTACAAATTAAATAATCTTAAAAGAAAGATAAAAAATCAAAATTTTAGTATATTTTTTCATATTTATAATATATATAGTTTTTAGTTTATTTTTACAAGAAATATTTTTTATTTTATTATCTAATATTTTTAAACTTTTATTTTTAGAACCTATTGTTAATCTAACGAATCAAGACTAATGATAACTATCAAAATCAAAATTTTGAAAATATCAAGTAATATAAAATGTATTTTTTAGGTAGTGAAAAGAAAAAAATATTACAACTACCAAAAACATATTTAAGTTATTATTAAATCTCATTTTACATGATGAAAATAAATAAAAAAATACATATGACCCTTTTTAGTGTTTATGTATGTCTAAAAAAAAGCGTTTATATATGTAAATGCTTAAGATTAAAAGAAAATACATACTGTATATCACTTTATTAAGTTTATGTGTACAGTGTACGCGTAAAATCTATGAACACTTGCACCGACAGTCATAACAAACCGTCAATATATGTACCCTAGCACATTTCATATGTACAAAGCAAGCAATAAAGATCCCCCATCTACCAAATCTGCAGAGACTTTGAACTTGGTTTAGGGCTGGTTCTGTTAAACATTCAGCTCAAATCAAACAAAATCTTGCACATAAGAATGAGTATAGGAGAGTCCCACACACAAAGAATCATCAAACAATCAATATTCGTTTATGGGCCAATCCAAAAGTTTTGGTTGTTATTAGAAACCTTCACTTGAAGCAGAAAGCCATGCACATTGCCAGATTGTATAGGCCATCATATATTAATACAAGGTTTTAAAAATTGGTCCGAGATTGTGATTTAGACTGTAACATCAAGATATTTTAATTTTCTTTGATCACATCGGTTGCATTTGTTCTTGTGATATTAAGAAAAGCGACCAAACTGCAATGCAAATGTAACCTATTATATATATATATATATATATATATATAGTAAGACATAGGGAGAAGAAATTCTTGGCCCTACCTCAACGATAACCTGCTTAGCGCGTATGGGAAAGAACGATTGACCTGTCAAAATCATGCAATGTATCTGTAAGGGTTACACACACACCCGCCACATGCTATTGGCCTCTCACCTACAATCAAGATTTTTCGTGTGTTTTCAGTGTGTTCTCGGTATAAAAAGCCGAACTCATCATGTAGAGTCCCCAAGCTCAAAATTTATATATATTAGAAGCTTTCAATCGCTATTAATTCAATAAACTAAATATATATCCCTTCAAGAAGAAAAAAACTAGCATTCAGAGTTGAAGATGATGCTTAGGACCTTTGTTGGGAAGATAGAAATGGGTATTTCACAGTTTGTACACAGAAGGCCACCACTGAGGAACTTCAATGAATCCACAACCACAAGTGTGGTGCCAGATGATGTTAGGGAAGGATATTTTGCTGTTCTTGGAACAAAGGGCGGAGAATCCAAAAGGTTCGTTGTTAGCTTACATTACTTGAATGATCCTGCTTTCTTGGGACTGCTTGATCAAGCTCAGGAAGAGTTTGGTTTCAGGAAAAAGGGAGCACTTTCAATCCCTTGTCAGCCTCAAGAATTCTTGAGGGTTGCAGAGTGTAGAGAAGAGAAGCAACAAAGTTGCAAGGGATACTTATGGAGGATTCTACTTAAGTTGTTGATGATTCTTTTTATTCTTTAGTCACTTAATTAATTGTTCCCTTTTACAGTGTAACAAAGGTAGATCAAATGTTATTGCTTTAATAATTTCTTTGATTTAACGCACACTTGAAAGCAAAATATTTGCAATTATTTCTTTCGAGAAGCTTACAAAATTAACTATTATTTCTCTAAAATAAGTTAAATCAAACACATTCTGATATTCTTCCATATGTATGATGAAATTGCAACTGTTTTGAGTATGATCTTACCCGCAGAGATTATGCATAGGAATATCAGTGCAACTGTTCAATCCAAGGGATTCCAAGCCCTCTGCTGAACAATCGAGCAGAAAAGGTATCATATATAAAATGAAAAAGGTTACTATATTCACACACAACAAATAAAGAAATATAATTAAAGGAAAATAAATTCAGAAAGTGGAGAAATATTTGATCAATATATACAGTTGGCAAACAAAATGAGGGATATTTGCAATTGAAGAATTGATTTGTTGCTACAAACCATGTCCATGACTTTTTTTCACTTTAATTTCTTTACTACACTGATTCAAAAATATGTTGATTTGATTCTTCTTAAGCAGTCATCACTATGTACAGCTATATCAGATACTAGTACTATATAAGCTTTTACTGAGAGCTTCGTAATGCCCTAATTACTTAGAATGCGTCTCATGAACTTTTTTGTGGGAGAAGAAATAAATCTTTAAAAAACCCATCAAGCTCACTGATATGCATGCACCAAAATGCTTTTACTGCTGAAAAAGATTAGAAGATTACTGGTTGGTGCAGTTGTCCCGTTTTGTACAGTCACGGTGAGTTGGAGGCTAAATCGATCTGTATAGCGAGGAACTGAGGATATTAATTGCAATAATGACAAATTTCAGTCCTTATCTTCCAATGAAATGTCTAACTCTCTCTAGCTTCCAAATATCTAATTCTTTTGTCATCTTAAAAGAAAATAATTTGCATGGATATAATGCTTTCATTTGAAATGAACTATTATATGCCTTTCCCATTGGAATCATAGAATTGATGGTGTACAAATTTATTTGAATAAATTATAGTGAATACTGTAAATGGTTTGTCTAAATTATAGTCACTATTTTCTTGTATACTAACCGCTAATGTGTTCTTCCATTTGAATAATAATTTATTAAAAAGTAGTAGACAAAGAATACATGTTTAGAATACAACAACAACAACAACGCCTTATCCCACTAGGTGGGGTCGGCTACATGGATCAACTTCCGCCATAATGTTCTATCAAGTACCATACTTTTATCCAAACCATTAATTTCGAGATCCTTTTTGATAACCTCTCTTATAGTCTTTTTGGGTCTTCCTCTGCCTCGAATTGTTTGTCTTCTCTCCATCTGGTCTACTCTCCTCATTACAGAGTCTACCGGTCTTCTCTCTACATGCCCAAACTACCTAAGTCTATTTTCCACCATCTTCTCTACAATAGGCGCTACTCCAACCCTCTCTCTAAAATGATTAAGTAAATTTCATACTTCTTCCAATACATTTTCTAGACAGTCAATGATATACAAATTTACCAAGCTCAACACACTTATGATACATTCGTAGCCCGGTCTGCTTAATTTCCTTAAAAACAAAATAAGTTTAGACTAAAATATTGATTTACACAATATTTGGTAAAATTAATCAAAAGCTAATTTTTTTTAAATAACTTATTAAATGACAAATATTCAATAAAATTATCTATCAAAGTATTTTAAAAATATAAAATGACAAAAGTAAATATATTTATATGATATTTTTATATAAATTTTAATTTTATTTTATGGATAAAAATATATTTTGAGGTGTTATAATTTATTTTTAACTATTACTATTATTAAAATGATTTATCTATAATAATAGTTTATTTATATTTTCAATAATTATGAAAATTTGGAGTTTGAGAATAAAAATTAATAAATATTATTCATACGTTATTTGTACAATAGGACTTAACTTCTTCTGAATTTTTATCCAGAAGATGTTAAAGTTAATGAATTTAGAGTAATTTTGATTATATTTTGTGTAGAGTTATAGCAGGGGCATGGAAGAGGATTAATGAACTAAAGTGTCGTGCTCAGCGTGATCTCCTCGCTCAACGAGTTAAAACCGCTCAATTCAAGCAAGCCGCTTAGCGCAAGAAGCCATATTGGAAGACAATTGTCACAAGTAAGCGCGTTAAACACGCATCCTACGCTTAGCATGTGGCCACTTGATCCAGCTGGACATGCGCTCTCAGTGCGAATGTCCCACTAAGTGCATAAGAGATTTCTAATTGGTCACTTAGTTGGTGAAACATATAAAAAGGAAAGGAAACATTTTGTTTTCTAGAAGAATGAAAAAACTAGAAGAACAAAGAAACCAAAAGAAGCAAAGAAAAGCAAGAAGTCAATGGAAAGAAAATTTGTTTCCGAAGCTCTAGTCGATCTGTTTCAATTCATTTCTCTTCCATTTTCTTCTCTTTCATCCCACTTTTATATTTTTAAGTCTCTCATGACAATGAGAGACTAAAATCACTCGTTGTTGGGAGTTTTGTTAACCAAACTCTCCTTTGTGTAATAATTTTGAGCTATCTTTTAATATAATATTGTTATTATTATTTATCTCTGTGTTTATCTACACAATTATAGTTTGATCATCCATCTTCATGTATTGTTTTAGATATAAATATTTGGAAATGTTTGTATGCTAAGAACTTGGAAAGAATATCTAAAGTGAGTCATATTTAGGGAGAGTGGTTTTCTTGAGCTTGTTCTTTGCTCTTAATGCAAATCATTTAGTATTCAATACCAAGGAATTGGGAGCAATATTAAGTGATTTAAGTTCTTTCATTTGAGGGATCTTGGTTAGAATGGACTAGTAGATGCAGATAATAATTATATTAATGTTAAAAGAGAAAAATTTATTAAGATTACATCAAGAGAAGTTCTGACAAGCGGAGCCCCCAACATGTTCTTCAACTTATCACAACACCATCTCATAACTTCAAGCAATTGTTTTCTTAACCTTCATGTTCCTTGCTTTATAGTTAATTCCTTTTAATTTATACTTGTAGTTAATTAATGAATAAGATTCAATTTGAGTCACTAACTGCTTAATCGTTAGATATACATATAACTTTAAGTACAAGCATAGTCCCTGTAGAATTCGATACTTGATCTTACCGTTTTATACTACTTGTATAACTTAGTATGCTTGCCAAGGAGTCAAAAAAATTTTGGCACCGTTGTCGGGGACTTTTGTTCCTTGAACTCGGTAGTTAAATATATCTGATTTTGAGCAATTATTCTTCATTCATTGATTCTTTGTATTTAATATGTTAATACATATTAGATTCTTTAACTTGATAACCTGTTCTCAAGTTATTTTAGCCTTCTTATATGCGAGGTAAGGCTTCTGAGGTAAACCTTGTTCCACTAAATGTGGAAATCGTGGCAACCTATAGGAAAAACAACACCTTAAAGAGGAGGAGAGAATAGCTAGAAAAGCATGCAAATCAAGGAAGTAAAGGAATCTCATCCTCCACAGCATCCTCACCATTTCCACTTGATTTGGATGAGCCAACTACATCCACTCCTTTTTTCTATTTTTGCAGATAACTCAATCGCAGGAGATGAGTCATAGAGAGTTTACCTTGGAGGACTATTCCAGCTCCTCATCACCACAGTACTTCACCAGTATTGTGCAGCCAGAGGTACAAGCGACCAACATCTCATATCCCCATTTTCTTATACAGCTAATACAAGGTAACCTATTCCAAGGATTGCCAAATGAAGATCCTTGCGCCCACTTGGCCACTTACATAGAAATATGTAATACAGTCAAGATAGATGGTGTTCTGGAAGGTGTTATTTGCCTCAACCTATTCTTCTTTTCCCTTGCCAACAAATCTAAGAGATGGCTTCACTCATTTAAAGGAAATAGCCTGAGAACTTGGGAAGAGGTTGTGGAGAAAATCTTGAAGAAATACTTTCCAGAATCCAAGACAGCACATGGCAAGGCTTAGATTTCTTCATTTCATCAGTTTCCAAACAAATCACTCAACGAAGCTTTAGATGGCTTTCGCAATTTACTCCGTTGGACTCCAACGCATGGATTTAGTGAGGCAATACAACTAAATATCTTTATTGATGGCTTACGACCTCAATCGAAGAAACTTCTATACACTTTCACTAGTGGTAAGATAAAGTTAAAAACACCTGATGAAGCTATGAAGCTATGGAGCTAATTGAAAACATGGCAGCCAATGACGATGTAATTCTTCGAGATAAAGCTTAAACTCCTACAAAGAAAAGTCTATTTGAACTCACTTCCCAAGACGCATTGTTGGCTCAGAACAAGCTTCTAGCAAAGAGACTAGAGACCTTGACTAAAACCCTAAGCAAACTTCCCAAACAACTACATTCAGGTAATCCTGCTAATGTTTCTGTAATGCAGGCAGAAGGTTGTGCTGTGTGCGGAGGAGGAGCTCATGAGTCAGGCACCTGCATGACTCAAGGGGGAAGCATCAAAAGAGGTCAATTATATTATCAATTGAAACCACCAAGGGTATAATCAAGGAGGCAATGCAAGCTATCATCCAGGAGGCAATGTAGGTTTTCATCAAGGAGGAAATTTCTCCCAGAACCAAGGTCATGCTTGGAGGTTCCACCTAGGTAATAACTTCAATAAAGACCAAAAGGGTCCATCCAATCACCCCCTTAACCAGGGTCCGAATCTATACGATAGAACCACCAATCGAGAGGACACTCTGGCTCAGTTTATGCAAATTTCTATTTCAAATCACAAGAGTACTGAGTCGGCTATAAAGAATCTGGAGGTTCAAGTGGGCCAACTTGCTAAGCAGTTAGCTGAGAAACCCAATGGACAGTTTGTAGCCAATACGGAGAAAAATCCTAAGGAAGAGTGCAAGGTGATCTTCACCAAGAGCAAGGTAAAAGAAAGTCTGGAAAGGAATAAGAATGTAGAGGGAGAAGGAAAGGAAGTGGAAAAAGATGAGGAAGATGATGAGAGACAAATAAAAGAGACTGAGAAAAGAATATTAGAAGAAAAGAAAAAAAAATACCAATGAAGATAGTGATGAGGTCCTGAACTCAAAGACCAAGAGCCAATTAGCCATAGAGGGCAAGAAGGAAGTACCAACTGTACCTGCAAGGATATTCCTTATCCTTTGACTCCTTCGAGAAAAGACAAAGACATGTATTTTGCTCACTTTCTTGATATTGTCAGGAAGCTAAAAATCACCATCCCCTTTGGTAAAGTGTTACAGCAGATGTCGATGTACGCAAATTCATGAAAGATCTCTTAACTAAGGAGAGAAAGTACATTGATAACAAGAACATTGAGGTGAAAAGAAACTGCAGCGCGGTGATCCAATGTATCATGCCCCAAAAATTTAAAGATCCTAGGATTGTGACTATCCCATGCTCCATAGGATCAACTTTAGTGGGTAAAGCTCTCATCGACTTGGGGGCAAGTATCAACTTAATGTCTCTCTCCACGTGCAGAAGATTGGGAAATTTCAAGGTGATCCCTTCTAAAATGACACTATAGCTTGCAGACCGCTCAACCACGCGACCCTATGGTGTGGTTAAGGATGTCTTAGTTAAGGTAGAGCAGTTGACCTTCTTAGTGGACTTTGTTATAATGGACATCGAGGAGGACGTCGAAACTCCCCTAATTATGGGTCGACCTTTCATGCTCACTGCTAACTGTGTGGGGGACATGGGAAAAGGCCATCTGGAGATGAGTGTGAAGGACCAAAAGGTTTCTTTCAACCTATTTGACTCAGCAACACCCACCATCATAGAGCTCTATGACCTATGAGGGTCCTTTGCGTCAAGCCAGTGATGTTAAAGAAGTGCTTATTGGGAGGCAATCTAGAATTTCTAACCTTTAATTTTCTTTTCTATTGTTTAACTTATGTTGTTAGATATATAGTTGCATAATTGGTGTGATATTTTTGTGATCTTGTGCTTGCTGGCTTATACCCTGATTGTTTGAACTCCCTGGATTAATACATGTTATATCGATAATGTGATCAAGTTCAAATTCAAATTGCTAGTAGGGTGGTTGTTGTTGAAATAGGCTATGATTCAATTCTAATGTTGCGCGCTAAGCGCGCAAAGACAATTTTGGCCTATACGATAAGTCGAAAGCACGCATCTTTTCATCATTCTCCTATTTCTTAATCATCCAACCAACCTTATATCTTCATAGTAGTATATTTTTAGTTTTTATTAAACACATGTTTTTTAGTTCTAAAGAGGAACTAAAATTACATTATTTTTTAATATAAATATAGAGACGATAAAATTATTAATTTTTTGTAGAAACTAAAATTAAATTTTAAAAATTACTGTAACATGATAAAAGTCAATTGGTTTAATTATTAATTTCATCTCTATATTTATTCATACTTTGTAAAATGAAAGATTTTTACGTAACATAATGCGGTCAATTGAGTTAGAGGAAGCAACAATCTAAAAAACGACACTTGAGCCTTGAGAATTCAGCTAACGGCAAAGGACGCAAATCTAGAGGACACCCGTATATGTACCAAGATAAAATAATTAAGCAAAACCTAAATAATAATAAATAAATAAAAACTTAATTTTTTCGGAAGTCAAATTTGAGGATCTCATAACTTATTGGGTCAAAGATTATCTTACTCATAATACGTGATTATTGTTAATATAAAAAAATAAATTTTACATGCGATAAAAATTAAACATATATTTTCTGTTAAATCCATCTTATTATTACTCTCATATAAACACAGCAAGATTTTACATTACTAGTGTGTCAACTTTTTCCTTTAAACCAAACTTATTTAATTTACCCTTACTCTCTTAGTAATATTATATCCCTCTTATTTCAATGTCACGGTCAACTCCTAACAAAACAGAGGGGGCATAGTGATATTTACAAGTCATGAAGCCCGGCAATCCTTTCCTCACTATCGTGATTTTGATCTTATGATTTAAGATTTTGACCAATGACCTGTCCAAATAATGTCATCAATAATGAATGCAATTTATGTATGGCAAGACCCACGAGCAAGCGTGCAAGGTTCCCACACGGTCAAGAAATTTCGTGGATGTTTCTTCATCATCTCAATATAAATAGCCAATCTCTACCCATAGATACTCAACCTCAAGTTTTCAACTTCACTATCACAATCGAAGAAATTTGCATTATTCAGTAATGGATTTCAAGATGCTTAGGTCTTTTGTTGAGAAGATTGAAAAGGGTCTATCACTAATTGCTCCCAAAAAGCCAGGACTCAACTACTTCAATGAAAATCAAGTGGAAACTACAACGAATGTTGTGCCCGAAGATGTTGTTAGTAAAGGGTATTTTGCTGTTGTTGCAATAAAAGATGGAGAAATCAAAAGGTTTGTTGTTGAGTTAGACTACTTGGCTAATCCAGCATTCTTGGGTTTGTTGGATCAAGCTGGAGAAGAGTATGGCTTCAAACAGCAGGGAACTCTAGCAGTCCCTTGTCGGCCTCAAGAATTACAGAAGATCTTAGATGGCTGGAGAGTCATACCGGACAACAGCAAAGGTGCAGGAAGGGCTATTTATTTTCCTAAGTTCCTATGATCCATATATATAAGAGGTTTTAATTTCTGCACTAAAGTTTTTTTTTTCTTCTTTGGGTTGAAGACGTGTACTTTTTTTATATAATGATCATGTTTTAACTTATGACCTAATGTATATTACTTGATTTCTGATATCATTAAGCTGATCCTCGTGGTTATTTTGAAGACGTGTATGTAGATATTATGTAAAATCTATGTTTTCTAATTTATATAACTTAGTGGGTTATTTTTAAGTAGTTTAATTAAGTGGATATGCTAAGGGACCAAAGCAATGTAATAAGGGCTTAATAAGTAGATTACTTTATGAGTTTAATGGTTATGTCAGGTTGCTGTAAAAAAATTACATTATTAATTAATCAAAAATTTTAATCAGTATAACTTTTATAATAATTATTATAAAGATTAATAAATTACTATAAATAACATTTTGTGAATAAATGGTTGCTTAACTCTAACTTTATTAGCTTACTTTGGCATAATAAAAATCATGTTGATGTCAATAAATAAGTAACTCAAGATTCTCAATATATCAATCATATAATTTTTTTTTTTTCTTCTTGTCTGGAGACTTATGAAGGTTCCATTAAGGGGAAAAAAAAAAAAACTTAAGTCAACTAAGAACCATAAAATTTCGAGCTCTCTTGTTCATGATTTTGGCTTCTACAAAGTCTTTAGCATCACCAAGTTGAATAATTGGTGGAGATTAGGGTGGGAAACCAAGGGCAGACCTATGTTATGGGGAGGGGACCAGGCCTTGGCTCTCCTGATTTTTTTTTCCAATTAAAAAAATAATATATTATTATTTATTTATTATAAAAAAATCTAAGTTTTATTTAATAAAAATTCGGATTTTTTTAATACTTACATACCTTCATTTCAGTTAAATCCTTTTGGAAGTAAAAAAAATCTAATTTGAAACTGAATATTATATTTTTATTAAATTTTTATTATACAATTAGTTTTTATCTCTTAACTTTTTTTAGATTGTAAAATTAATAGTAATCTTATTTTTTAAGAAATCTTATCTCAACATTATATTTTATCAACTTTTAGTTATTATATATTCATTTTTATCTCCTAACTTTTTTTAATTATAAAATCAATAATGATTTTATCTTTTTAAACAAATACTAAATATTATATTTCATTAAATTTTAATTATTATATAATTAGTCTTTTACTAATATCTAATTGTTAAACTCTATTTCTTGTTTGTTATAATTTTCAAATTATTGAAATAGACAGTTAGATTTCATCTTAAAACCAACTGCATTAAGAGAAGTTGTTCAACAGATATATAAACGTTGTAGTCTAAGGATTGAGGCAGCGGATGTGGGACTTAGGTATTTCCTAATAAAGACAATAGTCATTGTAGTAATGAGCAACTAGCTTAGAACATTGGCAAGAGACAAATCAACATCACACAAAAGAAAGGAATTTTCAAATATGATATTTATTGTTTTAATAACAAATACCAGCCAGACCAAAAACTTCAACAACGGTTACAAAGAGGGTAAAAGGGAAAAAAAGGAAAAGGAAACAATAAAAAAATAAATAAATTAGACCGTTAAAATTTAAAGCATTATATCTAATCATGTTTAAAGACTCTTCGATGGTGGGAGACATGCTCCCACGTCTTAACCTCCACCCTTCAACAATAATAGCTACAAATCCGAATACTTGTTCTAATTCTTTAATGATTAAGTGTGTTGTAGATCTAAGATTTTTGGTTAATTGTGATAAAATATATAATTAAGTATCTTGTAGACCTAATACTTTGGTATATTGTTATAGTATATATTAAAATTGGGACAGAATTCCATGAGATCGAGCAAGACTTATACAGAATCTTATCCGTTAAGTTTAAATCATTCTTATTAAAAATAAAAATGTTCAAGTAAGCCACGTGACATTTTTTCCCCTGCCCATTCAAGATTTCTAAACTCTTTTCTCCTTAGATCCATGATGTCCAATAAAACTAATTGCCCGAAGTCAATAAAAGGTTCCTTCGTTGGCAAGTTTTAATTAAATGGAATTATGCTACTCCTAATCCGTTGGAAAATTGAAGTCAACACTGAAAAAAGAAAATTCTTGCTGATTGAATAATTGGAGCCAATTGTCCTTTTGCTAATTTGATTCCAAAACAATACTGCACCAAAGTCGATGCTTCTGGGAATGCAACCCTTTTTGGATAACCAAGTTTGTCATCTAGGTCGATAACAATAGAACCAGATCTTGCAATCAACGTGGAATTTTACAGCAGATACCCCGTGTTCCACACGACGAAAATTCATGCAATTCAGCAGATAACCCCAGTCTCGATCCACTGGTTCAAACAACCGGAGAGTCTTCGATCCGCTACGAGACAAGCAAGGTCTCAAACAATGCTAAAATTAACCTAATGACCTGCACAAATAAATTAATTAGGTAGAAAGTAATTAAGTAAAAAAAGTGAGATGATGAATTTTAATAATTTTAAAAATAATTTTGGAAAAGTTATACAAATTGTCAACTTTGTTAAAAGATGTAAACTAGTTTTAAAAAAAAAAAAAAAACTTATATTTAAGGACGGAGAAGGTAGCAAATATTCTTGATTCAATGATGGTTTTGATTTCTACCATTTCGACCATTGAAACTAAGCAAAGGGATCATTCCATTTAACAGTACTTAAGATAGTATAAAAAAGCCAAGACAACAAAAGGAAAATAAATCATTTTGCAAACTTTAATCAGAATAGTTCATCTAATTCATTGTGCCGACACCGCCTACAAATTAACTCCATGTACTGATTTCGAGTACACACGGTTGTTGTCCACGCGAGTCCAAAGCCAGAAGGATGAAAAAGACCTTCAAAACATTGCAATAAGTCGCATGTTTCTGCACCAATTAACAAGCAAATTACGGATGTTTTTTTTTTTCTAATTTATAGCTGCTTGTCCGTATAATGTCCCATATATATTGATATTTTAATTTTACAATAGTGGCACTGCAAGCTCATCTAAACAAGCTTTCAAGATCACTAAATCACACTACAGTGATCTCAGCAACAAAAGATATCAATTCGTTAGAATACAATTAATTATTTTTGGGCAAGACACGTGATGGTTTTAGTCTTTGTTCAATTCCGAGGAGATCACCAGGGCTCAGCTGCTTGATGGAAGATTTAATTTGTTGGAAATTAAATGTGAGTGATAAAGGTTTGATTGGAACTGCATTGCACACCCACGTATTAAGATGCCATGATGAGATGAAAGCTACCATGTGTATATCATTTGAACGTACGTTTTTCTTCTTCCTGTAAATGTGATTCCAAACACGCAGAAAGTCTCATGTTCCTTAAAAATGGTGATAATGGCATTTTTACAACATTAGTGCAATTTTTTTTTCAAAAACACTAAATTAGTGCTATTTTGAAAAGAAAAAAATTACCAAATAAGAAAAAATTATACATGAAAAGAACCATATAATTAACATTTGTATGTCATATTTCCAATGTATGAGTTATCAAATTTTATTTTTAACTCACTCACAAATACCACTTGCCATTTTTTCATTTAATAAAAAGTTGTATAAATAAAAAATATGGTTTGATAATTTTTTTAAAAACGTATTAGGTCACCGTATCCATGTAAAGTACATGATAAAAATGTTAATAGCACATTCTTTAATACATATTTTAGACATATTTTTTTATTGATTAAAATTTATTAAAAATTATAAAATATTGTGAATCTCATCTCATTTAATCAATCAGTCATAATTCTGTATTTTTAAATAAATTTTTAATTTCAGTAAAAAATATTTAATTAATAAAAAGAAAGTGTCCTACTAATAAATCATTATTTCACCAAGTAGATCTAATTCAATGAATTGAACAAGATGTGTAAATGTTATAAATCTATGATACTTTATTCAATTCATAAAAATAAAAAAATTATTATTACCTCTAAACTCACATATAAATAAAAATATGTAATTTAATATTAATTTTAAGAAAGTTATTTAACATCGTTTAATTTTATAAATCTTAAGTAAAAATGAATTTATTTTTAAAATATCTTTCATTAAAATTTGTTATCATAAATTAAAAATATTTTAAAAATAATATCATTAAATAAAATAAAATTAATTAAATTTATTTATATTGAAGTTAAAATATAAGATACTTTTCTTATATATCAACCTAGAGGAAATAATAAGAAAGGTTAGAATATCTACCATTTAAATATTTGTGATTACGAATTCTTATCTTTTTTTTTACCTAAATTACTATTTTTAAAGTGTTCCTTCTATTTATCCTCTAGCCACATCCTTTACCAAGCAATAATTATATATCTCACCTATAAAATATTGCATTTAGAGACTCTGCACTCTACACTTGATTTGGAAAATTTGTTCCATCAAATCGATCAAAGTCTTGATTGATAGATAAATTATATGTTTGGATTAAAGATAAAAAAAATACTAATAATAAAATATTTTTTTCATTTAATTGAAAATTTTAATTTTTAAAAATAAAATTTAAAAAAAAATATTTTTCCATTTTTCTTTGATTAAAATTTCATTTTTTTTATATAATCTCCCATTGTTCATACACGTTTCAAACACATCAAAAGATACGAATCCATAATCACAAGAATCAATTTAAAAATAGCCATTTAGGCCAAAAAACCAGGCTGTTAAAACTAATTAGAAACCTTCACAGTTCAATGGAAAATCAAATTGTTGAATTTTATAGGACAGCCATAAATATTATACAATAAAACATGGGGACAACAGAATCTTAGCTCTACCTCAACGATAAAGGCTGCTTAGCGCGTATGAAAAAGAAGAAATTGATCACATGGCAAAATCAATACATTGTGTGGCTGCACCCACTTGCCACTTGTTTAATGGCTTCTGATGACCACCTAGAAATAATCAAGATTTTTCGTTTTTCTGCATTTAATTCCTCAGTATATATATAGTCAAACTCAGCATATAGAGGCCACAAGCACAAATTTAGAACCTTCCAAATTTTACTAATTCACCATATCCTATCAAGAAGATGCTTAGGTCGTTTGTTGGGAAGATAGAAAAGGGTGTTTCACTACTCTTTGTTCACAGAAGACCACCATTGAATCACTTCAATGAAGCCACAAGAGTGGTGCCAGATGATGTTAGGGAAGGATATTTTGCTGTTCTTGCAATAAAGGGTGAAGAATCCAAAAGGTTCATTGTTGGCTTACATTACTTGAATGATCCTGCTTTCTTAGGATTATTGGATCAAGCTGAGGAAGAGTTTGGTTTCGGGCAAAAGGGAGCTCTTGCAATCCCATGTCAGCCTCAAGAACTACAGAAGATTCTAGATGGTCGAAGAGTGTAAAGCAGAGAAGCACCAAAGGTGTTGGAAAGGATGTGATATTATTGAAATACTATTGATTTGATGTTGCTAACTTCCTATATATGACATACAAGTATGTAGGAAGTTTTTATTTCTAGTTATCGTTGAATGATCAAGCAGCCTTTCGCTACTCTGCATGAAGATGTGTATGTAGTTATAAAAAAAAAATGTGTATGTAGATTATTAATTCATTTTATATATTCTCTAGGTCAATTGATTTTAATACTTCTTGCAATTAATAAAAGTTAAGCATCATCGATCGCATAAAAAAATTCATTGGTTCATTATGCAATCTCGACGTCTCGGAATGAAAATGGGTGCAACTTGTTTGAAATTCTCTCAATATATGTAGATTCCTGAGCAGAACTGCAGAAGTATTATTCTCCGTTAGAAACTGAGCATGAGAGATAACTTTGAAGAATGTGAGGGGAAATTATGTAGTGAGAAAAAATTTCACTATAGAAAAAATATTTCTATATTAATTTTTAATAAAACATTTTCTATTATTTAGTTTGCCTATTAAAAAATTTAATTGAAATGTCTTTATTTTCACATATTTTTTTGTTATTTATAAACATTTATATAAAAATAATGAAAATAAAAATTTGTTTTCATTTTTTCTATACAAGTTTTAAAAAGGTAAAATAAAATAAAAAAATATTTTTATGAGTAAAAACAAAACACTTTTCAAACCACAAACAACCTCGGAATGTTTATTTTTACTGCAGCAATCCCTAAATGTTAAAAGTTTGAAAAATTAATGTAATTTGTAGTATCAATAAATTACCAAAATTTGTCAAACAATTGAATGGAAGAGTACTACAATTAATTAATAATCTTGAATTCAAATTAGTTGAAATTCGGGAATAAAAATGGCAGTGGAGTCGACGAGTATTATTGAAATTTAAACTAAAGAAAAGGAGGGGAAAACCCTTCTATTATCCTCACTTTTTGTCTTTGATGACTCGGTATTGACCTTCTACTTCTAGTTCTATTTATATTATATGTGAAAATCTTAAATAAGCAGATCATAGTTATTTGATCCTTCTGATAGCTAATCAAGATATATTATGTAAGATGTAGACACTTCATTCTGTAAGAACTGCTGCCGATAACTCTCTAAGGTGGCAACGAATTCTGTCTAAGAGTGTTGTGGTTTTCCATTAATTAATTCAATTCAGTGGGAGCTCTAGAGAAAATGAAAAAGTGATTTCAAGCAAGTGATCACGTGGCATAGTGTTAAGATCGTAAAGAGAGCTAAAAAGATATTCACTGAAGCAAATGCTAAAGAACCTGCTGACAATTCTGATTCAAGAGCTTATTCACCTGTTTATAGACTTCACTATCTTAATTAATTAGCTTTGTTTTCAACAAGTTTTTTTTTCTTATCTTGGACTGTTCTGTAACATGTTTAGACATGTATTATTTTAAAAACCTGATGACTTTGTGTGTTTTGGACAGGTAACATGCATTGTTACATCTGTGGATCACACATATGCTTATAAACTTATTGGAATGATCATCTATGCATGCAATCATGCACTATTGCACTCACAGGCTTGTTCCCAGGCCCCTACTCCCGTTACGCATAATGAAAGCGTTTTGCTATAGAGTGTAGACCCCATTGACTATTTGACATTGCATTGCATACGTCGAAGATAATGATAAATAAAAATAACACATGTAATCTACACCACCGTCACACAATATTCACACTAAACTCCAAGCAGAATAGAGAGGTAAACGTTTTGATTCTTACAAGTCATGAACCATATCACGCGGCAATTTCATTGGTCTTATCCTCATATATGGTTGAACATTTTATCAAATGACCAGTCGAATAATGGCATTATAGAATTCAATTTGCAAGACTCGTACTATAGTCTATAGAGTCAACAAATTTCTTGTTTGTTTCTGCACGATATCTCTGTATCGATAGCCAAACTCTGCATATAGATAGCCCAAAGCTGAAACATAAGCTCTCAAGTTCACTAATTCACTGTCATCTTATATCAAGATACATACATAACTATATATTAGGTTTTCATAACTTTTTTAAAGGCTTGCATGGATACTTCGTGGATATATATGTGTGTGTGTGTGTATAATTGTACGGTTACACCCAACACTTCTTGCCACAGCCTACGGATTAAAATTCATCTATTTGTCGTCCCCATATATCCTTTATGAAGCAAGAAATAAAAACCCCACCTAATAAATATTGCAATCAGAAACTTCGCGCGCACCTGGTTTTGGTTTAGAAGATTTGTTTCGTCAACATTCTAATCAATCAAAACCTTGCAGCCCCCCGGCTTAACTATCACTTCAACTGAAAACCACTCTGTTGCATTTTATTGGAAAACCATATATATTATACGGTAACAGAAAGACATAGGGACAAAAAAATATTTGCTCATTTTGAGAAGGAAGAAATTGACCTGTGGCTACATGTACACTTGCCACTTGCTGTTAGTGGCTCCTCCTCACCAATAATAATCAAGATATTTTATGTGTTTCAGCATGTTCTCAGTATATATAAATAGCCAAACCGAGCACATAGAGTTCCCAAAAGCTCAAAATTCAAAAGCTTTCAAGTTCACCAACTCACCCTATATATCAAGAATAAAAAAAATAATTAGCACTGAGTTAAAGATGCTTAGGTCTTTTGTTGGGAAGATAGAAAAGGGTGTTTCACACTTTGTACACAGAAGGCCTCCACTGAACTACTTGAGTGAAGCCACAACAAGTGTGGTGCCAGATGATGTTAGGGAAGGATATTTTGCTGTACTTGCAATAAAGGGTGGAGAATCCAAAAGGTTCGTTGTTGGATTGCATTACTTGAATGATCCTGCTTTCATGGTACTGTTGGATCAAGCTCAGGAAGAGTTTGGTTTCAGGCAAAAGGGAGCTCTTGCAATCCCTTGTCAGCCTCAAGAATTACAGAAGATTCTAGATGGCTGGAAAGCATAGAGAAGAGAAGCACCAAAGGTGTTAGAAAGGATGTGATTGAAATACTATTGATCGATGTTCCTAACTTCCTATATATGTATGACATACATGTATGTAGGAGGTTTTAATTACTAGTTATCTCGTTTATATATTATGCCTTTTGCTACCGATTGAAGATGTGTGTATGTAGATGATATATTATATTCTCTAGGTCAATTAATTTTCATCACTTTCCAATTAATAAAAGTTAAGGATTATCGATCATGTCAATTATTTGTTTGGTTCATCATGCCATCTGTGGATGAAATTGGGTACAACTTGTTTGAAATTTCTCTCAATCCAGACCCTCCGTAGATACACTAGCAGAAGTATTCAGCATGTAATTGTAAACTTCACAAGCATGTTAGTTCATATATATAATACTAGAAAGAGATCCTATCAGTAAAAAAAAAAAACAAAACAAAACAAAACAAATTCAGAACATCCCATGTACAAAGGGAGTTATAAGACATGTGGTATGTACGGATCAGGGTCGGAACAGATTTATCTTTGTCGTTTCTACGCGATCTGAAATTTTGATCGAATTATTTATTTGATTTGAATTCGACTGAATTAAGAGTTGAAATATACTTAAAGGTGGTTGATAAGTGTAATGATACGCTTAATGTTAAGACTCTTAACATGTGCATATATGTACATGTTAACTAAACCCTTCTCTTATATACATAAGGTGGTTGATACAACTTTTGCACCAATCATTTTGTAACTCATTTTTATTTGGGTAAGTTAGTGAACCGGTAATTAATTCAATTCAGAGGAAACTCTAGAGAAAATGGAAAATAGATTCCAAGCAAAATTCTGCCCTATAGCATAGTAGTGTTGAGAAAAGAGAGCTTAAAATATTCCCTGAACGAAATGTTGAAGAACCTGCTGACAATAGCTCTGATAATGAAGAGCTAGCTAATTCACTTTCATGTTTCTTGACTATTAAAAAAAAAATAAAACAAAAGTGGTGCAACACCATCCCATGTTTCTTCACCATATATAGCGTTGTTTTTAATAAGGTTCCTTATTTAATTTTTCATGTTTTTGTCCCTGTCTGTTATGGAACAATGTATAGACTTAAATGTATGATTTCATTTTAAGAACCTGATGCATTGTGTTTTGGACTGGTATGAGCCTATTGGACTGATCTATGCATGCAATCATGCGGTACTAGTATTGTAGTCACAAACTTGTCTCCAGGCCCCTACTCCACTTGCTGTAGACCTAGACCCCATTGACAATTGCAACTTGCAGATATTAATAATAATTATATAATAACACATGTAAACTAACTAATGCCACACTAAACTCCAAGCAGATACGTTTTGATTCTTACAAGTGATGAAGCATATCACGCGGCAATCCTTTCCCTATTGCGAATTTGATTGATCTTATCCGCATATGCGGTTGAATATCTTGACGAATGACCTGTCAAATAATGCCATTAATCAATGCAATTGGCAAAACTCGCTGTTGAGTCAAGAAATTTCTTGTTTGTTTCTGCATGATCAATATAGATAGTCCACATTGAAAACTCAAAAGCTCTCAAGTTCACTAATTCACTATCATCTTGTATCAAAAAGTAATTACTATACCATACATGCAGTCACAGAAGTGAATATATGCTTAGGCCTTTTGGGTTGAAATGTCAATTATAAATTTCTAAATGAAATATAGTAAAAAAAGATTTATTGAAATCGTTAAATAGTTGAGGATTTTATATATATAATATAAATATGATCGACACCATTAACAATTCTGCACTATTGCTGTCTCCTACTTGTTCGAGCTGGGAGCTCCTACTCCCGTTAGTCCGTTACACATGATAAAAGTGTTTTGTTTAGAAACAGTTGCACCTCATACTTCCTGCCAAAATCCATTTATTTGTCCCCCCAGACACCCTCTACGAAGCAAGAAATAAAATCCTACCTACGCCAAATTTACTCATTAATTTACAGCATTTATTTTACAAATAAACAGTGTTCTTTAAGCGCTATCTCTGATGACGATATATATTGATATACAGCGCTTACAAGAAACCACATATATTTGAAACTAATATACAACGCTTAACCCAATAAACGCTTTAGTGTATATATAGCATTTTTTTGCAGTGTATATGGAACAGGACTGCACTTTACAGTGTATATAACAAACATATATTGCAATCAGAAACTGCGCACTTGGTTTTTAGAAGATTTGTTCCGTGATAACTCAAATCAATTAAAATCTTGCATTGAAGGACAGAAGACTCCATATTTCACAAAAAAAATAATTAAGGAAAAAAATAACTTCTTTTAGGCAATTAAAAACTTTCACTTCAACCAAAAATCAAATAGTTGGATTTTATTAGAAAAGAAATTTTTTTATAGACACCCCATATGTTATCTTACATCCAGAGAGAGAGAAAGAAAAAAAATATAGATATAATAAGTTACGGGTGTTGATGATATGTTTATAAAAAAAATATTCATGTATTATTATTGTATTAAAAATTATATATATATATATATATATATATATATATATATATATATATATATATATATATATATATATAAGTTATACGCACAACAAAATCTTGGCTCGCCCACAAGGGCCACTACAATAAAAATTTCTTAACGCGTTTGAGAAGGAAGAAATTGACCTATCAAATATTAAGGCCAATAAATACACTGTTTGGCTACACTAGGTACACTTGCTGCCACTCGTTAGTGGCTCTGCACCAATAATCAAGATTTTTTATCTGTTTAAGCGTGTTCTCGAGATATATATAAATAGCCAACCTCACCATATTTATAGAAGCATCAAGCTCAAAATCCGTAAGCTTTCAAGTTCACTAACTCACTATATCTTATATCAAGAAGTAAAAAAAAAAAAAAAAAAAGCATTCAGAGTTGAAGATGATGCTAATTAGGTCTTTTGTTGGGAAGATAGAAAAGGGTGTTTCACACTTTGTTCACAGAAGGCCCCCATTGAATGATCACTTCAACGAAGCCACAAGTGTGCTGCCAGATGATGTTATGGAAGGATATTTTGCTGTACTTGCAATAAAGGATGGAGAATCCAAAAGGTTCATTGTTGGCTTACATTACTTGAACGATCCTGCTTTCATTGAATTGCTAGATCAAGCTCAGGAGGAGTTTGGTTTCAGACAACAAGGAACTCTTATTGTTCCTTGTCAGCCACAAGAATTACAAAAGATTTTAGATGGTCGGAGTTGGAGAGCATAGAGCAGAAAAATACCAAACCTAAGGTGCGGGAAAGGATGTGATTGAAATACTATTGATGTTCTTAACTTCCTATATATGACAAACAAGTATATACAGGAAGTTTTAATGTCCAGTTATCGTTGATATATTAAGCCTTTGGCTACCACTTGAAGATGTGTGTATGTAGATGATTTATTAATATATTCTTTAGGTCAATTGATTTTCATTATTGCTATTCCATGCTCCCCATACTAGAATAAATATCTGACGGGATAAAATCTCAATCAAGATGACAGATTTATTTTATGTTCTGTACTTTCAATAGGATCCATTAAAATAAATCGCATAATAATAAAAGTTTAATTTTATCGATCGCGTGAAAATTTTATTTTTAATTCATGCATGCCATCTGGAATTAAATGAAATATTTGGGTGCAACTAATTTGAAATTTATAACTCTATAGGACCTCATCCGTAGCACCATTGTTCTCTGCAGAGCAGAAGTATTATTCTCCGTGGAATTGTAAATTTTAAAAGTTTGAAAAAGAATGTAATTTTCAGTATCAATAAATTATTGCAATCATATGCTCAAAGTCTAGGAGGGAAAATTTTGTTGTCCACAAACAATGATTGTATATAGTTTTAGCATAAATAAATGGTCATTCATATACTGACAATATATTGTATACATTGTTATTCAATTAAAAATTATCGATAATATAATTTTTACACAAAAATTAATAAATTTATTATATATAATTACATAATAGATTGTAATTAAATAATAATATAAAATTATTTTAACATGTCAACATTTATTTTGAAACCCTAAGGAAATTGTTGATGATAAGTCAAAGGAAAGTGAGGATGACGTCATGTTCCTTATGTCCTAAGTAATATAAGTGCTATAATAGATGGGACAAAAGATGACGATCCCACAAGGATGAGTTAACCTTTAATGTATAACTTAATTTTTCTATTTATAATGTATAAATTGTAACAACAAAAAATATTACAAACCTTGAACTTGTATAGTTAATGATTAGGCCAATTAAGTTACTATTGCACATAAGTGTACAATTGACCTAAGCTAAATGTACCTGATTAGAGGCATATCGTAGCTTCAACTCATTTATATCATTAAAAATTATATTTGAACACCTAAAATGCTAGTTGCCATATGAAAGAGATAAAATAAAGAAAAATACTAATGATAGATGATATGGCGTGATAAAAAAAATACAGACAAATAAGTGCTAATTAAGTGTTTAGAAAATATGGTGGTTAAAAAATCATTGCTCTTGTTTTAGAAGAATATGATCCACTTTTTGCGCCTTTGACGACCCAGTATTATTGACACCTCTTCAGCTTTAAATTTTAGTTCTATATTCCAAAAGTTCTTATAAAAGCAAAGCATAGACCATAGAAATTTGATCCTTCTGATAGTCAAGATATTATATAGACACTTCATTCTGTAAGCAGAACTCAGCTTCCGAAATCCGAATCCAATGCCTCCAAGGTGGCAACGAATTCTGTGTAAGGCTGTTGTAATTGGGGAAGAAAAGATAATAAAAGAGATCATTTTTTTAACTAATAAAAGAGATCGAATTAGTTTTCAAGAATAAAACACAAATGAAATAAATAAATTAATGAGTGTAATTAATAATACTCTTTAACATGTGTATGCATGCACATGTTAGTTAAACCCTTCTCTTATATACTTAAAGGTGGTTTATACAACTCTTTGAACCAATCATGCATCTCGTAAGTTATTTAATCTCATTTTTATTGAGGTAAGTTAGTGCATGAACCCTTAAATAATTCAATTCAAAGGGAACCCTGGAGAAAATAGAGAAAATAGAGAAAATGAAAAGAGATTCCAAGTAAATGCCATTTGTGGCATATATAGTAGTGTTGAGAATAGAGAGCTGAAAATATATATTCCCTGAAGCAAATGAAGAAACTGCTGACAATAGCTCTGATTGAAGAGCTAATTCCCTTGTTTCTTGACTTCACCACTACTGCAGCATTGTTTCTAACAAGCTTCCTATTTTTAATTTTTCATATTTTTGTCCCTATCTGTTATGTAACAACGTATAGAATTATATGTAAATGGTTTTATTTTACGAACCCGGTGCATTGTGTTTTGGACTGGTATGAACCTATAAATTAATTGGATTGATCATCTATGCATGCAATCATGCACTATTGCAGTCACAGACTTGTCCCCAGGCCCCTACTCCCCTTGGCACTTACGCATTAATCAAAGTTTTTTGCTGTAGACCAAGACCCCATTGACAATTTCATATTTTGCAGATAATATTAATGATAATTTTATAATAACACGTGTAAACCAATGTCACACTAAACTCCAAGCAGAATAGAGAGGTATACGTTTTGATTCTTAAAAGTGATATGAAGCATATCACGCGGCAATGATCCTTTTCCTATTGCGAATTTGATTGATCTTATCCGCATATATTGTTGAATATATTTTGACGAATGACCTGTTAAATAATGGCATTAAATATATTGCAATGTATGGCTAGACTCACTATAGATCGAATCAAGAAATTTCTAGCTTGTTTCTGCATGTGCATGATCACAGTATAGATAACCCTAGTTGAAAATTCATAAGCTCTCAAGTTCACACTATCATCTTGTATCAATAAAACAATCATGCATACAGTCAGTCACAGAATTTAATATGCATGCTTAGGTATTTTGGGTTGGAATGTCAAAGAAAAATATTTGGTAAACATGTAATATGTTAATCAACACCTAGAGAAAGAATAAGAAAAGAAAAAAAAATACAAGTATGATAGGATTTATGAAAGGATAGAATAAGAGATAGAGAAAAATAAAAGGTATTAGTCGTGGGGTGTATAAAATAAAGAGTGGTTTGTTTATGACTAGTCAATCTTTAATATAAATTTCTAAATTAAATATATTAAAAAAGAATTATTAAAATCATTTAATTAATATTTGAGGTTTTTATATATAATAAATTGATAAGAAAAAAGTTGACAACTGTTGATATATATGTTTGTTGTGATCATCATTTTTAAAGAGGGAGATTCTAAAAAATGTATGAAGCAATAGTAGTTATTCAAACAAATTAGTAATTTTGAAGTCATTTACCATTACTATAATTAAATAAGATCTTGTAAAAAGAAAATAGGATAAATAGTCATTTTTGTCCCTAAATGTGTAATTTGCTGACAAATGCATACCTGAAAGATGAAAATATAAAATCTAATCCCTAAAAGTGTAAAAAATGTGACAAATATATTCGGCCGTTAACTTTCATTCATCACCGTTAATAAAATAGCTTACATGACACAAAGACGTATTTTTCATCTCCGAATTTGTCACTGAGATGATTGTCAACGTAATCATCTCTAATTGTCAACATATGAACATATTTGTTACAAGCTTTTTCGACAAACCCTTGCTTTCATGGTTATCTCTCCTTTTGTTCTTCCTTCTCAAGGATCACCACAAATCCAACCACCGACCACCACCGGCACCGCCAGTTGCGCCGCCACCAATCACTGCTCACGTCATTGCCAACCTCCACCACCATTTCCTCCAACTCTCAAACCTCACTTCTCTCCAAAGTTTCTTTCTCACACTTGGCCCTCAAACTAACTCACTTGTGTGTTGTAGGTGAAGAGGAGGAAAGGATGAAAACAAAGAAGAGAATACATATTTGTCATATAATATTTTATTGATTTTTTGTCTTTCTAGTCTTTGGGGATAGGAACAGGGTAAATAGTTACTTTTGTTCCTGAATATATAATTGGTTGACAAATATATCCTTGAAAGATGAAAATACAAAATTTAGTCCCCGAAAGTGTAAAAAGTGCAACAAATATATTCGGTCATTAGCTTTCTTTTGTCACCATTAATAAAATAGCCAAGATTTGAAGAAGTGAAATATGAGATATATTTATCTTTTATTTATAGTAGATTGTGAATAATTATTATAATTTAGAAAAATTTGTAATGATTGATACACTCTAACAATGTTTATTTTGGTAAAGTGGTACAATGTTTATTTCAATTAATTTTTATTGTGATAAAAAAACTATGGTTGATAATCAATATTATCATTATTATTATGTTTGTTTTAAATTATGTTTGACAATATATTTTTTTAAAGTGATTATTGTAATGTTATGCTTGTAATGATAAAAAATAGAAAAAATTTATCCTAAAATTATATTTTACCCTTAAATGAAATAAAATTTTAGATCTAACAAATTAGTCTAATAGAAACATACTGATATTTAGGTCCAATAAAAAATTATTAATATTTTCATCCAATAATTTTAACTTATTGACATTTTGATTCAATAGAGTGTACTGACATCTAAGTTCATAAGAAAGTATTGACATTTTTCTCTAATAAAAAATTATTGACATTTACTTTCAAAAATGATATCTTACTGAGATTTTCGTCCAATCTAGTCAGCATGATCACGCTGACAATCACTTCAGTGACAAATTCATTCATTTGTGTCATATAAATTATTTTATTAACAATGACGGACGAAAATTAATAATCAGGTATATTTGTCCTACTTTTTATACTTTTGGAACTAAATTTAGTATTTTCATCTTTTTAGAGATATATTTATCAGCAAATTATATATTTAAAAACAAAAGTGACTATTTAAATATATATATATATATATATATATATATATATATATATATATATATATAAAAGCCAAAGAAGGGTCATGCATATTGATCATTGCTGAAGAGGTCATATTTACCTAAGATATGTTAGAAAGATTCTTAATCATGAAATAAAATGCTATTATTTTTTTAACTTTTGAGTGATATAGACTCGGATTTATCGGGTGATATATATACTGCTCGATAAAGATTTGTAATCTCTATTTGAGATATATAATAATTATTTATTGAGGTATTTTGGTGATCACTTTGACAAACTGTGTTGAATCAGATTATTTATCCAAATAAACAGTTGCACCGGATACGTCCTACCAACACGGTTAAAATCTATTTATTTGTCCCCCCAGACACCCTCCAAGTCCAAGAAGTAAGAAATAAAATCCCACCTAACAAATATTTGTCAGAAACTGCGCACTTGGTTTAGAAGATTTGTTCCGTGAACATTCAAATCAACCAAAATCTTTCATTGAAGAAAGACACGAGACTTCATTTTCACAAAAAACTATTTTAAAAGAGAAAAAAAAATCGTTTAGGCAATCAAAAACTTTCACTTGGACTGAAAATTAAACCAAATCTGACCAATAAATCTGTCATTCAACTAACGTAAAATTGTTCCAACTTAATTAAAAAAAATGTTGGATTTAAATCTTGTTGCACTAAATATTTGGAGAAAACAAAATTATGCTTATAATAATTATATCCGGTTCAAATAGAATTTTATCATATGATATTTGTGGTAAAAAAAAAACAAATTGTTGGATTTTATGAGAAAACCATATATATATATATATATATATACACAGTAACAATAAGCCATAAGGACAACAAAATCTTGGCTCTCCTTAGCGCATTTGAGAAGGAAGAAATTAACCTTCCAAAAATATTGGCAATAAATACACTGTATGACTACACGTACACTTCCACTTGTTTGTAGCTCAGCACCAATAATCAAGATTTTTATGTGTTTCAGCGTGTTCTCAAGGTATATAAATAGCCAAACTCAGCATATAGAAATCCCAAGCTCAAAATTTAGAAGCTTACAAGTTCACTAACTCACTATATCCTATCAAGAAGAAGAAAAGTATAGCATTATTCAGAGTTGAAAATGATGCTTAGGTCTTTTGTTGGGAAGATTTCAAAAGGGTGTTTCACACATTGTACACAGAAATGTTAAAAAGAACAATGACATACAAGTTTTAGAAAGAATTTTCTTTTTCTTAATCTTCAAATTCAACTACTGCAGTTACAAAGTTACAAATATATAGACTATTGCAGTTATAATATATTTAAAACTATTCCACATAACTACTCCATATAACTACTTCACATAATTCCTAATTACAAGAAATTACCACTAACTTCTTAACTTCTATTAACTTCTATTCACATCAACATTCCCTCCCTTAAACTAAAAAGAAAAACAAACATTTAGTTTATAACTGACGCATCAACCATTCCCAGCATACTCCGTAATTTCAAGAATTATTCTAACTTGAGAGGTTTTGTCATTATATCTGCAACTTGTTCTTGAGAATTACAGTAACTCAACTCCACAATTTTGTCTCTGGTCAAATCTCTAAGAAAATGAAATCTTATATCAATATGTTTGCTTCTGCCATGAAAAACAGAATTCTTTGATAGTTGTATAGTAGAATTATTGTCACATTGAATCAAAGTACTATTTTCCTCCTTATGACCAAGTTTCTCTAAAACTCTTCTCAACCAAATACACTGACAGGCACAAAACGCAGCAGCTATGTACTCAGCCTCAGTAGTAGACAATGTCACTACAGGCTGTTTTTTAGAAGACCATGAAACTGCTCCAGAACCAAGTAAGAATGCAAAGCCAGAAGTGCACCTACGATCATCCAAATCACCAGCAAAATCACTGTCGGTGTAAGCCACCAAATTTGTGCAACCATCCTTTTTGTAGAAAATGCCAAGCTCAGTTGTACCTTTCAAATACCTTAATATTCTTTTTGCTGCAAACCAATGAGATTCAGTTGGGCAAGACATGAATCTACTAATAAGACTCACTTCATACATCAAATAAGGTCGAGTTGCAGTCAAGTACATCAGACTGCCAACTACCTGTTTGAACAAAGTTTCATCAACTTTGGTTCCTGCTTCATCCTTTGACAATTTCGTGCCTGGATTTATCCATTCCAAACCTTCCTAGAATTTCATGAGCATACTTTCTTTGACACACAAAAATCTCATCTAAACTTTGTATTACTTCAATCCCGAGAAAATATCTCATCCTCCCCAAATCAGTCATGTCAAATTCCAACATCATGGAATTCTTAAAATCATTATACATACTTTTATCATTTCCAGTATATATTAAATCATCAACATAAAGACTTACTATTAAAATTTTACCTACTTCCTTCGACTTTGTGAACAGTGTGTGTTCACATAAACACCTTTCAAAGTCTTCTCGAACAAAGTAAGCCTCTATCTTGCTATACCACGCCCTTGGTGCTTGCTTCAAGCCATACAATGCCTTTCTTAGCTTGTAAACTTTGCCTTCTTCACCTTTCTTCTCATATCCCAATGGTTGTTGCACAAATATTTCTTCATTGAGTTCACCGTGAAGAAATGCACTCTTTACATCTAGTTGAAAAACATCCCAATTGTTTTGTGCTGCCAAAGCAAGTATTAATCGAATGGTGTCAAGTCTAGCAACTGGAGCAAAAACTTCAGTATAATTAACTCCATATTGTTGTGCATACCCCTTCGCCACTAGCCTTGCCTTGTACTTGTCTACCTCTCCTTTCTCATTAAGTTTGGTTTTGAAAACCCATTTAACTCCAATTGGCTTCACCCCTTTCGGTAGAATAGTTAACTCCCAAGTCTTGTTCTTTTCTATTGACTCTATCTCTGCCATCATTGCATCCCTCCACTTCTTACTCTTGACAGCTTGTTCAAATGTAAGTGGGTCATCTTCAGTGAGCATTATCATAGCATTCAGACCATCTTCATCTGACAAACCTTCACCTGTTACATAGTCTATTGCCCAAGATGGTGGTCCTCTTACCCTTTCTTCATTCAAAATTGGTGAATCATTTTCAGTTGATTCACTAGAAGAAACACCAGTTTCACTTGAGTTTCTTGTATCAACATCACTGCCTTCTCCTTCAATGTTACCTTCTTCTTCATTGTTTTCTATTCATTCTTCCATGTTATTCTCATCACCATCATCATTCCACTTTAAAACATCTGATCTGCATTCTTCATTGCTTTTGCCCCAATTCCAGCATTCATCTTCTTGAAAAATCACATCCTTGCTAATGATGATTTTCTTGGAAACTGGATGATATAATCTGTATGCCTTTGATTCATCACTTACTCCCAATAAAACACACTTCTTGCTTTTTTCATCTAATTTGCTTCTCTTCTGGTCTGGAACATGTGCATGAGCTACACACCCAAAAACTCGAAAATAATCAACCATTGGCTTCACATTGCTCCATGCCTCTTTTGGAGTTTTGTTCTGCACAGCCATAGTAGGACATCTATTGAGGATATGCACACTCCATTTTACTGCTTCGGGCCAAAACATTTTAGGAACCTGCTTCTTAGCTAACATAGAACGCACCATGTTTATTATCGTTCTATTTTTCCTCTCTGCAACTCCGTTTTGTTGAGGAGTATAGGCTGCAATCAATTGTCTACTAATGCCTTGATTTTAGCAAAATTCTACAAACTCATTTGAGGTAAATTCACCACCTCTATCTGTCCTCAAAGAAGCAATATATGCACCAATCTCCTTTTCAACATGAGCTTTAAAATTTCTAAACATGGAAAAAGCTTCTGATTTTTCATGTAAGAAATAAATCCAAGTTTTACGAGTGAAATCATCAATAAAACTTAGGATGTACCTCTTGTTGCTATTTGATTCTGGTTTAATATGTCTGCATATGTCTGCATGCACAAGTTGTAACTTGTTTGATGCTCTCCATAAACTCTTCTTAGGCATATAGTTTCTGTGTTGCTTTCCAGTTAAACATTCTATGCATATCTTCTTTGGAATCTTGACCGAAGGCAACCCAATTACCATCTTCTTATCAAAAAGTGTCCTCAATCCGTTATAGCCTAAGTGACCAAACCGGCAATGCCAAAGATGAGATTCATTTTCTGATACAATTTGGAAACACGAAGAAGCTTTTGGAATCATGGTAGCCAACACAGAAAACATTCTATTTCCACTCATATCTAACTGCATAATTAATCCTTTCTCAAAATGATATACCCTACACTTCCCATGTTGAATCAAAATAGTTAAGCCTTTTTCTTGAAGTTGCCCTATGCTCAATAGATTATTCTTAAGTTCAGGAACATAATAGACACCAGAAATTGCCTGAGTAAATCCATTCACTTGCATACGAATGATACCTTTTCCCACAACAACCATTCTGATGTTATTGCCAAGTTTTACAGTTTGGCTAAAGCTTTCATCCAGTTCTGAGAACCACTTCCATTTTGTCTTGCTCCAATTCAACATAAGACATTAATAACAATTCTTCATCTTTTTCCTTCTCTAATTCAACATAATTGGCATTTTTCTCCCAATCAGAACATTTATATTGATAGTGTCCTAACTTGTGACATTTGAAGCATTCAATAACAACTTTATTGAATAATTGTCTTCCCCTTCGTCGACCTCCTCTAAATGAACCATTACCTCTACCTCTACCTCTTCCTCTACTTGCTTTGTCTTCGTGGGAGATCTTCAGAACCTGCTCTTCTTCTCCACGACTTCTCATCCTCTGCTCATGAACAAGAAGACTACTTTGCAACTCATCAATAGTCATCATGTCTAAGTTGTTGGATTCTTCAATTGAGCATACCACATAATCAAATTTTGAGATCATTGATCTCAAAATCTTTGCAGTAATGACTGTTTCACTCATACTTTCACCATGAGCCTTCATTTTGTTGGCTATGGTTAAAGTACGAGAAAAATATGCATTCACTATTTCTCCTTCCTTCATTTGAAGAATCTCAAAATCTTTGTGTAAAGCTTGCAGTTGAGCCCTTTTGACCCTGGTTAAACCTTGAAATTTTTGCTTCATTGAATCCCATATATTTTTTGTCGTGTCCCTCTTGAGGATTGTTTCAAGGACTTCACGATCTATTGCCTGGAAAAGGTAATTCTTTACCTTTAAGTCCTTCAACTTCTGCTCCTCGATCAATTTGCATTGTGCCTCCGTAGGCTCTATTCCATCTGCCACCATCAATATCCCATTCTCAATGAGATCCCAATATTCTTTGGAGCGGAGAAAATTCTCCATCAACATTGCCCAATGATCATAATGACCATTAAACCTTGGAATTGCAAGCTGCACAAAACTGCTACTCCCACCTTCTGTCATTCTTCTCAACTCGTTCTACTCGAAAGAAAGAAAAACTGCAGTTTCTTTCTTGACTCACACTCACTGTTTTCTTCACACACTCACTGTTTTCCTCACATGCACTCAATATCAGGCCCCTACAATGGAGCTCTGATACCAATTGTTAAAAAGAACAATGACATACAAGTTTTAGAGAGAATGCTTTTTTTCTTAATCTTCAAATTCAACTACTGCAGTTACAAAGTTACAAATATATAGACTATTGCAGTTACAATATATTTAAAACTACTCCACATAACTACTCCATATAACTACTCCACATAACTCCTAATTACAAGAAACTACCACTAACTTCTTAACTTCTATTCACATCAACAAGAAGGCCCTCACTGAACTACTTCATTGAAGCCACAAGATCAAGTGTGGGGCCTGAAGATGTTAGGGAAGGATATTTTGTTGTTCTTGCAACAAAGGGTGGAGAATCCAAAAGGTTCATTGTTGGCTTACATTACTTGAATGATCCTGCTTGCATGGGATTGCGAGATCAAGCTCAGGAAGAGTTTGGTTTCAGACAAAAGGGAGCTCTTGCAATCCCTTGTCAGCCTCAAGAATTACAGAAAATTCCAGAAGGTGGGAGAGCATAGAGCAAAGAAGAACCAAAGGTGTTGGAAAAAATGTGATTGAAATACTATTGATATGATCATCCAAATTAAACTTCCTATATATGACATACAAGTATATAAGAAGTTTTATTTCCTACTTATTGCTTATTAAGTCTTTTGTTACAGCTTAGGAAGAAGTGTATGCACAACAGTAGATGATTCATTTCTCTAGGTCAATTGATTTTCATCACTTGTTGCAAGTAATAAAAGTTTCTTTGGTTCGTGCCATCTGGGGATGAAATTTGGTGCAACTTGTTTAAAATTCTCTCTATCCAGATTACAGGCCCTAGTAGATTCCTAAGAACTAGTATTATTCTCCGTGGAATTGTTAACTTTATTACTTATTAGAATCTCAGTTGACAATACTGTGCAAAACAGAACAAAACAAACTAAGAACAAATCCCGTGTAAAAACAAGAGACATTGTGATTGTGGTATGGTGATTACTCCGTTTAACTTCCAAATTAGCAAAATTGGTAGAGTATTAATTTGGCCACTATAAAATTGAAGAAGTGAGGGAAATTAAGTGGAGAGGTTATACAGAATTTCACTTAAAAAAACGTTTTCTATTTTTATTTTTAATCAAAAAATGATTTTATTTTCACATTTTTTTGGTTTTTGAATATTTATAAAAAAAAAAACAATAAAGTTTGTTTTTATCTTTCTATATCAAGTTTATAAAACAGAAAATAAAATAAAAAAATTACAATTAAAACTAAAAACAAAACATTTTTCAAACCAACAACCCCAAAATTATCAAAATTTGGAAAATGATGTAATTTCCAGTACCAATAATTTTTACAAAGTTCTTTCATTTTTTCACAAAAATTATTGCAAAGCTTGACCTTCTATAGTTAGGGATTAGTCCAATTAAGTTAATATTGCACACCCACCCTCCTACAGCGAAAAAGATTAATATTGAACACTAGTGTACATTAACCAATTGACCTAATTAACTAAACGAAACCAAGTTAAAAAAAAAAACAATGTACCTGATTTGACACCAACCTAATTAGCTTCAACTCATTTTATTTGGGAGAAAGTACTAGAGGTCTAGAGCAGTGTTTCTAAACGAGAGAAAGGAGGACAAAAAACCTCAATTATCCTCACTTTTGTCTTTGATATTACTCGGTATTATTGACACCTCTTCAATTTCTAATTCTATTTTCCAAAAGAACTTGAATTATTTTTTAAGATCTTAATCAAACAAAGCATAAGCCATAAGTGATTTCATCCTTCTGATGGTATATAAAGATATTATGTAGACACTTCATTCTGTAAGAATTTAGCTGCCGATGCCTCCAAGGTGGCAACGAATTAATAATCCTGTGTAAGGGTGTTATGGTTTTTCATGAATTAATTCAACTCGGTGGGAACTTCAGAGAAAATGAGAAAGAGATTTCAAGCAAATGCCATGCGGAGTAGTAGTGTTGAAGGGCAAAATGAGAAAGAGATTTCAAATAATGCTGAAGAACATTCTGACAATAGCTTTGATAATGAAGGGCAAAATTCACCTGTTTCTTGACTTCTCCTTAGCATTTTTTTAAAGATCCTTTCTTTATTTTTGGTATTTTGGTCTTGGTTTGTTCTGTAGGTTTTTCTTATCGTCAATATTAATTATTAATCTTTTATTAAAATATTATTAGTAAAAGATTCGAACTTATGACTTATCTCATATTTTCCCTTCAACTCTTAAAATTCTATTTTAGACCACCAAGTTAATCTTACAACTCTTGGTTTATCTTATAGTAACCATGTTTAGACCAATCATTTTATTTACGAACCTGAAGGATTGTGTTTTGAACGTACTGGCATATATGAACATATTGGACTGATCTATATATGCATGCAATCATGAACTATTGCAGTCACAAACTTGTCTCCAGGCCCCTACTCAACTTGCTGTAGACCTAGACCCCATTGACAATTGCATACGTTGCAACTTGCAGATATTAATGATAATCATACAATAACACATGTAAGCCAACGTCACACTAAACTCCAAGCAGAATAGAGGTAAAGGTCTTGATTCTTACAAGTCAAGAAGCATATCTTGTGGCAATCCTTTCCCTGTTACAAATTTGATTGATCCTATCCACATATATGGTTGAATATAGATTTTATCCTTTGACCTGTCAAATAATGGCATTAAATAATGCAATGTATATGGTCAGACTCACTACACAGTATAGAGTCAAGAAATTTTTTGTTTGTTTCTGCATGATCTCAGTATCGATAGCCAAACTCAGCATATAGTTATACCAAGCTGAATATTCATATGCTCTTAAGTTCACTAGTTCACTATCGATCATCTTATATCAAGAAGAAATTACCATTCTGTCAAAAAATAATTGTCATCACTTCTATAACTTTCACTCAGTTCCTTTATTGTTTCTCTCTCTCTATCTCTCTCTCTCATACTCATATGTCCAAAAGATGTACATTTATCATTGCACTACTTTGTTCTCTCGCTAGGCTTCTAGTATAGTAAAAAATGTCTTGCGAAGAGGGAAAGGTATGTGCAAGTTTTGTAACTTAATACTGCAGCATGCAGAACTAACTTGGTACATCTTGCACCGGTTTTGTCTTGGTTTTCTTTCAATAATGTATTTGCTTATAAAAAAATGAGAGAAATGATAGAAAGACACATTCTGACACACACTTTTAATACACTATCTATTATTATTGAAATTTATTAAAAATAATAAAATTTTGTAACTTTTATATCATATTTAATAATTTTTTTATATATAATTTATAATTTTTAATAAATTTTAACTAATTAGAAAGACTATGTTTAGAAAAATATGTCAAAAAGATTATAAAAAAAAAGTGTATTCTAACATTCTTCAAGGAAACTTGAGTAACTACAAATCGCACCAAGTGCAGCAACAAGAAAATCAATTAATGAGAGTGTAATAATATTCATGTTAATTTAGGTTATAATATCATTATTAATTGTAAATTAGGTGCGTGAACATAAATGAGCTGTTAAATTTTATTAAACTAATGGAGAGGAAAAGGAGAAAACATTGTATAAGATTTTAAAAAAAAAATCGGATGTGGGCCGGCCCGTTTAACCAAGCTAAACAGTTTAAGTTTGATTGTGGACTTCTAAACATAAAGTCTGTGGGACATGCTAAGTACACCCAACAACATCGCTGATGCACCAACAATTAGGTGAATTGGACAAAATTATCCTTCTGTCAAATTTTGAAAATAAACGCAAGGATTTTGCAGGGGGCTTAGCTGTATACTTAACTCTACCTAAAATCACATAGAAAACTCAAATGGACAAAAATACCCTTTATTATCTCATTTACTCACCAGGCACCCCCCACTCTCAACCCTAACGCACATCCCTCTGGTTCTCTCTTTCTTTCTTTCTTATCGAATCTAGTTATAATTTGATATTGGAGAACCTGTAATAGACAAAAACTAAACACTGCTAGATTGCACTTCCAGAACTATGCATGCATTCCGAAACAAATTATTCAAAATATATGTTATTTTTTGGATTACTTGTTCCAGATTTATGTATGCGTACAATTTTAGATAACCAATTAATTTGTCATTCAATACTTAACAAATATACTATGTGATAAGAACACATGGAGTTTATATATCCTTAAGATGTTGAAATGGGTAGTATACAAGAAACTAACATGTATCCATCACCTTACTGTCGTATCAGTGTCTCTGTTAAGTATTAGATAATTTGTTAATCGGTGTACCAAAATCGCACAAATTTAAAAATAAAAGGACTAAAGTTACAAAATAGGAAATTAAAATCACATATAAATTAATTATATTAGCTAGGGAAATCAATTAAGCCTATATCTAATAATAAGCTCATTTTTACGGTTACTTTTAAGAAATAAACAACAAACGCGGCAATGCTTCAAAGAGAACAGATTTTTGGCCTAGTAAACATCCAATTTTAATTGATTTTAAGGACTATTGGATTAGAAAAATAAATAAATCTATGTGATAAGATATCCGACACCATTTACAATTATGCAGAATCTGCACTATTGTTGTCACCTACCAGGCCACTACCCCCCTTACGCACGATAAAAACAACTCATATTAATTACTTGTTCTTGATAATGATATAACTCAGAAATAACAACACATACCAATTCCACTGCTAACTATAAATTAAATAGATTTGGAAAAACATTGATAATTAATTACAATACAATTCACATGAAGCATCATACCGTGATTTCCTCCCTAGTGAAACTTTGATATTATATATTTTGTCATATTGTAATTTGCACTTAAAAGTAAAAACATCGAAGGAAGAACTCATTTTTGAAGTTTTGTAAATCACATGATAAAGATCATCAAACTTTAGTTAATTGTAAGGAATATTGAGTTAAATTAGAAAATTTAAATCTTTATGATTTTTTTAAAAAGCAAAGTGATTTATTGATATAAGGAATTAAAATGTTTATGGTACCATAAATTCTAAATAAAACAGAATAAACCAGAAGATATATATCCAAATAAACTGTGTAAACAGGTGCACCAGATACTTCCTCCCACAACACGGTTATATTTTATCATGAGCCCGCAACACGGTTAAAATCCATTTGTTTGTTCTCCAGACATCGTTATAAGAAGCAAGAAACAAAATCTCACCTAACAAATATTTCAATCAGAAACCGCGCACTTGGTTTAGAAGATTTGTTCTGTGACCATTCAAATCAATCAAAATCCTGCATTGAAACACAGATGAATCAATATTCACAACGAATCAATTAAAAAAAAAACACACACACACACACACACAATTTTCATTTAGCTAGGCCGAAATAACTGGCATAACTATCACTCAACTGAAAATCAAATTGTTGGATTACGACGAGTGTTAAATACTTTGTTGCACATTTTTTTAATACACTTTTTTCTACCATTGAGTTAGAAATTATTAAAAATTACATAAATAATTAGAGATATTGTTCATTAAATAAAATGTAAGACTTACAAAACTTTATAATTTCCACAAAAAAAAATCAACTAATAAAAGACTATATTTAAAAGAATATGTTAAAACAATTATCATAGGATTTCTCTCTATTAGAAATCATATATATTGTTCCCTCTGATGTTAAATATAAGTAAAAAAAAATGTTTGTATTTAAGTCTTAAATATAAATAAATTTCAATTTTTTATTTAATTAGACTATTTTTAAAATGTGCTTCATTTAATAAAAAATTTGTGTTTAATATCAAGTTTAAATAAAAGATAATTTAAAAAATATTTTTTTAATTGAAATTGACATAATTTAATAACGTTAATTAAATTTCTTAATAAATATAAAATATGTCGAGTATTTTTTTTCCTTATAATTAACAAATATTGCAATCCGAAAGGTTTAGAAGATGTGTATGTGTTCAGCAAGCATTCAAATCAATCAAAATCTTGCAGAGAAAGACAACATTAAGGGCATATTATTATACGGTAACACTAAGACATAGGGACCACAAAATCTTGGCTCTCCCACAACGATAAAAAAAACTTCTTGATGCTTTGGAGAAGGAAGATATTGACGTTTCAAATAATTGCAATAAATACACGGTATGGCTACATGTACACTTGCCCCTCCTTAGTGCGAAGCCACCAATAATCAAGACTTTTTATGTGATTCACATTGTTCTCATTGTATATAAATAGTCAAACTCAGCACATAGATGAGCAAGCTCAAAAGTTCACCACTAACTCACTATATCCTATCAAGAAGAAAAAACTATCATTCAGAGTTGAAGATGATGCTTAGTTCTTTTGTTGGGAAAATAGAAAAGGGTGTTTCACACTTCGTTCACAAAAATCCCCCACTGAGGTACTTGAATGAAGCCACAACCACGAGTGTGGTGCCAGATGATGTTAGGGAAGGATATTTTGCTGTTCTTACAACAAATGGTGGAGAATCCAAAAGATTCATTGTTGGCTTACATTACTTGAATGATCCTGCTTTCTTGGGACTGCTTGATCAAGCTGAAGAAGAGTTTGGTCTCAGGCAAAAGGGAGCTCTTGCAATCCCCTGTCAGTCTCAAGAATTACAGAAGATTCTAGAATGTTGCAGAGTGTAAAGCAGAGAAGCATCAAAGGTGCATGCAGAAAGGGATCACTCATGACACAAATACTATAATAATATTGATGTTCCTATCTCCCTATGATAGACAACAATCAAGGGAGTTTTAATTTTCTTGTTATAACTAATTAAGCCTCTTGTTACAGCTTGAAGATGTATATGCAGATGATTCAATATATTCTTTTAAGTTAATTAACTGTTACCAGTACCACTTCTTGCAATGATGAAAACTTAAGCTGCATTTAGCACTACGGCATCAATAGTTTGATTTCTTTGGTTTAGACATATACTATTTTTGGGGGGATGAAATTGGTTGCAACTTGTTTCAAGTGTTATTCTCCGTTGTTATAAACTTTGTACGAGCATCCAGTTCATAAACCTAGAAAAGGATCCAATGATATCTATAAAAAAAAAAAATGAAACAAATTTAAAACATCCCTTATCTTACCAATAGTAAGATAATGTGGTGTGGAAGAAATTATTATATGATCCATAACATTAATCTTAACATGACATGTAGTCAAGATATTCACTTTAAAGTGTTAATAAAATTCAGCTATTAATTACGAAGAAATTGATTAAGATTTTAGACAGATGATAATTTCAGACTAGATTCAATCCTCTAGAGTTTAAAAAGAAACAGCAGGATATGCAGTTATAAATCCAACCAATAAAATTTAATTTTACAATTTAATATATTATATATTATGTTATACTACAAATTCTATGGATGAGAGTTTTTGCAATTCTACAGCCGAGGATTGGGATCCTTTTCAGAGCATACAATAATTTCTCATGGGGATGAGTGGATTACTCCATCACTGCAACTACAAGCCTTTGAATAATTAGTTGATATGCCATTACTTTTTTCTTTGTTACATCGATTACAAAGATGTTTGATTGTTACTATCAGTTGTTTCTGAATACTTACAAAGGCTGGCGTGGCATAATATCTAGAATATCTTTCATGAGTTATTTTGTAAGAAAAAGAAAAAACTTAAAAAGACCATATTTCTTAGTGATATGTATGCTCCAACATGCTTACACTGCTGAAAAAGATTAAAAGAGTGTTCGTTCGTTGGCACTCTTATCTCATTTTGGATGATGACGTTATAGTTCTAAAGGATTGTAATGATATATATAATTCAGATGGAGAGTATCTAAAGATTCGTTTCATTGATACTGTAACCCAAATATATACTTAGACTACATATAAATCGACTAACTCTGCAATGAATAGTAACTGAATAATAGCTTCAAAACCATGAGCGGATCTACCTATTAATTTGAGTTTGGGGCAGCTGCTTCACAAACTTCTAAAAATTTCTTAATATAATATACTTAAAAAAACTTCGTACCCCATTGCCCAGAGGCTCTTCGCTATGCGAAGGTATGGGGGAGGGAACGCAGCCTTACCCTTGCATATGCAAAGAGGCTGTTTCCGGATTCGAACCCATGACCAACAAGTCACCAAGGCACAACTTTACCGCTGCACCAGGGCTCGCCCTCTCTTAATATAATATACATGTATAATTATTTTGAAATGTAATAAAAAAAAGTCAACCCATAATATAAGCAATGTTTTAAAAATTGGATCGATTATCGACTCGGTTAAAGACTAAATCAATGATCAAACTGATGAGTAGCTAATTGAATCGCATGACTTGATCTAATAGAGACGCAGCAGAGCTGCATCAGTATAGCAGGCTTTTGATGTATTGGGCCATGCAAGACATCAATTTTGAGTGAAAAACAGTCTGCCCAGAGTTGAGTTATACCGGTTTAATCCAGTTTGATGACATAACTACCAGTTTAATAGCATTTCTAACCCAATGATTGATTCAACCCAATGATAATAAGTCTTGTTCCCGACCAGTCCAATCAGGGTTTTTAAACTATGAATATAAGTATTCATCTAATACGGAACCTCAGAACAGATAATAATAAAACAAAGAATTCAGGAAAATGAGAAGTAGTAATTTTGCATCCCCCAAAAGCTATCCCTACACCTACTAAATAACAGAAAGGAAACTGCCCACTAACTCTCTCCCACTCTCTCCTGTAGCCAACTGCCCACTCTCTCCTGTTACAAACTGTCTACTCTCTCCTGTAACAAACTGCCCACTAACTTATTCCTCTTCTACCCCTCTTTTCTTTCTACGGGAATACACTAACCATTCCCTTGGGCCTTTCTGCATCTCATGAACTAAAGGCTCCAAAGGCCCATTGCGAATTTGGTTCCTATCAACACTCTCTCCTTGAAGTAAAGTCTTGTCCTCAAGACTCAATTCTGGAAACTGGCTCTTCAATGTCAATTCGTCTTCCCAAGTTGCTTCATCTACGCTTTTCCCCTTCCATTGTACTAGCCACTAGTTGACTCTTTCGCCTCTCTTCATTATACTACGAGTTGCCAACACCAGTTCTGGTTCAATTTCTCCTTCACGGTCATCCTCCAATCCACTAGGCAGTGTGCTTTCAACTTTGTAATCTTCATGTGCTTTTTTAGCAAGGACACATGGAAAATTGGGTGTATCTTGGAACTTGTAGGCAATTTCAACTTATAAGCTACTTCCCCAATCCTCTCAATCACCTCGAAAGGCCCATAGTATCTAGCGCTTAATTTCGGACTGATTCTTGCAGCCACAGAATGCTGCCTATGTTGCTTCAATTTGAGGAACACCAAGTCACCTATCTCAAAATTCATCTCCTTTCTATGCTTATCCGCTTGTGTCTTCATCCTCTCTTGTGCTCTTGCCAAGAGATTTTTCAATTGTCTCAAAGCTTCATCCCTATCTTGCAATTCCCTTTGAACTACTTCCACCTTCACTTCTCCTTGTACTCATCTTGAGTGTTGTACCTTGTAGTTTCAAGAATTCTTTCCAGAACAGACTCATAAACAACGGATCACGATCACTCACAACAGAATTGGGTACCCCATGAAACCTAATCGCCTCTTTCACAAATATTTCAGCTATGGCTCGTGCTGTGTAAGGGTGTCTTAATGGAATAAAATGACTATATTTAGATAGCCTGTCTACCACGACTAGAATGGCCTCAAACCCTTTGGATCTCGGGAGCCCCGTGATAAAATCTAAAGATATATCTTCCCATACTTGATTCGGTATTGGTAAAGGTTGTAATAAACCTCTAGGGGCTGTTGTTAAGTATTTCTGGCGTTGACAAACATCACAGTCCTGCACAAACCTCATAATATCTCCCTTCATTCCTTTCCAAAACAGATTCGAAGCAAGACGCCTATAAGTACGATAAAACCCGGAGTGTCCTCCTTGGGGAGTAGCATGAAACTCTTCCATTAACTTAGGAATCCAGCTTGAGGTTTCAGCAACTACTAATCTGTCTTTGAAGAATAACACACCTTGTTTATACTCAAAACCAATATGCTTTCCTTGATCTTGCTTCAAGTCTTCAATAACCTTCCTCCAAGTGGAACTTTCATGCACTTCAGTTATTAAATTTTAGCAGTCCAACCACACCGGTATGTATGCTAAGGAATTAAGCTCCATCTCCCCCATGCTTCTTGATAATGCATCCGCCCCCTTGTTTTCTAAACCCGGTTTGTATACAATCTCGAAATTATACCCCAACAACTTAGCTAGCCAATTTTGCTGGCTCCCCGTGGTAATTCTTTGTTGGAGAAGTTGCTTCAAACTCTTTTGATCGGAATAGACAGTGAATTTCCTTCCAAGTAAGTAGGGACACCAATGTTGTATAGCCAATGCCACTGCCATTAACTCTCTTTCATGAGCAGATTTAGTGACATTTCTGCTACTTAAAGCCTTGCTAAAGTACGCCACTGGTTTCCTGCTTTGCATCAAAATGGCCCCAATTCCTAAACCGGATGCATCACATTCAAGCTCAAATTCTTGTTCAAAATTGGGCAAGGTTAGGACAGGGACTGAAGTAATCTTATTCTTTAGTTCCTCAAAAGCCTTTTGAGCCTGGTCATTCCACTCTAGCTATCTTTCCATAGTCTTTGATGAACTTTCTATAATAGCCTGTGATACCAAGGAACCCACGTACTCCCTTGACATTAGTGGGAACTGGCCAATCCAGCACGCTTTTCACTTTGTTTGGGTCCACCTCTATCCCTTGCTTTGAAATGACATGTCCTAGGTACTCTATGCTTCTTTGCCCAAAATTACACTTCTCCTTGTTGGCATAAAGTTGTTGCTTCCTCAGAACTTCCAAGACACATTTCAATTGCTCCATATGCTACTCCCATTCCTTGCTATACACCAATATATCGTAAAAGAAAACTAGCACCCCCCTTCTTAGAAACTTTCTAAAAACCTCATTCATGAGAGAGTGAAAGGTAGAGGGCGCATTCATTAGCCCAAAGCGCATAACTAGATACTCATAATGTCCCTCATGTGTCCTGAAAGCAGTTTTGTGAATGTCATCCTTCTTCATTCAAACTTGATGGTATCCGAACCTCAAATCTAACTTGGAGAAATAGGTGGAACCATGAAACTCATCTAGTAGTTCTTCAATCACTGGGATTGGGAATTTATCCGGAACCGTGGCCTTGTTGAGAGCTCTATAATCCACACACATCCTCCACTTGTTGTTTTTCTTTTTAACTAGAATTACCGGACTTGAATATTCACTTTGACTTGGCCTTATATGACCAATCTCCAACAACTCTTTCACTTGTTTTTCTATCTCGTTCTTTTGATGGTAAGAATATCTATATGGCCTTACGTTGATTGGATCATGTCCCTGTTTCAGCTTAATTGTATGCTCCTTCACACGAACAGGAGGTAATCCCTTCGGTTCCACAAAGACATCATCAAAACTGGTAAGAATGTCTCCCAGAGCTCATTGCTGCTCACTGTTCAGCCCATTCTCCTTCTACTCCTGTCTTTCATCAAGTACCCCACACAAAGTGGCAAACAAAGACTCCTCTTGATTTACTCCTCTCAAGGTTTTCGTTCCCAGTTCTGTTTCAAACTTCATTATCTGCGTATTCCAATCTACTGTCATTACCCCTAGAGTTTTTAGCCAAGACATACCCAAAATAACATCAATATCTTCCAAATCGAACAAGACAGCATCAAGTGTGAACCTTCCTGCCTCTGTCTCTATTTTGATTTCTTTACACATACCACTGGTTTCAGTCGTGTGGCCATCCCCCATCAAAATTTTCATTGATTATGTCTCCTCCCATGTCCAACCTAAAGCTTCAACCAATTTCCTTGAAATGAAATTATGGGTCGCCTCGCTGTCAATGAGAAGAAGAATGGGAATTCCACTTTTTTTTTTTTGGTCAACAAAAATAAATTATATTAATAATGAAGTACCAGAGGTACTAAGGATACAAAGAGGCATAAACCACAGTCACCTGGTTCCAAAGACAGACTACAATCAGTCTCAAAAGGAACCAGAAACTGAAATGAATACATATTAATTACTACGAAATATAACTATTTATATTCCCCCCTGCTATTAATTACTACAAAATATTAATTCCACTTATCTTCTGTTGTAGCTTCATGGTACTATGGCTCCTCTGTCTCATTGTCCTTGTTTATATTTTTCAGCGCCATCTCCCCTTGCGTTTGGGCCTGGCCCATTAGTTCCCTTGCCTCCGTAATTTCTTGACCCAGTTCGACCCATTGCCACCAAGGGATTTCTCTGGCCCGATGCGGTCCTAGTTCCGGATTCCATACATGTGTCTCCACGTCCCACCCATGCTCTGTTTTTGCTAGTCATCTCCATTTTGACGGCCCTCGCTATATTCATCAAACGTCCTCTCGTTAACAGATTGGCAACGTGCAAGCTCTTCAAACCATGTGCGAAGCAAGCGAAATATTGTTCGTCTTGCAATTTGGGAATCTGAGCAATTAAACATTCAAACCGTTGAATGTAGTCATCAATGCTCCTCGTCTGTTGCAGCGCCGATAATTGCTCATATGCTGTTCCCTTCCCTGCATACCTCTGCATCAGTTCATACTTCAATTCCTCCCACGTCAGGTTCTCATTCTCAAGCAGTAACAAATTGAAGAAATGAACGGTCCCGTTCTCCATGCTAATCTGGGCGAGCCTCACCTTCACCTCGTCGCTTGTTTCCTGCACCTGGAAATAGATTTCAGCCCTTGAAATCCAGCCGACGGGATCTTCGCCAGTGAAAGAAGGGAGCTCCACCTTCTTGATCGATTGTCGGAATTCGTCTAGTGCTTCTGCTTCTAAGCTCTTCCAAACTGAACCAGCACTGATCGGATTTGGCCTCTTTCCACCATGCTCTCCGTTCGTTTTGGCCTTGCGACTTCCGCCATGTGATCCTTCTCCCTCTTCTCCATCGTTGATGTTCATCATCAAGCTCTTCGTCACCAGTTCTAGGATCTTCGACTGGTTCTCCTTTGCTTCTTTTGCTTCTGCTTGTATCGCCTCCATCATCGATTTCATCATCTCCAAATCACCTTCAACCTTTTCCATCCTCGCGTCCATCGCTGATTCGTCCGCTGGTTTTCCTCCTCCTCTACGTTTTTTCATTCACCGTCCTGAGAGATATATCCGGCAGGTCGGACCAATAATACAGAACCTCAGAACAGATAATAATAAAACAAAGAATTCAGGAAAATGAGAAGTAGTAATTCTGCATTAGACTGGAAATCATAAAAACTACAAAGGAGAAGGTCCCCCTTGTCCCAGTGCTGAGCTCCTAAATAGAGTACCTCGTAGGTTCTCTCTATTCCCACCAAAAACAGAAAAGATCCCCCCAAAAGCTATCCCTACACCTACTAAATAACAAAAAGGAAACTGCCCACTAACTCTCTCCCACTCTCTCTTGTAACCAACTGCCCACTCTCTCCTGTAACAAACTGCCCACTAACTTATTCCTCTTCTACCCCTCTTTTCTTTCTATGGGAATACACTAACCATTTCCTTGGGCCTTTCTGCATCTCATGAACTAAAGGCTCCAAAGGCCCATTGTGAATTTGGTTCCTATCATCATCCCACAAATTCATACAGTATATATAAGTATTGTTCCTGCATTTGCTGATAAAAAAACAAAGATGGTATTGTTTCTGCAACATAAAATTTCCCAATCCACCATCATTTACAGTCACATTTTATTATTTCAGAACTTATACCAACCTCATTTATTTTTCAATTCTATAATGTAGTATTTTTAAACTTTAACATGGTGTAATTACGTTTCATTGTTTTTAATGTGTTGTAACTTTAAATTTGCTTTTAATAGTGCAAGTTTTAGAAAGTCATGGATGTCACTCACAACTTAATAGAAGTTTGTTAAACGTTTTTTAGTAGAATCATGGTTTATGTAGAACTTATAAAACCGGTATGATGTTAAAATGAGCCACTTCACAGCGGTGTTAAAATGGAATCTAATATATGTATGTACTCCATAAGGCAATCACCGAATTGAGCATGTTGATTCCAGGAATCTCTAGTATCATGATTCATTTTCATAACACAGATTTGGGGTTAAGATAAAACTACAGCTAATTCCATGTATCGGTCACCTTCCAACTACTAACTAGGATCACAAATCCAGTAACTTCCTCCAGAATAAGCCTCAAAGGCAAAAATAGTATATTTACTTTCAAGACATACACAAATTAGGACAGCTATTTAGCATCTAAAAAAGAAAACAACACTACGAAGATAACTCTCAATTGATCCAATTTGAGATAAATACTTATAAGTTTAATCTGCATTTAGCAGACTTCAAAAGTCAATGTACCATCTGAACTGAGACACCTGAGACTCAATTGTTAACAAATCATGCCAATGTTCAATCTCTTGCCTCTCTTATTTATATAATAATGAAAATACATTACAGACTCCATATGTATTAACAATGAATGAAGTACATAAGATCCTTATACGCAGCATAATATACTCTTTTTTTTTTAGAGAACAGAATAATATACTTAAAACATGAAACAGATTCTCCTAAATATTTTAGTTCATATCTGTACACCTATGGTATCACATGACCAAATAATACTGATCAATGAAATTAATTCACCTCAGAACAATTATTAGGCCCAACTGGTTCTCTCAAGCAACTAGAAATTGCCATAACTGCTGCTTCAATAGATGCATCTTCCCCCTGTATCATTTGGTGTTAAGTTAAACCGTTAACTAGGCTAATTAAAAATAGCTACACTGAGAAGCAAGAGACTACCTTTTCTTTCCAATAGAAAATGTTCCCATACTTCCCAGCCAAGCGATTCCAAAAGCTACGTGGGACATCCAAATCAACCGTAGCACCAACATTGAAATTCAATATATTGCCTGCTCAGAACCACTTCATATATTAAAGAAGCCAAAAAAAACACAAAGGAAGAACAAAAGTAACAAAGAAAAGTGTGATGGTTCACTTACCAAATGTGGGATCAGCAACAAAAACAACTGTTCTGTCATCTACTTGCCAGAAATCTTTAATAGCCAAACCTGCAGAGTTTATTAGTTTCAGCTTTCAAGCTTAAATAATAATAGTCTTAAACCCTTAAATTTCAATAGCAGCTTGTGAGTTACATGAGATCCATATTATGCTAAATTGTGCAATGACCATAGAAAAGAAAACCTGGCGTAACAGGATAGTTCTGGGCCAAAACTCTTAACTTGAATCCAGTATCCGCTTCAAGAGCAGCAATCTCTTCTGCTAGTCTTTTCTCCTGCAGAAAAAGCATCAATTGAATATCATTGACATTCTTTCTTCCCTCAACTCACGAACTCAGTAATTCAGTTGTAAGCGTAACTTCATTTTGAATAGGAAATAAAAGAAGCAGCATCATGTTATTGCTACCTTAGAAGCTTTTGGTTTCAAAAAACTTTTTTTGTTTCCATTTGTTGCTTTTATTGTTAATTAAAAAAATATGGCCTTATAATATTTGTAACTAAAATAAGAATTTAATTAGAATGGCATCCAATCACAAATTGTCATTTATGGTAAATTTATTGGTTTTTATAATAATTACTTTAAAAGTTTTGAGATCTTTTCTGATTGTCTTACAATATAAAAATCTCTGCACTGCCAGTGTATGATTAAACTCTTAAAAAAAACAAAAATAAGTAGAGTTTAATAGACATGTTTTGTCAATATAAAAGTTTTTGCACTATCAAACAATCAGAAATCATCTTTAGTAAATTGGTACAACGTTTATAGTAATTGTTATAAAAGTAAACAAATTTACCATTCATAGCAATTTGTGCTTAGATCACATTATAAAAAAAAAAAAAACAGAAAATGTTTCCTCAAACCATACAAATTCCAATTTCATTTCATACAAACAGGTCGATTTCAATTCCTGAGCTTCAAAAAATGCATTGTCACGTCAAAGACTTGAATTAAAGTGTTTGCAAAGATTGCGAGAACACGAGACCTGTCCATCGGATAGGAACCCAGCAACATCAATGACAGTACTAAACTCCTTGGGGAGCAACTCTGGCTTGTTCACACCAACTTTTGCAGCCTCAGCCACGCCAATTCCTACAAAGTTTGAGACTTTGAGTTTCAATTCTACGACTGCAGCATTAAAAAGAAAAAAGAGGGGTAGTGACAATTACCTCCGAATAATAACCCAAGTGAGAGTGCCCCAGAGAGAGCAAAATGAAGAGGCTTGAAGTGCCACGGGGTGCGTGTTGGAAATGAAGGGACACGACACGACAGCGTCTTAGGTTGTAATGTCCGAACAGGAAGAAGCGAGCGAGGCGGGGAAGTGAGAGATGCAGATAAAGATGATAACGATGGAATGTGAAGAAGATAATGAGAATGAGCCATCATCATCTTCCCTTCTCTGGAAACACGCGCATGTTACTTAGTTGTTATGGTTACTTTTTGGAAGGTTTCGGTTTAGGCCCATCATTATGATCATCTATTTCGGTTTAGGTGGATAAGGTGTTGCTGGGCTTATGGTTATGGGTAACTTGGGGATGGCCCATCATTATAATTACCTATAGTCCCTCCATCCAAAATAAATATGGTCTTAAATTGTTTTACATATACTAAAAAAAATTAATAAATAAATGAAAAAAATAATAAAATTAATTTTATTAAATAGATGAAAGATAATAATATTAATATTATATTCAAAAATTAAAGTGACATTTATAAGAGATATTAATAGAAAAGAACAATTAAAGTTATATTGAAAAATTAAATATAACACTTATTTTTAGATAAATTTCTTTCCCAAATGAAACACTTATTAACATTACAATAGAAATATAATTTCATTATAAAAATAGTCAACAGAATCATGTTTCAATTATATTTTCACTCCAAGTATATGCAACTGAATTGTTATTTCATGGGAAAAGCAATTTTGGAAATAAGTAAAAGCTCACTCACATGGGTAATGAAAATAACAAAAAGACTAAAATATAATTTTAGTTCTCCTATTTTTGTCAATCATCATTTTTAGTCTTTTATTTTAAAATTGAGATATTTAGTCATCTTATTTTATAAAATTAGTAATTTTGATTCTCCCATCCAAATCAATGACGTTAGCCATTATAAATTAATTTTTGATTAATTAAAATGTATTTAATTAAAAAAAAAAAAAGCCATGGAAAACTAATCTAATAAGCGGCGAATCCAAACCTGACCTTCACCTACGACGTCGGCTTTGGCATCTGCCGCCATTAATTCCACTTTAAGCAATAAACCCAAACCAGCCTCAAACATCATTAGCTATTGTCGTCATTTGTGCGTTCTGCTATATTATTTTAACGAAACATTTTTCATTCGAAAATTTGTGTGCATATAAAATAACTAACTAATTATCTATAATTGTGATTGTTTATATATAATGCTACAAGCATTTTTCTGATCCTCAGTGTCCCAATTCTTATAATTGCATTTCTTGCCATTGCACACCTAATTATTACTAGGAGGATCAACTTCATTTTACTGCATTTCTCGGACATTTCTTATGCTTGTTAATTTGTGACATTTTTTTAATTTAATTTGAGAAGAAAAAAGCATATTAACAAAAGAGACAACAGATCCAGAACCAAAGAAACACGAAGAAAGCCACTACGGGACCAAAATTATTGATTTTATACATAAAAGAATTAAATATTTCTATTTTAAAATAAAAAATTAAAATTAAGAATTGACAAATATAGGAAAAACAAAATTATATTTTAACCTAAAAAATAGTGGTGATAATAGCACCTCCTCCTGTTCTTTGAAACAACGTCATTTTTTTATTCAATTTAAGTTTGTTGCTACAGGAGTTTAAACTTTAACTGTTTGGATGGAACATTTTAGCAATTCAAAGAAATTGAAATGCATGATCAAAACTAGATAGTATTCCACAGTTCTCTCAATACTTTCAACTCTGAAAATATATGAGCATTGCCAATATCAAATATTTATTAAACCTTAAAAAAATAAGATTAATATAATAAATTTTATATTCATCATCATCTAAAGCTTTAAAATTTTTGGATAAAAAAATGGTATCACATCTAAAAATTATTCAAATCGTTCAATCGAATGGCTAATATGAATAGTAGGGTTGTTCACAATTCAATTCGAAGGAGAAAATTGAACCAAATAGAAAAACAGTTCAAAGGAACTGAACTTATTTGTTTATTTTTAACACCAAACTGAACTAAACTGTTTACAAGTTCAGTTAACTGATTCTATGTTAAAAAAATGTACTGGACTATTATAAATTACCAAGTTGGACATTTTTTTAAGTGAACTAAATTGTTATTGAACCTGTTCTACTGAAGTTTTTCTGATCTGTTTTTGAGCTATTTTGCTGAAAAAATTTTAAACATGCGTCAACAGCAAGAATTTCATACTGAGCTTGGAAGTTTCTATTAAAAGAATCATGTCTACATATAAATAAAAACATATGCAGAAGCCAGAAGTTGTGGAACTAGGTTCTTACGAGGAATACTGTTGCATGGTATGTAATTTGTTCAGTTTGAATTTGACATAACATCAATTGCTTATGAATAAAGCTTGATTTCGATTGCAAAGAATATATACAATACTCAACATGAAATAAAGCACATATAAACCATAAACTTTTAGATAATCTGTACCAAAAGAAAAGTTTACAGATTCAATGTGGGCAGAAGGGGCTGAGCCTGCAATTGATGAGAGAAAAGCACATATAAAGCCTGAACTGCGTAAATAGTACTACTACTAGGTAATGATGTATAATCTCAATCTCTGTGGAATGTCCCTCCACTTGAAAAAAAAAAATGATACATGACTAATAGAAATTCTCTTTCAGATGTAACTTTTTCTCTCTTAGACTCTTAGTTATTAATTTTTTGCCAAGTAATACTTAATTGGAGTAAAAGAAGACACACACCAAAAGAACTTGTTGGTTCTAAATTTCTAATAGATTAAATTACCCATTTGGTCTCTATAGTTTCACAATTCTTATTTTTTTGATCCCTATAATTTGAAAATGATCTTTTTAATCCTTATACTTCATATTTTAATTCCATTTTAGTCATTATCATCAAAATATGAGTAATATTATCAATTATAATTAACTATAAAAATATTAACAAGTAATTCATAACTAATTTATAATAAGATAATTTGTAATATAAAAATAATTGATAATTTATAATTAATTTGTAACTAATTATTTTTATATTTTTTTATAATAAGGACTAAAAGATAATTAAAATATAAATTATAGAAACTAAAAATATCACTTTCAAACTATAGAGACTAAAAGAGAATTAAAATACAAACTATAAGAACTAAAAAAGACATTTTTAAATTATAGGGACTAAAAAGAACATTTTTAAATTATAGGGACTAAAAGAAAATTAAAGTATAGGAACTAAAAAAACCACTTTCAAACTATAGAGACTAAAAAAAATTAAAATATAAATTATAAGGACAAAAAAACCGCTTTCAAAACTATAGGGACTAAAAGAGAATTAAAATGTAAACTATAGGAACTAAAAAAAACACTTTCAAACTATAAGAACTAAAAAGGTAAGAATCATGAAACTATAGGGATCAAATGAGTAATTTAACCTTTTTAATAAAAGGATGTATGAATAAAACTGAAAACGAAGTTTTGCTTCTTGACAAATTTAAATACTTGATTTAAAACTGTGTCACCAAATCATTTCCAAACACATAGTTACTCGTTTCATCACAACAATTGAATCCTTGTATTTGTTTTTCAAGTGATCAGAGAAAAGCATGTGATCGGCGTGGGGGGGAGGGGACATCAATTGATCCAGGTTTGCAACCAAAATAAAGATAGGACAAAGTATGCAAGAAAAATAGAAGTGGCCTAAGGAAAGTAAATAGGCCAGTTGTAGTAGTAATGTTCCCGGTGGTTCTTGTCCCAGGTCTTGTTCCACTGCAACAACACAGTTGTTTTTAGCAGATAATTAGGTACTCATATTAAATAAAGCACAAAGTAAACAAAAGTATCAGCTCTAAAGAAAAAATAGATAGAGTTAAAAAGCATACCATGAACTCATATGGCTGATTCTTCTTCCTTGCCTGTTTCCAGTGATATTGCTCATATAGCATTGCTTTGTCATGCCAACTGTACATTAAAGGATCTTAGAATATGTAATGTAAAAACGAGTTGATGCAAAAGAAAACTTCAAAAGGCTAAATCATAACTACAAAGAGAAACCGTGCAAGCAAAGTGTCAACTAAACTCAAATATCATAAGCAGGATATAGGGAACACAGATGAAGAAAACACCAAATTGACCTTAAAGCAAACAAGACACACGCATAAATTAAGAGCCGAATCCTTTTTTCTATTTTTCAATTTTCTGTTGAAACTCTAGAGCATACATTACATTTCAGCTGTCCATTTTCACCTTTTAACTCATCTTTATGTGTAAGAGATATGAATATGAAATTCTTTTTCGTAGCTACATTTAAACCTGAAATAATGAATTTTCTTCATACCTCTGCTGAAATTATAAGGTTTAGATTAGGAATGAGGAAAAGATATAAAAGTAAAACAAAATACCTCAGCAAACAAGTGTAGGAGCCAACTGCATCATAAAAACACCTTTCTGTATAGTATACATACATACATACATATATATATATAGAGAGAGAGAGAGAGAGGGAGGGGTGGCTAAGATGGGCAAGAAAACTGTCATAAAACTAAAGACAACAGGTGTAGGAGACAACTGCATCATAAAAACACCTTTCTGTATAGTATACATACATAAATACATATATATATATATATATAGAGAGAGAGAGAGGGAGGGGGTGGCTAAGATGGGCAAGAAAACTGTCATAAAACTAAAGACAACACGAGTACAGGACTGGAAGACCTAAATTTTGTGTATTAAAATGAACCTCCATAGCTTACTCGAGAAAAGAAAAGAAAAAATGAACCTCCATAGCAAAGTCATTGCTTCAGATCCATTCAATAAGCTTGTAGGCCATGAGACCAGGGCCTGTTTGGATATACTTTTTCATAAGCACTTATAGGAGAAGGAAAAATAAAAACTTCTCTATAAGCTGCATAAGTTAAAAAATCAACTTTTTGAGAAGTTCCTATTAGAGAACTTCTACAAATTAGCTTATTGATAAGCTAATTTTAGCTTGTAGAGAAGAAAAAAAATCATTTTTCCTTCTTATTTGCTTCTTCTATAAGTGCATTTGGAGAAATTTATCCAAACAGACCCTAAATATCACTTCAGATTCTTGGCTATAAATGTAAGCAATACATACATAATATAAAGTGACTATGTACTCAGCTGCAGTATAAAACTCCTAAAATCATTAGTATTGCATATGACTAAACAATCCACACTACATATATATTAGCTGGGTTTAAACTCCAACTTGGAGGAAAACCAAATCTCACTATCAAAGTAGCATCTATCCGTTCCTCACTTTAGTACCAAATATTCCATAACAAGCTAACAGAAAACTACATAGTTTTCCATACAAAAGCACTTTCTCAACCGAAGCAATTAAACACACACACAAAACACAATACATAAAATTTATGCTACAAACATAATGCTATCATACATTCAAACACACAAATATATAAAACTTATGTTACAAATACAATGTTAAAAAAGTACGAATATATTACTAGCAAATATATGCATATGTTTGAATTCGTAAAAAAACTTATGTCCCATTCCCATATTATCATATTATGATGTATTAAATGTTGACTGAAGAGTAAACCTAGCAAAAAGATATTATGCTGCGTCTATTATCGAAGTTTGAATCAATTGAAAAGAGGGGAAAGAGAGTTGGTACTTGAACTGATTAGAGAGCTGCCACATGTAGGGATTGAAATATGTGAGAACAGCGAAGGCAGCGGATCCGACCCATATGTTGACGAAGCGATCCGGGTCCGAATGGGGCACTCCCGGGTCGCCACGATAAGCGTTTCCGAAATACTTTTCCATTTTTCCTTCTTCCTATCCCTGCTTTGTTTCTCGGTTTCCACAGACCCTCTCTACCCTTTATCCACACTCCTCTCTCTGTATTAAACCACGCCTTGATAACGACGTCGTTTTTGCACTCTTTTATGAAATTAGTGGTTTTGGATTAATGTGTTTTGTTGTGCCCTTCCAAACAGCATCTTTGAAAATTAGGGGGAAAATCATTTTTGAGGTAAAAATATTTTGCAAAAGGATTAAGACTTTTACTTTAGCTTTTATTTTGTTTTCTTTTCCTTCGATTTACATTAAAATACCTACTATAATCATTGTGCAAATCAAATATGTAAAGTTTTTATATTTCGTGATTCGTACTTTGTAGTCTTTATAGTTTAAAAATGATATTTTTAGTATTTATCGTTTAGATTTTAATTTTTTTATAGTCTTTATAATTTAAAAGTTATCTTTTTAATTCTTATAATTTGTATTTTAATTTTCTTTTAATCTCTATAGTTTGAAAGTGATATTTTAGTATCTATAATTTATATTTTAATTACATTTTAGTCATTACTAAAAAAAATATATATAAAAATATTTAGTTACAAATTATCAGCTATTTTTTTATCATAAATTATCTTGTTATAAATTAATTACGAATTTATTATGTAAAAATAAAATATGTAAAAATATATAACATTCTTTTTTGTTTTTTTTTTTTCGTTCGATTAAGACTTTAACTTTAGACTTTAACAAAAAAAAAATATGTAAAAATATTTTGCAAAAGGATTAAGACTTTAACTTTAGCTTTTATTTTGTTTTTTTTCATTCGATTTACATTAAAATGCCTACTATAATCATTTTAAGTGCAAACCAAATATATAACGTTGTTATCATTTTGTGATTTGTACCTTTTAGTTCCTATAATGTGAAAGTGTATTTTTAGTTCCTATCATTTATATTTTAATTTTCTTATAGTCTCTATGATTTAAAAGTTGTCTTTTTAGTTCTTATAGTTTATATTTTAATTCTCTATTAGTCCCTATAGTTTGAAAGTGATATTTTTAGTTTCTATAATTTATATTTTAATTACCTTTTAGTCATTATTACAAAAATATATATAAAAATAATTAGCTACAAATTAATTATCAATTATCAATTATTTTTTTTATTATAAATTATTTTGTGATAAATTAGTTACGAATTACTTGTTAATATTTTTGTAGTTAATTGTAACTGATAATATTACTTGATAGCAAGGACTAAAAGGGAATTAAAATATAAAGTATAAGGACTAAAAGGATCACTTTAAAAAAGGTACAAATAATAAAACTATAGGGATTAAACAAGTAATTAAACCTAAATGTTAAATGCATTGGCTGATTTGCACCTTCCCAAACTATTTAATCAATGTATCTCCTTTTAGATTTTTTATATCATTTTCACAAAAATATCCTATGGCAAAAAAAAACTAATTTCCAAGATGATTTTTTTTCAATGAATAAATATTCCAAAAACTAATTTTTGAAAGGTATTTAATACATTCTGAAAACTATTTTTTGGAACATGTTAAAATTTGAACACTTTCGGAATCTAGTTTCTAAAAATTGGAGAAATTTAAACATATTCCAAAAACTTATTTCAAAAAGGAAGTGTTGTGAAGTCTTTTTGTTGTATAGTATCGAATATATGACTTTCATGTTATTAATATAACGTTTTAATCAATTAAATTAATAAATCAATTATATTATAAAAAAAATTAATGTCATATATATAACACTAAAATTTTTAATATATATTTAATACACATATAAGTTTTTATAATAAATTTTGCAACAATTAATTTTGATCTAATAATATATCTTCTTCTTTCAAATCTGAATATCCATCCATGGCTTCCAAAAAAAGCCGATAACCCTTCCTCCCACAACGGTGCCAGTCTTGGATTCACTATTTGTTTTCTTTTTTAATTTGATTCGAATTGGGTGTGCATGTTTCTATTTTTTCATTCTCTCTTCTGCCTTTCATTATCATTCCCCATTTTTATTTCATCTTTTAATACAATGTTTTTGTTAATATAAATTCTCATTTTCCATTCTGGTACATGTTAAATGTAGATATGTTTAATTGTTTAATGTTTAGTTGTTGGTGACATGCTACTGGAATGTTTAATTGTTTAAGGTTTAAATGTGTTGTGTTTGGCATGGGGTAAGTTTTTTAAAAGTGATAGATGGTTTACTTTTGTTTTTCAAGGATTTTTTACCATTCCTTCTTTGAATATATATATATATATATATATATATATATATATATTGATAGATTGATGAATTTGTTACGATTTTTTTTTAACTAAAGGCATGTAATGCTGAAACTCAAAGGTGCATTTGATTTGCAAGTATTGAACCTAACAAAAGCATATGCTGAGGGGTTGGGTAAAGTGACACATATAGATTTTAATATGTAGCTTAAATGGGTGAGTTTTTTTTTAATTAATTGTTAATATGTGGCTTAAATGGATGAGTTTTTTTTTAATTTATTTACTTTTTGAGATTAAGTTATTATCTCGTTTTTTTTTTTTGTCATTGAGTATGGTATCAATCTATGATTGACAATCAGTTCCAGGGTGTTGAAAAGTAATGTTTCTGAATTTTATCTTTATTTTATAGTGGAAATTTCAAGTTGACCTTTCTGTTGACATCTCTGCTGGAGATCAGGTGTGTGTTGCTCGCTAAATTTTGGAGGTAATTTTAAGTTTCATTTTTTAATTTTATTTTCAAGGATTATATATGATCCACTTAGTTATTGAAAATCAATGAAAATATGAATATTGACTGGATGTTTTTATATTACAGATAATTGTAGAGATATTTGGAGCAACTGTTTCATCTGATCCTAATTAAGCCTATCCCGGTTAGATATGCCTTAGCAATTCTAAAATTGCTAACATGATTTTGTCTTAGTTGGAAACTTCAAATAGGTAGTGGAAGTAATTATCGTTGATATGAAAAGTTTAAAATTATTTGACGTTTTATTTGTTGTATACCTTATTTTTCTTTTCATGTTTTGCATGTTGTTGACAATCAAACTGATTATAAATAATAGATTATCTTTGGTGCTTGTACTGACTGCAGATAACAAGAAGAACCTAAGAATCGTATCTTGTTATTTAGGAAGTTATTGCATTGATCTTATTATGATTCTTTCTAGACAATAGAAGCATTGGAAAATGTTTTCCTTGACAATATCGACTTATGTATTTCTAATATTATGCAATATAGATGCAATATACATTTTGACACAGTATAACTCTCCCTCAATGGTCATTTTTATATATTGTTCATTTTTGTTTCATTGTTCTAGCACACAAAGATCATAGATATGATCCATTATGCTATCTTTTTCTTCAAATGTAAAAGTGAAAAGTTTTGGCCTATTAAAGCTCCCAATTTTTACTGATCTACAAGATGCAAAATTGATTATTTTAACTTTATTATGAATCGTTCATATTCATTAATAAAGGGTATCACATTATAATATGGTTACTATCACATTATAATAATGCTATAAACATATTATTGTCATTTTATTTCATGTCTATCTTGTTTATTCTTAATATATAATTTTTTTTAAAAATAATCTAATAAGCAAATAATTACATACATCGCACGGGTCATCTAATTCAAGATAATGTTAGGGTTCTTGTCCTTTTTATTACATTAAAAAATTGAAAATGAAATTGAACAAAATTATAAAAAGTAACTATTTATCTTAACTCAATTTTTATGTTTAAGTTGTTTCTAAATGAGATTAGAAGAAGAAAACAAAGTAATACAATACACATCACTAAAAGTAAGAAGATGTTTCATAAACATCCAATGTTTGTGTATTTTGAGACTATTATAAAACTAAAAGCATTTGGATTATGCATAATATTATGTTTAATTTGTTTATAAATGAGAATACCTGAAAAAAAAACTAATTAATACAATACACATCACTAAAAGTAGGAAAAGGTTTCATAAATATCCAATTATTAATGTATTTTAAGACTGTTATAAAACTAAAAGAACTACAATTCAAATTGAGGTAAACTATAAAAAGCAACTATTTATTTTAACTCGATATTGTGTTTAATTGGTTTCTAAATGAGATTCAACACACATGACACATCGCTAAAAGTAGGAAATTATTTGGATTTTGGAGTATGGTGCAGTTGCATTTTGCACAGCCTTTTTATGTTCAAGATTTTACTAAGTGGTTTTTTAAGATTTGCAATCACTTGCTAGACAATATAGAAAACGGAGAATTCTGAAATCTTTAATGATAAATTCTTGCGTAATTGGTAATTTAGTACATTAAAAACCAAACTTACTTGCTACACGACTTGATTACTCGTGCATTTGGCGTTATTCTACACCAATGCAAACAACTCTATTCCCAACCAACACAATATTTTGTTAAACTAAATGTTTATTAAAGCTCTTTTAGTAATCTTGGGCATTCAAACATTGGAGGACTCCTTACGTATATGCATCATGTATGGTCAATAACTCACTAGCTTTTCATGTTTCTCTTACATCACTACTTATGTGAATGCAAAATTATTTGCCATTCATCATGGTTTTGAGCTAATTTGGAGTGTTAGCTATAGAAATGTTATTTGTGAATATATTGCAGCAGTGTTTTGTCCGTCATTTTGCATGGTATTCATCACCTCCACATCCACCTTTGATTAAAAGGATTCATTTGTTCATGAATTACCCATCGCAACTGTCTTTCTTTCCAACACATATTTTGTAAAGATAATTAATTATCGCGTCGACAAAATGTGGAGTCTCCTCTAAATAGTCTTTTGTTACTTGAGATATTTGACTAGCTAAACTTGATCTTGTTATTTTTGTTGATACTTTAAGAATGGTTAGACCTAGAGTATTTTTTTTATTTTTTTTACATGAGACCTAGAGTACTTAGTTCTTATTTTGATTTTAAAAAAAGTCGGTCTAGTCCAAAAAGAATAATACGTAAAAAAAATAGATATAATAAAGAATAAATATTCATTTCCATGATAAATTAATCTTGAAACATAAAGAAATTTGAATTTAGTTTCTAAATTATGTGACAAATGACTCCTAATAATACATATAAATCTAACAATAAATTAATTTTTGAACTTTATACACAAAAATCAAATTCATCATTAAAAATTATAATTTGACGACACAATGACTCTCAAATTTAATAATAAAATTCATCTTTCATACTTTTTACCCATTTAAAATTAAATTTAAATTTTTTATTTTCATCAGTAATTTGTTATTAACTCCCCGTTTCAGGTACCAAAATGTTCCACTACGCCAACTATCAAGATAGAAATAAAGAAAAAAAAAATAGCAAGAAAGCATGAAGGGATGTATTGTAAAGGCATTTGCAAAGTAGTCCTTGTGGCTTTGATTGACAAAAACTAGCTCAGTAGTCTCTATAAATAAACCTCCCTCTCCATCCACCTTCTTTCATCTCATTTCTTCTTCCAAGTTCCATTTCTTCCACAAATCTTACTGTTTCTTCTACTTCTCAAAAGCACTTTTTCAACTCCAATCATCTCAACCCTTCACTTCCGGCCATTCCCAAACTAGCTTATTTCCAATACTTCAAGACACCACCACCACCACCCATCCATCCCTGCAAATTCCCCACTTCCAGCAACCACCTAGGTTTCCTTTCAATTTTCTCCTTTATATATTCATTTTCCAAACGCGCCCTTCTTCAATTGCAGTCCCCGAAACACTCAATCCCCAATGGACTCCAAACAATGCCGCCTGCAGAAACCCTAATTTCCCCTCCCAACAACTCATGACCAATGACGGGGCAAGAGCCGCGCCCGACGACTTCGGCCGCGCCGCCGCCCGCCTCGCCGTGGCGCAGCTCTGCGACGCCGCCGGGTTCCATGGCGCCACCGCCTCGGCTCTCGACGCCTTCGCCGACGTCGCCGTCCGCTACCTCCTCGACCTGGGCCGAACCGCCGAGTCCCACGCCAACCACGCCGGCCGCACTCAGTGCACCGTCTTCGACGCAATTCGCGGCATGGAAGACTTAGAAGCGCCGCGAGCCTTCGCCGGCGCCGGCGGCATCAGAGAGATCATAAACTTCGTCGAATCCGCTGCCGACGAAATTCCGTTCGCCCAACCGATTTCTAATTTTCCGGTTGTTCAGGAACGACGCCGCATCATCCCGAGTTTTGATCAGATGGGTGAGGCTCCACCGGCGAAGCATATACCCGCGTGGCTACCGGCTTTGCCCGATTCTCACACGTACATTCACACACCCGTGTGGGATGAAAGAGTCTCTGATCCTCGTGAGGATAAGATTGAACAAGCGAGACAGCGTAGGAAGGCTGAGAGGTCTTTGTTGAGTTTGCAGAAACGATTGTTGCTGCGTAATGGGTCGGTGGAATCAAAAGCAACAACATCAGCTTCACCGAATAGTGCTGCTTTGGATCCTCAAGTGGTTGGTGATGATGATGATAAGGTTGTTGAAAAGGATGTTGAGAAGGTTGTTAAGGTTTCGGTTTTGGATGATGATGGTGGTGGTGCTGGTGGTGATGGGAAGCGCGTTTCAGTGTTGGAGGCGTTTGGTCCTGCAATTAAGATGCTTGGGAGTGGAGGGTTGTGTGATGAGGATGATGATGGGTTGGGAGAGAAAGAAAAAAGTGAGCTTCCTGTTGTGAGGCCTACTGTGCATTTTAAGTTTAAAACTGGGAAGAAGCTTATTGGGGAGTCATTGGATATGAGAAATCGGAAGAAGGATGCGTTGCGGACGGCAGCATTGGCTGGGAGGGAAGATGAGAGGGATGATAAGAAAAGGAGGGCTGAGTATATTCTCAAACAGTCCATGGAGAATCCTCAGGAACTCACCTTGTTGTAGATTGATTAGTTTGTTTATTTATTGCAAGGTTTTAAAATACGGTCTGCAATTGCAATTTCAGCCACAATGTTAATGTCTTTGAGGTGTATGCGCCTCATTGGTTGCATTTGTATGCAATTTCTTGCAATATCGAGAAATGCGATGAAACTGCAACCGCAATTTAAAACCTTGATTTATTGACTTGGACGTGATTGGTTTGCATTGAGTTGAGGGGGGTGGTCGGAAATTAAGGGCTTGCTCATTTTCTGGTGAGGACTTCGTGACTTACATGTAGATCTTAACATGTTTTTAGAGAAGATGAATTTGTTTCTTTTCTTGCTAGTGTAGCTCTAATTTGTGTACGGATTTTTTTCACATAAAGCTTTCTGTTTGTGGCTCATTGTAATTTACACACCAAATTCAATTGAATCAATATAGTGAATTTTCTGTGCCGTGATCTTCATTATGCTGGCCTTGTTTTCTGTGGCACCACTCAGCTGTTATAACCATTGTCTTTATATAATAGGCTGTTCCTCATTGTGGTTTCTTTGATTTGTGTGATTATATTGTCGGTAATGCATTCTTTGCAAAGGAAAACAAACAAGTGTATTTTTTTATCCCCAAATTTTAATTTTAAATTGCTAGCTTGAAATTAAGAAATTTAATGGGAATTTCGTTACGGTGTGGCTACTTCAAATCTTCAATTCTTACTTCTTTACTAGAGAAAATTATAATTGCAATATTAGTATTGCAGTAGATGTGTTTAGGAAAGGTATACTGTATGTGTGCCTGATATTTTCCAATTAATTGTTTCTTCCTGTTCATGAATCAGTCTTTGTTTTATTATTTTGTAATTATGAGATAAACTTAGTGTTTGTTTAGAAATGTGGTGGACCATGTTTAAATCGTGGTAGCCTTAAAGCTACTCTTTGATGTGGTGTAAAATCATGGTGAGATACCGTGATTTTGGGTTCTCACTGCCAATTCAATCACACTGTTAGTAAGTTTTCCCCTGCACCATTTGGATGATTTCAGCAGTTCATGCATTGACCCAGATCCTACATCTTCTAGTGATAATAATGACTACTTTTTCTCCTATCATCTCTGCTATAACCTGCACTGTTTTCATTGAGCTGGTAATTGCTTCAGGATAAGTTGGTACTGTCATATTTGTCTGTATGGCTCCATGCCTATGAAAGTAAATTACAGGCAATGGCCACAATAGCTAAATCATGTGTATCTTATAGGATGTTTGCTTTAGATTTTGTTTTATAACCTCCTGCAAGCAAGGTATGTGTTTAATAAGGCTCTACTCCACTTCCCATTATATGAGGTTAAGTTCGACTATGTATACTCAAACCAAACATTTCTAAATTGGATTATTATAATTTATAGTACTGAATTGTTTCTAACTAGTGTTTTAATGCTACTTTTTTTCAAAATTCATAGTACTGAATTGTTTCTAACTGGTGTTTGTTTTACATTATTGATTTTATACCATGTTGCTTATTGATTGAGGCACACTGCAAAGGCACCTCATCTTATCATGCAATGCATTTGACATAAGTCTTCTGTAGCACTATGCTTGCTTTTGGTAGTATCTTCGTACCAAAAATGGAAAAGATCAATTAGTCATATGAGCTTTGTTAGTCATGTTATGTATCCTTCCTTGCTAATAAAAGGATTCTTTTTCTTTTTCTTTCCCCCTTTCCACATATAACTGATAGCAGACCACTCATCGAAAGGGCCTATGTCAGGAGAGATAAGCAAATGGTAAGGGGGGGAATTGATAAGATGTGGCTAATGACTGAATAACTGTTTGTACAGGGGTGGATAACTACCTAAAAGAATAAGTAATATAAATAAGAGGAGAGTAGTACACAGGGAGATCTAGAGTTGTACTTGAGGTGAGTGAGGTACTCTTGAATATATCTTATAAGTGCAATTCTCTTGCTCTAGTCACATTAGCTATGGTATAGCAATAATCCAGATTTTCTTCAATTCTTTTATGAATTCTTGCCCTAACCCTAGTTGGACCTAACAACTGGTATCAAAGCTATAGTATAGCAATAATCCAGATTTTCTTCAGTAGTTCAGTGTGGTGCCTGCCCGTTTGAATAATGCAAAACCAGAATTGGCTTAGGAACAATCTTCCATTACCACTATCAGTAACAATGGATGCAGGAAATCCATGCAATCTCACTATCTGTTATAAAAACCTGTACAACCCCTTTAGTTAGTGGTAAAAGGGTGAGTTGAAGCTATGAAATGCACATACTTGCCTACTCAATCCACAGCCGCCAGTATGTTATTCCTGCCACGAGTTCTAGAAAAGCCTGAAATAAAGTCCATAGAAATGTCACTCCAGATTTGGGTAGGGGTTGAGAGAGGCTGCAAACGTCTGGTATTTATTTCTTTGGCACACATGACAGTTTGTTATAAACCTCTTAATGTCTTGCATCATACCCCTCCAGTGAAAAACTGTTGCAACTATTTTGAATGTGCGAAACATCCCCACATGACTTCCCATGGCATGGCAGTAGTGTGGAATTCTTGCAGGTATCCTAGAAGAATTTCTAGGGCTTGTTATGATAGAATAGTTTTCTTCCTTCCTTAATCCGATACCCTTAATATAATGACTTTTAAGATAGGTATCATGGATAATAGTGTAAAAACTAGTTATATGTCAGTGAATATTCCATTTACTCTATAAATTTATTGTTTAGTCAAAAGAAGACGGTGAAGCAGAAAAATTGGAGCCAATCACGAGACATTTTTTTTTTTTGTAAGAACACGAGAGCTTGTACGTGATTAACGGATGGTAACAGTTTCTTTGGAGGTATTACATATTTTATGATTTAGAGTTTTTTTAGGGAAAGATTTTTCTAGAAAGCTTTTTTCAAAACTTATGGAGATGTTACTTGTTATTTTTTAAAAGTGATGAATATTTTTTTTGTTGAGAGAATTTTAGATAGAAAATACTTTACAAAGAGAATTTGAGAAAGTTTTCTTTTTTTTTTTCTTTTCAAAATTATAAGAAATGCTGACAATTTTTTTAAAAAATAACAGTAACATGTTAATTGTAAATTTATAGATCTTTTCTTTTATAACTTAGTGACATCTAAAATGGGTAACATTTTATCCTTCATCTCTTCTGCACCCTTTTGTCAGGTCCCAAAGCATTATATGTACAACGATATGGTTAATTTAAACTCGCTTTCATTGCAATAACAGCTTTCCAAACTACTCAGTACGTTCTATTGGCTGTCTCAACTCTCAACCATGCTTGACAGACCCATATACCACAAACAGATCATTTGTCTTCATTTTGGACATTACCATTCTATAGTGCTATAGTTAACACTGGGAAGAATGGTCAAATTAAAGGCTACCTCATCATAAATATTAAGAGGCTCTAGCAGTAACATACTGTCAAAATTAAGAAGACGGGTAGGTGCCCAGTACAGAAATGTAAGGTATGAAGCTACAAAAGAAATCTCCAAAATCTCGTACATCAACCAGTACTAACATCAAAATCAAATGCACTAAGAGATTATTCAATTTTCGAGGAAAGACTCTTTCTTCCTCGTGTAAGAAATGAAGTTACTCGGTCCAATTATATAAAAGTTCTCAATGCTTCAGCTTCACATCCATTTCCACAGGAAAGACTTTGTATCGATGGTTGAAGATCATGAAGTCCACGTTGGAAGGTAAAGAAACAATTCTGCATCCAAGGAAACAAACCAGGTGATTGGGGATCCAACTAATTCCATAACAAGTCATATCGTTAGTAGAATCAGGGCAAATTTACTTTAGGGGGTCCCCTTTACAAACTATTTACGTAAAGGGGTCCCTTCTTTAACATTTTACGGAGGGGGTCTCTTCTTGGGGTGGTGCCGCCAGTGGAATTAGCGACATAGGCGTGCTGCCATGAACAAAAGCGAGAGCTCCTGAACCCGCCAACAGAAATGGCGGGATACTCCTCCACGTAGGCAGCAATGCCGCCAGTGGTGCCTGCGAGACAGGCTAGCAGGGAGTATTCCGCCATTGCTTCCAGCGATATAGGTTCAGCAAAGGAAAAAGAAAAAAGAAATAGCATTGAAATCCATTTTTATTGACCAATTAGAATTGCCTCCCAGGATTTATAATTGTCTCAAAAGATCCAATATTCATACATTATTTTTCCCCAGGTTGCTAGCAAATCTGAACAAAATTAAACCAAATATAACAAAATCATTAACCAATACAAATAGAGAAACCCCTTTATTCCAAGTTTTCTTTTTTCCCTTGAATTTGAAGAAACCCACAAAAGCTAAGAATTTAGGGAGTTATAACCAAATACAGAGACCCTTTTGTTAAAAGCCTTTAAATTTGAGACCTTGCACACACAGGAATAAACCCAAACACCCTAAGGTCAGATTTCAAATCTCAGCAAAGACAGAAGCTTTCAAAAGTTTGCGTTATTTTAGAGAGAGAAAGTACCTGAGCAGACTCAGAGGCTCCTCTGAGAGGAAAAGAGGACAGAAAAAAAAAAACTGGGTGAATGAATCAAGGGAGCAATGAGAGGGGGAGAGGAAGAAAGAAAGAGTTGGCTGTGGTATTCATAGAAGACCAGGGAAAGAAAAGGAAAAAAATAAAAAAGAGAATATTTACGGAGAGGAGTATCCCGCTGGAAGAAATGGCGATACCTCCTAGCCTGTCTCGCAGGCACCACTGGCGGCATTGCTGCCTACGTGGAGGAGTATCCCGCCATTTCTGTTGGCGGGTTCAGGAGCAGCTTTCGCTTCTGTTAGTGGCGGCACGCCTATGCCGCTAATTTCGCTGGCGGCACCACTCCAAGAAGAGACCCCCTTCGTAAAATGTTAAAGAAGGGACCCCTTTACGTAAATAATTTGTAAAGGAGACCCCCTACAGTAAATTTACCGTAGAATCAGCCTAAGTTACTACATTACGAAGTTTCTATACCTCAAGTATGAACCGAGTGCAACCAAAAAAATCAATTACAAAGTTTTGGAAAGAGAAAATTACTTTGACAATGAACAAATATATTAATAACATTTTAACACTTCTTGTACACTACTCTTAACATCCTTTCCAATGCAATGTTTTATCATCAAATGCCACTTACGCCACTCCTTTTTTTATCTCATACGGACGGTAACAACAAATGATCCAATATTAACAAAATAGGTGTAAAATGGTGTCCAAGAAATGGTGGTAAAGTATTACTAGGTATTATATTAGGCAGCATGCTTTTATACAATAACATTAATATATTATTAATCATGCCATATTTTAATGGAGGCAACTGACACTTGTATGACTGACTAAGCAGAAAACAGGTGCATGTTTTCTAAATTGTTATATAATGAAATAAGTCATATTATATCAACAAAATAAATCATATAAGTATGTGGATGGTGATATCAATGGTTAAATCATTGAGCTTGAGCTTTCTGGTAATAATAATGTCGTGCTGAGGAACAGTCAAATTTTCCTTTTTTTTTTTTTTTTTTTTTATAGACAACGGTATATTGAGCATATTTGTCAAATCCAGATACCTAGCATCTAATATGCAGGATTATGAATGAAGAATCAAACATAAGTAGCTTAATGGTCCTATGGCAAATTAATGGATCCTTGCTTATTATATTGAAGGGGGAATCAATTCCCCTTGTTTGGATGTTGAAGTTAGCAAAGGAGGGAAAATGAGAAACCAAAAACAAAGCACATTTTGGTTGAAGGAAAACAATTAAAATCCCTTCTCCACAGCTGATATCAAGATATTGGTTACAGGTAGGAGACTGTACAAGAATAAAGAAGAAAACTCTAAGAAAAGAAAAAGAAATGTACAGACACATTGCAAGTGGGAAACACTTCCCACTCCCTTCCCCACAATAAAAATCTTTGCTACTTGAATAAATGATAGAAAGTCTAGTTTCCAGGTCAAATTTGAGTACAAACACAGGCATTTCCCCTAACAAGGAGTTCCTCCTTCTAAACAAAAGGAATTACATTTGAAACCTTAATTGCCACATAAAATTCTGTAACACAACCTATATGGCCACTATAACTGACATGCCACAACCTGTAACTGCATAATCCAAAATTAATATAAAAACAACTGCCTAACAAAGAATTATAACTTCCTAATTCTGAACTCGGCCAATCAAAATTGAATTAATTAATCCTTGTGTCAATAAATTATTCCTCTAGTTTGAGAGGAAAGAGGGAAAATTAAATAAGTATAAAAATGAAAGAAAACCATAAAGTAATCACATGTACTGAACATGAGATTTTACATTATCATTTAACCCAAACAGAATGATATTTACTACTTTACTCTTACCTAGAAGTATTTGTTTATCTTCTTATCTGTTTCCAAACTCCTAACAAGCAAGGTGGTTATAAAGACAATTTTGAATATTTACCTAGTGGGATAAGGCTTTGTTGTTGTTGTTGTTGTTGTTGTCGTCTGCTTCTACCTTCCCACCAAGAATGGTTAGGTGAAACTAAATTTTTTGCCAAACCTATTAACTTTCACACCAACTCTATTTCCACTTCAATGTAGTTTCACTCCTTACTATCAAGTATGAGTTAAATACCTCAGTGGGGTTTGAATCAGTTAGTAACTGATATGATTAGGCAGCTGTAGTTAGTTGGTCTGACAGCTGGATTATCAATTAGTGAGTTAGAGATTTATTTGTGAGGAGAGAATGTATAACTAGGTGAAGAAGGGGTTTTTGGTTTCAGAGTCGATTTGGGAGGAAGAGCCCAGGTATCTCTTAGAGGAGTCTGTAACCACATTTCCTCATCTCTGTCCTTGTATTGCTTCAATTCAGGTCAAGAGACAGAAGTTTCAGTCAATACAATTCCCATTTCTTACATTCTAGTCCAATATGATCAGTATGCTCACTAAATGAAGGACCAATAAATACAACAGAACTGGTTGAAGGCAGACCAAGCTTTAAAGGAAAAGACAAAAATATAGTAAGAGCAACTAATGAAAGGCATCCTATAATATATTTTGAGCACTATCGCAGAAGTAACTCTTCTGAGTTCTGAGTCCCACAATGAACTTTTCATTCTAAGCTCACATTTCACCACTCATCCAAATAATAAATCCACCACCTCAAACATAAAGTTTCTCTTCCAATATTAATTTCCTAAAATCAAATCTCCTCAAAAGTCATTCTCCACCCAATATCCAAACAAGACTATAACAAACACATCTAGTTTATGACTATGTCCAGTATATACAAGAAGACCAACTCAATGTGAGGCAACTAAACCACAACCTTTCTTGGAACAAGAAGCTATTTGAGAATTAGTTTGCCAAGTTCGCAACATTAACCTCCCTTTTTAACTATCTTGATTTCCAAACCTTCTCTATTTCCATTGTTTTACTATTTCAGGCTTTCAGTCCTCTCACCCAAGCAACATAACCTGATCATGGTACACCAAACATAAAACAGGCAACATAATCACATAGCAAAAACTAATATTGCACCTAAATCACTATGTTCATTCCCAAAGTCAAAGGAAGCATATCATCTTTCATTGGATCTTTGCTAGTCCTAAAAAATTTAGAATAATCACTTGCTAATAGCACTTACAGTAACATTAGCACAATCAAATCAACCACAAGCTCAAATTCACATTCACTAGAATCAAACCTTCAAAAAGAAAAACAAGGAATAATTAGTAATTACCTGTTCTCTTCAGAGTGAGGGTGGATTGACAAAAACTTTCCTGGCACGGTTAGTGCAGCCCACATGCAAAAAACTAACCCTAGAGTCACCTCAATCACCACCTGCAATTCCAAAAATCTAAGATTAACAAAATTCCAATAAATACACAAATAAAATTCACCTCCACAAAATCAACACTCACATTCAAAGGAGGCCCTGAAAACTCTTCCTCCGTAATCTTCAACAAACCCTTGTCTGAAACCAAACCAAACCCAGAATTCAGATCCGCTTGCATCAAACCCTTGAAGCTTTTTCACTAAACAAAGTTCAAATACATAAAAAAAAATAGAGAGGGGTGCGTACATTGGATGGTAGAATATGCGGCGTGAAATAGAATCAGAAGCCCGAGGAATCCGACAACAAAACCTAAACCCATTGTTATTTGTGTGCGATCTACGTTGGTGATTGATGGTTGACGGAGACCAGACAACTACAGAAAGATCGGAAATTGCGAGGAGGATGAGTGAATTATGGACGCAAATTAACAATTGCAATTTTTTTTAGCCTTTTACTCTTAAAACCTTCTTTGTCCAGTTAACTGAACTAACTATTGTAAAGTAGATTAATAGACTTAAATCAATAAACTTTTTTTATTTAAGAACAATCACAACAAATTGCTGCAGTTTAAAAACATCAATTTAAACTAGTATTTTGTTTTAGTATAAAATTCACCAAAGCAAATTTTGAAAAATATTTTTTATTTTAAATAATAGTTTTTTTTAAGAAAGAAATAAGAGTGTGTTTAGATAGGATAATTTAAATAGGTAATGTATTTTTTTTACAGGGAATTAAATTTTTTTATATTAAAAGTAACTGGTTGGATATTTTACTAGAAGGAATTCACAATTTTAGAATTTTAAAAGGGATTTTAGTTAGTTGAAAGAATAAAATTTCAAATTTTATCTTTAAAGGAGTGAATTTGAAAATTTGGTAACAATTCTCTCTTCTCTCTAGTTCGCCATGTTCGTCACGGAGTGCGCCTTTGAGGTTCTGGAAGATTTTTTGGAGTCTGTCAGATCCAGGGTGGCATGCTCGGGCGACGCGTGTGCGAGTCGTGGCCGTGCGTGGAGACGCGTTGGTCGCCGATCTCCCCCAAGTGAACACTCGGACGGCGCTGCCGCTTCGAAGCTAGCGCCAGAGGATCGGCGACCTCGGCACTTGGCTGTGACGTTGTTGCCGGAGCTGCAATTTCCTTTGCGGCATCCGGTGCGGAGGGGATTGGAGGTTTCGGCGGCGCTGGATTGTTTTCGGGCTCTTCCACCATTGTGGTTACAGTGGTTGTGGTGGTGTGCGCGGGATAAGGGAGATGGAGAGTTTTCTGGTGCGGTAGGGTGCAATTTGAAGCTTACTCTGAATTTGAAGTTTTTCTTGAAGAGGGAGAAGTTGAACTTAGGGGAGTTAGGAGAATTTGGGTTTGGTTTGAAATCTGGGGCTTTAGTGGTAATTGGATCCTTGAAGAAAGAGGTTATATCCAAACATAAAATCTTAAAAATAAAAAAATTTAAATTGAAGTATTTGAAATTCTCAGAACTTAAAATTCTAAATCTTTAAATTTTAAATTGCCTCATCCAAACATACTCCAAGATAGTTGTATACTTATATGTTGAGTCTTTTATCAAAACATACCATCATGTTTTATAAAACTAAAAATGTTTGTTTAGTGATATAAAGTTTGAGTTTTCCAGCATGGTTTGGAGGTCCTTTAAAATGGGGTACACAATGATTTACAAACCCTGTTTTGTAAAACTAAAGATATGAATGTTTTTACAAATTTTATTTTTTGGGAGTTAAAATTCTTTTTGCAACGATAAAATAAATAAGCACTTTGTAGTCTTATCTTTATAAGTCATTCATAAATGGAAGATAAAATATAATTTTTTATATAATTAAGATTTATAATAAATGAATAATTTTGAACATATCAATATATTATAATTAATAAATAAGTATTTATTTAAATATATAAAATATATTTAAGATTTATAATGAATAATTTTAATTATGATATAAATTACTTCTATTTGTTACTAATTTATTTTTAAAAAAGAACATAAAATTTATTTAAAAAAACAGTGTAAATTAAAAAATAATAGATACTTAACAAAATTAAATATACAAATAAAGATGTCTTAAAAAAACAACCATACAAAAAATACGTTGATTCTCATTCTTATCCTAAATAAAAAAAAACCTCATATATCTTGATAAGCAATTAAGTTTTTGGTCATTTTGTTTAAACTTAACAAAAATAAATTGTGGAAAAAATATTTTTTAAAATAAGTATTTTTCTAAGAATTTACTTCCTAAATAAACAAAAAATTATTTTTTAAAGTCAAAATAGTTTAAACAAATACACATAAAAAAAACTTGTTTTTTAAAAAAATAGATAAGTTTAAATAAATGAATCCTTTGTCTCAAAATACTTTCCAATTCCAAAATTCAAAAGGTTAATTTAATTGTGAAAATATTGTTTTGAGAAATAGGAAAAAATCTTGATAGGGCTATTATTTCTCATTCATTCTCTTCCAAGTCTCTCCAATTCCATGGCAAACCAACCCAGTCCTCTAATGTTAAAGCTTTTACTCTTTTTTAAAAGAGAAAATAAGACAGTATAAAAAGTTATAATGAGTTTTTGAGTTTTAAAATAATTATCTTAAAGTAATTCAAACGGTAATTTCTGATTGGATGACGATATAAAATTGTTTTACATTGTTAAAATCTTTTTAAAATCTCAATACAATTCAATCAATTTTCTATTTTCATTGGATCTAAATGATTGCATTTTTTACTTTTTGAGTAAGGGAACCAAGAGGGACTTCAATACGATAATCCTGAAGGGCAAGAAGACATCAAACTGACTTGTCGTTGATGAGGTTGTAAACGATAAAAATTTCATCCTCCCCTCCATCCTGACACCATGGATAAGCTCCAGCTCTTTTGCAGTGACACTATTTTGCTCAAGCTAAAACAAATAGACCCACTATGCAAAAAAAAAAAAATAGAGTTTGAGTTTGGGTGTTTGATAAACGTTTGTGTTGCTTTTTTGGTCCCTTAGGAAAGTAAAGGAAATATACAATTTGTATTGCACTTCTAGATGAGAATGGAGGAGACCAAGATAGGGATCAACAAGGTTGTTAGGAACAACCTTAGTGTATTACTCACAAAAATTGATATTGATGTAGATGAATGTGGGTATGAACACCTCAAAACTCATCTTGGTCCATACATGCAATTATAAATATACGTGTATGTGCGTGCATATATGTGCATGTACTCGTATTATTGTACATAAATAAATATATATGTAAATACACATATATTTATACGTAGGTGACATGACCATTGACCAATTTCTTACCAACAAATGAACCTCAACCACAAGATTCATCTAAAAAAGCAGTTGTGGACAAGTTTATGGTAAGAATCTCTAATCTCTTATGAGAAATGCTGAACGGGCAAATTTTGTGGGTCGAACAATTCATCGATCCACTTAAAAAGAAACATTTGATAACTATTTAATTTTAACATGTTAGTTAATTTCAATCTTTTAACTTTGTTCTCTTTTCCAAACTTCCACACTTCTTTAGTGGTTCTCCCACAAGACTTCAAACAATTTGGCATGCACGTTGTAGAGACAAGCAAGGATGAAGAGGAAAAGGAATTTGAGTGGGTGTTGAGAGAAGACTAGAACAAGAAGAATGTGCCATTAACAGTAGAGAACGAGAGTGATGTTGGGGATGCGCAAAGTGTCATTTGTGGGAGTGGTTCATGGTTGAAGATTCATCTCATGTCCCCTTCATTTCACTACTTCATTTTCTCAATAGAAATACCTTTTAAAACATTTTTCAAAAATCCGAAAAAAAAATTGGAGGATGTATGAATCATGGGTCTTGGTATAATAAAATTGTTCTTGATAAAACCTTGTAACCTGCAATAACAATTGTGTTGGAAGTAGACACATTTAAATTATTTTCCTGATTGCAAGAACACTGCACGTGAAAGGTGGTTGAGTTTGATTTGAAGAATCAACGTAGATGTGATAATTTTTTATTTTATTTTTTTTACCCTACAGCCATAAGTTTTATTTTTACTAAGTTCATAAATATGAAAATAGAAATAAAAGATTGTTTCCAAGTCCTATTTAGTACAAGTAGCCTTTGGGAACACCAATAACTTTATTTGTTGGTTATTTGAAAGAGTTGTTTCTGGTTGATCAAAATGATCTCTCTGTTTAGCTATGTAATTGTAACTTATTTGTTTTAAAGAGGTCACATGGTTCAAAGTATTAAGAATCATGCTTCACTTTCATCTCTTTCTCAACCTTAGACTCTTTCAACGTGTTTAAGTTTGTTCACAAAATCATAATCACAAATAGAAGTTGTCTTTTTATTTATGCATTAGTGCAATTTTGAGGGATAAGTTTGTAAAAGAGAAAAAATTTAAAAAATTGTAATTAATTAATATTTTAAAATTAAATAATAGCCAAATGTTTATTTTTAAGTGAAGCGGTGAATTGTTCGATCTACATGTCACAAGTTCTAGTATTTTTCTATTATATAACTAGTTTATTTAAACATTTAAGGGTACTATACAATGATGCTATATTGAATATAATGCTAACAAAAAATAAAATAAAAAATATTTTTCATCTAAAATATGTTAAACAAAATCTAATAAGAAAATATATTTTTTAAAAATAATATAACATAATGATAATTATATAAGTTTAATTAATAGATTTTATATCATAATAATATATATTAAAGGCTAAATTATTTTATTGATCTCTTATCTTTATTTTAAATTGTAATGTGTTTCTTTAATTTTTAAAAGGTGAAAAATGTTCCCTTAAATTTTATTATAACATGGCGAGCCAACTTCTAAATTTTATTTAATAATAATTTATATCTTTTTAAAAATTGAAAAAAAAAAGTCTCAAGTCCTCTCTCTCCTCCACAACAGCAAGCCCCAAGACACTACCTCCTCCATGAAACACTTCTACCTTCATTAACAATTTTAGATCTGCAGCCACCGTGATAATGCAAAGCTCGACTACAACCCGCTGCCCAAACCACCAATCCATCCCTAAAATTATATATTTATACCCAAACCTAGGTAGTTTGACCCACCCATCCATACACTGAGACCTCCTTTAACACTCCGCACACAATATCCTCCATACCCAAACAACCAACTAAAAAGAAGAGATCTCCACAGGTAGGGGTGAAAATGAGTCAAGCCAAGCCAAGCTTTACTAGGCTTGAGCTCGCCTTGAGTTGAATACGCAAAGCTTGAGCTTAGCTCATTACCTGTCATAGGCTTTTTTTGAAGGCTCGACCTACATAAAAGTCTGACTTGACCTACGAGCCTATTTAAAAGTTTGCTTAAAGACGTCTTTAATCAATTAATTATTTTAAAACCTAGTAAAATACTAACTAAAAAAAGAAACTTATAAAATTTCGTATAAGTAATGTACAAATCCAAAAATAATTGATAAACAAAATTATATTGAATTCAAGTTATTTAAACACAAAGTATATCAAAAGAAAATGAAAAAAAAGAGTATAATATTAAAAAAATATATGAATTAGAGATGATTTATACTAATATAACCAAATAAAAATATTTAAATTGTCTGAAAATATCTTTACAAAACATTCTTTTCTGTAGAAGTATTAATCTGGTTGCATTATCCTTTTAATTTGAATCTTTTTCTTTTTAAAAATTTTTCACACTAAACTCTCTAAGTACTTTATGTCTCTAACGAATGAAGTTTTGGTCTAGCAAGAGATTGATACCAGTTAGTTATAAAAAGTTTTAATTGCCATTAAACTAATATACTTTATTAGCAATTAAATTAAAAATAATAATATTTATTTACTATGCTACTTTAAAATTATATATTTTATTTAAAGTATGAAATATGGATGAATCATATTTTGTTACATATATTATACTACATATTTTCTAATTTTTAAATAAATATATATAAGTGACCTATCGATTCAAACTTTGACTTATTAATTTAGTAAAAAGATTTTGATAACACTGTTGAGAAGAGTTGAATAAAAAATAATCATGAAAAAAAATGAAACATATAGTAATTTTCTTTTTTTTTAATGTGGTAAATCCATAAAATTGTTTCAAATGTTATGAATTCTTTTATTTTCAATTTATTAAAATTCAAAATACAAAATCTAATCATAATCATATAAGTCTTAAAAGTTATTATAATTTTACCTAATATTTTAAAATTCAAAAAACAAAATTATGTAAAAATAATTTTTTAAAATTTTAATTCAATATACTCCCAGCTACATGACATATTTCATTCTCTCTGAAACATCTCCATTATTCTAGAATATACAAAATTCTTAAAATAATCAGCAAGTTTTATCATCCAATAAACTTAATTTTAAAAGCAAAATAACAAATTCCATGCTTCTTCTTTTATTTTTGTTAGGTAACAGGAAACGAAGCTTTCCCATTCCCTCACTTCATAAATATCCACTGACTTACCCATCTTCCCAACTTTCAGATCCCTTTTCTTTTTACTCATTCATTTTCTTTCGACTCTCTTCATTTCCATCATGGCCAACCAACCTGAGTCTTCCTCCTCCGATGCGTAAGATTCCTCTTCTTTTTCAAATCTCAATTCAATCGTTTTTCTTTCTTTTTACTATGAATCTAACTGATTCTGTTTCTTCAGTAAGGGTACGAAAAGAGACTTCAGCACCGCGATCCTTGAGCGCAAGAAGGCGCCGAACCGGCTCGTTGTTGATGAGGCTGTAAACGATGACAACTCCGTCGTCGCACTTCATCCCAACACCATGGAGAAGCTCCAGCTCTTCCGTGGTGATACTATTCTGCTCAAGGTAAACCACTGAACTCACTGTGTGAGAGGAAACGGAAATGAACGGAAATTATTTTAGATAACATTTTTTTTTTTGTGGTTTAGGGGAAGAAGAGAAAAGATACTATTTGTATTGCGCTTGCCGATGAGACGTGCGAGGAGCCGAAGATACGGATGAACAAGGTTGTGAGGAACAACCTTAGGGTTAGGCTTGGAGACGTTGTTTCCGTTCACCAGTGCGCTGATGTAAAGTACGGAAAGCGTGTGCACATTCTTCCCGTGGATGATACCATTGAAGGGGTTACTGGGAATCTCTTCGATGCGTACTTGAAACGTGAGTTTAAGTTACTGTTTTCGAAGGGTTTGTTGATAAGATGCTTAGAGGATTGCTTTAGAAGAAACGGAAGTTAATTATCTTAGGTCTTTGATTGGATAAACTTATTAACAAGCATTTATGAAGTGAATTGAGTGCATAGGAGAATCTCAGTTCATTTTTGGAAGAGTGTATTAAAGCATCTGCATGACTGCTTAAATGTGTTTCTTATCTTAAATTTGTGAACCTACAATGCCACTTAGATTTAAGAACGTAAAACTTTACTCCAATGCTAAAGTTGCTAGAGTAAATACTTAACTTTGAGTCACATTAAATTTTGGATCGAAAAAATTGTTCTTGTTTTGGAAATAATCAATTAAGCAATGGTTGCTTATATAAGCAATTCAATGCCAAGTCATCAGCTCTAATGGAAAAATTTGTTAAGCAACTCATTTAAGCACCCGCATCGGGGATGTTCTTAGGAGTGTTTATGGATAAGAGTTTTAATAAATAATCAATGGCTTTAATATAGATAAAAATAATTGATGGAGAAGCTCCATTTATTTTCTTCTCCTGCCTGTAAGTGTTTATGGAGAAGTTCATCCAAATTTTAATAAGTAATGGATGGCTTCTCTAATTTTACTGCATAGGTGAAGAAACAAATCTCTTCTGTGAAGTTAAATTGGCAGGATATATATTCTGTTGCATTCTATTTTTGTTTTGAATACTAAGCATGTAAAATGGTGACCAAGTGAGGCTTGCCATAGCATAGTAATAAATTAAAAGTAAAACGAGGGAGTAGTATTTTTTTTCTTTTCAGAAGTGTATGAGGAAGCTGCTTAAGCAAGTAATTATTTCTATAAAAATAAGTTAATTCAACTATGCATTAAGTCCTGTTTTACTTTTTCAGCTTATTTCCTTGAGGCATATAGGCCAGTGAGGAAGGGTGATATGTTCCTTGTGAGAGGGGGGATGAGAAGTGTGGAGTTCAAGGTTATTGAAACTGATCCTGCTGAGTACTGTGTTGTTGCTCCTGACACTGAGATCTTCTGTGAGGGAGAGCCTGTTAAAAGGGAAGATGAGAATCGATTAGATGAGGTTGGTTATGATGATGTTGGTGGTGTTAGAAAGCAGATGGCGCAGATTCGGGAACTGGTGGAACTGCCATTGAGGCATCCACAATTGTTCAAATCTATTGGTGTTAAGCCACCAAAAGGAATTCTTCTATATGGACCACCTGGGTCTGGTAAGACTTTAATTGCTCGGGCTGTTGCAAATGAAACTGGTGCCTTCTTTTTCTGCATTAATGGCCCTGAGATCATGTCAAAATTGGCTGGTGAGAGTGAAAGCAATCTGAGGAAGGCATTTGAGGAAGCTGAGAAGAATGCACCCTCTATTATCTTCATTGATGAGATAGATTCAATAGCTCCAAAGCGTGAAAAGACTCATGGGGAGGTTGAGAGGAGAATTGTTTCCCAACTCTTGACCCTCATGGATGGGCTTAAATCCCGTGCACATGTAATTGTTATTGGAGCCACGAATCGTCCCAATAGCATTGACCCTGCTCTTAGGAGATTTGGAAGATTTGATCGGGAGATTGATATTGGTGTACCAGATGAAGTTGGGCGTCTAGAGGTTCTTCGTATCCATACAAAAAATATGAAGCTTGCTGATGATGTAAGGATCAAATCTTTCTCCCTAAGTTGTGGTTTGATTTGAATGTTCTGAAATCTGAGAAGGTTGTTCATTGTGTAATTTACAGGTTGATTTAGAAAGGATTGCTAAGGATACTCATGGATATGTTGGTGCTGATTTGGCTGCTTTGTGTACTGAAGCTGCTCTTCAGTGCATCAGAGAGAAAATGGATGTCATTGACTTGGAAGATGAGACCATTGATGCTGAGATACTGAACTCAATGGCAGTGACAAATGAGCATTTCCAGACTGCTCTTGGGACAAGCAATCCTTCTGCTCTCCGAGAAACAGTAAGCATTTTAGCAGTTTCTTATAGCTTTCTGTCGTTTTGTTCCTCCCTCCTCTGTTGACACTCTTGTGATTAGGCTTTCAAACTTTGATGTGTATGTAACCTTGATTTTACTAATGAACCAGGTTGTTGAAGTGCCTAATGTCAGTTGGGAAGACATTGGTGGTCTTGAAAATGTGAAGAGAGAACTCCAAGAGGTAAATTGAGCTCCTGCATTGAGCTACATCTCTACTTGTTTTCTCTCATTGTTGTCTAGGTTTTAATAAATGTTCTCTTTCTCAGACTGTTCAATATCCAGTGGAACACCCGGAAAAATTTGAGAAGTTTGGAATGTCACCTTCCAAGGGGGTTCTTTTCTATGGTCCCCCTGGTTGTGGTAAAACCCTTTTGGCAAAAGCTATTGCCAATGAATGTCAGGCAAATTTCATCAGTGTCAAAGGTCCTGAGCTACTCACAATGTGGTTTGGAGAAAGTGAGGCAAATGTGAGGGAGATTTTTGACAAAGCTCGTGGTTCTGCTCCATGTGTCCTTTTCTTTGACGAACTCGACTCTATTGCAACTCAGGTTTGTACCACACTATAAGCTATGACTTGGACATCAGATAAAAGTTATTTGTTTCTTAGGCATTTCTGTGTTCATTTAAATAAATTAGAATACAGTAATTAGTGTGCCTTAGTACTTAAGACTTCAGTAATGTCTTTTCTCGTTAGCTGTGTTGGAAACTTGTGTGCTTCATCTTGCAGAGAGGCAGCAGTGTAGGAGATGCTGGTGGTGCTGCTGACAGGGTGTTGAACCAATTGCTTACAGAGATGGATGGCATGTCAGCAAAGAAAACTGTGTTCATCATTGGGGCCACTAATCGACCAGACATTATAGATCCTGCACTTCTGCGACCAGGTCGTCTGGACCAATTGATTTATATCCCACTTCCAGATGAGGATTCCCGCCATCAGATATTTAAAGCTTGCTTGAGAAAATCTCCCGTTTCAAAAGATGTTGACCTTAGAGCTCTTGCCAAGTATACTCAAGGCTTCAGTGGTGCAGATATTACTGAAATTTGCCAACGTGCATGCAAGTATGCTATAAGAGAGAACATTGAGAAGGTAAACTTAGGGGGGCACCTTTTTCTGTGTTCTTCACTACTGTGCCTTGACAACTTGAGAATATTTGAGAAATGTTAGAAACACACTCTTTTAACACATTATTTTGAACACTCCCTACTATTGATTGAAATTTGTTGGAAATCACAATTTTTTGTTGGTTTGTTGAGTCTCTTTCTTGATGTGGTTTTTCTTTCAATCAATATTATTTTATTATTTAGAGAGTGAGTTCAAAAAGGTGTGTTAATTAATGTGTTGTTAGCACTCCTCAGTATTTTTAACCCGATTCAATCTAAAGCTAATTTGTTTTCGTAACTTGTCTTGGCAGGACATTGAGAGAGAAAGGAGGAAAAGAGAAAACCCTGAGGCCATGGAAGAGGATATTGAAGAGGAAGAGGTAGCTGAAATCAAAGCAGCTCATTTTGAAGAATCAATGAAGTATGCACGAAGGAGTGTAAGTGATGCTGACATTCGCAAGTACCAGGCTTTTGCACAAACATTGCAGCAGTCGAGAGGGTTTGGATCTGACTTCACTTTTGCAAATACCAGCTCTGTTGGTGCTGCTGCTGGTGCCGGGGCTGCATCCGACCCTTTTGCAAGTGCTGGTGGAGCCGATGAAGATGATCTTTACAGTTAGAGGTCAACCTGTGGCTTTTGTTTATGAACGGCAATACTGCCAATTTATGTACTTCTCATTTTCTGTATGAAGTCAGTCTTCAATTGGATTTATTATTGTCGTTGGTCTGTAAACGGCACTGGTTCATGTGGTGTGAGCCTCATTGAAAGTGGAAAGATTTATTTGAACTTACAAAGAAGATTTAAAGAACATTTTAAGATTTAAAGAGCTTAGTTTTGACTTTATAATGATTTTTATGACTTAAAATTTATTCGAGTGAGTTCAATGCATGGTATCGGTTTACCAAAATAGTTTTTTAAACTTTTTAATGCGTTATAGTCAAATTAAAAAGGAACTGAGGAAATAATAGATATCAGGAGAGGTATAAATGTTAGTTTAACTTTTTTTTTCTCCTTTTAATCTCATTAGTCATTTCTAAAACTAAAGATTGGTTTTCTCTCCCTTCTTTTGGTCTTTTGTATACCTCTTAAGAGGTTAGACCATCTTCAATAGTTGATTTTGGAGAAAGATCTTAAACTGAATATTTGTTTTTTTAAGGTCTAGCTATGCTACCCACAAGATTTTCATACTTAAAGTTTGGTTCTTGTTGAAGAACCATGAAAGTCTACATGTTTTTTTTTTCAATTTTTATTGTCTCTCCCTAATTGAATTTTGTGGGAAGAACCAAATAAAAAAAAATACAATAAATACATAACAATATAATCTCTTTGAGTGACATTTATATTGATTATTGCATCTTAGTTTCTATTTTTTCATAAGTACATCATGCATTAACATGTAGAAGTAGGAAGATTATTTCTAAAGTTAAGAACTTCTTCAGTGCATAAAACTCTTTGTTTTAATCGACTACAAGACTGATTGTAATCGATTACACAAGTTATTGTAGTTTATAGAAATATTTTAGTTTCGGTTTAATTGATTACTAGTTAATCGTAATTGATTACATAATTTAGTTGAGACCATGTTTGATTTTTCATGAGTCTTTGCTTTAATCGATTACCAGGTGATCATAGTCGATTACTTCGTTCTTAAAGGTGTTTCCAAAAGGGATCAAGAACACTTTAATTGATTAAATCAAGAATCTAATTGATTGCATTATCCTTGAAAGTTTTTCAGATGTTGGGAAGAACACTTTAATCGATTGAAATGATAATATAGTCGATTACTTTTTTGAAATAATCAATTACATTGGATATTTAATTGATTACAGACAGTTATAATTATTTTCTCTATAAATGTTACCTTGTGTTCTCACTTTTAAGAAGGAAAAAGAGAGAAGAAAAAGTGCTTAGAATAAGTGTGAGACTCAACTTCTAGAAGTGAGTTGTGAATTACTTGTAAGATCAAGAAGAGACTCATTCACTCATGCAAAGATTCTTGTCTGCGATTGATCAGATTATGTCTATCTTTGACTCAAGTTTTTCGTGTGTTTTACATGTTGTTAGCATATGCATGAATTTCTGAAGGCATGTTAGAATAAGTTTTTTCAGTTTGGGTCAATGGTAGGTTTCTTTTAGGCTCATATTCACAAAGGATCCTAGGGTTGGGTACCTTAATCTTTTTTTTTTTTCTGGGATAGAAACTGAGATTGATTGTGATTGTTTGTAAGAATTATATATGTATAGTGAAAATTTAATTTGGTTTGGATTAGATAACTAAAGTAGCTTATTTAGAGATAGAGAGCGAATCGGTATAAAAATTAATGTACATCTTCTCTTGGTTTTATCTTTCCTTCTCATTGTATTTTTGATCAATTTGCTGAAGTTTAAAGAAAATATCTTTTTGAATAAGAACTTTGACAAAAAGATTTTGTGTTAAGGGTAATTGATTAAATATTAGTTTTAACAAAAGTTTGTGATACGATCCTTGGAAAAGAAAGTTTTCAAAACTCTGTTTTTTTTTGTTTGATTTGATTTAGAAATCAATTTACCCTCATTTGATTTGTGAGTTCCATCATCTTTTTTCAGCCGACAATGACCATGAGGCCATATTAGAGACTTGTGCAACAATGAGACCAAGATTGAAGCACCACGAGAACATAGATAAGAGGGAGTGGGAGAGGGGTAGAAGAGAAGGGTAAAGGGGGAAGAAGAGGGGACCGAAGTAGAGGGGGTGAGTGGGGGAAGAAGAAAGGGGTGGAGCAAATGGGTTATCTTTTTTCTTACAACATAAAAATCCAAATTGAATTGTCGTAATTTTCAAACAAAACATCAATCAATATTTCATTCAAATCTCAATTCAAAATTGAATTTCGAATTCTTAATTTCTATATTTTTTTTTCTTAAAGTAGTAGTTCTAGCCGTTGACTCATTTTTTTCAAATTATTTTTCATTATTAAGAAAAGGTAACAAAGATAAAATACGAGCTTGTTTTATAGCAATTGAAGGAAAGAGAGAAGAGAGAAGAGAGGCTCAAGGGGCAAAGGGGGTGGATGGGGGAAGGAATGAGAAAAAAAAAGAAAAAAGAGAAAAAAATATATAACTAATTATTTTAAAATAAATTTTAAATAAATATTAAAAGATAAGTTTTTGTGAAATAAAAAAAATGATTTAAGATAATGGGATCTCCTATGGGAGATGCCCTTATTTCAATAATATTATCTATAATTTATTGGCTTGTTTTACTTTTCTCACTTTGCCATGGCTGTGCAACCTGTCATGTGCTTTGAATTCAGTTGCTATCTGAAACTGACTTGGAAAAACCAAATTTGGAACGAAGCCTCTATTATAACCATCCTGCAAGGTAACAATCTTATCATGATTTTTCTGATGATCACAATAAAAAAGGTACTCTGTTTGTCCATTTGTGCTACGAATTGTGTGTTCTCACATAAATTTTCATATAAAAACTTCCTTCACATAAGCCATTGGTCAAATATCTCCCACATTTAAGTCAACCCCTAATTTCTTCATGTACATGATTTTCTTAAAATTTATTTTTTTGGTCAATTTGATTTTCTTATAAAAAAGTTCAATTAGTTGATTTATTTTTTAAAATGAGTTTAATTTAATTTTATTTGAAATCAATTTTGATCATATTTATTAAATTTTTCAAAGTCGATGTAACAAAATGATATCAAATTGAACTCATTTTAAAAAATAAATATTTAATAACATTTTAAAAATAAAAGATTTAATTGAACTATTTTTTTTATAAAAAAAACAAGAGAATTAAATTGAACTTAAAATATAAATTAAAAGACTAAAAAAAGTAATTAAATCTTTTTTTTTACCAAATCAGTTATATATGGCACATACATAAAGGCCAATATATTGTTATCTCATTTAATGATTTTGATAGGTAGCTACAACTTCTGTTTGACCATGTAGACTCTTGATTACATGAAAAGAGTTGTTGAAAAATCAAATAATTTTCATCTCTTCTCCTTCTCTCAGTTTCTTTTAGAGCTTGATGGTAGTAGCTGATAATTGTAGGAATACGTCATAGATGAAGCGTTAGAGAACGTTTTAGAGTGTGTGTCTTTCATTGAATCGAAGATCCTTATAACTCGTCCAAGTTCAGGTGTAGCTCTAAATGTAGCCCACTGAGCCGGGCCTGAGAGCCCACAAGTTTGGTCTAGAACAGTTTGCATTTTATTTTATTTTATGTCAATTTGAAACACAGAACATTCTGAAGATAGTAATCAATAAAAGTTAAAAAGAATTCGATGATAAAAAAAACAATTTTTTTATTAAAAAAATTGTTTTTTTAAACTTCCTTTCTCTTTTGAATAATCTGTTTGTGTAAATGTAGTGCTATTATATATATATATATATATATATATATGCAGCGTAAACAAAACTTTCTGAGTATGTCTTGAATACTCTTAAATTTATTATAATTAAACCCATATGGCTGAAATAATATAGAAAAAATGAAAACATGTCCATGTCAAAGTGAAATACGCATGGATAAACATGGTCCATGGCGCATGACCGACACGAATATCCGTTAAAAGCAGAATTAATTCCACCTCACATGCTAAGTGGTAGTTGGACAAAAGAGAGAGAAGAGCTTTCCCTATGTGTCAAGCATATGGAATGAACCAAATGCTGTGAAGGCAAAGGATTATTTAGTAATGATTTTACTGCTGTAAAGTGAAAAATTAAAATATTTTGAATAAAAAAGTGAAGAATCTCAAATGTAAATGAAATTTAATAAAGTAAATTTTATTAATTTTTTTCCATTGATATACTTCAATGGAAGCAACTTCATATTTAATATTTGAATTCAAAATCTTTTATTAAATTAAAAACATTCTCATGTTAATTAATCTATGTGGTAATTTAATAGTAAAACTTACTCATATATATATATATATATATATATATATATATATATATATATGATTTGCTAACATATTTTCATATTAGAGTATTTTAGTAACCTACACCAAATTATTTGAACCAAAAATTTAATTATTTTTTTATAATAAATTTATTTAGAGAAAATATGATAATTTAATATTTATATTTTTAAAATTTATTTATTTTTCTCCTTCACTCATTCTCTCTCCTCTTCTTTGTCTCACATAATTTAATGTTTATATATATTTTTAATTTAAATTATCATATTATTTCAAAATAAATTTATTATTATAAAAGTAATTAAATTTTTGGTCCAAATAATTTAATATAGGTTATTAAAATACTCCAACACGAGAGTACGTTAGCATATATATATATATATATATATATATATATATATGTAAACAGACCCTAATTACAAGTAGCTAGTTATCTAAACTTATGAAGTTCAACTCAAATAATTTGACACTATGCTTTTTGGCACTATTGGCTATTGCAATATGCACTTAATAACTTTATAAGCGACAGCTTCACATATATGGACAAGGGAAACTCAATTGCAACGGGTCTCGTCAAACCCCGTTCTAAACTAATGATGTGAAGCTAAGTAAAATGAATTCAAAATGTCTCTCTCTATCTTTCTTGTCTCCTCATCAAATTCTAATTGAAGCTTGTGACTCAAAAATCTAGTACTAACATTTTTCTTTGTAAACCTCAACATCTTTCAGCTTAAATTCAAAACTCTATATCTATCTTGTCCTTGAATATGAGACAGCCACATGCATAATTTTTCGTTACGGGAAAAACTTGATCATTCCAACAATTAGCCACATCAATGGAAAGATATTGTTTAGCAAATAAGCCCCACATATCAAAACTTTATCTACACACATGCGAAGAAGCGTGCCCCCTGGCAAGTGGCAAGTGGCAAGTTGAGAGACACTAATATGAGACCACAAAAATCGTTGCACGCTTGCATTTGTGAATATCAAATCACAAAAGAACAAGTACTCTCTCAATTATTATAAATATAAACCAAAGACAGTTTCAATTTTAGTGATTGAAAGAGGACCAGTTTGGTTGGCAATCATCTGAAGCATTAGTGGCACAATAATTGGTAAAAAAAAACACATCATATCATGTCATGAATGCCGTATAATAATAATGGAGAGCAACATGATACCAGAGTCACAGACCTAGATCATAACAATTATGCCATTGATGTAATAAAAAAAAAACAATTATGCCGTTCATGAGGAAAGCCCAATATGCCTTCTCTCTATTTTTTCTTTCTTTCTCCTCCTCTTCTTTGTTTGAAAATTGCAATTTCCCCTCCTTATACTTCAACTTTTAGGGGACACATGCATACCAATCTAAAGGTAGTGTTATAGCTAGGGCAAACACTTTGATAAGCCTTTTGCAAAAGGAAAAAAAATGTTTAATAGTATAGAATTGTTTCTTAGAAACACATTCAAGATTATCAAATTCTTGAGTTAATTCGTTAATTCTTACGAGTTTATTTATCTTTTGTGAGTTGACTCGTATGTAAATTCTCTTTTTAGTTCGGATAGACTCTATAAACTCTAAGTAAACTGAGTAGACTATCAAGTTTGTTACCGAGTCAACGAGTTAGCAAATTAAAAAAATTATACCAAGATGTAAGTTATTTTGGGTTATTTTTTGTCTGTTTAGTGTTCAACATACTTTCATTTAGTGTGTTGTTCCCAAATAAAAAATTATCATCTTTAATAACATCAAACCCTCAATGGGAATGATCTATCACTAGTATAACATCTGCAAGTTATTATCTAGTAGTGATGCATTACTAGACTTGATTATTTAAGTATTATGAAATTTTTTATTTACTATTTTACTTTATTATATGGTTGAAATGTTTAGTTGGTATGTTATTTATAGATATTTTATTATTATTTTTATATGAAGTGGATTCTTATGAGTCTACGAGTTGAATTCACGAATCGAATATATGAAACTCTCACGAGTTTATGTAAACTCTCGAGTTTGATAAGCTTACATACAAAGATTTTTTTACTTTAAAACTATTCTAACTATTTTTTATACAAACATTTAAAAACAGGAAATTAATTAATTAATTGAAAATTTTAAATTCTTCAAATTCCGGTATGTATGTGTATATATATTATTAGATATTTATCAACTATGACAGTCTACATATATCATTAATTATGTATTATAACTTATATTATGAATGATATTTTAGTGGTCTTATAAGTTTTTTTTTTTTGGGATTGATACACATTTTATTTGGTATATGAACTTTTTTTTGTAATATATAGATATCAATTTCTTTCTAGCATCCCATTATTAGAGAAGAAAGAGAAGGCTTTGAAGACCAAAACTCCAAGTCTATTTCCACTTATTTTATATCCTCTTTTATTAACTTCATAATAATGATTTGTTTGGTGATGGTTTTCATCTTTGTACTTTCTCTCTCTCACACCCACACCTACACCTACGTGCGCAACAATATGATATTTTCTTGATCTAAAATGTTATGTTGACAATGTACCGTGCATTTAATGCAAATTTACAATATTGCTTTTCATGCAGAAAAGTTATTTTAGTATTTGCACCATGCATTGAATGCCACACACACACAAAATAAAGTTTTCTTGTTCTGAAATGTTAGGATGTCATTGCACTACTCACAAAAAAAAAAGAAATAGAGTTTGGCATTGCACCACATGCATTTAATATAAATTTACATTACTTTTTTAGTATTTGTTATGGTAATAATATCCTTAGTTTTGTACTTTTTTCAGCTGAATTTTATAGAATGGTAGTGGAGTAATGTATTTTTAGCATTTTTCATTGCACAAACTGATTTGATGTGAACATTTTCTCCTATATTATTTTACTCTTTATTGTAATTTTAAATTATGGTCGCCATCGTATTACAATGAATGAAAACTCTTTATATGTCGAACTACCGTAAAGAATCAAAATATTTTGACGTTAAGGACCATCATTTAAAATCATACTTTCAATACACAATTACAGATTTTTTTCCCAAATCTCTGATCCCCCTGCCATCTTTTCGAACCATACATCTATAGCCAGCACACGGGAAATGACACGTGAACTATGCTCATGAGAGGCACGAAATAATATTAGAATGACCCAAAATTGTTTTGGAATCTACACATGGAAGCTGAGTGGTGGAGCTAAGATAGCCCTAGCCAAAGGACGAAAATGGTTGGAAGAAAAAAAAGAGTGATTGTGATATGGTGATGGTGATGTGAGGCAGTAGCCACTGAAAGAGAAGATGGCCGCACGAGGGGAGCAACTGAGCATGGCGGCAACTGCAGCGGGTCGTACCCACAACAACTCACCTTTATTTCTCACTACGATTCTTGCTGTCGGCTAACTCTCTTCTTTCATTGACCCACAACTATGCTTTTTAAATACCATTTTAATGTGAAGATATTTTGATTCAATTCAATACAATCGCAATCATAAGTACGGTTACATCAATAGTAATTTAAAGGTTATATTTAATAAGATATTTTAATTAATTAAAAAATTTATTTGTCAATTTACTAAATAATTTTTTTACTAGTTTAAGTATTTTTTAGAAGATATCTGAAATAGTATTTTATAAAATACTAATTTTTTATTTTTAATATATATTTTTTAAAAATAAATCATTATATTATTATTTTTCTGTTATTTTATACTTTTCAATGATTTCAACATCTAATTTTATTAAATATTTTAAATTTAATAAGATAAATTTTTAATTTTCAATAAATTTGACGAAATATATCCAAAATCATGCCCACGACACAGTTAAGTCGAAAATATGAATATATAGCTCCGATCCCTATGCAACACAAGACAAGGTGCATGTGAATTTAATCAGTGAATAATTTACAAAAAAAAAAATAGTGAATAAATCATCATGCGCTGTGGTTACAAGTAGTAGAGACAAACGCACGAGATTCGTGGGTTTTGAAGAATTCTTTTAAATAAATTATAGTGTTCATACGATGGAGGCAAGGCAACATTAAAACATAATGAGAACAAAAATGATCAATCACTATGATGTTAATGAAATTTGAAAAATTGAGGAAGCCACCCGATTTGTCTACCACTTGAGTTCTTCCCCTACCAACAAGAACCAAGGACTGTAACATGCCCTCTTTTGATCTTTAATTAAGACATTTGTAATCTAATTACACAAACTAATAAAAATAGATAAATAAGTCAATTTTATTGTTTTATTTTAAATGTTATTAATGTATCAATTTTATTCTTATTAATAATCATAACTTATTATAAAAAAATACGAAAACATTAAAGTTAAAAATATTATAGTAATTAATAAGAAAAAATGTAAAATAAATAAATACTTCAAAAAAAAATTATAAAATGTGTTATAAAAAAATTTCAGTTCCTTCTGAATGGTTCCTTATATTAAAGACCCGTGAGAGTAGTATTTTCACTATTTTGTATTGAGATATAGTTGATCTTATTAATTTTTAATCATTAGAATTTATTTAAATCTTTCATTTTCTTTACTTCTTTTCCACTAAGAGCAGTGTTATTTACATAGAGGGTTTTTGCCTATAATCTTCTTAGACATTATTAAATAACATCATGTATCTAACACGATAAGCTCTTCTCAATCCCACAAACAACACAACATATCACATATGTCTGGAGTTATATTAGGCCTCACGGTCCACGGACTTATTTTACATATTCTTATGCTTACTGAATTGGGTGTCATTGTGTCTAGTGTTTGCAGGTCTCGTGATCACTTGCTGGAGATCGTTCAACAGTCTCTTATGTCCACCCTGCTCAAGGGTGTCAATTTCCCCCGACCAACATACATATACAATTCAATTTCCAACACACAACCAATATCACACGCAGACTCAACTCAATCTAATGACCAACACATGCATTTCAGTTCCAGTACACAAATAGCATGCATTTTGTGAGCTACACAAGATGACACCCTAATTATGGTTACTAATTATATTAACGCATATATAAATATATTGGGAAAATCCAAATCACACGTCGCTTAGAGATAAAGTCTGAAATGAGTATATAAGTAAAAAACAACGTCCTTCATCTTATGAGTTAGCTTTTGAAGTTAAACTAAATTCATAACACATTCTAAAATGGTATTAGAGTCTATCTTATATTCATTAAAAAGATCATTTATTATATTATCCACACTCCAAATTCAAAATTGTTGAACGTGAAATATATAATATATTGAAAAAAAAATCATGTCTTACATCAATTAAAGATCAAATCTACAAAAAAGTATATAAGCTAGTGAGAAGCAACCCTTAACTCACAAATTGGTTTGTGGGACTGATATATGCTCAACTCAAACTATTATTATTGTTGTTGTTGTTGTTTATAATTGTATACAACTTTTTTAAATCGTGGTGGAGAGGTAATATTTTTTAATTCTTGTAATTTTATTCTCAAATAAAAAAATATGTGCATTTTTTAAACTTTATTAATGAAAAATTTAATAAAGAAATTGAGAATATTAAAATAATAATGTATTTCATCAAGGATTTTCTTTTAAAAGAAAAAAGTTGTGCATAAATTTATTAGAGGAAAAAATATTTAAAATTTATAATGTTAATATACATTTAATAAAAAAAATTGTAAGATGATTTAAAATTATTTTAAAAATAATGCATATCATGTTTCAAAAATAAGATCAACTTGACTCTAAAATATTTTACCTAATTTTTTATAGAGAAAAGGAAAATAAACTTTTATTATCAAATTTGAAGATGAATACCAACAAGTTGTTGGTATGAGTAATACTAGATTCAGTTTCTTTTAGTAAAGTCTCGAGTTCAAATTTTGTGATTGAAAAAATATGATTGGAAGGGGAGAGCTCCACTAAATGTGGTTAGCCAAGATCTCCCAACGAAAATTAGTCATCAGTAAAATCGATGGATATTTCATACTAATAACATAGTTACAAAAAATATTGACAATGAATACCAAAATGTCATGTGTTCAAATAGAACTGAGCTCAAATTTCTTAAGTAAAGTCTCAAATTTGAACATTCTAGATGAAAAAACATGATTAAGATAGAAAATCCCACTAAAGATAGTCAATTAGGTTTTTGTCAAAAATTAGTCACTAACAAATTTGATAAATATTTCGCACTAATATCATGGTGACTCAAAAGCTTGACAATGAATATAAGTGTTAGATTTTTTGGATTAGTATTATTAAGTTATATTATTTTGAATGATTAACTAATATTGATTATAGGATTTTTTTTTTATGTGTAATGATTGTAGGAATTAAGAATATGTTGTTTTAATTATAATGATAAATATTTGTGATTTGAATTTATAATGTAAATAAGCATAAGTTTAATTTTTACTTGGACTATATTCGTCAAGGTATTTTAGTTAGTTTTTAACTTTTTTTACTAGTTAAAAAGTTTATTTAACTGTTCAATAAACTAATTTTTTAATAGTTTTTAACATTTTTTTTAAACATTATTTGAAGTAACATTTTCTAAGATATCAACTTTTAATTTTTTATATTTTTTTATTTTTATCTTTAATATATTTATCCAATTTTTTTATTACCTTATTTTAATAAATCATGATTTTATTATTTATTTTGTCATTTTGCGCTTTTAGTTACTTCAACGGTCAATCTTATTAAATACTTATAATTTAATAAACTAATTTTTCAATTTATCGACTAGTTTTCAACTTTTAGCTAATTTTTCAGCTTCAAATTAACTTTTCAACTAGTTCTGTTAAACATAACCTAAATACCTATAAGAGGAATCCATGCTTTCATCGAATAATTCTAAAAGTGTTGTCTCATTAGATAGTTTTGTATGTATAACTTATGTGAAAATCCTAACCACCAAACAAAATTTACCATTAAGATTATGTTTGGTAAGACATTTTAATTAGTTTCTAACTTGTTTTACTAGTTGAAGAGTTTATTTGATTGTTCAATAAATAAGTTTTTTTTAATAGTTTCTAACGTTTTTTTTTAAATACTACTTAAAATGTCATTTTTTTAAAAATACTAACTTTTAGCTTCTAGCTTTCTATATTTTCTTTCATTTTTGTCTTTAATATATTTATTCATTTTTCTTGTTACCTTTTTAAAATAAATTTTTATTTTTATTTTTCTATAATTTTACACTTTTCAGATACTTTAACAATTAATTTTATTGAATATTTTAAATTTAATAAACTAGTTTTTTAGCTTTCATCTACCAACTAACTTAAACTTTTCTTTTGAGTGCACATACATAGATTCCAAAATTTTCTTTAATTAATTTATGCGTTAATTAAAAGCATGCTATATTATACTGTTTTTCCTAACAGGATGTAAGATCTAGTTTTTTAAAAAATATTATAGGAATTCCATAAAAATAAGATAATATAGGATGATTTAGTTAAAATTATTTTTTTAAAAAAATACATGTCATGTTTGAAAAATAAGATCATGTGGACCCTAAAATATTTTACCTAATTAAAAAGAACATAAACTTTCGCTATCAAACGTGAGAATGAACAGAAGTGAACGGTTGTTCTAGTGGAATAGCTAAATGAGCTTAGAAAGCGCCCACATAAAAATTTGGTGCCATGGTGGTTCAGAAAATTGGCCAACCAAGTGACAATGAATTACTGAGTTTCTTCCAAATAAAATGGAATCAACCTATCGTTTTCGCCGTAACAGCTGTTCAAACTTAGTTATTGGCCATGCTCATATAAAATTTAAGATTTAGTTGTTATTTCTTCCATTTTAAAAATGACTGATGTTTAATTTTTTTATAAAGATTAAAAATATCAACAAATAAGCTATTTATTAAAATAATTCTACTAAAATTTTGTTTCTTTTCATAAATATATTATTTGTAACTATTCATTAATTAACGGTAGTAGTTGAAAAAACAAATGATAGACACAGTACTAAAAAATCACTAAATTGATGTAATTTATTTGAGACAATTTTGATATAAAAGTTTTAATGTTAAATATCAATCATTTTGGAATAAAGGAAAATTTTTTTTTTTCAATTTTGAAATTGTAAACATCCGTAATTCGTAAATACGTTTATTTAAGATTTAGTGGATCAATAATAGTTGAATTAATAATAATTAAATAATATTGTTTTTATTTTAATCTAATATATTGAATAATATTAAAAATAAAAATAATATTTATAATCTCACAATATTAAAATTAAACTTTACTTATAATATTATAATTCATAACTATATATTATTAAAAATTTAAACATGAAACTAAATTAAATGCCATACATAATATTTAAGTTCAACAATCTACAATAATATTCAATGAAAATACAACTGAAAACTAAATAAATATATTTGTATTACTGTATAATTTTTTTAGAATTGTATCAATTGTCATAATATTAAATTTTTTAGAATTTAATATTTATGCAGTGTAAAATATTTTACATCATCAATCAATAAAAATCATTAATAATAGAATTTTTAATGTAGTTATTATAAAAATTAAATAAATTTATTATAATTTATGATTGAATAATAATAAAAATATATTTTAAACAATCAATATATATACACTATTTATTCATTTTTAATTGAAAAAAAGAGAGTAAAAAGTGTGTCTTTTCAACAAATCGGTTCAATCCAGTTATCCTCGATCCATATTGGGCCGCTAATTTTACTCAATTTTTAATCAATTCATCTGGTTTTACAGCAATTAATTTTAGATGAGTTTCAACTCTTAAAAATTCTAGCACCATTCTGATCCGGTTTTAACAAGTAAACAATTATTTTAGCATGTGGAACGTATATAAATATAAGATAATTATTCATTTTTATATAACTAAAATTTATATAAAAAATTAATATATAATTATATTGCATTAAATTTATATAAAAAAATCACCATTCTGAATATTTAAATTGATCAACGTTTAACATTTTTCACACAAATTAAGAAAAGTATAAATAATTTAAATATTGAAACGATTTTGCTAAATTTTTTTAATCATTTTTCATAATTTTTATATATACATTATGAAGTACTATAAAACGATAGTATTTATTATGAGGGGAATTGAAATGAAAATTTTAATATTTTATTAAAAATTAATAACATCAATGTTTTTTTTATACTAATACCTCAACTAATTTAAAGTAGAGGGAGTACTAAATCAGCAGACCCTTTAATTAATTTGAGCTTGATGTTAAAGTTTTATTTGTTGCTTGGAACGAAACATTAATCAAGAGATGGAGAGATCCAAGGACACAAAATTTATTAAAAAAAGATAAGTGGAAAGGTATAGAAGGGGATGTAGCCAAGAAAATAAGTTTACTTGAGGCTTGTTGTTGTCTGATGTTTCCTTAGCACAGGGACCATTAGCGATTAGATAGTCTGAAAAGTAACTAATCATATATGTTGCCTTTTGAAGGTTGCATAAAAAAAAAAACAGTGATACGTAATATGAGTTATTTGGATTTTTTTAAGATGAATTATGAAAGAAAAATAAACTTTTTTTTCCATAACTTCAAACCAATTTTATATATTTACAAATACAAAAGGTAAAATAAAATAATTTACAAAAAATAAATAAAATTTGACCTATAAGAAAATTTTAATTTATCTTATCTTCGTATATTTTGGATTCTTCTATTTTTTATTAAATTTATTTAGTCTTTTATATTTTTAAAATAATAATTTTGATTCTCATATTTTTTGTATATTTGATGAATTTCATCGCTGTAAAAAGAAATTCACAAGTAGGGTGAGAGACGGAATTCACCAAATATAAAAAATAAGAAGATAAATATTATCATTTTTAAAGTATAAGAATTAAGAAAAATTTTAACTCAAAAATGAAGGACATAAAAACTAATTAATATATTAGTTTAATGAATATACATTGTTAATGTAAAAGGTTTTATATTCTTATTTAATTAAAAAATTATTTTTATTATAATTTTAGGATAATTATTTTTAAAATCAACATACTTATTATATATATATATATAGATTCGTGATTGTATCACAGCGGAAAAAAACTACAGTCTTAGTCCTTTCTTTTCTGTATTTTTATCCAATCCCCTGTTATTTTAAATGCTAGATTACAGCTAGCTCTCTTCAACCTCTGCAGCATATTAGCAAGCAACAATTTCTTGTTTGTTTTTATTTTCATATCATTTAGAAGGTTTGTCCAGGCCAGGGTGCAAGGAGAAGAAGGGTAGCTATAATTTCTTCCTCTTTTCCCCTTCAATTAAAGTTTATATACACATGCCTGCAACATTGTTACTGATTGCATATTGTTTTATCATATGTAAGAACAATACACAAGAGAAAATCAGATACATGGGCCAGAAGCTAGTGTTTAGTAGATTATTCTGTTCTTCTTTAACTGTAGAATGGAATCCCTGGAATAAGTTTCCTTTTGGACTGTAAAGATAAAGCCATGAATGGAGGCACTGCAAGAACACTAATAGTAAAGATACCCACTTCCTAAGAAAAAGGTTCTAGTATAAAGGAAAAGTTACTTTCTGCACCATAATTCAACCATGCATAGACATATGAGTCTCTATACACCTTTTAAATTACATTATTATAATTCAGTATCTCATCAGTGCAGCTTTTACTTTCCAAATTAGTGTTACTAGCAACTGAAAAAGAAAACTAAAATTAATAATAAAAGTAATAAAATCCCTCAAGACTTAAAGTAGAGAGATACTGATGCACATAAATTTCAGTACCATGATGAACTGAACCTCAAATTGTGAGTTTCAAAAGACCCTTGACATGCTGAAAAAGAAGATCTGTTCAATAATTATGCAAGTTGTTGAAACTGATCTAACCTCTTTCACGTCTTAAACATAACACATAATGTCACAATGTGAAGAATCACATATATAGTGACACTCTTCAGTTACAATCTTTATGATAAAAACAATATAGAGAAACTAAGATGGTACTAGTTCCTAGGCCTTGGCTCAGTGCTCATGCCAACACAGAAGCATGGCTACGCAACGGCGAAGAATGTAGAATTTTGCTCGCTGCTTCTTCACAAGATGGCTGCACTTCTGGCCAAAAGACTTGCAGGGATCACAAACTTGATGCTGTTGCTGCTGCTGATGATTGCTTTGGCTTGTGTTGCTTTCCTGCACTGCCATGAATGATTTTCTGGCAAAATGTACTATTCCTGATATGTCACCATACAGCAATAATATATATTAAAGTGGTAGAAACATTGGAGCTTCTGCTTCCACTATATATATATATATATATATATATATATATAGCAAAAGAACACATATCAATTTGGGTAGTAATTTTTTGGATATTCTAGATCAAGTATGGACTGTTACCATTGCAACACATCAGTTGTCAGAAGCATGTGGAAAATAGAATGGGCCAAGGTTTAGTTTCATGTGTATTTTACCCACCTTGGCACTATAATTCAGCCACTAGAAAAAATTGAAGTCACTTCATCTCGGATTTGGTTACAGATTTCTTGAAAAATAATTATGGATTTAACAAAATTTAAATACAGTTTCTTACATGCCTTTAGCATTCTGTAAAAAAAATGGAGTTTCACTTCTGTAATTTATGAAATAAAGGTTTTCATTAAAGATATGGTAGATTATTTTTTCTTGTAGACATCACATGTATCTTCTATAGGATATAATCTTACTTGAGTCAAGTAAGTTATTATAGGGAGCATTTTTTTCGATTTTACTTCAGAGTATTTAATGCAATTATATATTTAAGACTTGAATTTGAGATCACTGAAACAATTTTACATCAATTGCATTGATATATCAAAATAAGTTGTCGGCCGATCAAAAAGAAAATCAAAATAAGTTGTATCTGAAGTTTTGTCCTTATGGATTAAATTGGTGCATGTTCATTGATTGCCTCCATTATCAATGTTATTTTTCTTGGGAAGGGGAGAGGGGCTTGTTAAAAGAGAAATTCTTACTTATTCCCAAGTATATGTGAGCATAGTTTCTACTGATAGCAAGACAAGTGCATGATGTTAGATTTGACAACGTTGTCATACGTTGTCTTACAAGTAGTGGCCCAGCCGATGTACATGCCTCATATGCAAAAAAAAAAAAAAATGGTTATGATGGACTTGGCCTGCTGAAGCAACGTATTTATGGAGCCTATACAGCCCCTAAAAATTGTTTTTAGTTCTTAGAATCTAGTGGAAACAACAATAATGACACTTTTCCTTTTCCTCTTGATGCCGTATTTATCAAAAGAAAGCACGAGATATATTTTGTTTGGGGCAACCATGAAGTGAAATTTCCTTGATGAAGTGTTGGCATGCAATGTCTTGCTCATGGGTCATACTTGCAACATAGTATGAGCATATAACGCGTGCTGAAACTAGACATCTTTTGGCATCTTTGCATTCCTTTTTTCCTTCTACACTCTTCTTTTGGAAGTTTTGGTGAGTGCATATAAACTACAGAGATAGTGAATGCTTTTTGTTTGAGTTAGTTAATGATATATAAATAAATTCGGAATCCATGTATTGAGTTGACGCAATGATAAAAGACTCTGTTGTATTTACACGTGGTGAACAATTTTCTTGAACTAACAACATTTACACTACGAACAAAATTAATCTCTGATTTAGTAGATTAGGAGACAATCTCTCACCAAACACAAAAAATTATAGATAACTTGATTTGCATCAGTTTGCTTATAATTAATGTCCTTAAAAACCTTCAGCTTAATTGAGCTTTATGATCACGACCAATATTTGCAATGGTTTATAAATTTCCCCCTTTTAGGATCCTAAGCCATGTCCTAATTCCGGTTGAAGATACAATCATAAAATACATGTGCATCATCTTTCACATACATTACTTTTTCGTTTATCTTATATCAAATTAACTATTAAAATACAAGTATAAAAAGATGCGTTTCAATTCCTTTGTTTTGCGTGCATGTGTTTGTTTTTCTCTTATGAGATTTTTTTTTACTAGGCATGGTACAGATTAGGTGGTGAGCTAAAATTGGTCCATTGTAAGAAAAGTCAAGTTCAATTAGATTTTAGATTGGTCTAATTTAACCTGTATGGGTGAATGTAATAGTAGTTTACATAGAGAAGTTTGCAAATGACCAACAAATCCTATTGATCCAAGTTTTCATCTCTTCAAACACTAGGCAAGTAAAACCTTTAGTTGAGACTTGACCTTGGAAAATTATAGACAAAAACAGGGCTTTAAGAATAGTCGTTTACATTTGCATTTACATTCTGAAAAGATCTATCTAGAATGTAAAATTTTACATTTTTCCAGAATACAATTTCACATTTTAGATAAGGTGTTTTGAAAGAGACCGATATGGTCATGCTTAGACTTAAAAATGTTGTCACGGAGGATCCTCTTCCTTCTTATGCTTATTATGTCAACCAGGATTCTGAGTTCAACTCTATTTGTTTTGGTAATAGTACTTTACATCTAAATCTAAGTTTATTTTGTATCTTAGCAATGAGGATGTAAAAAAATTTATAAACAAAATAAGGTTATATATATATATATATATATATATATATTTAATTCCTGAGTCAATAGTCTAAGAATACTAATTGATATTTATTCTTAGAAATAAAAGAAAAAAGAGGAAGAGAGAGTTTGAGATTTGAATTTTTTTCTAAAGATAGAAACAAACTAACTACTAACGTTTCTTGGAAAATAAAATGGTCACTTTCGAACTAGCACTTTAATCTTTCTTCTGTCAACTGATAGCCATCATGTCCTTTAGTTTGATTCGTCATTAATTACCTTTAGTACACATGCATGCCTTCAAAAGTTTGATATTGGTGTGCAAAAAGTCTCAGCCACGTAAAATAAACGAAACAACATCACCTTGGTGTCTACTCATTTATAAAAGTAAAGTCTATATAGCTACATACATCAAGTCCTTGTTTGGCATGGCATTTCTTGATTGTACAGTGCTCAATGGAAGGTAAAGACGAGCCCTTGAGGCTTCTGATAAAGATTAAAGATTTTTGTTCAGTGTTCCGTTTTTAAAAATCAAAATCATATCTTAATCATTCGTTTATTCTCCTTTCTTGGACATTGAGCACATTTCTATTAAAAAAAATGGTAGAGTATAACTAACAACAAGGTAATCATGCAAAACGCCAAACAACCCTTGGTGCAGGGGAAGGAAGGTCTCTAACTTCTCAAAGGCTACTTCTAATAAGTCATAGAAATTAATTATGAAATTTGTAGTGTTATATTGGATATTTATGATACATTTCTAGTTCATAGAAATAAGACTACTAATTAGACAGTATTTGAGTTTAACGGTCAACAGAAATCAGTTAATAGACAAAACAACATTGTCAGTTTAACAGATTAGGAGGAGCAAATCTTACCATTAAAAATTAAGGGGATAAAAATCATAAATTTATGAAATTAGAAGGACCAAAATTATAATTCAACCTTTTTATTATTATTATTATTTTCGTTAGTATTGAAATTTTAGTATGCTATCTCTAAAGGTACACGAAAGCCATTACGCTCTTGTTTTTATGTGCAACTTAGTAGTTAAATCATGTAATAGATAGATATATTTCTGGCTCTAGTAATAGATAACATGTCATGATAAAAAAAAATATTCAGAAAACAAATGACATGTTATCAACTAACACATCACAAAGTTAACAACAGCTCTAAACAAAAGGTTTGTGACTTCTTGTTAGCAATAGTCCATTAAGTGTAACGACAGCGACTACACATGCATTCACCATTCCCTAACATTTCTCCTCGTCATAAGCCAGAGAAAAGTGTAGCCAAATTTGCTCAAGAACTCATAAAAACTACGGTGTTTTTCACAATAGATGGTGGAAAGATAGTGCTAAGATAGAAATGTCATTATTAGAAACCATTCTTGATCTGAAACAGAAGATTCGGAAGGAGTTGGATGTGGAAATTTACAGGCAAAGCTTCTGGCACACAAAATGTTGAGAGACAATGAGTTAATTCATGACCATGGCTTCTGTGTAAGCAAAACACTTCATCTCACTGTCACCCCACTATCACCTCAACACACACTCTGTCAAGGTGAAGTTTGTGGGCAGTGATGGGTATGTGAAGGTGACAGAGACAGATAAGGTGAGTGACATGTGCAGCAAAGTTGAGAGACAATGGGGGGCATTCCTTCAGAGCTTATAACCCTTAAATAGTTGTAATGGAGGATAACCTCTCTCTGTTTATTATGTCAATGAGGCTTCTGATGCTCATCTCTCAAATTTAATAGAGCCTCATTGAGTTGCAGTTTTACGTAGGTTTGTATTGGAACACTTTCATTTAGTTTGGTTTCAATTCTAGATAATCAACACATTTACTTGTTAAGGTGTGTTTAATACATTTTTTTTTCAGACAAGTGAAAGTTATAATAATCTAATGAAAGTAAAGCCAACGCCCAACGGTGCATAGAAGTACAAGGATGGATGCATTCAATGTAAAGTGAGACGATGGAATTAGAAATTCAATCAAAAGAATAGTAGAATACAAATCCACGTAAGACATATACAAGATATCATTTATTTAACGTAAAAAAACTTTCTTTTCTAGAATAAATACTATTTAAATGTTTTCACCTAGAAGTGTTCGCATTTGTATAAGCCTCACCTCTTAATACACACTTCAAGTTTCTTGTGGCAGCCAGGTTCTCTGATTTGTCCTCAATAACAGTATTTATTGTTAAACTTGCCTTCAAAAGTTCGATCCTGGTACCGCTGTTCAGATTGTAACCAGAAAATGTCTCAGCGAAATGAAGTACATAACCTTGGTGTCTACTCATCTATAGAAGCAAGTCTACATAAGCATCAAGTCCTTGTTTGACAAGGCACTTCTTCAGCTTGTATAGTGCTCGGATCTCCAATTGACGAACCCTTTCCTTAGACAAACCAAATATGTCTCCAATCTCTGATAAAGATTTCTGTTCACCATCCTCAAAACCATATCTTAACCGGATAATTCTCCTCTCTTTTGGGTGTAAGACACTTAGGACATTGAGAACATGCCTTCTCATAAGCTGTTTTTCGACAGTCACATCTGTGGCCTCAACAGTGGGGTCTGCAGTAATCTCCTGTAATTATTAAAAAAAAATATGGCTAAATTTGTTGTGTGTGGAGCATTTGTAACATTATGTTGCCTTAAAAAAGTAAAGGATCCATTATGACCACATTCGACATCAACTAACATCAGGAGACCATCTAAACATAAATTTATAATAAATAAACAGAATTTTAGACTACTAATTGTCTGATTATCTTTCCAACTTAATGAAAGCTCACATGCAAGAAGAGAGGTATTGACAAGTGCAAATTTAAATGAACTTGTGTTTATAATGATTAATGAACTGAACAGAACAAAGTAGATACTGACACTTGAGTCTGATCACTACTCAGTCTTGCCATTAAGTAGTATGCTATGGTTTGATGGCTAACATACTTTAGGTCACTGGTTCCCTTTCATCACAGCACAATTACTAAGAAAAATTCAATACTCTTGCAGTTGCTATTAGACTACCAATTTGTTTTTACAATTATCAGTATAAGCAAAACCCTCCATACAAAGACTCACCAAACTGAAAATGGGAAACTGAATAACACTATAATCAGTTGTAAATCCTTTTGTGTAAACATTATTGATGCAGAACTTGCATTTCACAGTTACCCTTTATAGAGTATAAGAAATTGCATCATTTCAAGGTGGAATCACATTAATTAGCTAGCACACAATACCTGGAAAGTTGTATTTTGGTCAGCCCACACAGTTTGCTGCATTGAAATTGGAATTCTTGCAGAAAATAGTAATTTGTCAATCTTTTCTACAGTAACTCCTACCCTTCTTGCTAATTCTTCTTTAGTTGGGTGAAGGTTTCCTTCCTGAATGTACAATTTCTTAGCCTCCATTACCTTGCCCAATAGGATAAATACCTTCTCCTGGAGATAACAAGAGTTCTGTATTACAGAAATAGAATATCTTGCTTTGTAAATAGCAAAGATACAATAAAAATATTAATGCAACGGTAGTTGACATCATTTTTGTTCCTTATTAACAATAAAAAAATATTTCATGAACACTGACACTTTAAAAGGGTGAAGCTTAAATTTAGACAACTAAATTTACCGGTAGACGGATTGTCCTGGAATGTCGAAACACTGCCTTCCTTATTGCTTGCCTTATCCACCAGAATGCATAATTACCAAATCGACTACCGGCTAGGGGATTGAATTTTTCAACACTCTTCATAAGACCCATACTTCCCTCCTGCAACAGCACCAGAAAAGAAATGTAAAATACAGCTGCTAATTGTAATTGACAATACTGAAGAGTGAAGACAATTATCACAACCCTTTAATAAAAGTAGTTTTTCCCCCCAATTCATGCTCCAACTCAAGCCAATCAATTATTTACAGATTCGTCTATGTTGAGAAAAGTTGATGAATGAGGTTAAGTTGAGATCAGTAAAGATGAAAAATGGCAAAATCTAAAGCATTCATTCCCCTTCTATATTCTACATCTATAGTCTTTTTATCCTGGTGTATCTCTTTCACATTTAAGAAAAGTCAAGAATCTTGGTTTACTAATTGATGAAAATATGAAATACTAGGCAATCCAAAAATTTCTTGAATGATATTCACAATTTAGAATATAACTAACCAGGAAAACCATGTAAGCACTGAACAGCCTTTGCTACAGGGAAAGGAAGGTCTTTAATTTCTAAAAGGCTACCTGTAGTAAGTCCTGAAGGCTGAGACCACGCCCCTGATAACTTTTGGCAACATGGACTACCATGCGTAAATTTGCTTGAATAAGCTTTTCTCTGCTTCTGTTGCCAGAATGAAGCTGTGATTGCAGCAATCGACAATTAAGTCCTGCACCCTCTGCCCATTCAGCCATAGTTGGTTCCCTTCCAAATTGAGATTGAAGATTGGTCTTCACTTCTTCCAATCTCAATAAGTCCTGTTACATATTCCATGTTAATAGAGTATCCCATGAGTTTAAGTAAGGAATTCAGGGGAACTAGCAAAACACCTGTATCTGAGATATCAGTTGAGATTCTTGTTCAAGTGTCAAAAGTTGTTTTGTTTCGGGACCCCACAAGAACAAGCGCAGGGGATCATCTTGATCAAGTTCTTCATTTTTCTTCTTTTCTGCACGTAGCTTTTCTTGTGCATCATCCTTTCTTGCAAGGTAGGTTTCATCGTCTATAACTTTCGACTTAGGCACTTTTCTTTGTTTTGATCGTCTCTCTAGAAGCCGTGTTGACCTCACAGTTTTATTTCTTCCAATTGAAGGATCAGCCAAGCTAGTAGAGGCCAGACTGAATGGAAGTTTTTAGTTTAGGCATTACATTCCAAACAAATTAACCTATAAACAGGAAAAATAAATTAAGGATGCCAGAGTTAGCTAAGAAGATAGAACTAACCCAAAAGGAATTGAATCATCATCAGCTTTAATTGATTTCAAGTCTTCAACTACTGAGGATTCTTGTTTCGAGGTAGACAAAGCTTTCTTAGCAAGAGAAACTCCATTAAATTGCACACCATTTGGACGCCTCTCCAAGTCAACAGAAACATGCTCTAAAGTTGAAGAAGCAGCAACTTCCCCTATTTGTGAGGAAGTTAATCTGCAATAGACCATTTATGCCCTTATAAGGAGACAACTAAGGATGGGCAAAATTTACTATAAGCAATTACTAAATGATTAAATTGACATGGAAGAACAATTTTATTTCTCTTACAAGTACTGTAAATTAGGCCAGTGATGCAGGTGCTTCCTAAAGTCAAGCACTACCTGATCAGCATTTTCCGTGTTATTCTCTTCATGAACCGTGACTGTATCCATCTGCCTTGTACTTAACATTGCCTGGAGTAAAACACGGGGAAGAATCATTAATACAGTGTCCATTATGTGACTAAGTAGGAAAAACCTGTAAATTACAACCTAAGAAAAGAGTTGATGCATCCATGCAAAAAAGATGGCATCATTACATTTAATAGACTAAAAGTTGGTCTCAAAAGTTTTGATCCATTGAGATTGAATGGACCAGCAATGAATTCTTTTTGATTGGACAACAAAATATAAAATTTGAAGGATTTCATTATATGGATTTAATGAAGCCGAAATTTGATGAATCCAGTATATCGATAAAATTTGAACCTGTGATGTCTTGTCTTCCTTAGACATGTGCAGAAGAGGCCTATATTCATCACGCTGCTCTGGTAAAAGAACTGAGGCAGGAAAATTCTGTGCTGAAAAATTAGAAGACCAAGAGGCAACTGTAGGGGAAGCTTGTTCGTGAAGCATCAAAACTGCAGGTTTATGGGAATAGAAATGTAAAATTTTCAACTCAGACTAATAACAGGTTGGGGGAAAAATATATATGCACAGTCACACACTACTTAGCTCAAAGCAGAAACATTGTGTGGAGACTAGGTGTAAATGGAAACCCGCAAATTAGTGAAAGGAATTCTTTAAGGATATGTTTGGAAGCAGAATTTCAGAGGAAAAGAGAAGGGAGGACAATTTTGTCTTTAAATTAAGAGTTACCTAATGTTTATAAAAATAGAAAAAAGATTATGACATTAAGTTTAGAGTTTAATAATCATGCACCGATGGTGTAAAATAATTTTACACTATCATCCAATCACAAATCCCCGTTTATATGACTTTTAAATAATTATCCTAAAAGTCAACAAACTTATCATAAATGGTGGGTTGTGATTGGATGACTGTGTAAAACGATTATACTCCGACAGTGTATAGTTCTTTTTTTCTTAAGTTTATATATATTATTGTAATTTTTTTTTCATTTTAAAAAGATTTTTTACACTCTCAACCAAATCCAATAAAAAATTGTAGTGTATAATAAGTTTGTTGACTTTTACAATAACTATTTTAAAAGTCATACTATCGTTGATTTTTTTATTGGTAGATTGTATAAAAAAAATTAAACTAACAATACATAGAAATAGAAACTCCCCTCCCCCTTCCCATCCATTCCCTTCTAAAACCCAACTCTCAAACAGACCCTAAGATTCTAGAAATTGAATATGGTTAAATTCTTCCCTAACACCAGAAATAGCAAAATGATGTAGAAATCCTATGAAATCAATTAGCTAACGAAATCTCAATAACATTAAAATTCATTACTCATAAAGTGAAAAAGAAAATACGATTCAAGTATACAACACACACAGTATAGGTCTCCACTGCAAAATCATGCAGAACTTAAAGTTTTAAACAGCATTGGTAAAGTACAAACGGTATTCAACTTTCTCAGAAAGTAAGCAGAAAGAGTAAAAACAGCATTGAGTATAACCGTGCAATGTATCTTGACACATTACTGATTTTCCACCAATACCAGCTTCATCTTAATTTAAAAATATCTTCTACCACACAAACAAATTTTTAACTTTAAGCTGAGTAAATTTGGGAAAATTCAAATGCAGAGGCAGTTATAACGTTGGTATAAAAAGTAAAAACACTTGTTACTAGTTACTAGTTACTAGAGACAAAAAAAAAAAGGAAAAGAAAACGGAATTGTAACAATTGAGTTTATAATAACAGCACCGGAAGAAGTAGAAGAGGACGAGGGGAGAGTGCTCCAAGGGTGATGAGTTCTTGGAGGGAACGGTGGAGAAGAACAGAACATGGTCCTGGCGAATTCCATAGCTGAGGAGGGAACAACAAGAAGAAGAACAGCATAGTACGCTAATGTGGTTGCAGCGTGATCATTGTGCAGAGGAAACGGAAGTGGTGTTTGGTTGTTGCCACCACCATGGCGGGGTGGGATATTTGGATAGAAACGGATAGAATGGGAGAAGAAGGAACAAGGCTTTCGTATAGACGTAGCCTATTTCGGACCTCTGAATTTCTTTCGTTTTTCCGACACTGGATTAGGTTGCTCTTTTTATTTTTACATAAAATAAGAATAAGAATAAGAATAGTGTCATTTTTTCTGTTTGGGTTTGGGCCACCCTGTGGAATGCGGCTACTTCTAGCCCGGTTTCTATCTAACTCCACTAGTTTCAACTGTGACAAAAGTTTGGGACTTGAATCCTGCAACTTCCTTCTTAAACCCTGGACCTCCCATTATTTAGTGAAAAGACCATTATATCCTTAATGAAATTTTCACTTCCCATCTACCAATCCTAACACCTCCCTTCTTCATTCTCTCAATTTTAACACCCCCCTGCGACGGCATCTCCTTTGGCAGCCACCCTTCACGACAGCATCTCCCTCCCTCGACGGCCACCCCCCGCGACGACATCTCCGTCTCGCTCCCTCATTCTCATTCCTCCTCCCAAGAAGGTAAGTGGCTTCTCTAATCAAATTTAATCAGCTATAAAATAGCTTTCGGAATGGCAATTTTGTAAGCAAAAAAACCTTCTGAAATGACCTTTCCATTAGCAAAAAAAACTTCTAGAATGGTTGTTCCATAAGTATTTTTGCTTACGGAAAGGCAACTCCAAAAAAAGTTTTTAAAATCAAAAAGGAGGTTCTGAAAATCAAAAAAGCCCATTCCATAAGCAAAAACTACAACCCTAAGTAATATTTTTCTAGAAGTGTATTTGGCAACTTTCAAGAAGGTCATTTCAGAAACAAAAATAATAATCCAAAATAGTCTTTTTGAAAATACAATTTGTATCTTCTTAAATGATTGTTCTGGATAGCACTTTTTTTCTTACGAAAAAGGTGTTCCATAACAATTACATTCTAGAAGGATCACTTCGTAAGGATACTTGTACCCTTACAAAACTCCTGTTCTAGAAACAAATTCTCAACGTGAATGTGAATATGCAGAGTGGAGAGTTGGAGAAGGAGAAGGACTTTTGCAGCGTTGAATTGGACTTACTTTATACCTTCGATGGATGTGAGAGAAAGAGTTGAGTTGGAGAAAAAGAGAAGAACTAAAAAAGGAGTATAGACTTTCGCTACAGCAAGAAAAGAAGAACCAGAGCAGGTTGACTACAAAAAAAAAAAAAAAAGGAAGAAGGAAAAAAGAGAAAGAAGATAAAAGGGATAGGTTGAAACTTTTTTTTAAAAAAAATAGGAGATATAGTATTCAATTGCCCAAAAGTTTGAACCTATGAAAAAAGGGAAAACTGTCCCAAACCCAATTTCAAGATTTTGTTTCAATTATATGTTTTTGTGAATTTTTTTGAAAAAACAATCACAACCCTTGGAATTGAAATGTGTACATATTTAAATCAGGCTTAATCATACTTTTAACCTTTAACTTGTTATTTTTTGGTATATTTTACATCCAACAAATTAATTTGACTATTTTGTTCATAATTTTTTAAAATGCAAATTTTACCTTTTATTATTAAGCTTGCATGGCATGCTAAAATAACTGTCCTTTTTACTCTCAACTTTTTTTCTTACAACTTTTACCCTAAACTTTTTTACGTTTTAGCTAATTTTTCCTCAATTTTTTTTATTGACCAATTTTACTATCAACTTTTTACTTATTAGGAATTTTACCCTTAACGTGTACGCTTATGTGAGCATGTTCACCTAAAAGATGAAAGGTAAAATTTGTAATTTTTTTTTTAAAAAAATTAAAAATAAAATACATCAAATTAATTTGTTGGGAATAAAATTCATAAAAAAAATAAAAAAGTATTTAAACCTTTAATTTATATGTAGGCTGAATTTCAAAGTGTATGGCGGTTTTAAATTAGTTTATGGATTCGAGTAAATTAAAAAGAAATATTGAAAGTAATTTTCATCTTTCACATGATTTATTAGTTTCATATAGGTTCTGCATTTTAATGATAACATATAGTGCATGCATTAATAGAGGTCACAAAACAACAAAGTCATGTAATTAAAAAAGAAGAAAGATAAATAAAGTATAAGGATTGAGATTTGAAATAATCAAAGTTTTTTTTTCATGTTTTTTAAGAAGCACATGCATTAATAGATTAGTAATTTTATAATGTGCGTGCATTTATATTTTTAAAAAGTACATGCTACCCCTCCCGAAGCAGAATCTTTAGCCCTTCTCACACGAGTCACGGCTATCCAGTGAGTTGCTTCCAAGAACATGGCAAACGTTATTTTTGAGCTTGGTTGCAAACACATTGTTGTCTGCAGGCATGCAAAGAAGTACGTGAATAATGAGTTTGGAGATATTTTGAAGATTTCTGAACATAGGCTTAGATTTAAAAAAAAAAATTGTAATGTTGAGTTTGTTGACAGATAAGCAAATTAAGTCGTATATTATTTAATAACAGAGTCTAGATTTTATGTTAATCCGCACGTACTACGATTACATTTCAAATTGCATTGCTTCAATTCACATTTATTGAATAATGATATAATATGAGCTTTGTTTTGTAAAAAAAAATAAAAATACACACATTAATAGATACCAACATGTGACAGGGAGAAAATGCCCATCTTTGTTGCTTGATCATAACTCCATAGATTAATTTTGGCTAAACTATAAGAATAATCTTTTATAACTTATTTTGTATTTTTAAACTGGTCCCTTAAATTTTAAATATTTTAAAATGGTCCTTTTATTCAATGACACATTAAAAATATCAAACTTATCTCATTAAATTTACTTAGATGAAACTATAAAAATTAACTAATGTGAAAAAAAATACATATATAAACAAGTTAAAAATGATTGTGCATAAAAACTTATTCTTGTGAGCAATTAAAAAATATGCATTTAATATTGTCCTCTAAAGCATAAGGGAAGAACATAGATAATGATTTTTTATATTTATTTATAAGAATTAAAATAATTTAACGTAGTTACACTAAAAATGTATTAATAAATATTCTTATAAAATTTGTTCTATTTTATTGAAGGTTAAATTATTCATTTGGTCTTTATGGTTTCACGATTTATAATTTTTAATTTATATAGTTTGAAAATGATTTTTTTAGTTCATATAGTTTAAAAGTAGTCTTTTTAGTTCTTATAGTTTATATTTTAACTCTATTTTAGTCCATATAATTTAAAAGTGATATTTTTAATCCTATAATTTAAATTTTAATTATCTTTTAGTCCTTACTAAAAAGTATATAAAAATAATTAATTATAAGTTAGTTATAAATTATTAATTATTTTTTATTACAAATTATTTTACGATAAATTAGTTACTAATTACTTATTAATGTTTTTGTAATTAATTGTAACTAATAATATTACTCATATTGATAAGGATTAAAAAAAATTAAAACATAAAATATAAGACTAAAAAGATCATTTTTAAATTATAAATATCAAGAGAGATTGAGAATAATAAGAACTAAAATAACCATTTTGAAACTAAAGAAATGAGAAGAGAAGTAAAATATAAAATAAAGGATTAAAAAATACTTTAAAACTCTAAAAATTAAAAAATAAAAATAATAAAATTATAAAGATAAAATAAACAATTAAACCTTTCCTAAATTATCATTGATGGAAGGGAAAAAATATCCGTGCAAACGTGAACCAAACTTTCCACATCAGTTCATCACAATTTCCAAAAGTAGTCAACATGTCAGCACGTTAGTTGACTCAGCAAATTTGAGACAAACCACCTGAACTCCCACAGTCCTAACTCCTAAGAGTCTCTGATACGTATATATTTTTAAATGTTTATTTATTTGAATTTATATGCATTTTATCGACAAAGTAATTTCAAAACAGTTTTATTATTATATATATTGCATAGAATGGTTGGACGATAATGCTATACTTTTTCATAAATTTTTGTACTTTTTGATTTTTTAATCATTATTTTGCTTATGTTTGGTATATGGAAATATTTTATTTTCAATTAAATATTTATTTAGATTCTCATTTTAGGAATAGATGTGTTAGAAACTTCTATAAAATTTAATTGATTATCATATAACTTTAAAAAAATTGTGTTTACAATTAATTGTCGTGAGAAATTTTAATAATTTTACCGTCAACATGTAAAAATACATTTTCTCCTATAATTTTAGAAAAAATTCGTTTTTACTTATTCATAAATTAACAAAATATTTAAATGTTTTTAAGGGAGAAAATATTTATATTTAAAAAATAAATTTATTTCCTTTTATCAAAACATGTGAATGAAAACCAATAAATTGATCTAAGTAAGGTTTTAGATTCAAGTTTTGTGGATGAAAAGATATAATTTTAAAGAAATACTCTACTAAAGGTAACTCGTCATGAATAAAATGGATGAATGTCATAATGATAAAAAAAATATAAATGAAAATATTTTGAGATTAAGATATGATGAATAATTCATTTAGGTTTCAATTTAAAATTTTGTTATAGTTATTAATTTAAATTTAAATTCGACTCAATTAAGATTCAACAATAATATATAAGATATGGGTTGATTTGTTAACATATTTATTGATATTAAAATTAAATATAATTAAATCATAAAATTTAGAAAAAGTATATAACTTAAAAGAATATTTTATAATTTCCAATATAAATAATAATATTACTGCATCAATAGAAATATAATATCATGTTAAATAAAATATTACTTAATAAGACAAGAAGTTGAATTAGTGATATATAATTATTTAAAAATTATACTTTAAAAAAATATATAGAACATCAAATCAAGTTGTGATATTCAACTTATAACTCAATTTGTCCATAAAATACATGGAAGTTATTTTTTTTAATCTCAAACAAACCCATAAAAAAATAACTTCGAGCCGCACAAAACTAATGAGTTGGAATGAATCATAAACACAACCAATATTAAGGTGGACAATCTTGCGTATTATGAACCACTTTTATGCACAGTTAGATTAATCACATCTACACACACGTTTGTGTGATAGCACAAAGTATTATTTCGTGTGAAATAGTATTTTTCTTTTATATTTTGGTTTGGAAAACTAAAATTAAAATTCAAAAATAGAAAACAATCACACCCTATATCTCTCCCCCAAACATAATAATTTTTATTTTGTGTGTGTGTGCAATAAAAAGGCCACAAAAAACTAAGGGTGTGTTTGGTTTGCATTTTCATTTTCTGTTTTCATCTTCTGTTTCCATTTTCTGAAAACTGTTTTCATTTTCAAAAGATTTGAATTCTGAAAACATGTTTGGTTTGATTTCTTGTTTTCTGTTTTCATGAAATAAAAATACTGAAAATTTATGATATATTGACTTATTGTCTTTTTGTATTTTTAGATTTGCTTAAAACTACATTAATTGTCACCGTAATTTCATTTTAACCAAAATGAGGTTTATGTTCTCAACTGAAAATACTGAAAACGAAAATTTATTGTTTTCATTTTCTAGTTGTTTCCTGTTTTCATTTTCACTGAAAATGTTTTCAGAAATCAAACCAAACACATCTTCATCACCGTTTTCTGTTTTCAGTGAAAATGAAAACAGAAAACAACCAAACCAAATACCCCTAAACATTTGAGCCTAAACGAGCTAATCAGCTGACAAAAGATCATAATAATTATTCTAATAATAATGCATATTTGTTTCAATTTTTTTAGTTTTTTTTAACTTCAAATAATTAAATTAAATTGCAACAAACAACTATTGAATATTTTTAAAAATTATTTAATATTTTCTATTCTTAATTTTCCATAACAGGAAAAATAGTAAAGACACCAAAATGATATATTCATTCATCACTTTTGAAAATATCAATAAAATAAACCTTTGTCTTTTTTTAAAGGAGTTAAATACACATCTTGAATGCCAACATTACATTGTTCAAAATTTAAGCTGAGCCTTTATGTAAAATCTCAAATTCTAATATTGTGGATAAAAATATGTGATTGGGATAGGACACCATATTAAAAAGTGGTCAAATAGATTTTTCAACAAAAATTACTCATCAACAAAATTGATAGATATTTTACACATATTATATAATAACAAAAATAATATACATTTTGAATAATTTAAAATTTTATCTTTTAGAAAAATTCCAATAATAAATATTAATCATTTTTAATTATTTCAAAATGCATACTTATATACACATAATAAAAAGATAAAACAATAAAACATTAAAAATATTTATGACAGTATAAAAATTATTCAATATTTATCCATTTGTATTAGAAAAATTATTTAATGGTCACTTATTATTGATTGAGAAATGTTATATCTTATTACAAATCTTCATGTTACTTTATAAAGGAATTATTAAATGATAAAAATAATATATTTAATATTCAAAAAAAATATAAATTCATACTTATCATGTAAACAAATATCCCATGAAATATTTAGAATTATTTTAAGTTAAATAGTTATGCACTTGAATTGTAAAAAAATATTATTAAATAATTAAAATTATTTATAATATGAGTTTTCAAATAATTAATATAAATTTTTTCAAATTTTATATATGATAATTTATAATTAAATAAAAATATAAAAATTAATATAGATGATAATGATTTATATCTCTTAAATTAAAAAAAATTATTTCCTATTAATATCAGACAGTAAAAGAAATAAAAGAATTAAACTGTTGTATATTATTAATGTATAAAATATTTTATCTTATTCTTTTTATTAATTATGGATTTGGGTTACAAAGTGGGGACATTCAACATTGGGGAGTGGGGTGCGAAGATTTGAAAACGCAAAAGTGAAGGCCCACTCACTTCAAATCCACGCCACTATTACTATAAAACCCCTCACTCTCTCACTCCATCATCACTCTCCCTTGTGGGGTCACAATTTCAACAATCAAAACCCTAAATTCCCAAATTCACCAAACCCTACAATGACCTCACAAGTTGTCCTACACAACAATTTCGAAACCCAACCCTCCGTCACCGTCACCACCGCCACCAACACCGAGTCTCCACCCACCGCGCCACCGTCACTCGCCGTCGTCAAGAGACCCTCCACCAAGGACCGCCACACCAAGGTAAACGGCCGCGGCCGCCGCATCCGCATGCCACCGCTCTGCGCCGCGCGCATTTTCCAGCTCACGCGCGAGCTCGGCCACCGCTCCGACGGCGAGACGATCGAGTGGCTCCTCCGCCACGCCGAGCCCTCCATCATCGCCGCCACCGGCTCCGGCACCGTCCCCGCCGCCCCCGTCTCCTCCGTTGCGCCCTCCGCTCCCTCCTCCGAGCCCATGGTCGCCTGCCCCGTCACGGCGGTTGGCGCTCAGGGAATGTTCGCCATGGCGCCGCCGCAGCCGCAGCCGAATTGCCGACTCGACCTCTCTCCGCCGGCGGGGTTGGAATTCGCGGTGAATGGTTACCGGCACATGCCGTTCACGGCGCTGCTGTTGCAGCCGGCGACGGCGGAGGATAATCAGAACGACGAGTCTCTCGGCGAACAATGATAGCGGTTCGAACCATTGAAAGCTTTATTTTTTTAATTTTAATTTTAATTTTATTGATTTTAGGGTTAGTTTTTAGTTTTGCTTGAAATCAATGTGGGTGTGTGTGTTTGGTTACATTTACAAGTGATTTTGTTCTGTGATAGAAAGAACAAGGTCAAATGAAACAGTTATGTAAATTACTATTAGAAACCGTATGAATGTGAATTACTATAATATATTTGGACCTTTTTTGTTTGGCGGTTTAATGTGTATAAAATTTGGATTCGGATTTGAATTTGATGGTCATTGGGAGTATATAGGATAAGACGAGCATTTTTTTCGTCGTGTGAAAACTTGAATGATGAATGGTTTTGCCCAAAAGTTTTATGATGATTTTTTAGGGGTGTAAATGTGTGATCGTGTTTCTCTGTTGGCAAACGTGGTTGAGTGTTTTTCAATTTTGTTGTGTTTCTGTGATAAGTCCACCATACCGTAGCATTCGTCTAATTTTGGGTAAAAGTTTAGGAGAGTTTTTGGGCAATTGATATTGGTAGATTGAAATTGTATAGACATGATAAAAAGGGGTTTGGATGCAGTGAAATGGTAGTCTCTAACATGTAAACTAATGTTTAAATTCACAATAGTAAAAGTGTTTGCCTTTACACTTTGTTTGATAGGAAGAAAAGAAATAAGATATATATAAGTGAGAAATAGAATAGATTTAGGTGTTTGGACTTTGGATTACAAGAGAAATAGAGGTGGACAATCTCAAATAGCTAGATAAATAATGAGGACACAACTGGGGACCTGAAGACAAGATTCAAGTATGCCAAAACAAAACCAAGTAGATTTGGCTTGAGTGCCTCAAAGAGACTATTGATGGATGAGAAGGACTTGAATCAGTATGTTTCCATGCTGAAGATGAAGGCTAAGGAGCTCCTTCGTGCATCAAAGTTTGGATAAGAAGAAAAATAAGTCAAAGGTTGATTCTGGCAAGATAACTTCATCAAAAGTGTTGTGGAGAACAAAAAACCAAACACAGAAGAATCAAATATTAATATGGATAATCTATCAAGGAAAGCCAAGAGAAGGCGACATTTCAAGCCAAGAGAAGGCGACATTTCAAGTTATCACAATCGAGGCCTAAAGCATATGGAAAGATACCCTCAAAATCGAAGCAAGGAGGAAAGCACTGAAAGCTATTAATTATTTTATGAAGGTAATTACTTCACTGTTAAGTTAATTTGAACTAGTTATGTAAAAATAGGCAAAATTATAAATTTGTCTATTTGTCTCAGAATTCAATTTTGGTCCTCCTATAATTTAATTTACGAATTTAGTTTTCAGTTTTTTGTAATTCTGTTAATGTCGTACATTTAAATAATGTTAACCTCCAATAAAATTATGACACACGACAGTTAATGCTTAATAGAAACATAACATGTAACGGTCAAAACATAACATGTAACGGTCAACATTGACAAGTAACGATTAATGTATAATTTCAAAGATAAAGACTGAAATAACGAAATTACAAAAATGTATGATTTAGTATAGTAAAACATTTTCTTTCTGCTTAACAAAGACAATTTATTTTAACTTAATATGATTATATTCAGCCACAATAAGGTGATATTGGATTAAGTTTATTTATTTATTTTGGAAAAAGAATTGTCTACCTCCCCCTCCACAACCTTGCCTGCTTGTAACTTTTTTTGGTGTTTTGCATAAGGATTGGAGCTTAATATTGCAAAATACTACTGTATGGTGGATGTTTTGGCCAAGTGTTTTTATGGAGAAGTTTTGTTTGTCTTTGTGTTTTCTCCAAATGATTAGAGTCTATGGAATTTGTCAGTACAAAACTGTCAATTGGACCAGCAATTCAGTTTTGACCAAGTTGTGTTTTCATTATTGCATCTAAAATTGTGCTTTAATATTTGTCCGTCTTGCTGATTAACAAGTTATTTTTGATTGAAAACAAGTTGCAACTGTTTCTATAACTTCATTGGACCCAATTGATCTTGCCATACATACTAGGCATAGGATCCCAACTTCATTGAGCCGTGACATACATGTCACACTATCATGTGATCCATCACATCAGCATATCAATAGCACTTTATCACTAGCATATCACATCAACATTTTTTTGTTAAAATTACTTAATTTTAAAAACTTAAAAACCAAATGTGTAATAAAAAAAAAATTCAAAAATCAAAATTGTACATGGACCAAAAGTGAATTTAAGTTTGTATTTAATGATTCAAACAATTATTTTTTTTTCAAAAATTAAAACTCACCTTCAAAATGCTTATTTACATACAAGTTTTTTTTTCTACCATAACCCATTAATGGTCAATTGGTCTAGTTTGTCAAAATTGTGTCAAAATTAAAATTAGATGAATCCTAATTTGTTTTCAAAGTTTATACTGCTAATTCCTCAAACTACGGGCCTGCTTGTAACAATTTTTCATTAAAAAAATCCACACGTGTTTTAACTTTTCTAAATAATCAAAAACAAAAAATGATTAGAATATAAAACTATTTCAAATAATTTCTCATAAACACCAAGATATTGGTGGAGTAAATCGAAACACAATCTCACATTTGAAAGGTCACAAGTTCGAGCTTGCAATTGTTTCTGGACTTGGTTAAATCATTTAAATTAAGTTTAAAGGTAACATTTATCTCTTAAAGTTTGTCTCAATTTTGATTTTATTTATTACATTTTTTATATATAATTTAGTTTATATAATTTTAGAGTTTTATGATTATGCATGGATAATATTATTTTATATTATTATTACAAATCACTGTAGATATAACTTTTAAAATATATTATAAAAGTTAACATATCATTAATGATAATCTATAATTAAATAATGATGTAATTTTACATTATAACTTTTTTTTTCTCAATTTTAAAACTACTATAAATTAGTCTCTAGTAAGGGTATGTTTGGCCCAACTTTTTTATACTTAAAAGTTACTTTTAAATTTAAACTGTAAATACGAACTTAAAAAAATAAGTAAAAGTTGTTTGTTAATTTTTATTTATTTTAACTTAAAAACTCCTTTTAAATTAAAAGTTGGTTGATAATTTTTTTAAAAGATTTAGTTTTATTTAAAAATAATTATTTCTTCCAATGAAAAAGTATATTTATAATGTCAAAATATTGTGTAAAAATAATTTAATTTACATAAACTTATTTTGTTGATATTGAAAAGCATTAATTTAAAGCAATAATTTATGGAAATGTAAAATTTGATCTTTTATATATGGGTTTGCTAACATACTCTTATGTCAGTATTTTAGTAACCTATACCAAATTATTTGGATCAAAAACTTATTTTTTTTACAATAAATTTATTTTCAAACAATATGATAATTTAATATTTATATTTTTAAAATTTATTTAGTTTTTTTACCCCACTCATTCTCTCTCCTCTCTCTAATCCCTGTACCATTTTTACCTAATCAGTGAGGACCATAAATATAAACATTAAATTAATATATTGTCTCAAAATAAATTTATTATCACAAAAAAGAAGTAATTGAACTTTTGATTCAAATAATTTGGTGCAGGTTGATAAAATACTCCTACATGATAATATGTTAGCAAACCCCTTTATATATATGTGTGTGTGTGAACGTGTGTTCTTTACTGGCGTTGAAATTAGTCCACATTACAGGAATTTGAAGTTTTATTAAGAGGTGAAAAAGTGGTATACTTGAGAATCAAATGTGCATCCTCTAATAAGTTAGCGAAAAGTCAAATAAAGCTACTGGATTGAGCTTTTTTTACGATACTTTTTTTTTTTTTTCATTTTTTCTTTGTTAAAAATAAGTTCTTTTTTTTTTCAAGAGCTTTTACTAAAATGTGTTTGGCCCAACTTTTACTTATAAGGAGAAATTAAGCTAAAAAAAAAGCTGGGCCAAACACACCCTAAGTACCAGAAATAAAATGTAAGCTTGATGACAAGGATCAATTCTTAACAAGTTTAAAATTATAGGAACTTAAAACCAAACCTTTCAAGTATAAGAACAATATTAAATATGAAAGAAATTATAAGCATTAAAAACATATTTAAACTTTTAAATTGTGAAATAATTGTCATGTTCAAAATCAGTCCGAGCACAGGTACTCGTTATTTCAACCTAACAAACTTTACTGGATAGTACAGCACTAATATAACCTGGTGAATCAAGAAACAAACTAGATAAATTGTTATACTTAAACCCTTTATGTATAAAATGTCATTGGGATGTAGCTATTTGTAATTGATAAAAAGGAAAATCAAATCATTCATACAAAAATAAAAGAAATGGGAATATAAAAATTAAGGGCTATTCTATAGCACCCCAAAGGTTTGGTATCCCTGCTAAGTTGAAGGCATCCTTATTGGCTGTTGGCTGACTCTTGGATGAATTTTGATACACAGTCCAAAATGCAGAGGCACCAAATTTTTGGATACATGTTCAGGTTATATGTCAGCCACACTATTAATGCTTAGTCCCAAAGCTCCACCACTTTTTCTTCTTTCTTGACTCACTTGAAGGTATATCTGGATCAATAGGTTAATAATGTATATATGATAAACCAACTCCATACCATATATTTGGAAAATAATAAGGCTAAAATAAAATTTTGGTCCCTTGTCTGAATTTTTGGTTTCAGTTTGGTCCCTTAATGTGTTTCTGCTAGATCAAGTTTAGTCCTTTCATCAATTGATCACACTAATTTGGTGAACTCAGTAACACAAAACAAACTGTGAAAGATGTCACGTGAGCCAAAATTAATAGTTAGTGCCAAAAACTAACAAAAGGACCAATTTGGTCTAACAAACTTTAAAAGACCAAAATAAAACTTTTTTTAACTTAGAGGACCAAACTGAAACAAAAAATACAAATAAGGGACCAAAATTATGTTTTAGCCTAAATAAACATCTAAGTGCTAACACAGGATTTGTCAAATATATTAACTTCCAACCAAAGCATTCAAACTATGGGTGAGCTTGTTTCAAACTGATTCAAGCTAAATATAAAAATTCATAAAATTACCTCCTTGAGGATAGATGGAGTTGTAATGCACCTCTGCCCAAAAACTAAGGAAAATCACTGCCATAGAAATACAAAATCAATGCAAGTTGATTATATGTGATTGATGAATGATGAACAATGAAAAAATGGTTGTAAAGCAATCAAAAATAAAATGCCAAAGCCATCAATGGTTCACAAATTCATAGATTTAGTATAACACAGAATATTGATCCTGACACACAAATCAAACTTTATCCAACCAATTTCCATAATTAGGTTTCCAGATAACAGATATTGAAGTTACAGTATTGTTCATTAGCATCTTGTGAATGAAGGCACCAAAGCTTATAAATGAATGTCAAATTAACTAAGGAACAATTGAGAAAGATTTCAAGAAACAATGTGATGTGAACAGAGTTAACTAAGGAAACAAAAGTTTGAAGAGAAAATGAGACAAAAATAAAAAATAAAAATTTAGAACAGATAAACAGAATGAAGAAGATCTTACCTCCTTTTGGCTTCTCAAAATGAGGAAGTATCTCTATGCAACAGGTGTCCTTGAAAGAAGTTATCACAAATATTCTCACACCATACTGGAGAAAAAAGGAAAACAATTTCAGAGGTATCAGTCATAAATAAAAAGACATCATTTCATTGTCATTTTCAGATATTTTATTATTGCTATAAACTAAAAATGACATCATCTTAGGCATAATTAAATAGGAAAAGAGGGTCAACAGAATTAAATCGGATAAATTATGCCTGAAATTTTTGATACATGGATTCATCAAATTTAAATCAACACTTTCTTTTAAAGGATCACAACCCTGCATTAAAGACTATTTATTAACAGTTTAGTGCCTGTGATAATAATAAAATGTTAGGTAATGTGTTTTTAGACCTTGGGATTTGGAATAAAGAAGGAAAAGGAAAAGCCAAAAGCTCCTAAATAAAACTAAATTTTCTAAAGCTCTTTTTTTTTATAAAAAAAAATTTATTCATTAAAAACTTTTTTAGAAACATTTTAAAATTATATTTGGTCTAAGTTCTCCCTTTAATGAGAAGAGAAGCTTAAAATATGTTATGCCAAACATTACCTAACTGGCTAACTGTGACAATTGAAAATATTCCAACATCAATAAGGCAATAAATGGTCCATTTTGTAGGCACAACAGTTTGGTTGTTAACAGCCAAATTAATATATAGGATATTTTCTAGAAAAATTAGAAGTAACCACTGTAACAAAATAATTGTTAAGCAAAAAGCAAACTACCAAATTTGAAATTTGCAAACCACATATTGTCAAAATCAAATGGTCACCTTACTGATTCATTATTTCTCTAGAAGTTTGGCAAAATAAAAAATGTCTCACAGCAAATGGAAGAACAATGAAAAATATTCAAACAAAGTTCAACAGAAGATAAATAGTAAGTTGCATGACTTATACCGAATCTGCAGCTGCTTGAAGGGTGACATGATCCCCCCATTCACCACTCCTAGTTTCATTGACAGTGAAAACAAAAGAAGCTATTAATTTGCTCAATAGAAGTTTTACATATGGATAGATAGAAAGAAATAAGAGTGCAGATTATTACTTAGACATCTTCTCCAAATATTCGTCATATTCCATGGGAACATATCCCTCATAAATCTCTGGATGAGACTTCAGCTGGTTAAAAACACCATTCAACAATCTGAATCCAAGAATAATTCAAAAAGAAAAAAAGCATTGCAGACATTAAAATTTAGACAAGCATAATTCACTACACTAGATTACAAACCTGGTTCACAACTTGTCGTCTCACATATTTGTGGTGATCAGGTGTGTTATACAATTGATCAGACAACGCACGAAACTGGAGAGGAATAAAAATAAAGAATTGATACTTATATTAAATATGGAAACTAACAACTTAAAACTGATGAATGCTACCATGCACATGTTGATAAAAAAAAAGAATCGGAGAGAAATGCAAATTAAAAGCAACAAACCTGACAATTACCATCACCTTGTACCATATGCTCCACAAAGTCATATAACTGCAATCTGGTTGAAAACATAGGCGGCTTAATTTGGCATGTTGAGTGTAAGACCAATAAAAGAAAATGTACATGAAATAAATTATTCTAAAAATTATGAATGAACAAAAAAAACACTCAATGAAGCCCATTCGTTTCCCTAGTTTCACTGTAATTGCAATTATTAAATTACTGGCCAATAAAACATGCATCACGACAACATTTTGTTAGTTTCTCACCAAGGAGGAATAATGCTTATGACTTACCTATCCAGAAGCCTTTGATGATCTGAAGAGGCTTCATCTATAGAAGGAATTTCTCCATTGATTTTTGGAACATGCTACAAAAGAGGGTAACAACCTATTTTTAGGCACGAAAAATCATACAATTGATCAAAAGATAAGAACTTTCTAAAACCATACTACATGGCCTGGGCAGTAGGATGAAAACAAAGAGATAAAATTCATCATAACAAAAACAAAAATAACAGCATCTAGCACTTCTAAAACTCATTTTTTACTTCCCACCCCCTCCCCCAAAACTGACCACCATGTATCAGAGTAGAAGATTCAAACCAGAAGTTGCTTCATTCATCATTGTGTATGAAAACTTGTGGACTGCAGGATTAAATCTTCAGTAGTTCACAATTAAAATTTAAAAAAAATCATGACTTACTAGTTACTATAAATACCAATTAATGTAATGAGTAGAAAACATAGGTCAGAGAGAAGTTTATAACCATAAGTTGACAAAAATATCAAATTGGAACATAATAAATAAGCTATTTCGTACTTAAATGACCATTAAAGGGTGCAAAGTATATATATTGAAGGGATGATCCAAAAATAAATTGACAGAAGCAAAAGAGGTTAAACATACAGGAGTCGGAACCATCTGGCTCAATCTCCTCCCTATTTCATCGTCAAGTGGATAGTTGTCTGTAAGCTCCAATGAGCTTTCCTCTGGCTCACAGGGACTGCAACATGAAGAACTAGAAGGTTCTATGTCACCAACTCCGTTGTAAGCATAATCATGACCTGAATACAAAAGAAATCTGATTGAACTAACCAAATTCATGCAAAAAAGATAATTATAAACTAAAAGCAATCACAGAAACTTTGAGCCTTAAATGATACCTGAACAATAGTTCATCATCGATGTATTATTCCAATCATATGTAGGCTCAGAAGCATGGAACTGTTCTTCATCTGTCTGTGAATATCCTGAACACTCAGCAATATCTAGCCGGGAAAATTCTTCTTGAAGAGCCCGTGCAATGATCTCATCATTTTGTATTTGGTTACTTTCAGTATCATAATGGTTATGGTAGTAGTGTCCATTATAGACATCACCGGTATCATGTTGAATTATGTCACTGTAGTATCCAGGACTATAAGCAGGGTCACTGAAAAGATTAATACCCCACTGCACAACATCTGGATGCTCATATAACCCCATCTTTAAGTATTAAATTTGACTAAAAATCTGAAAGTCTTCTTCCAGATAATGTTGAAATGATTTCACACCAGCTAAAATAAACGTGCCTAAATAAGCTGTACATTAACAGATTGGACATTTATCAGTGATTAAGACAATGATATGCTAAATCAAGAACAAATAATAGCATTGAATACATCAGACCAGGCATTGTGTGTCTAATTAAACTGAATCATTAAAGATCTAAAATAGAGGTGTCATGCAAATCTGAGAATTAGATCCTAAAAAATAGACGGGTTTAAGTATAACAATTAATAAAAAAAAAAAAAAACTGCTACTTGCCACTCTAGTATAATTTATATAACTTTATCAGAATTGTTCACAACAAATTTGACAAGTAAATTTTACTGTATACATTATCATGGCCTATAGTTGATATTTGATACTAGAAGATTTTTTGCTTTCCAGTCAGTGCTTTCACAATAGCAACAACAGCCAAACCCTCTTCCACTAAGTAGGGTTGATTACATGGATAAATCAGTGTCATTAGATTTTTTCAAAAACACAATTTCACCAAAACCATTGAAGTATATTATGTTCCTGCACATTAAAATTTGACTAGTTGAATTTTTCTAAATGCAGCCACAAACACAACTACGTGGTCTAGCATGACTGGCCAAAGACTACCTTTCAGTTTCAGATACAAAAACTATACGAACTTAAGCTAATCTTCACCTAAGTAATAACACACCCTCATTGATAGGCTAATATGATGTTAATTATTTGAATATCAAAAGTAAATGAGACTGATTTCAACACTATCCAATGTTATGAAAGGAAATGTCTACTTTGGTCTCATTTCCAGAGAACAAAATAAAATCACTCTCCTCAATGGCTCTGATAAGAAGAAAGAGTGATTTGGCACACAATATCATGATTTGGGGAGGATTTGAGCATATCAAATGTAGACAGCCTTGGTCCCATTGAGTGAGCAGAGAGGCTGTTTCCACAACTAGGCCAATGACTGCCAGGTCAAGAGGCAGTAGATTTGACCTGCGGTGCAAGGGCTCAAAACCCTCTAGGAACACCTACGGGTGAGGTTAAAGTCAACACCTAAGTAGAGATTAGTCTCACGAGTCACACTAAAAGGATGTGAGGAATCTTCATGTTCTTAACAAAAAATAAAGTAGCAATCTTTTCATTGCACAAGTCTCCCTCTTGAAAGTAAAAGGGAGTAGGGGATCCAGCTCCTCTAAAGTGAGCAATTCACTTTAGAGGATTATGTAAATTATCTCAGTTGTTGATGAGAAAATCAATGGTTGCTATTACGTGCACACACAACAAATCATAGACGTGTTGGAATATTAGTATATTATCCTTTGATTTTCTCATCAACGACTAAGATCACTTACTTTACCTATTCTCACTTTAGAGGAGTCAAATCCAAGGGAATAACAAAAGCAAGAGCCATCAAGCATCTACTTCTTCCTTATTGTTAATTGAGATCAAACAACTGTTAGTATTACCCTCTATGGTCTTCTTCTTAGTCCTGCTTCAACATAAAAAAAATCACAACCACTCTGAACCTATTATTACCTGGATCCTCATTAACTAACTATGGGCTATAAAAAAGGACATGCACAAAACTATGTCTATGATTCTATTCCCCACAACTTTAGTGTCAGACAAAAACAATATGCGGAGTTACATATCACATATGCAAGTTCAACAGTTGTTGAAAAACAAACAAGAGACGAACCATAATTGAAAATCCAAAGCATCCTAAAACAATAGATATTTTTTTAATTCACAACAAGCCAACAAAAAAAAAAATCTCTCCATCACACCCCTGGAGATCATTACTTAACACCAATCCAAAACAAACCCAGAAACGCTCGAAAGAAAAAGTTTCCAACTTGGAATACAACATACTACCAAATGATCCAACACTTGAAAAAAAAAAAAACAGAAATTGAACAGCACAACGAATTAACAAAACAAAACATCAAAGTTAAATAAATAAAAACACCCCACCTCGGATTCAGCACCAACTCAATTGAGACAATACTCAAGAGACACAGCAACAGCAACAACAGCAATAGCGAAAACAAAGCGAGGTACGAATGCAATAGAAAATAGATGAGGATGAAGCATTGAATTGAATACTTATGGTAAGAAAATAGGACGAAAAAAGGTGCAGTTCACGCGTTTATATACAGTTTGCCACGGAGTTAAAGGTCGAACATCTTCTGCCACTGCTGCTGCTTCATTTTTGAAGCACTGGGCGGCATTTTTTAATCTTTAATCCCGAATTTTTCGTCAAAATCTAAATCATAAATTGCTTACCCATTTGGCCATTCGTCATGATTTTATCAAAAAGATTAAATTTTGGTATCCATGGCCGTTGATTAAGGTTTGGGAATATGGTGTACAGAGAGAGTTGAACGGACGGTTCAGATTTGGTTGCTGAGTGAAGAAGGTATCAGAACCAACGTCTCTGATTGGACCAGGATTGTCATTAATTTCTCTCTCTCTCTCTTCCTTAATGAATTTAATTTTTTTAGTTGAATATTAATATTAGAGTATTTAATTTGCATGTACCGTTAGTCAAACAATTTAATTTCTATGCACAGTAAAATTAATTAGAATTTATTGTTGAGAGATGTTTTTTTAAAGATAGTATTACATCCGTAGTGTGATATTTAATTTTTTAATATATCATTAGTTATTTTTTTCTACCAATACTCCTAATAAATATTGTTTTAATTTTTAAATTTAATATTAACATTATTCTCTTACATTTATTTGATGAGTTAATTTTGTAAAATTAACATTATTTTTCATCTATTTATTAGGTTTTTTATCTATATAAAATAATCAAAGATGATACTTATTTAATTAAGATGATACTTATTTTAAGACTAATGGAGTGATTATTATATAAATTCATAATTTATAAAAAGTAAATAATTACAAATTATATCTTTCCTGTATTGTAATTATACTACATTATTTTTATCTTTTTTCATCAAATTTTCATTAAATATTTAATAAATTTTATTGATATCATATTGGTTGGTGACGTGATAATTAACATATTATTTAATAAAAGGTTTTGTTAATTAGTGTTTTAGTGATATTAGTTAAAGAATTAAAAAGAAAAAATATTAATGTGTAAATTATGAGAGGTTAAGTGAACTCATGGGATTATAATTTTTTATCTTCTAGTAAAAAAATCTATTTTTAATTCCTTAACTTGTGCTTTAAGACACCTATTAACATTTATCTTTAATAAATATGCTAGTGTGATTTAATTGTATTTTTAGTTTCTCATTAAAAGGATAAAAATATAACTAAGTCATGTTAATATGTATGTCTAAGAACAAGCAGTCATACACATCATCATTTAGTGTTACTTATTAGTAATTTTTTTTAAATAATGACAAAAGATTAATAAAGGAATCAAAATTAGATAATTGTAAATATGAAAGACTTTTGTATGACAAAAATAAATATGAAAGACTTAATTTACATAATTAGAATAAAAATAGTATAATTATAAGATGTAAAAAGTACAATTAAGACAAAAATGAATCAATATATATATTTGTTGCATAGATCACAATTAATCTTTATTAGAGATAATCATAAAAATAAAGTTGTTCGGTTAATAAAATATAATTATATATATAGGACTTTAATTTGGGATTCTTATTAAACTAGAAAAATCCCCCACAAGTTAATCCACACACTAGTGAAAATAAATTAATATACAAGAGTAGATTTATTTTGAAAAAAAAATACTCTAAATTCCATTTTTTTTCTTCGTCGAGCAAAATAATTTTAGGTAAAATTACGATGTTAACTAACTTGAACTCATATCATTATAGAAAAATTTAATATTTAACTTGAAATATATCATATTTTAGATTAAAATTAGTTGAAAAGAATTTACTTAAATAAAACTTGGCATTTTTTAGTTACAATCTAACTCGTTTCTTTTAATGAATTTATTTTGTGACTTTATTAAAAATATAAATTATCTTATTTCGTTCTTTATATTTATTCTTTATTACTTCTTTTTTTAATTTGAATCAAAAAAATTATATGATAGAAAAGAGATGAGAAAAAATATTTTAGATTAATTCCGAATTGATAAATTTAAATAACATTAGAATAACAGAGTATAATTTAAATATTAAGACTACAAAAAAGTTAAATTGATAAATTAATTTCATAAATATATCTACATAAACCAATATCTATACGAGTGATATGGTAAACTCATAAATAAAATTACACATGTACAAAATTTGGATTAGTTTTTACAATTATATCTCAAATTCAATAACGAAATTTGGGTTTTCTCAAATTCTAGCTTCGTTTTTGTTAGTAAATTATATATATCTATATCTATATCTATATCTATATATATATATATATATATATATATATTATTCAGCTTTACAAATTATATTAAATTAAATATTTTATGAATATTTTTATTTATTTCACACTAGTAGAGTAATTTTTTCACTATGAATATATTCCCATATTTAAATCTGGATAAAGGTGGCATTTTTTTTCTTCCATATTTCTTTGTATAAAATTATACTGAAGTTTGATTTTGATTTTCTTATTTGCGTATTTAATATTTCATTTAAACTTTTTATTTAAATAATCAATATATCAATATATTAATTTAACAATATATAATTATTAACAATACAGACTCCTCTAAAAAAACAATACAAAAATTTATAGGTTAGTTTTATATTAATTTCTAAAATTAATATTTATTTATTTCATAGAAGGTTAACTTTCCGTCAAAAAAGCAGCACATGCGTTCCTCCAATTAGACATCTTATCATGCCATGTTACGTAACTTGGTATGTAAGTTACACTTGGTACGTATCATAATAACTTGTTTTTTTAATTATATTTATTTTTAAATTTTAACCCTGTATCTTTACAAATATTGTTATATAATTAATCCTTTAAATAGTGTTATATAAGTAAGAACAACAATTATTTTTTTTATAAAAATATTCAAACAATGATTTCTTATATGCAAGTATTATTTAGAATAAAGAAACAATTTTCTTGAAAAATATTATTCAATATACTTTTTTTAAAATGTCTCTACGGACACTGGACACTTGAATAATTTTTCTTTCTATTTTTAATATATAACAGTGAACATATATCAATTTACTAATTAGTCATTAAGAATCACTAATAATTTTAAATTAGTATTTAAAATATTAATTAAAAAGTTTTGGTATATTTACTCTATTACTTATTTAAAATTGCACAATAAATATTTTAATTATTAGCTTTATATAAATATTAGGAAGCTTTTGACTATTTAAATATATTTGTCAGACTCAATTTAAATTATTCAGATTCTAAGGTTAGTTTCCATTACGAAAGGTCTAAATGAAGAAAAAAAAACATATAAATTTTTAAGTCACATGCTCATAGTCTTATAAAATATATAGGAAAAAATAGTTATGTAAATAGTGTTTTCATTTTTTTTAATGGACGAGATTCTTTGTATTTATGGCGAGGTCTGCATTGGCGAGTAGTAAATACCCACTATCAAATACTTTATTCGTTTTCTGTCATCAATCAATTAATAAGTTGATTTCTTTTTTAAAATTCTAGTCTAGATCTCAAGGATTTTGATTTCTATCATCACGTACGGTCGTGTACTTATATTATTTATACTATTCATTCATATAATATTTTTTATTTTATTCACATCAATTATTTTATTTTCCATTCTTCTTTCTCCTTTTCGTATATATTTTTAAATGACTACAATTTTTTTCTTTTTAAATTGTTTGTGTGCATATCCCTATCCAGTCACAATCAATCAATTAGTATTTTCCTCCTCTCTACGCCACTGCTTCTCCACCTTCATTATAAAATTATCTCATATTTTCAAACCCTTAAATCATTCAAAGGAAAATGGCGTCGTTCATCCAATAAAATTAAACTAATGCGTGTGCTCTTAACGTCAGAGTTGATGTTTCGTAACCTATCTTGAAAATAATACATGTTCAGATATACGCCAAGAATGACAAATTATACTGTATGTTTGCACTATATATCAAAGGAGGTATGCATACATAACATAAACAAGTTAGGTATACACACACACACAAGAAGTTGGATGAGTGGAGTTTCAACTTTTAATACACTTATTTGTAAATGTGAGATTTTTTTGGGTACATGACATCATCAGTCCCTTTTTATTTTATAAATACAAAAGAAAATATGTGTGTGGTGTGTCTATATATGATGAGAAAATAAGTATTATCAATCAATTAATAAATATGCATACATCTTTTAATGAAAATTTAAATATTGTGATAGGAAAGGCCCAAAAGATAGAAAATTAAGTGGTTAAAATATTTTATTGGCTGTAGTTAAATAATTGTATCATAATTTTTATTTTATTTATACTTAAAATAATATCACGTTGACACTTGAATAATTATTATTCATTGATTAACATTTCTTAGGATTATATAACTGTATCCTTCTTTATCATCAATCAATAAAAAAATATCAATCTCTTATTTTATCTTCTCTCTTAGTTTTGTCAATGGTAGTTTCTTAGTTTAAAGAAAATAATTTTCATATTTTTGTAAAGAAAACAATTTCTATGACGGTTTTTAATAAAATAATTTCTAATGGTTGTTGATAAAACAATTTTTATTTTTTTAAGAAAATAATTTCTAAAGAAATTTTACTTTTAAGATGGTTTTAGAATTGCCGTAAAACATTTTTTCATGACAGTAGTTTTAACCATGATGGAAGATCGTCATAAAAAATTTCTTAGAACCGTTATAAAAAATATTTTTTTTAATAGTTTCGTACGGTAAAATAATTTTAGCTTTCTATCATATTGCTTCATCAAATTGTGAAGGACTAGTTCCTCCCACTAAATACAACTTTATTATATTTATATACCACGAAACAAAGATATTATCACAAAATTTAAAAGTGAAGAGTTATTACGTTAACAATACCTTTATAATTTATATTATAGATATAAGAAAACAAATATTCTAAGAAACTCTACTCGTTTAATAAAAACATATTAAATATTCTTTCATTAATATCCAAGGTACACGTTAACAATACCCTCTAAGATAAGAGCAATGGTATTTGTTACGAAAATAAACTACTCCGAATTGCAAAAAAAAAAACTAAAGTGAATGGTTCTGATTTTTTATAATGAAAATATTGGTTAAAATAAATTTGACGAAAAACACGAAATAATGTTTATTTATCTTTTCGTACCTTTCCTGTAAGTTATTCTTCGTAATATTCAGCATTTTCCTTAAAATAAAAATACATGTCTCTTAATCACTAAGCAAACCTCCTTAATTTTAGCTCATCCAAAAATAAATTAGAAGACTCCTTAATTCGTCTTCAATATTTTAATAAGAGAAATTTTGATAGACTAATAATGCTAATTTATGTTTGATTCCTTCAAGGGTGGGCTTATTTTTAGTGAGAAAATAAAATAATAATGATTATCGGAACGAATTAAAAGAACCATTAAATGCTTGATTTGTCGTATATACATGGTATATGTCGTGTCCAACTACTATATTTTTTTTCCTTAATTTAGATATCCAACTACTATTTTCTAAAGGAAAAAGTTACATTCTTGTATATACGATGTTGATAGTAGTATTATAAACCTCACATTTTTTTCCCAAAGCCAGATTATCCGCTATTTTACAATCGAACATGGTACATGCATATACTAGGTAGTATTATATAGCTATACATTTTTCAAAGTGAACAGATATATCCACCCAACAATTAAAAATTTAAAACACCGAGAGCATGTGATGGTGGGTCAGAGACTCATTTAACGCTCTATGTGCCCCAAATTGTGTGATCTGTAGCTCTTTTGGTAATTAGTAAAATCAAAAGAGGAATCATTATTTACATGCTATTACTTTCTACACTTTCGTGTTGCTTCCTGCATTTTTTGGAATATTTTTTAACATTCCAAAATGATTATTTCAGAAGTTAAAAAAGAAGTGCATTTCAGAATGAAAAAAAAAAAATACCGGAAATAACATGAGAAGTGCAGGAAATAATAGTCTTATTTACAACTCTCCTCAGTTCTCTATACATAATTTATTCAGTTAAGAGTATTTTTTATTCAATAAATATTTATATGAAAAGGATATAAAATAAATAATAGATGTTCATCATTTGTTAAATTAAGTTTTTTTTTAAGTGTAGTAGGCTACCTTAGTCCAAAGCCTTGGATTAGTCCAAATTATAAGTATTGGCTGAAGTCAATACCACTCAGATTCATATTCAAGAATCCTAAAATACACCTATGTAGAGTGAATCATGCATTGCTCTGGTGTAAAATTATATTGTGGCTACCCCATAGTAGGCCTAATATTACCTCTCAAAGGCCTTGAGTCCTATGTCATGGAATCCAAACCTATTTCAAACTCTTATAAATACAAGTAACATCACTATTGTAAGTGTTGATAAAAAATAAAAAAAACTATTGTAGGTAAGCATTTTATTACACACTAGTGATATCATTGTTGATTTGGGCATTGAAGTGTATTTTACATGTACTTATCCCTCGTTCATGGTATCTTATTCTTGTCGGAGAGTTGCACCATATAAAGTGCACTTCGAACTACACATCTTATTGTTGGCCAAAGTCAATAGTCCTACCTTAAACACATCAAATTAGATTAGCATCAGATTTGATTTCTTCTAATAAAATATGATATAATTATTTTTCTTTAATAAAAGTATAATCATGGTATAGATGTAAGTAATGAAATTGCATCATGTATATTTATAAAAAAAAAAATGTGAATATAAAGATATAGAATTTACAACTGAAGTATTTTACATCCATTAAAGTGATTAATTTTCCCTTTTCTGTATTGTGGGTTCTGTATGCTCTAGAGCAGCTAGATGCATCAGGCTCATCAACATAGCTAGCATATCAAAGAAATCCAGCCTCTACCTTGAAATGCACAATTCATTCCTCTTACTTACTTGAATAATACATCCCTCAAATTTTCATTAAATAGCTTGATAAGCAAGAAAGCACCCCTAAGTAGCACAACCAATTTATACACTTTGTTATGGGAGATGAAGAGGTTTGGCATTTCCTTTTTGTGACAACAATAGCATTAACATGAGCTGCTCTTTGTGGCTTCCAAGTATGGCAATAATAGATGATTCTTGTCATAAATAAACTTTGCCTCCAATTCAGTGCCTTGACCAGTTTAAACTTTAAAGCTACAACAATCTAATGCTCTTAAAAGCTTTGGCCTCCCCATCCTTAACCAATTGCAATCTGGATTTTGATCCATGGTCACTTTTTTGTTCTTTACTTTAGTACCCTGAGAAGCTTCTGCTGAGGCAGCTACACTCTTCAAGGGTGGCTGTTGATTAGTACTCACTGTAGACTCCACAACCTGAGTCACCATATCCAACACTTCACTCATCTTCGGGCGATTCTTTGGGTTTTTGACCAAGCATCTGTTAGCTATTATAGCAAGTTTTTGTGCTGACTTCAAGATGTGTTTTCTCTCAAGTCTTGGATCCAATATTAGTTGAAATTTCCTTCTATCTGAAAGGTATGGCCTTACCCATTCCAACAGCTTCTGCTCACCCTTGGGGCGATTTCGATCAATAGGATGCCGGCCAGTGATGAGTTCATAAAGGAAGACACCATAGCTCCATACATCAATCTTTGACGTGAGACGTCCAGTTTGAACATATTCTGGAGCTGCATAACCCATTGTTCCTACGACCTGATGAATGTACCAGCCATATGAACATAAGTTGTATTTTGATTCACTGGATTCCAGCTATAAATAGCTGTTTACTGTGTTTGGATAGTATGACCATGATGTATCACGTATGTTTTTAACTATAAAAGGGTAATTTTATCCATCAATATAACCATGTTAAAATGACAATAGTCAAACAGAAAATAGAGTAATTATTTTTGAGTGATGTTATATCCTCATATAATATCGTATTGATTCTCCTATAGTTGTAAGATATTATAGAAGGATCTAGAATTATTCATTGGCACAAGAAATGAATTTATATTTTAACATAATTTTTTCCCCCAAAGGCACCAAGAGAGAGAGGCCTTATGATTTCCAGAACTAAGGAGAAGCTAAATGATTTTAGTTTCTCCAAAAAGCTAATTTTAACTTATGGAAAAAGCTTATTTTATTTTTCTTCTTATTTCTTTTTATCTCTTACGAAGAAACTTATCCAAACTTGGCCTAAATCATGATTCATATGATGACATTTTTTTTTTCATAAGCCATATGCTGACATATTTGGCATGACCATTTTTACTCTCAGCCCCCTAAAATCATTAGCATGCTTCACTGATGCCTATAGATTCATGTCTCTATTCTAATATGCAAAATTCCTCTCTTGCATATTAAATCTCTGCATTTGTGAACAGTGGATTAATATATGAAATCTGAGATCAATAAACATGGCCATACCGCTGTGGAGACATGAGTCAACCCATCAGATGGTCCCAATCTAGCTAGCCCGAAGTCTGACAGCTTTGCATTCCACTGCTCGTCCAGAAGGATATTTGAAGATTTGAAATCTCTGAAAATTATCTAAAACCCAACCCAACACATAGTTAGCACAGCAATAACAAACTGCACAACATGTTTAAATAGCAAACAAAGTAGTTTCAAAAGAAGTCCAATTTAGCTACTTACAGCTTCCTTAATTTTTTTTCTTTTGGAATGTCTAAATGGGATCAAAACAAGTTTCTACTTTCTACACAAGGCTTTACCTAATTGAGAAGGAAATTAGCTATACAGTATGTCTATACCTGAAAATCCATTTCCTCATGCAGGTATGCTAAGCCACGAGCCGCATCTTGGGCTATTTTCAACCTCCTATTCCATGGGAGAGGATTTTCTGATCGTGGTGATAAATGGTGTTCCACACTTCTGTTAGGCATATATTCATAAATCAGAAGCCGCTGGATTCCTCTTTCATCATCATCAGCACAGTATCCCACTAGTTTCACCAGATTGGGATGCTCCACAATACCCAGAACATTCACTTCTGTCACCCATTCCTTATGCCCCTGTATTCAGAAAGTAACACACATTGTAATGTAGAGTAAAAAGTACACAAAAGCAATCAGAGAACCTTACTTTACATCAAAACTTGAAGTATCGGGAGATAAATGCTCATTATTATAACTTCTAATCGTCTTTAATTGAAGTAATTCATGTGACAATTCAATAATCAAGCTTTACAACATCATTCTTATTACGACTAGCATTATGATATTTTGTTGGAAATACCACCTACATTATGGTCACCCCTAAATAGAGGGGTGTGTTGAAAGTCTCACATGACGAATAGTCCTGAGCAAAATGGAAACATTTTGAAGTCTCATTGTATAAAGATAGTGCTAATATAGATTATATAAGTGGGGAATAATCCTTATCTTAAAAATCGATTTTGTAGGATTGAGTTAGACTCATAACTTACTTTCTGACATGTTTAAAAACATAAAAGTATGCAATATGATATTTAAACACATAGTACACAATGGAACCAAATAATGTATACACGCATGACTAGGCCTTATTATATTTTACTATGATCCCTCCTTACACTGCAGAAGCAACAAATCTGTATAACTAGTACTAGAACGGAAAAATCCATTAAAAAATAAACTATTGGTTCTAAGCCATCTCTACCAATGAATCAACAATTCAAAATATTTCAAGAGGACAACATAGAAGGCAAAACAAAACCTTGCCTGAATTCCTCGTCTACCAAGTTGTTTAACTGCAACTTCAATTTTTGTGGAAGGATCATCTACACTCTTGATCAACCCCTTGTAGACACATCCGAACCCCCCTTCTCCAAGCATGACAGAGCGACTAAAACTCTTTGTGGCTGTTTTCAGTTCAGATACAGTAAATACTCTAAGGTTGCTGGGTCTTTGGGACAAACTGGGAAAAGAACTTCTCCTAAGGGAGTCTGTGCTGTTGTCTGAGGCATCCATAGAGTTCAATTCAGAACCAGATCTTCTCATTTCAGCCTCAACATAAGTAGAACTGTTGAACCGGCTCAATATTGACTGCAAGCTCTTGTGACCATCCTTCTTCTCTCCAAAGTAGAATGAAAAACACTTCATTGCAACCTGACTTGAACTAGACTGCATTTTCACGAAATTTAAGAACAAATTAAGAAACATAGACTCATTGAAAAGTAAAATGGCATCTAAATTGAAGGTCATACATGATGTTCTAGCGTGTTTGATTTCACATTCCAGATGTGGTTTTCCACGTTTACTAAGAAGCTAATAGTTATTTATAACTTCCACATCCCGCACACGATTTTTTTACTTCTCAACAAGTTTCCAAACACGCACATGCTTTCCTAATTCTTCACCAATTCAGAAAGGAAAAACCCATTTGGAGCCTCACCCCTCCATCCCCCTCCCAACAACTCTACTTTTATGACACAGAATTTGGCAACAGAAACTATATGCTGTGGAAAATAAAATTCACTAATTCAGAATGGCACGTGTCTCCAAATTCAAAAGAGGGGATGCAAGGAAAATAGAAACCTTTATATACCTTTTAACTCAATTCATTTGGGATCAATTGCAGGCCTTATTTGTTTCCAAAGCAAAAAATAAATACTAAAACTCACCTCAAGTTCAAACAGATATAGTTTGATCCCAAAAAGCCTCAGCTTCTCTTAGCTCAACAAAACCAAAAATCCCATTTTTCTCTTCTGTTTTTGTACCCAGATTCTGAGAAGAGAAGACCCACCACCACTTAAGCCATTGCATAAAAAAAGAGAACAAAGAGAAAGACTTCAATAGAGGTCTCTGCACGGCTTGTTGCAGCAGGGTCAGCTCACCAACCAAATTGGAAAAGAAAATCAAGCAAACAAAAACAACCTTAATTGGGTAGTACAATTTGATATCTCTATAGACTATAGTAGTAGTATAATTTAAGATCCAAAAAAACTGTGTAGTGTGAACGTCTATTCCGGGTTTGAGAGACCAAGTAATAAAGAAAAGAAAAAAAAGAAACAAAGAAACAAACACAACCAGGAAATGTTGTTACTTGTTCTTGTTGTTGTTGTAATGGGCAAGAAGCATAATTGAGCTAAGTCAAGTCAAGGTGGTACACACGCAGCCTTGTCTCTTCTCTTTTTTTTTTTATCTTTTGGGTGATTTCACAAATACGTAGGTAGAGTTAGTTAAATTGTAGATGTAGATAGAATAAGTCAAATACGACACAGATTTTGAACGTGGTACGTTACAGTGTAAACTGTAAAGTTAAATTGTGGAAAGGATACGAATTTTGCACATTGTACGTGGTGGTTGGTTGCTTTTCTTTTTTCTTTTTCTTTATTTTTTTTTCCTTTTTTACCTTAAAGGAAGTCGGATAATCATGATTGATTCCAATGAAGGATTACATTTTGTTTGGTTGATCATTGTCATATAAATTTCTTAAAAATATAAGTAAAATAATATATTTGTTATAACCTTTAACTATTTATCTCATTAAATAATTTAATTAGATTAATCATTAACGTGATATTTTTAGTGTAATTAAACTTCTTTTAGCTTTCAGTTTTCATTTAAAAAAAATAAAAAAAAATGAGAGTAAAAATATGCTAGATTAAAATTTAAAAAATTGAAAATATTTTAAAAAATAAGTTTAAAATTGAAAATAGTAAATCAATATTTTCTGTGTTTATTGAAGAAGTAAAAACATGACGAAAACACGATAAATATTTGTTTTCTAAATCAAAATAAATATGCTTTCTAAATTTTAAAAATTTGAAAATAAAAGTTATTTTTCAGAAAATAAAAAAAAGTAAATACTTAAATTAAGTATCACCTTAGATTTTCAGCTTTTCTCATGAGAATATTTTCATAGGAAATTTGGTCAAAAACATTTCCAAAAACATGTGAAAGTTATTTTTTAAAAATCAATCAAACATTTTCAACTTAAAATTCCTCAGAAACTAAAAATTTTGTTTGTATTAACTCGAAATAAAAAAGTAAGAGGAGAGGGTGTTGCAGGTAAAAAAAAGAAAGAAAGAAAGTAGGAGGAACATGAGTGCTTTCACTGCTTTGTATCAAAGGGATCCTAAGGACCTTCGTGGATGATACGGAGTGTTGACCGTTGACTGGGTCAGTATGGATTGTGATTTGTGAAGGGTGGTGAATCAATTGTTTTGCCTTTGGAATTTCGTTATCAATAGTGAATTTGAGTTAATTATTTGTTTGGGATTGTTGCGATAGATTCCAGTTTCCACAAAATAATCCGGTGCTTAATTGATTACTTGAAGTGTTTGGTAAAGTTTTTTTCTTTTTAGGGTTAGTGTTTGGTAAGTTTTTTTTTTTTTTGTTGATATTGAAGTTTTGGGAGCTACCATATAATCCTATATGACTTTATTGGCAAATAATATTTATCAAATAAATTGAAATTAAAATAGATACAATGTCATGAAAATGGATATGTTTTAAACTTGAAAGTACCGTATAATATATATATAATATATATATATATATATATATTATATACTGAGAAATAGAAATAAGAATGAACTTCACTTTAGGAACTATATTTTTTAGAAGATGATGTTATGTCGCTTCCTAAGAGCAACCTATCAATCTCACCGTAGGGATTTACTAGAAACCATAACAATTAATATTTAATCAATTGTCGAGATTCAAAGAATCAATTAAAATATAATATTTGTTTACAAAATAGTAAATAAAAGAATTTTAAATTCTTTTCTTAGAATCTATTAGAAATATATCTATGTATTTATTTATATATAGATACAAATAGGTATACATAATGTAAATACCCTAAATTAATATTATACTATATTAGATTAGATATTAAATTTATGTTTGTATTTTTTTGTATTTAAAAATATTCATTGAATCCGGTTAATTGAAATTATTCTCACGTTTGTATTTGTTGCAAAAAAAGCTTTTTAAATTGTCCGTAAAAATAGATTGTGCTAATGAAAAAAACTTTCAATGTTGTACAATATTCCTTTTTTTTCTTCCATAAAGTGTTCTGAATATATATATTTTTACATAGATGTGTGTTTTTCAGAACTGTCATATAATTAGTATAGTTTTTGATTGTTATATAATTCAATGTAAAAGACATTTTTATCACTAAACAAAATTGACTAGACAACAACAAAAAAAATGGTGGCCTAAAACGAAAAAACCATGGCCTAAACTTTAGACAATGGTTTTTCAGGTGTGATATAAGTGGGCGTTGCCAATTTTAATAGGTAACGATTTTTTCACTTTTGTCCACAAAACCTCAAAAACCGTTGCCTAAGATCTCACAATAAACAACAATTTTATATCCCACTTTTTCTGCATTTTTTTAATAAGTGTTGCCTATTTATCTTCCATTAACCATGTATTTTTTTTTTATCTATCTTAGTTCCCATTTTTTTTACTATTTCAAGTAAAACATTGAACATTATACTCCTTTTTCTAAAGTTTTTCAAACATCGATATTATTTATTGTAATAAAAATACTAAACTAGTTAAAAAACAACTAATGTTTTTTGAGAAAAAAATATATTTACTTTTTATTAACAGAATAATTAATAATAGAACATTCTATTTTAATTAATTTTATGTTTACTTTTTATTAACCAAATCCCTTCGTAAAATAAAAATAAAAAAATAAGAAACAAAATTGATTAAAATCAGATTTTTTTATTATATGAAATATACACATCAATATTCATGGATTAAACCTTTTATTCCATTTCGAGTTCCTATGTTAATAGGAGTGAGATTTCTACTTTTTCACACAGCAACCAAAAATCTTCTTCTAATATTAACACTATCACTTCACTTATGCTATTTACATGATACACTTGTGTTTTAAATCTTTTTTTCTTTTGTTGAAAATATCTTTTTCACATAAACATAGTTTCATTGCAAAATTATACAACAAAATTATGTTATGTTACATCTCCTTTTATACAACAAAAATATTATTCTATTATGTATTTTGTCAACGGAATAATGTTTCCATTGTATAAATTTTTTTCTTTTTTTATTATGGATGTTTAGAATCAAACCAAATCGAGTGTCAAATCGAAAATGATCAAAAAATTAAAAATCAAAGGTCATTGGTTTCATTTAGTCTTTTTTTAATTCTTCAAATTGTGCGATTCGCTTCAATTCGCTTCAATTTGCAGCTTAGGCTTAACACACAAGAATCAAATCAAATCAAACTACACTATGAACACTCTTGAAAACTATTATTACAATTAATATTTTTATTGTTGAATATCTACTTTCTAAGTTGTCATGATTAAAAGTAAGTATTATGAATCTTGTTTTATTGGGTTTTTTGAAGTTCGGTCAATGGAATTTGGAAGTATGTATTATGTACTGTTTTTACTTTTAAATTTAATAGTTTATTATTTAAGTTGAAAAATTATTATTCAAATATTATTCAATTTGAAAATAATTATTATTTTACTCTAAATTTAACCGTTAAAATTTTTGGTATCTATCTATATTGTTGAATGTTGACCTAGTTATTATTCAAGTCTTGAGCATTTTTTAATTTCCATACTTACTAGGTTTTCAAACCACAAAAACTGAACTGTAAAAAAATAATTTGGTTTGGATTGGATTTCATAAATACTTTAAAGCAAATTAAATTGAACTTTTAATTTTTTTTATTTGATTTAGACTAATTTTAAGTTAAAATTGCATTAAACCGCACACTGAACATTCATTTTTACAAAACGAAATTGTATTTTTTTTATCTATTTTTTAAAATTTTCTTAATTAATTATAAATGCGAGTTACCATTCTTAATAGTATTCATTATCATTTTTAATTAAAATTGAATTAATTAGTTATAAGTTAATTTTTTTAAATGTCATCATTAATTTTAATTTAAATAAAAAATAATTTATATCACAATTAATTTGATTACTGTTAAAAAAAGTAATTTGTGTCATCATTAATATAATTTGTATCATAATTAATTCAAATAAAAAAGATAATATTTATCATCATTAATATTTAAATTAATTACGCTGTTTTTCGTAAAAAAAAACTAAATGAAAATATTTTTTCATTATCTAAAAGGAATGAAAAAAAAATACATAACGAAGGTGGATCAAATAATCAATAGAATCACCTTACCATTTTTTTATTTTTGGTTGCACTCGCATTTTACACAACTAAATCATATTTTTGGGAATGAGAATAATTGTTCCGTGAATTGTTTGGTAAAATTAAGGCTTGGGTATTATTGTTTACTTTGGGTGAGGGTGGGGTTGGCTTTGTTTAGTCACATGTATTTTCCGATTTCCAATTCCAATTTTCTATTCTTACTAGTTTAGTTTCCGGTGTAACTGACGTATTAAATTTATATTTTATAATTTATAAAGTAACTTTTTTTTTATATTATTTCGAATTTGAATATATTATTATTTATTTATTTAAATTTTAACGTATGTTATTATGTCAATATATATATATATATATATATATATATATATATACACGTTACAAAAATTGTTATTATAAAAGAGTTGTTCTAGGTAGTATTTTACACTTGTATGTTTTAAAATAGAATAAATAGGTTTTTTTATTTTTTTTTTTAAATAGGCTTAAGTTGGTCTTTCATTTGCTCCATAAAAGTTTAAAATTAAGAAAAAAATTTATTTTAAATGGGACCAAATTAAATTTTAAAAAAATAAGGAACTTAATTGAAACTTTTTTTTAAAAAAGACCTAATTGAAATATTTTTAAAAATTAAAAAATCTAATTAAATATTTTAATAATAAGAAGACCAAATTAAACTTAAAAATAAATTAGAAGAATAAAATAATAATTAAATATTTTTTTAATTAGAATGCAGTGAAAATAAAAATTTGATGGCAAAGTGAATTGAATTTATTAGGTCAATCCATCTAATTCATATAGCCTAATATGCCAACTTGGCATATCAATGTGAAGGTGTTGGTTAGTTGGATAGAGTCACTTAATTCATTCTTAATTTATTTTTTTATTTGTAAGATTTGAAATTAGTGTCAGAGATGTACAACCACTTATCTTATTTAATTAATTGATTTAGATCTTTCATGACTTACCTTAATTTAATATATATATATATATATATATATATATATATATATATATAAAATGAATAATATGTATTTGCAATTATGCTTATAAAATAAAATTAGTGACGTGTTAAAAGAAATGGTTAATAACATGCTTTGTTTATTCTTTATTACTCACGTTTACTTGTACTTGATTAAAATATATTGTTTTTAGAACATATATATATATATATATATATATATATATATATATATATATATATATATATAAAATGGACTCAAAATAAAGCAAAAAACATATGCATGGCTCGTGTATTGGAATGGAAAGAAAGAATGTACATGCTTGAATCTAGCCACCCATTTCTCTGGGCCATTTCTTCATTCCAAATCCACGTCCTTTCCTTTCACATTTCCCTCAAACTCCACCATTTGCCAATGTCTCAAACTCATCGCCAACTATCCCCTTCCTCCTTCTCTTTCTTCCTCCACCACCTTCACCGTTCTTCACTATTATTCCATGCATGGCATGTTCTTCACCAAAGCTTGCTTGATCCACTCTCCTCCTCCATATCACTCAAATGAGGAACTGTGCATCATGGCTCCCTCTTCTTTTCACGTTGATCCCTCTCCTCGCGTCGCGGATTCGATGCGCCGACAACAACTTTGCACCCTCCTTTTACTCCGAAGAAATCTACAAGGAGCTTCAAAACCTCGCTTCCCTGTTAAACAAGGACATTAAAGCAGGTTTAGGTTTCTGCATCAAGGATGTGTGAGTCAGTCTGTTTTCTATATCATTTCCTTATCCTTGTTATTGACTCTACGTAATAACCATGCATGCATGCTATGCAAACAAATGAAATTAATGTCAGATTAATTAACATAAATCCCATAGATGTGTTTAGGATGTGAGTTCAAATTATAACATGAGAGGGGGATGAGTCTGGGGGTAGGGACTAGTTTCTTACAATGTGGTGAACCAGTGTTCGAGTTTTCATTGCAGAGAGAGATGCTTACATTAAGTGCCTGACCATGCTTTGAACGAGATTGTTTCCGAAGAAACTAGTTTCTTATAATGTGGTGTTTATGTTTAGTATCTGATCATGCTTCGAACGAGATTGCTTCATGCGGAACTAGTTTTCCACAACGTGCTGAACCAAATGTTGGAATCGCCACTAGAAGAAGGTTGCTTTGAAAGGAGATTTCTATCTGTAGGAAAAAAATATTATAACATGAAACACCTATGCTATGTTAATGTTTCAAAAGTTAGCATTGGTAATTGTAAATACTGTGTATCCTAACCCTATTATTATAGCGCAGTTCAAAAACTTTAAGTAGAAAATAGAATTGTTGTATGCATATTAGGAGTATCTAACATGAGATAGCACAAATGTTGTGTTGTAGCGTTTGTACTTCAGTGTTGACAGTACTGTTGGCATTTCAGGAATAAAGATTGGGAGGAAGCATTTGATTTTAAAGGAAGGTTGGATTTCGTGGATTCTTGTGTTAAAAAAAAAGGTATGAGCTCCCATGTTCGCCTTGTAGTGTAAATTGAAGTCAACTCTCTCAAAAGCTCAAACTGTTAGGGAAAGGCTTACAAATGATTATATATATATCTAGCGTGTTTCTTCATGCAAAAGTGCATTGGGCTTGAAGCATGGAAAATGCTTAATTCTACCCTACCTTGTGCTGAATTTCAAGTTTTATATTTAGATGAGTGGAGGCAACAAGGACCAAACTCATGACCATACTTGGACATGGAAGCTCTAAAACTTTGCTAATAACCAACTCTCCCAATAAAAGCCTAAGTTTTTAGGTGAAGAAGGCTTATGAATAATTTTATACGTAACATTATATCATTTACACCAAGATTATGATTACTCAAGATTGGAGGATTTCTAGTAGATTTTTTTCGCCTTGGAACATGACAACGATGTAAGAATAAGTTTGTCCATTAGGATTATAGATAACTCAAAAAAAATGTACAATTTTTCACTTGAAACTCACATAAACAAAAACGAATCCATTGTGTATAAACTTATCATATTGGTTTTTTTAGCATTTTCGGTCTCCTTATGATACAAGGAAACTACAATTCTCATAAATGTGTGTTGCATGAGATAGTGCCACAAACTAGTCCTTTCATCAAAACTTCTTGGTAATGATTGTCATTCACTATATCCAGTGCCAAAGACATACTTTTGTGTAATTGAGCCATTTGAATTTGTAGGATAAGGAACTCTATGGCATATACTGAAATTTGCTTTGTTCTTTTTCTTGTCACGTATTTTTATACAAGGTCCTAGATATAATGAGATTTGATTGACAGGGGATTTCAGAGATAGAATATGTACCGCGGCTGAAGTAAGGTACTATTTCCATGGTTTCTTGGAACAAGCGGCATCATCCACTAATTACGTAAAACCTAACAAGAATTGCAATTTGACCTCATGGGTTTCTGGTTGTGAACCTGGATGGAGTTGTAGTTCTGGCAAAAATGTTGACTTAAAAAAGGATGTAAAGGAGATTCCTTTTAGAACAAGTAACTGTCAGCCTTGTTGTGAAGGGTTTTTCTGCCCTCAAGGATTGACTTGCATGATACGTAAGTATGTGATACCTTTTCAAATTTTACCATTAATTGGTAATTTAGGATGAAATTGTGCTAATTATTGAGACAACCATCTTTTTGTTGTTGAAGCATCCATCAAATACTCTTCTTGTATATGGATCTCTGCTATTATCTGTGTCTTTGTTATAAGCTGTCATTTTTTCCAAGCTTGAATGCATAATATAAGATACAAGGAAATTGACCCTTCATTATATCACAGATACAAGATAAGAAATATGTATACCTCCGACAATTCCGTTATACCAGGCAGGATACACATAATATTTGTTAACAAAACATAATATATCTTGAAAATTATGTCTATGAAAAAGGCAACCATTGAGATCAAAGAGAAATAAATTACAAATAACACATTTGTTGCAATTCTTGGGATTTTGAAGTTTGAACTAGAATAATTTATGAAAATGGTTCCAAAGTCGTTTAAATTACATTATCATAAACTATAAAGATGGTTCCAAGATTGTTTAAATTACTTGGTTGTAAATATGGGCACACAAGTGCTAGGTGAGATGCAACAAAAACTAGAATCAGAAGCAATTTCATGAACTTGGGGTTGGGATTAATCTAACTCAGATACGAAAGCATTCAAAAAAGGACCGGTTCCGTATATGCCAAGTCAGTCAAAAAGAAAAATTATCCTGAATTTCTAGTTTTAGGACTGCAAGTTAGAGTTTCTTCAAAACATACTGAATGTCAGTATTGTGCTAAAATGAACTATGGGGCAAATTTTATCACAAGGGTTAGGGTCATGATTAGAGTATGAAACCTGAATTATATTTAGCATCCATGTTGATGTATATGGTTGTGAGTTTTTTTTATAAATAGCACCCCCTAAATGATCCCCTAAATGATTAGAGTATGAAACCTGAATTATATTTAGCATCCATGTTGATGTATATGGTTGTGAGTTTTTTTTATAAATAGCACCCCCTAAATGATTTAATTAATGTGTAAATAATTTTTGTTATCTAGCTAGATGAAGAATATTAGTGTATAATGCATACACGAACATGCATATTCTTTTCTTCAAGTTTGTTTTTGTTAGTCATGGTGCTAACTTCCATATCATGCAAAAACCAACTTTTCTTTTGTTTGAAATTTAGAATTATCTCTTATGGATAAAATCAGCTGCTTAACCATCTTATTTTTTAACTTTTCTGATTTTTCTCTGTGAAGCTTGCCCGCTAGGTTCTTATTGTCCACTTGCAAAACTGAACAATTCAACCGGAATATGTGACCCGTAAGCTCTACTCTTGATATTAATTTTTCTCCATATTGTTTTCTAAGCTTCATCACTAAAAATAAATTTGCAGATATAGTTACCAGATACCTCAGGGAGATACAAATCATACTTGTGGCAGTGCTGATATTTGGTCTGGTGTGATGAACAATAGTGACATCTTTTGTTCTCCAGGATCCTACTGCCCAACTACAACACGCAAAGTTTCTTGTGATAGTGGGTATTGATTTATCCTATACCTTATTTTGCGATGTTTAAATTATCTAAATTTCCTTTTTAGCAATATAATGTCCTCTAAATAAAACTTCATTATTACATGCTACTACTTTTCATGTCCATTACAACCAGCCTTGTACTAACTATTGAGCATTCACACTCATTAGTTTTTTCCCAATTTCAGATATTATTGCAGGATGGGTTCTACTCACCAAAATCGTAAGTTTTCTTTTTTTCTTTTTTGTATATATCATAAGTATAATTTATTTGGTTAATTTATTCCACCGTTATATGTGTTTGGAAATCCAGTGCAACATGAAAAACCACATCCACGGGAAGTAATGGTCTATTTGGATACAAGACTAGAAGTGAGTAGAAAAACTCTCAAAAGCACTTCTCACTTGTATCCAGACAGGTCCAAAAATGAAGTAGCTTTCACGTATTTTACTCTTTATGGAGAGAGAGAGTGTCGATCAGTGTGTCAAAGTTGGTTCCTAAAATAGAGGGACAAGTAAATTGTGGGATTCAAGTGGGGTGGTGAATTGGATGACTGCTTTGGGTGTTATAAGACTTATGATGTTGTGTGGAATTGAATGCTGCATAGTAAAAAGCCAACAAAAGAATAAATTTAATGTTGCATAAATGAGAATGTTGTGTTGGTTTAGTGGAAAAACCAAATAAGATAGGATTAGGAATAAATGCATTGGAGAGAACATTGGGGTATCACTTATTATAGAAAAGATGGTATAAGCTAGGCTTAATAAGTGTTTTTGAGATATATGGAGAAGACCTGAAGAAGCCTTGGTAACGAGGGTAGATTACTTGGAGGATAGAATAATTGCTAGGGGTCAAAGGAGATCAAGAGAAGCTTGGCAAAACGATTAAGAAGAAAGGTTAATAGTGTCTCTATATAAATGTTTCTCCATGTGGCAGCAAACCTCACCTAGTGAGACAAGGCTTGGTTGTTGATATGTTTTATCCTTAATTTCTTTTAAATGTATTTATACTCTTCTAAAATCATGCTTTAATTAGAAAATTGTGATTTAACTTACTATTTTTAACCAACCTCTTTGGAGGCTCTCCTTTGTCTTTCTCAGTAAGTACGAAAATGCTTTAAGAATAAGCAAAAATTAAGAATCTTTTTTAAGTCCCTATCAATCATTGTTAATGTTAGAGACTCAGAAGTCCCGAAAGAAGTGTATTTTAGAAGGAAGTTGGGAGTATTGTTGCAACAGATTGTAATAGATTGGTGTAGATATATACAGGATGTTACAGTTAGAGGGGAATTACAAACTAAAAAAGAAGATATCATATTTTAACTTTTTTCCATAGTGGGGTGAATACATTATAACAAAGTTGATATGATAAACTGGACCAGATCCTGAAGGTTATCTATCAGTAATTGGATTTAACTTTTGTCGCATTTCCATGCTTTATTTTGTTTGAGAATGGAGGGTACTAAATCAGAATCTTAGTCTAAATTGTTCATTTTTGCAGCATGTTCCAAGTTGAGTACCTGTAATCCAAACACAGCAAACCAAAATATGCATGCTTATGGCGCTTTGCTTATTGTAAGTAGAATCTAATATGGTATTGGATAAGGTCATGCTTTGCTTCCCTTCTATTTCATTTTTCTTTATTAGTTATGCAGTATGGAAAACTTTCATTCAACTTTCTTTTGAATGCATAGCTGTTATGGTTTATTTTACATACACATTATTAAACATTAGATCAACCTAAAAATGTTCCAAAGTTTACTTGCTCTTTTTTTAGCATGTGCAATAACATGAAATATTGTCAAATATTTTCCAAGAATTTCTTCTCCCTATGTCTAGTTTATCATATTTGATACTATTTTCCCTTGTAGGTTGCATTGAGTACTCTCCTGATCTTCATTTATAATTGTTCTGATCAAGTTCTAGTTACTCGAGAAAGGAGAAAGGCTAAATCCAGGGAATCTGCTGCTAGACAAGTAAGAGAAACTGTACAAGCCCGAGAAAGGTGGAAAATAGCAAAAGATGTTGCTAAGAAAGGTAGAGGGGGATTGCAAGAGCAATTGTCTCGTACTTTTTCTCGCAAAAAATCGTTAAAGCAACCAGATCATTCTAGCCAAGCTAAACGTGGTACGGGCGATACATTTTTGCCACCAATGCCTCCAAATTCTTCAGGCATGTATGAGCAGCCATCAGCAGGTTCAAAGGCACAAAACAAGGAACCTACCAACCTTACTAAAATGTTGAATTCCTTCGAGGATGACCCGCATAGCAACGAAGGATTCAATCTACAAATTGGAGATAAAAATATTAAGAAGCAGATGCCAAAGGGCAAGAATTTACACACACAAAGCCAAATTTTAAGGTATGCTTATGGTCAGATAGAGAAGGAGAAAGCTCAACAAGAGAAGAACAAGGACTTGACTTTCTCCGGAGTTATTTCAATGGCGACTGAAGGCGATGTTCGAACAAGGCCTGTGATTGAGGTAGCTTTTAAAGATTTAACTCTTACTTTGAAAGGTAAAAGGAAACATATAATGAGATGTGTGTCTGGTAAACTCATGCCGGGTCGAGTTTCCGCTGTGATGGGTCCCTCTGGAGCTGGCAAAACTACATTTCTTTCTGCCTTGGCAGGGAAGACAAGAGGATGCACTATGACAGGCTCAATTCTAATCAACGGAAAGCCTGAATCCATTCATTGTTATCAGAAAATTATTGGTTATGTGCCACAAGATGATATTGTGCATGGAAACTTGACAGTGGAGGAAAATCTTCGTTTCAGTGCAAGATGCAGGTATCTATGTGATTTGCCTCGGAGAACTTACTCTGTGCCTGTCTTTTTTTCATATGCTTGAAATGTGTGAACTTTGTTTGTTATTACCTCTAGTTCATTGCACTTGATTCAAAGGTTAATTAATTAGGACAATTTATTTTGTATACTCAGCAGTTATATATGATGCATTCCTAATCTCATGTTTATGTTAATCTTTGACAATTTGCTTCGTATAATTTAAGGTTAATTTAAATAATTATTTTTTGTTAACGATTTATGAAAAGGTACTAGAAATATAACTCTGTTTTATCTATATTAACTTATTAAGTAACAATGCAACTCTTTTCATACTATCCATATGGAATATATTTAGAAGATATAGAAGGAGAGATATTTAGTGCAAGAAAAAAAAATAATGCAAAACTTTGGGGTGTGTTCCTCTCAAATCTTTTCCTCACCAGATACTTCCTCATTTCTACTACTCCTTTCTCAGCTATATGTTCACCCTAATAATTGAATCCCTTGCTTCCCTCACTTTTACCTCAAAATTTTTGGTACGTTCCATTCCATGACCATGTATATGCTCCATATTTCCTACTCTACCCTCTCCTTTCATAGACCTTAATAGTTAATAGTGACCAAAAAAATTGAAGCTGTAGGAGGTTTATGTAACATTTAAAATAACTAACAAAAAATGTTATTTGTATAAATTTGTCCAAAATGGATTTATGTAATTTACTCTTGAAATTTGGTTTCCAGTGTCTGACAAAGTAACTTTTTCCACAAAACCAAATTACACAGTTTCGTTGATAACAATTTTAAAAGGGTAAGCTGATAGAGGGCAATACTTCAGAGTTCAGAGGGTGTATGTATTTTACCCTCTTATTTAAATATGAAGGATTCATTAAATTAGTTCACCTCTCCCATGTTAACATCAATCTTGTTTTCGTATTCTACTGGTTATGCTAGGACTTATCTTTCTAAAAACTTGGAATACATAGTAATAATAATCACTAGTAAAAGGAGCCAATAGAGATTTAGAATTTATTTCTAATCATGCATTTCAATACTTCTTACATTTTTACGTAGGTGCTAACTTTTAAAATGAACTATGAAGATCTTTGAATGACGAAATATTTGCAAATAGAAAAGGATGGATAAAAGGAACTGGTTCAATTGCACCAACTACATAACTATCTTCCTGATTATATAGTGAACTCATGCACTGAATGTCTCATACAAAATAAGAGCATTAACCTATTCTTTTGTATATTATTTATTGTGGTCTTCTAATTGCTAATTCCATTTTAATGGTTGTTTCTTATTACCGAAGACTATCTGCGGATATGCCAAAACCAGATAAGGTTCTGATTGTTGAAAGAGTAATTGAGTCCTTAGGACTCCAGGCAGTGAGGGATTCCCTTGTTGGGACAGTAGAGAAGAGAGGTATATCTGGAGGGCAACGAAAGCGTGTAAATGTAGGGATGGAGATGGTTATGGAGCCTTCATTATTAATCTTAGATGAGCCTACAACTGGCCTAGACAGTGCATCTTCCACTTTACTACTTAAAGCACTTCGTCGCGAAGCACTTGAAGGGGTAAATATTTGCATGGTACTTCACCAACCAAGGTAAGTAACAACATGCTTGAATTAACGTATTCTAGAAAATAAAATTTGCTTATTGAGTAATCAGTCAACATATATATAGTTCATATCTTATTTTGATTTTGTTGTATTGCAGCTATACTTTGTTCAGAATGTTTGATGATATAATCTTTCTAGCCAAAGGTGGCCTTACTGCATATCATGGCCCTGTTAAGAAAGTAGAAGAATACTTTGCCAGCATTGGCATCACCGTACCGGATCGCGTGAATCCTCCAGACCATTTTATCGACATTTTGGAAGGTTTAGTGAAACCAAATGGAAATGTGACCCATCAACAACTTCCTGTAAGATGGATGCTACATAATAGTTACCCAGTACCACCAGATATGCTTCATTTTGCTGATCAAATTGCTGCCTCCTCCTCCTCCTCCTCCACCTCAAATGTAAATGATGCAATAAAGGGTGCAGATGAAGCTGTTGATCAATCCTTTGCTAATGAGTTTTGGGAGGATATGAAGAGTAATGTTCAGATGCAAAGAGATCATATAGAGGCAACCTTCTTAAAGACTAAGGACTTATCAAATCGAAGAGCTCCCGGTGTATCTCGACAATATAGATATTACCTTGGGCGGTATGAATTATGAAATATTTGGATTTAATTTAGGAGGAGTACAACTAACACACCTTTTATTATTAGTTGAAATTCATTGAAAACTATCAAATCATGAGAGAGAGTCATTTAATAAGACGTCAGATTCATAATTTTTTATAATTTTTAATAAATTTTAATCAATGAAAAAAAATATATTTAAAAATGTGTTGTTATACAAATGCCCTTATAGAGATAGCTAACTAACAAGGCTAGATTTCTAGTTTATTTTAATCAAGTTTATCAATACTTTGTCTAATAAGAAATAAACTGTAGATAGAGTTAAGTAACTACCTATGTATCTTAACATACATATGCATAAGATATAATGTAGAGTGTTCAGCATGAAACTTGAAATTTTAGTTAATCTGTCTGTTTAAAATTAAATTTCATAGTATATTTTGAACAAATTGAGTTGTTTATACTTTTTGTATTCCAATGAATTATATACTTTTTGGATTATTACGTGGGTTAATTATTAACTATCTTCATTATGTTCAGGATTTGTAAGCAGACACTACGGGAAGGAAAATCACAAGCAGTTGATTACCTTCTCTTATTAGTTGCTGGTGCTATATTAGGAACTCTTACTAAAGTAAATGATGAAACATTTGGGTCCCTTGGATATACCTATACCGTTATTGCTGTCTGTAAGTTTCAAAACTCCCGGCTATATTTAATTCTCATTTTTTCTTCTAATAATGAACCTGTCTTTTTCTTTCTTGGGTTAATTAATCTAATCATAAATTACTATTGATATGATTTTAAAAATAATTATTATAAAAATTAATAATCTTATCCTATTAAGTTATTAGTAATTGGGTAACGATATAAAATTATTTTACATGTCTAACTTATTTTTTAACCAAAGTTATATCAAACTTTATTTCTTATTTCTTATAAAGAAGACAAAATTTTGATTTGTTTTTTTCACTAAATTTTCATTTAAGCTAAGCTTTATGTGTGTCTTCCCTCATACGTATTGCACATTTGCAGCTTTACTTTGCAAGATTGCAGCACTCAGAGCATTTTCTCTGGATAAATTACAATACTGGAGGGAGAGTGCATCAGGAATTAGCAGTCTGGCTCATTTCTTGGCCAAAGATACAATTGAACTTTTCAATATAATCATCAAACCTGTAGTTTATTTGTCCATGTTCTATTTTTTTAGCAATCCAAGGTCAAGCTTCGGAAGTAATTACGCGGTTTTGGTCTGCCTTGTGTACTGTGTATCTGGCATGGCTTATGCAATAGCAATTTATTTTGAGCCTGCTCCAGCACAACTGGTATGGATCATATAAATATGAGGCGTAAAAATGATCCTAGATATCACAATTTTATGCATCCCAGTAAAAATATGCTTAAATATGTTAAAAATCTTTCATAAATGACCGAATTGTTCTAAATCTCAAATAAATTTTTTCATTATTTTGAATCTCTAATATATTGAAACTTTTGTTGAGTCTCTAAATCAATTAAATCATATATATCATCTTACAAATTGATCTTATAAATATCGTCAACATTGTGATGTTATCACGTCATCACAAAATTGACGATAGAGACTCAAAATAAAATTTTTAATATATTAATGACTAAAATTAATAAAATAATTTATTAGGAATTCAAAATAAAATTTGATCATTGATTAAGAACTCTAAACATATTTAAGTTAGAAAAATATTTCTATTTTTAATTCATTAACCAATTTCTATTTTTAATTCATTAACCAATGTAGAAATGACACCAGATTATCATTTGCCCACATTTTCAAATTGCTGATAATTAATAACTGCACATTTGACTTTCTCTTTGTGGGTCTTTTCTTATCACTTGTAGTGGTCAGTGCTTCTCCCAGTTGTTATGACTCTCATTGCAAACCAGACAAGAGATACTGTCTTTATGAAGATCCTTGTAAAGTTGTGCTATCCAAATTGGGCTTTGGAGGCCTTTATCATTGCAAATGCTGAAAGGTCTGTTTTAATAATTAGTGATTTTATAATCCATTTGCTTATGGGGAGTGTTGAATTTTTGAGTGAATGCATTCATGCTCGTACATATGAAAACAAATGTAGACATGTATGCACTCATGCACATTTTTTAATGCGTAATTGTATAAACTTCAACTCTAGGTTAGGAACAAAATTAGTTTGCAAATGAAAAAAAATGTATAATCAAATAACTGGATTATGATATAAATATAATATTCAAATGATGTTGTGTTAGATGCGTGTGAAGTCAATTAATGACATTTAAAGATTAAGATAACTGATATACCTATTGTTCTCCCTGTGTTATCTATTAAGCCATGTCTTAGAAGTTTTAATTAAGATGGTACAAAATTCATTAAGGTGAGATCTTAATAATCAAATGTTCTTTGTTAGAGACTTTGAGTTTATGGATGCAATGGGTTATAGAAAAACTTGAAAACACATGCTCATTTTAGGACATAAAATTGTAGTTTCAATTGCCTTATAATCTTGCCACAAATATAACTCTTTTAATATGCTATTTTTCTTTAGGTTTACTGGAGTGTGGCTGATAACTCGGTGTAGTTCACTAATGAATAGTGGCTATAATGTCAGCGACTGGCCTCTTTGTCTGGTTGCCCTCATTTTTTACGGTATAATTGCTCGAGTTGTGGCCTTCTTTTGTTTAGTGATCACTCAAAAGAAGTGATTTGGGGTATGATTGTAATCCTAATGCACAAATTAAAGATTTTAAGATGTCGTTGCTTGTGTGTTGTAGCAATTAGGGATAGTTTCCAGTTTTTGAAATATTTGGACTTTTAATTAGTTTGTGCAAAAATGTATAATAGCAAAAGATATAGTGTCTTGAGTTCTTTAAATTTTAATCCAACCACTCCTTGGAATCTTCTGGTTAATTTGCTTCTCACTGTAGGTAACAATAGGAACTTTTTTCTCATTTGCATATTTAACTCAAGAGCATATATGATATATCCATTTTATGTGAGACCCACGTTAAGATATACATATGTACTGTGGGTCTCTGAAAAGTTTGGCTTTAATGTGCTAGGCAATTAACAGTAACACGTGTGTCATGGACTCATGGCCAGTTTTATTAAATATGTCTAATCGCATATCAAGTAAAGATTACTCGTAGTGTTACAATGCTAAGACTAATATTAATATGCTTTTTAAAGAAATTTATAAAAAGAAAGTGAAGTTTTCAAAGTGTAAGCGCTGATTTTACTTTTGTGTTAGGTGATAAGAAAAAAAATCTTATCTTATATGGCTTAAAACATAATGAATGTATTGAGAATCACATATTCCCTGTTATGTTATAAATTTGAGTATTTATTTTAAAATGAGACAAATTTTAACAGTTACTTTTTTATGAGAATTTAACCGAAATGTATAGTGTAATATATATACATACATATATATATATATATATATATATATATATATTATTACTTATATTTTTCAATAATGGATTATTCTATAATTGAAAATTATTTTAAAAGTTACTTAATGTGATTTTTAATTATTTTTTGTTGAATGTGATTGATTTTTAATTAATGGACAACATAAATTTTTTTAAGCTTAAAATGTTTTTAGTTCTTATAAAATTAATAAGTTTTTATTTTAGTACTTTAAACAAAAAATATTTGATTTTTATTCCTTGAAAAGTTAAAAGTTTGTTTTTGGTCTTATACTATATGACCATTGTTAATTTTTTAACTTTAACAATTTAATATTTAATAAATATTTTAATACTAGAAAATAATTATTAAAAAAATGTGTTCAACATGTAGTATGCTATAGTGGGATTTATATATTTTTAATTCTTAGGTAATGTGATGTAATTTGTGGTAGTAAAAAAAAACACAAAATGTAGATTATGAATTTGTAGATTGTGACAATTTTTTTAATTACCACCACAAAATACTCTACACCTTGCTTTTCAAAATCAATTTCCGCCATCACCATCCTGTCTTCTTCCTCAAAGATGACCTCTCCTGTGGTCCCTCTACCTCCTCCTATGAGCAAATCCTAGATCTCTGAACGTCTTGGACGTTAACCCAGAATTTGGTCCCTAAAAGTGTCACACTATTTATCTTCGGTCCCTATAAATGAATGTTTTGTACAATGTATTTTTGTATAATTTAGTCTCTGATTTCTTACTTTTTAGTTTTTCTATCAATGCAGAGACTAAAAACTTAGCACTAAATTATATTTTTTTTTACCATTGAATCAATAATTTTTATTATTTTCTTATAAATCAATAATCTTTATTATTTTCTTATGTTGTTAACAAAATCACAAATAGAACAATTTTAGAAAAATGAAATGAATTATTTCATAAATTAAAATTAATTATTCATTAGTTAATCATTGTAAGTTAATTTATAGAAGCTTTTTCATATAATTTCTCTAAAAAATGAAAGAATATGTATAATTAGTTAATGAGAAATTAATTTTAATTTATGTAAAAACTCATTTGATTTTTTTCTTCTTGTAGAAGTGTTTCTAGAAAAATTTAACCAAACAAAATACTAAACCTTGAATTAGTTTAATTGGTCAAGAAAAATATATGGTGAACAAATTAAAGACTCTCCTAATTTTTTTATCGATAAATATTAGTTGATAATTATTAATTTTTTGTTAGTTGAAAATTAAACTCACAATCTTTTTTCTCCCTTTTTTTACCACTAAATCAACTTTATAAGATAAAATTTGGGTATAATATGGTAAATACACTAAATCAACTTTATAAGATAAAATTTGGATATAATATGGTAAATATATTGATGTTGTTTTCCAATTTAAATTTAAAGTTTATCTTGATAACTTATATAATAAAAGTCAATGTTAAAGGTCAATACATATTATTAAAGTATAACTTTAATTTTAATTAAATAATAACATAAAAATTATATACTTTGAGTCTTATGATTTTATGTATACTACCAAGATAAATGGAAAAGTTTCAATTAAAAATCATTACATATTTACATTCTTATTTAGCCAGATATTTATATTATTTCAAAATTTAAAGAGTTTTGAAATTTGATTATGTATGTGTAATTTTATTTTTTTTATCAATCGTCCCTAACGAAGGACATATATACAAATTATATTAAGTATATATGGCATATGTGCGTGGGTGGACAAATATGATCATAGATATATAACGTAATTAAACATACAATTATGTATGTTATATCTATATGACATTTTTTTTTTTGCTGAATTATATCTATATGACATATTGCCAAGGTATTGATTTCCTATTACGTACATATGTCCAAATATATATCTATAATTATGTGAGAATATATGTTATCATTCATGAGGGAGCCTTTGATTTAATAACTATATATAATATATTCTTAATAAACCCTTCTAATTAACAAGAATAAGTGAATTCTAGTCCTTACCATCAATTGTTTAAATATATTCAAATGATGTAGAAATAGCTTAATAATTAAAAATTCTGTTCTTCAGTCAAAAAAATAATTAAAACTTCTGTTATGTAAAAAACTAGAGTAAAAAAGAAAATATTATTTACAATATTACAATGTTTTAAATAATATTAGCAAAATAAAAACACTTTAAAAATATAAAAATAATTAGGTGGTTGAACTTTAAAAAACCTCATTTTCTAAGACGATTATTTAAAAAATTATTTTAAAAAGTAAAACAGTTCCTCACAAAACTGTTTTAGAATCTCTAAATTTTTTAATTTTAAAAAAAGATATTTTATCTCTAAGGTACAATTATCTACTAGTTTTTATCTCTAAGTTATGTATTATCTTTAACATTATCTATAAGATGATAATTATTTGCAAGGGTTATAACAGCTCCTATGAACAAGGACCCACAACTCCACTTTACTTCTATAAATACCCAATTTAATCGAACCCTCAACACATCCCACTCACATTAGCACACGTTTGTGCATACGCTCTTATATTTTTTCTCTTATTCTCTGAGGTAAACCCATTTGCACAGGGGTTGATGATGGATCTTCAAAGATTTTTCTTTCTATTTTTTTTACTTGTATGAAATTTAGAAAATAGAATGGATAAGGAGGATGAAGAAGGTGGTTGGAAGAATCACTTCTTCAGAATTAGTGTCACACACAAGGTGGTGTTCCTTAATAAACCAATTTCTTGAATCACTCAAGTAACTAAAGAGATTCACTCTCACACTTTAGAAGGTGATTAAAACTCAATTCAAGGTCTATTTTTTTTATTAGAAAATATGCAGCCTATAAATAAGAATGACATCAAGTTGATTACACAAGTGAGAAGATGAAATGATCACCAATAACAACAATTAATGGTGTCATTAAACCTAATTAAAACTATAATTAATAACAACAATTGATGGTGTCATTATACCTAATTAAAACTATAATTAAGACACAAAAACATATAAAAAATTGTGCAACTCCTTGGTCAGCCAAGAGGGAGCCACAATCCTAGAGTTTTCACCTTATTAAACCTTAATTTCTTTAAATTAAAACAAGCTCATAGGTGGTACAAATCTAAAGAGAATTGACAGTCACTTTAACACAAGTTTGGGCCTTTATTTCAACTAACAAAATGCTAATAAAACCACTCAACAAAAGTGGCACCCTCTACTCTTCTTACAACATGGTGCAATTGACAATCTGAAGCTTCTCAACTTGTTACGTGGGCCTAAATTCAAATAGCATGGTTAACACTCGTTGAAGAGCTTCCTTGGCCTTCTTTGTTCTAGTCTTTGTCATAGGTCCTCCAAGTCCTTCTAAAGGTTTCTTGCCCTTATTCCTTGCCTTTTCCTCATCACTCTTTCCCTCTTCAAAAGGATTTGTCCTCAAATCGGCTTCTCTATCTACATAAAAAAGAGTTAAGTCAGACATATTAAACGTAGTACTCACATTATACTCATCGGGCAATTCAATCTTGTACACATTGTCATTTATCCTTTCAAGTACTTGAAATGGATCATCCCCTCTTGGTTGAAGCTTGGATTTTCTTTGCTCTGGAAACCTCTCCTTTCTCATGTGAACTCAAACCCAATCTCTGGGTTGTAAAACAATCTTTTTGCGCCCCTTGTTTGCTTGTTTAGCATAACTCTCATTCCTTTTTTCAATTTGGGCCTTGACTCTTTCATGGAACTTTTTCACATAGTCAGCTTTGGCTTGTCCTTCCTTATGCTTAAAAACTAAAATATTAGGCATTGGCAACAAATCAAGAGGAGTTAGTGGTTGAAACCATAAACAATCTCAAAAGGAGAATAACTAATGGTGCTATGCACAACCCTATTATAAGCAAATTCAATGTGAGGTAAGCAAACTTCCCAATTTTTAAGATTCTTTTTCAAAACGGTCCTTAGCAAGGTACCCAAAGTCCTATTCACGACCTTCGTTTGTCCATCCGTTTGAGGGTGACAAGTAGTAGAAAATAGTAGCTTAGTACCCAACTTCCCCCATAAGGTCCTCCAAAAATGGCTTAGGAACTTGGAGTCCCTATCACTAACAATGCTTCTTGGTAATCCATGGAGTTTCACCACTTCTTTAAAGAACAAATCCGCCACATGATTAGCATAATCAAATTTCCTACAAGGCATAAAATGAGCCATTATAGAAAACCTATCAACAACATCAAATATGGAATCCTTACCATTACTTGTTCTAGGCAATCCTAAAATAAAGTCCAATGATAAATCAATCCATGGAGAATCCGAAATTGGTAAAGGAGTATACAAACCATGAAGCATTACCTTTGACTTGGCCTTTTTGCAAACAATACAACGCACACAAAATTTCTGCACATCTTTCTTCATGTTAGGCCAATAAAAAGACTCTTTCAATGTATCTAAGGTCTTTTGGACCCCAAAATGCCCCATCAACCTACCTTTATGGGCTTCACACATAAGCAAGTTTCTAGTAGAACACTTGGGCACATATAATTTATTTTCTTTGAAAAGGTAGCCCTCATATCTATAAAAACCATCTTTAGAAAACTTTTCACAATTTTTGAAGATTTCACCTAAGGTGTTATCTCCTTCATACATTTCATTCAAGCAATCAAATCCAATCATTTTTGTTTCAAGCATAGAAAGCAAAAAGTGCCTCCTTGACAAGGCATCCGCAACAATATTTCCTTTCCCTTTTTATGTTTAATAACATAAGGAAATAGCTCAAGAAATTTCACCCATTTGGCATGCCTTTTGTTTAGCTTACCTTGTTCCTTTAAGTATTTTAGGGACTTATGGTCACTATGGATCATAAACTCCTTGGGGTAAAGATAGTGTTGCCATGTTTTCAACGCTCTCACTAACGCATATAACTCCTTATCATAAGTAGAATAGTTAAGGGTAGGACCACTTAATTTTTCACTAAAATAAGCAATTGGATGACCTTCTTGTAACAATACAGCCTCAATCCCAACATTTGAAGCATCACATTCAATTTCAAAAGATTTTGAAAAATCTGGCAAAGCAAGTATAGGGGCATTGATTAACTTTTGCTTAAGAGCATTGAAAGCTTCCTCTTGTTTCTCTCCCCCATTTGAAAACAAAATTTTTCTTAATTACCTCATTCAAAGGTGCTGCCAAGGTACTAAAATCCTTCACAAATCGCCTATAAAAACTTGCTAGGCCATGCAAACTTCTCACCTCGGTCACACTTTTAGGCGTAGGCCACTCTTGGATAGCCTTGACCTTTTCTTCATCAACTTGAATCCCTTTGGAACTCACTACAAAACCAAGAAACACAACATGGTCTTTGCAAAAAATGAATTTTTCAAGGTTAGCATACAATTGTTCCTTCCTAAGCACACACAACACTGATTTTAAGTGTGCAACATGCAAATCAAGGGTTGTGCTGATGAGAATCCTGAAATTGGTCAAATACAGGCTAAAGGCCCAAGTGGAGAAGGACAAAACCCCCAAGTGGAGAAGGATGAAGGCCCAGAGGCAGAGACATTATCAAGACTATTAATTGTTGCTGAAGGTCCATAATAAATATGTTCTATTTTTTTATTTATAATTTTGTTGGCCCAAACTATTTTGAAGGTCCATGTCTATTTTTATCTTTTTGTTCAGATACACTATAAGTATTAGTTTTTGTTTTCAATAAAGAGACTTTTGGCATTTGATAAAATTTGGTGAGAGTTTCTCTTTGGGTTCCTTGTTGAACCAATCTCAGACTTATTAAGGTAATTCTTGTGGTGTCTACCCTGACTTATCTTCCTTCACCGAAGTGGCGTCATCCGAATCCTCGTTGCCTGTACCAAGCGTGTAGAAGCAAAGCTTCATGGTGAATCAAAGGTGATTCAAAGGTGTTTTGATGATAACAACGATGATAACAAAAGATGATGACAAGGGTGATGACAAAAAGCTCAAAGATCAATAAAAGAACAACTCAAGTGAATCAAAGATCAATCAAAGAACAACTCAAGTAAATCAAGAAGAATTCAAGACTCAAGAAGAAAGTTTAGAGTCAAGAATCAAGATTCAAGGTTCAAGATCTCAAGAATCAAGATTCAAGGTTCAAGATCTCAAGAATCAAGATCAAGATTCAAAACTCAAGATTCAAGAATCAAGAGAAGGCTCAATCAAGATAAGTATGAAAAGTTTTTCTCAAAAATTGAATAGCACATGATTTTTCTCAAAACATGTTTACCAAAGAGTTTTTACTCTCTGGTAATCGATTACCAGATTGTTGTAATCGATTACCAGTAGCAAAATTATTTTGAAAAAGTTTTCAAATTGAATTTACAATATTCCAATTAATTTCAAAAAGCTGTAATCGATTACAATGTTTTGGTAATCGATTACTAGTGCCTTTGAACATTGAAATTCAAATTCAAATGTGAAGAGTCATATCCTTTCACATAAAAGCCTTGTGTAATCGATTACACTGATTTGGTAATCGATTACCAGTGATTGTTTCTGAATAAATCAAAAGATGTAACTCTTCAAAAGGTTTTTGACTTTTTCAAATTGGTTTTAAGTTTTTCTAAAAGTTATAACTCTTCTCAATGGTCTTCTTGACCAGACATGAAGAGTCTATAAAAGAAAGGCTTTGTTTTGCATTTTCATTCATTCATTCAATACTTTTACACTTATTTCATACAATCCTTTACAAGCCTTGAATCTCTTTAAACTTCTTCTTCTTCTTTGTACCAAAAGCTTTTTGAAGTTTTCTGGTTTTCTAAACCTTGAAAACTTGTGCTATTCATCTTTTCATTCCCTTCTCCCTTTGCCAAAAAGAATTCGCCAAGGACTAACCGCCTGAATTCTTTTTGTGTCTTTCTTCTCCCTTTTCCAAAAGAACGAAGGACTAACCGCCTGAATTCTTTTGTGTCTCCCTTCTCCCTTGTCAAAAAATTCAAAATGACACAGTCTGAAAATTCTTTTGATTCTTCCCTTTCCCTAATACAAAAGTGTTCAAAGGACTAACCGCCTGAGAATTCTTTTGTATCCCCATTCACAAAGTCTCAAAGGTTTAACAGTCTGAGATCTTTGTCTTAACACATTGGAGGGTACATCCTTTGTGGTACAAGTAGAGGGTACATCTACTTGGGTTTGACTGAGAACAAGAGAGGGTACATCTCTTGTGGATCAGTTCTAGTGGAGGGTACATCCACTAGGGTTTCAAAGAGAACAAGGGGGGGTACATCCCTTGTGGATCTTTGCTTGTAAAAGGATTTTTACAAGGTTGAAAGAAATCTCAAGGACCGCAGGTCGCTTGGGGACTGGATGTAGGCACGGGTTGTTGCCGAACCAGTATAAAAACTCTTGTGTGTTTGTTTCCTTCTTCCCTACTCTTTTACTTTCCGCTGTGCATTTAATTTCCGCTTTTACTTTCTGTTAAGTTTCTCTTCTACTCCTTATTCTCTTAACAACATAAGTAAAAGCCTTAGAAGAGTAATTTTTTAATTAGTAAAGGTTTAGGAATAATTAATTCAACTCTCCTTCTTAATTATTTTGAGGCCACTCGATCCAACAAAGCGATCTGCTCCTAGTCAGGATCACATCATCTGGTATCAAAGCTTCGGCTCTTGATACAGGTTCTATCCTATCCTATTATTTTTCTTTGTAATTTGTCCAGGTTCGTGTTTTGTCCTTGTTCTGTTATTTGTTTTCTTATTTGCGTCTTGTTGCGTTCTTGTTTGTGTCTTTGTTTCGTTCTTGTTCTTGTTCTTGTCACGTTTTTGTTCTTGTTCTTGTTTCTTGTGTCTTTCAAACTTTGTGTCAAAAAAAAATTTGTTTGAGTTTTGTTTCAAGTAAAAAAAAAAGTTCAAAAATTTTGAAAAAAAAGAGATGAAAAGAAGAAAAAAAAAGTGGGTGTTTGATCTTTGAACATGAAATTGAGGCAGTTAGAGGCGTTTTTTGGGAAAATTGTAGGGCCAAATTGGGGATTTGCCCAGGGATTCTCCTCTAAATTTTGAGCGTTTTGATACATAGTGGGCCTCAAACGGACAACCATAGCAAAAGTTATGAGCATTTGAAGTTTACTGGTCTTATTTGTTATCCTATCTATTATCTTATTTGTTATCATATCTGTTATCCAAATTAAATCTAATTTGTTATCCAAATCCAATCTAATATGTTATCCAAATCAAATCTAATATATTATCCAAATCAAATCTAATCTTTTATCCAAATCAAATCCAATCTGCTATCCAAATCAAGTCCAAGTTGTTATCCCAAATCAAATCTGTTACTCAGTCTGTGATAATTATATTGTCTTTCCTTTTATTTTATATTACCTTGTGTGTCTAATTTGGTCCATCCAGGAACTTAAGAGGGAACACGAGTGGTAAAAGGCAAGAGGGAATACATTACACAAAAGCCTATATTGAGAGCATCAAACATGAGTGAACTACCATCAAAGAGAGAAACACGTGAGTAGAGTGTGGTGAGGTCCTGAATCTTTTTTTAAAATTATTGCAAAATTCTTTGTTCCTTAATCATGGTAGGAGCTGGTGACAATGGTGGTGTATATCATCAACTGGGCGGATTTCAGCGCTTATTATTGGACGCGATGACTACACAAATGCAACGTTTATTGAAACGTAACAATGAAGAGCTCTACAGGAGAATAGAAGGACTAGAGCACCAAATGAATCCAAATGCTGGGAGACCTTATGGTGGCAACAGAAGGGTCAATGATGGATCGAACCGAATAGAGGGGCAAGACAGAATTGAGGGAGTAAAACTCAATGTATCCTCTTTTAAAGGCAGGAGTGACCCAGACCCCTACCTTACCTGGGAGATGAAGATTCAACATGCATTCTCCTACAATGATTATCCGGAAGAGCAGAAGGTAAAGTTAGCAGTAGCTACATTCTCAGACTATGCCCTTGTTTGGTGGAAGAAAAATCAAAGAGAGATGAAGAGAGAAGAAGGACAGGAGATAGATACATGGACTGAGATGAGAATGGTCATGCGAAAGAAGTATGTTCCAACTAGCTACAGTAGAACCATGCGACAGAAACTCTAGAGGTTATCCCAGGGAAGTTTGATTGTTGAGGACAAGGAGATGGAGATGGCACTAGTGAGGGCCAACATTGAAGAGGACACCAAAGTAGTGCATGATGGCTTCACCAACAAGATTTCTTTCCAGGACCATGACCATAAAATTATTCTTAAACCTCTATCTCTTAGAGAAGTGTGTGATGACCAAATCAGAAGGAGAGAAAAAAGAGAACAAGAGAGAGACAATAGTGAGGCACCACAAAGGAATAGAAAAAGAAAGAGTGATACACTTGAGAGATGGAGTGATACACAAGAAAGAGAGAGTGACAATTCTATTCAGTTAACTATTTATGTTTCTCCTACTGTTCAACCCTTATTGCAGGAATTTGAAGATGTCTTTCCCAAGGAGATTCCTCATGGACTTCCACCTTCAAGAAGCATAGAACATCAAGTTGATCTCCCTCCAGAAGCTTTATTGCCTAACAAGCCAACTTACAACAGCAAGCCCCAAGAGACTCAGCATAAGGATGCACAGGCCAAAGTTGAGTATGTGAAAAGATTGTATGACCAAGTGAAGGTGCAAATTGCAAAGAAGAATGAAAGCTATGCCAAGCAAGCCAACAAGAACAGGAAGGAAGTGGTACTTGAACCCGGTGATGATCCTGGACATTTGAGGGCAAATGCTTTCCAAGAAGGAGGGAATGATGAGAATCCTGAAACTGCCCAAATACAGGCTAAAGACCCAAGTGGAAAAGGACGAAGGCCCAAGTGGAGAAGGATGAAGGCTCAGGGGCAGAGACACTATCAAGACTATTAATTGTTGCTGAAGGCCCAGATGAATTTGAAGGCCCATAATAAATATGTTCTATTTTTTTATTTATAATTTTGTTGGCCCAAACTATTTTGAAGGCCCATATCTATTTTTATCTTTTTGTTCAGATACACTATAAGTATTGGTTTTTGTTTTCAATAAAGGGACTTTTGGCATTTTCATAAAATTTGGTGAGAGCTTCTCTCTGGATTCCTTGTTGAACCAATCTCAAACTTATCAAGGTAATCCTTGTGGCGTCTACTCTGACTTATCTTCCTTCACCGGAAGTGGCGTCTACCCTGACTTATCTTCCCTCTCTGGAAGTGGTGTCATCCAAAAAAAAACTCCGTAACCTGTATCAAGCGACCCGCTCCTAGTCAGGATCACATCGTGTGCTATAAACAAGGATATCATCAAAGTACACCACCACAAATTTACCAATGAATTCTCTCAAAACATGGTTCATTAATCTCATAAAAGTGCTTGGTGCATTAGTCAAACTGAAAGGCATAACCAACCATTCATATAATCCATATTTAGTTTTGAAAGCGGTTTTCCATTCATCTCCTTCTTTAATCCTTATTTGATTGTAACCATTTTTCAAATCAATTTTGGAAAAGAAACAAGCACCATGCAATTCATCAAGCAAATCATTAAGTCTAGGTATTAGATACCTATATTTAATGGTAATATTGTTTAAAGCTCTACAATCGGAGCACATCCTCAAAGAACCATCTTTTTTTGGAACCAAAATTACCGCGACAGCACATGGACTCATGCTATCTCTTACCCATCCCTTACCAATGAGTTCTTCCACTTGTCTTTGGATCTCCTTGGTCTCTTGAGGGTTGCTCCTATAAGCTTGCCTATTTGGCAAAGAAGCTCCCGACACGAGATCAATTTGATGCTCAATTCCCCTCAATGGTGGCAACCTACTTGGAACACTTGATGGAAACACCTCTTCAAATTCCAGCAAAAGAGTTTTCATACTAAAAGGCAATTCAAAGTTGTCGAAAGTGTTAAAGGTCAAAACATAATTTTTGCAAATCAACAAGTATAAGGGTTGTTTTGAATGAAACAACCCTTTGACCTCTCCTTTTGTAGCTAGAAAATTCTCTCTCACTTCAAGTATTTCACTCATCTTTTTCCTCTCTTGTGTTTCCCTCTTTTTGTCCTCACTTTTTGAACTCTCAAGTGTTTAACTCTCTTTTTCTTTTTCTCTCTTTTCTTGAAGAATTTTCTCTCTCATTTTTCTTTGATCCTCACATACTTCTTGTGGACTCAATGGTTCAAGTACTATCTTTTTGCCTTGATACGTGAAAGAGATCTTGTTAGTGAAACCATCATGATTAGCCCTCTTATCAAATTGCCATGGTCTCCCCAAGAGTAAGTGACTGGCCTCCATAGGAACAACATCACAAAGCACCTTATCATTGTACTTTCCAATGGAAATATCCAACGCCACTTGCTTCCTTACTTGCACCTCTCCATCCTTACTAAGCCATTGAAGCTTATACGGCCTAAGATGTGGTTTTGTGACTAAATTCAATTTAGACACAAGTCTTGCACTTGCCACATTGGTACCACTCCCTCCATCAATGATCATCATGCAAACTTTGCCATTGATCAAACATCTAGTGTGGAAAATGTTTTCTCTTTGACTTTCCTCCATAGACTTCAATTGATGACCAAGTAATCGCTTAATCATCAACAATTCTCCCTTCGGTGTTTTCTCCACTTCCTCCTCATCATCCTCACTCTCTTCTCCCTTTTCAACTTCAGACTCACTAATGTACTCTCCATCTCTAAGAATCATGACTTTCTTGTTAGGGCACTCATATGCATAATGTCCCAAGCCTTGGCACCGAAAGCACTTCACATCTTGACTCTTTTTTGAGGATTGTTCTTGAAATTTTGGAGGAGTTTTTGATGGTATAGGTGTTGCATTAGAGGTGGCAACCCCTTTACCCTTGTCCTTCCAACTAGAAGAACCATAATTAGTGGAACGCCTTTTGGCCACACCTTTCTTCTTCAATTGTTGCTCTACTCAAATTGTTTTGTGAAGAAAATCCTCCATTTCAACAAATTCCTGCAGCTCAACAACATCATGGATATCACTATTTAAACCATTAAGAAATCTAGCCATAGTTACCTCTTCATCCTCTTCTATCTTGGCTTGAATCATGAGCACCTCCATTTCTTTATAGTATTCCTCAATGCCTTTGCTACCTTGGGACAACTTTTGAAGTTTGAATTTTAAGTCCCTAGTATAGCTTGCCGGCACATACCCGCTTCTTCATAATCATTTTCATCTCAACCCAAGTTTCCACCAAAGGCTCCTCATTTCTAGCTCTCTCCCTTTGCAATTTGTTCCACCACACAAGAGCATAATATGAGAATTCCGTGACTGCTAGCTTCAATTTTTGGGCCTCTTCATAGGTGTTACATGAGAAGATATGCTCTATCTTGAGCTCCCACTCCAAATATGCCTCCGGATCACTTTTGTCTTTAAAGGGAGGAATGTTGAGCTTGACTCCTTCAATTCGGTTTAGCCTTGGACCACCACCATTTCCTCCTCTCCTTTCTTCCTCATGATGTTCACGATTCTCTAATCGCTCAATTCTTTCATACAACTCCTCGTTGTTCTCTCTCAATAGTCTTTGCATTTGAGCATTGAGAGCATCCAACAAGAATCTTTGTGCCCCATCCAATTGATATTCACCACCACTTAACATGTTCAAAATAAAAATAATAATAGTTATAAAGAAAATATAATCTCACCACACTTAAGTGCATCTCTCAAATATGACTTTTTTTTAAAAAAAAATTTGTACACTCTTGTCTTTTCCCACTCTAGAATTCTCCTTGAATTCTAAAGCAATTCAAGATAAAGTTTACACAAAGTTAAACCACTAATTTATGACAAGGAAAAGGCTTAGGGTTAGACTAACAAAGGCTTAGAACAAGGACAAGAAATTCCAGCAACTACACAATGGGATTTTTTTTTGAAGGAATTAAACCTCATAATTTGGTAATTCAAACCTTTTAACAACCAATTATATTACCTTCAAGAATTTTTTAAAGCTATTATAGCATGAACCATTCAGCCCAAATATTTTTTTAAAATAAGTTTCTTTTTTTTTCAATAAGAAATTAAAGGCCTAATTTTTACAATGGTTCAACCTCAATAAAAAAAATAGCATGAACAAGGTAATATAAAATGGCAAGTAAGAAATTAGAAGGATGTTATCAAGAGATTTCAACCCAACCAGTCTTAAAAAACCCTTAAACTGGAGTTCTGGTAACCAAAATGATGTAAACCTATTTGCACAGGGGTTGAGAATGGATCTTCAAAGGTTTTTCTTTCTATTTTTTTTATTTGTATGAAATTTAGAAAATAGAATGAATAAGGAGAATAAAGAAAGTGGTTGGAAGAATCACTCATTTGAAATTGGTGTCAAACACAAGGTGGTGTTCCTTGATAAACCAATTTTTTGAATCACTCAAGTAACTAAGGAGATTCACTCTCACACTTTAGAAGGTGATTAAAACTCAATTTAAGGTCTATTTTTTTTTATTAGAAAATGTGCAGCATATACATAGGAATAACATCAAGTTGGTTACACAAGTGAGAAGATGAAATGATCACCAATAACAACAATTGATGGTGTCATTAAACCTAATTAAAACTAGAATTAATAACAACAATTGATAGTGTCATTATACCTAATTAAAACTAGAATTAAGACACAAAAGCATATGAAAAATTGTGCAACTCCTTGGTTAGCCAAAAAACAACCACAATCCTAGAGTTTTCACCTTATCAAACCTTAATTTCTTTAAATTAAAACAAGTCCGTAGGTAGTGCAAATCCAAAGAGAATTGACAGTCATTTTAACACAAATTTGAGCCTTTATTTCAACTAACAAAATGCTAATAAAACCACTCAACAAAAGTGGCACCCTCTACTCTTCTTGGAACATGGTGCAATTGACAATCCAAAGCTTCTCCACTTGTAATGTGGGCTTAAATTCAAATAGCATGATTAACATTTGTTGGAGAGCTTCCATACTCTTATTTGTTCTAGCCCTTGCCATAAGTTCTCAAAATCCTTCTAAAGGTTCCTTGCCTTGTCCTCATCATTCTCCTAACTCATATACTTAGTTGAGTATCAGATCCTTTTGTTTTACAAGTTTCCTTCTTGTCATCTTAACAAAAGTTATTCTCAAAGTCGACATGCAGAATCTGAAAAGTCACTTTAATCACTTTGACCTTATATGTAAAATTTGTTTTTTAGTTTTACCAAATAAACAAATCAAATGAGCTAATTATCTAACAACTTAACACCCTTTTGAAGAATAATTTATTTAATGATTATGATATATAAAATTTTCTTAAGCCAAAAATAACCACTCAAATGAATTAGTATTGAGTTGAGATTGACACACTGGTGTTCATGGGAAAAAAAAGTCACTAAAATTATTAAATTTAAAAACTGTGGGCAGCTAGTAGATTGGCACGAGAAAAACGCGAGGGACGGGTGAGTGACGGAACAAAAACGACGTCCCCTTAAGCACTACTACTAGGCACTAGCAAAGGCAAGTGGGGCTGTGGGAGAGTAACGGAGTTTGTGACAGACAGCGTTGAGACGTAACAGCGTCGCGAGTAAGAAATTCACCACAAGCAGAACCAGTGAATGTGGGACACGTGTCCGGTTCCGCAGACTCGAAACTCGAAACGCACAATTTGGATGACAACCCACGTCGGAAAAAATTAAAAAAAAACTCGGGATTCCGTCGAATAAATACACCTCTCCTTCCATCCCTCCGTTTTGTATCGCTTTTTGGCGGTTTTAGCCTTTTTCGGTTTCGAACATTCGGACGAATTTCTCTCTCTCTCTCTTCAATTCAACACTTGGAGGTTCGATCTTCGACCTAGCTCTCTCTGCTTTCTGCTGCATATTAGATCTTTATTTTCTATGTTCGTTTTTTTTTTTTTACTTAATTCAATTCTCTCTTTCACTCTTTAATTTCTGAGCTTAGAGCATCCGTTTAGTTCGGGTCGATGAATGAACGAGATTCGGGTTTTCAATTTTTCGAACTTCATTTCTTAATCTCTATTTTCTCGGTTACTTCGCTCGCCTTGTCTTAAGTAGCTCACTCGATTTTACCGATAAAAAAAAATTAAGGAGAAAATTGTGGCCGAGAATAATTGGATTGCGTTTTTTTCTAGCGTACTACTATATTTTTAGTTATTTTTTCTTTGGCTTGTAATGAGAACCTTAATTTTGATTTTATTTATTCATTTGAGAAGGACTTAAATTAAATAGATAGTTTGTTTCAGTCGTGCTGCATGTAATACTGTTGATTGAAAGCTTCGAGATTTTTCATCACGCACTCTACTCAATCAACTAGACCCCCTTGACAGTTGTTCTTTTTTCTTTCTTTTTTTTTTTGTATTTTAATTAATATAATTGTTTAATGGTATTGATTTAATTTAGAATGAGCAGCAATGGTCGGGATAATTTTGGTCACTTTGGTTGAGTGTGTTCTTTAGAGCCAAAGAAGGTTATGAGTGGAATTAATTAGAGAGGGAATCTTTTGAGGCTGGATGTGGTTCTGGTCCTGGTTCTGGCAGCGGTATGGTCTCTGTGAATTGAGCGATGTTTGGATTTTAAATGAGCTTTGTGTCAATGGGAGTGTTTTGTGGCCTCTGTATGCTGTTTGCCCTTTTGGGGATGTACAGAAGGGTTGAAGAGCTTTGTAGTGTTTTGTTTTGTTTATGGATTTTATTTTTTTCTTCCTTTTGTTTCTCTCTTAGAGGACATTTGGCTCCCAACTTGTTTACTGTTCCCTCACTCCTTTCTTATAATAGCATTTGTTCTGAATTTTGACAATCATGTATTTGAAATCCATTGGTTTTAATTGTGACATACCGATAGAAAAAACAATGACTAGAAACTTGAATAATCAGAGATGTGGAAGTTATAATTGGGAAATCAAGTCAAGAGGGCTTTGGGGAATTATTATAGATGAAAAATAGATGAATGTTTTGGTTTGGCTATTGTTTATATGCTTTTGGTAATATGCATTCTTGATTTGAATAAATGAGAGTACAATATTGCTTATGGACTTGATTTTCTGCATGAATGCATTAATATGAAATTAGTATAATTCAAGTATTGTGCCCAAGAGACACTATATTTCTGAGTTTGAACCTACACATGCTTCCAAAAACTCTTATTGGATTGGATTGATGACATAAATATTCATTTGGCGTTTCGTTTATGTTTACATAAGCAGTTGTGCTGTTGACATACTGCTTGTTCTTTCCATGTTGAAGCTTTACAGTTTCAACATGGACAAAACTTAGGTGTAGTGCAAATGTGCAATTGGTGCTTTTGGTGTTTTTTGACTTTTTTCCAAAATCAAAACTGGAGTTTTTCACCATGGTAACATGCACTGACCTCTATTTTGCAAGTTACTGAGGTAAAACTCCAATGTTGATTGGAGAACAATACTAAAAGCACCTATGGTACTGTACCTTAATTTTGCCTTTCCAATAATATTTTACAAGTGTAGATCACATGTATATATGTGGATATAAATGAGAATAAAATGATTAAGTTGATGCACATTGAAATTGTAGGACATGAGATGGATCGGGAAGAATATTTGGGGAAGTGTTCCAATATGAAATGCCAAAGAGTAAGATTTTTGCCATTGTTGTTATGCCTTTAAGCACAGATATTTTAAGTTTTAATCTATCATGTTACTTCACAATTCACATTCTTTTTAGTAAGTGTTAGACAACTGTACCTTTGATTGGAAGGTTTTCTTGATCTACAGTATACTTGGTCTTGACAAGCTTAATCTTTTGACAGAACCATTTTAAAGCTATTTATGTGTGAACACTTGTGTGGATTTATGGCATTGTTTCATAATTCTCTTCTTTACTATTGAAATAAATGAATTAGAAATATGGTTTTGCCTAAAACCTATCACTTATGACATCTCTGTTCTAAATTTCCCTTGGTTTAGGTGGATGAATCATATGTACATGCTCTTCAAGATGAAGTAATGGAAGTTGAGCATTTGCTTGCAGAACCTAGAAATGATCATGCTTCCCTGGATGGTATATTACCCTTTAATGAGGAGAATATAGGGAAATGCTATGATACTGAAAATCTATCGTGTGGATTTGAATTTGGTTTGAAATCAAGTAGTGGTATTTCTCAAATGAATTAAAGCCGTTCTTTCTGATTCTATTGCTTGAAATCCATAAATTAGGAAATAACATTTTACTTTGACCATTGGCAAGAAGCTGTGGTTTTGGGTTTGCATTTTGTTGCTGAAAAACTGGAATAAATGAAGTAAAATGATGAGGTGAAAGAATGAAGATTGAAAGGAGAAGCAAGCTGTATAAGAACTTGAATATTGTTGACAGAGATTGCTTAGAAGTCTAGAATTGATATTGCATTTTCAAAGATATTAAATAAAACTTTTTTATATTTGAGATATTATCTTGGATTAGATAAATTTTAATGGTTGATAAAGCTGTATTGTTGTCTTATTATATTCAGAGCACAACAATACTTTTTGCGTTCAAACTTTGGTCATTATATTGATGTTATATTTAATACTGGTGTGTTTACATTCATCAGGTAGTTTGGATTCTCATACAACTTTGAATGGAAAGGATGATTTGGAACTGGAGGTATTTGTCTACACTCTGTTATTGTTGGGGTTATAGTGAAGCTAGTAATTCATATATTTTTATATTTATACTGTTTGTTATTGATTATTTGACTGCTTGAGTCTATTTATCTTCTCAGGTTTTATATCACCTCATCTAATGTCAATTGCATAACATTGCTAGTTACTTAACTGCTACATTGTTTATGGTCTTATTTTGTTGGTCTGAAAATTATCTTTAATTTTGTTAGGCCCTTGATGGATTGCTGGATGATGTTGAAATCAATGATCTTGAAGGAACTGTTGGTTTCCCTGGTGGTACATGTGAAGAATATTTTTTGGGTAAATTATTAGCTGTTCTTAGTGATGTAATATAAAACAATTCATGTCTTCCCCTTACAAATTATGCTTTTTAGATAATTGGTTCATTACATTATATGATAGTCTGTATGATTAAATGATATAGGTTCAAAATTGATCCTTTGCTGCTATTTTTGTAACAAAAAGTTGGTTGTTAACACAAGGTAGGCCTGTGCATTGTCTATTCTTCAAGCCCAAAGGTTCCTTGACAATTGACAACTATAAAGATGTAATATTTCTGCTATGATGTTTTGATAGAAAGAGAGAAAAAAAAATTCATGTTTTTTAACCTAACAGCTGAGTTTTTGACATAGTTGGTTCATGACAATTGACAACTATAAAGATGTAATATTTCTGCTATGATGTTTTGGTAGAAAGAAAGAAAAAAATTAGTTTCTGCTTCCTCTTTTTTGGTACTCCTTTCTGTTTTGCTTATTGAAAATTATTTTTGCATTCTACAGATTTTGGATTTGCTGACAAATTTGAGGAGGTACTAGGCTCTGGTCCTTTTGTAGGTTCACTCTTGCAAAACTCAAGTTCTGAAAGTCATTCTTCCGGATTAAGCGGAAGTAGCATTGTTGATGGGGTATTAGAATCAACAGAAGTACCTATTGCACAATCTGAATGCAAAAATGATTCTCTAGATGAGACAATAACCTATGAATCACATGGTGCCTTCAGGAACAATCCAAGTCAACCATCAAAAGTAAATTGCAGATACAACATTTCACTTGATATACAACATCTGCAAGATTTGGATAACAACCGTCATTTAGCTGGTGGTATATTGACTTGTAAGAAGGAAAAGGGTCCTGTTGAAAAAGGCCAACCTGCTGCACTTAGAGAGAAGAGATTCCGAAAGCCTACTCAGAGGTACATTGAAGAATTTTCAAATTCAAGGTCAAAGGAAAAGGCACCAACTGCTGGTACAAAAACTAAATATTTAAGTGACTCATCATGTGATGATGTACTTCATATAAGAATTAAAGCATTCAAAAAGAGTCCAAGTGAAAAGTCTAGTATTGAAAATAGAGATGTGATGCTTCCTGAGTTGCAAGTTCACAAAGGGCGTCCGAAGAAAGAGGTACTGTTTTCATTAGAGGCATTTTATTCCTTTCTGTAAGAAAGTTATAATTCTATCATCTATGTACTATTATTTATAATCTGTTTTCATGTACATTCTATATCTTCTGGTTTTGGATACTTATGCTTGAGCTTGAATATCAATATTTGATGATTATGTGACCTATTTATAAATTTTATTTCTCACCTTGTATTATTTGTTAAATTTAGTCCACCTACTCTTAATGAATTGAAGTGTGATGTTTGATTCAGCTTACATGCTAATTGATATGAATGAGTTTCATCATGCTTCCCTCTTGTCTTGGCTCTGAGGGAGTGGTGCTTGCTTTCTTTGTACACTTTTTCAAATGCAGGATCATTTATAACCTAGAACAGTCATAAATTTATATTCTTTTATTTCTAAAGCATGATATTCATGTACAGTTCATTTGTGCTAAGTTAAGGTCCACAACTGTTTCTGTGACTGGGCTTTCGAAACAGAATTGTTCTGTGGTTGAGATTTGGTGTTTATGTTATCTACGAGATTTCCCTTGTGTTAGTTGGAAAATTGTAAATTTAGAGACGATAACTGCACATTGATTTACTTGCCTAATACTGTTGGCTATGGTCTGCAGATTTAAATTATTCTCCATTTAACAAGACATATTTCTTTTCTAGAAACTTGAGTATGACATCGAGTCATTTCCCTTGGAATCTGAGGATGAATGGTTGACATCAAAAAGATCTAGAAGGAAAGATCGAAGAAAGCATCAGAAGATGTGGACTCTCCCTGAAGTGTTGAAGTTGGTTGAAGGCATATCTGAATATGGAGTTGGTCGATGGACTGACATAAAGAGGTTTCTGTTTTCTTCTACAAGCTACCGAACTCCCATAGATCTCAGGGTACTTCCCAAAGCTTTACTCATTCAGTTGCACCTTCTTCCAAACCTGTTTTCTAAATGTGATTTCTGCAGGACAAGTGGCGAAACCTTTTGAGAGCCAGTTCTGCACAGAAAAGCACGAGAGAGGTTAGCTTTCTTTTTTTCCTTTCCGGAAACTTTGTTCATTGATGTTCCAGTACTTTATGTAATTTCCAACCTTAAGTGATATGATACTTAAATGAAGTTTTTTTTTTTTCTTTTGAAAATATGCTATCTCTACTCTAGCAAGATTTAGTTTGGGGAACGGAGATAATAATGTAAATGATCATGTGGTGATTGCAGGCTGAACAAAATGACGAGCTTGCCCTGCGTCCCTTGCCATTTAATGTGGTACATCGTGTGCAAGAATTGGCTAAAATTCACCCATACCCTAGGGAACGTGGATCAAAGAAGTTGCGTGTTAGCCAAGCTGGCTCTTCTGTCATTGCTAAAGATTCTCCTCCCCTTAGTCTTAGCAAAAGAAATGTACGTAGGAAGTTTACTTAGAAGTCCATATGGAAAACAGTCCATGGAAATCTATAGTCAAAAGAATCTTGTTGAAATTTAGGTAATCACATTTGCACAATTTTATACTGTGAATTAATTTTATGTTTACAAAGGCACAGAAATTTTGAATTGTAATTATGAGGAATCATTAGTTGTCCTACAATAGTTTGCCATGCTTAATGCCTAATACTTTTATAGTATGATTTTATTAGTGCACTAATCTTGATGCCCGACTAATGTGTTAAGAGCTGTGTCTAACTCAATGTTGCAAATGAATGAATGGTTGAATGAATGAAGGGAACTGATAATGCACTATGTATATAAGTTTTTCAAGATTCTTCAATCACTTTATTTTTTAATAAAAAGGAAATTGTATCTTTAATTTTTGGGGAGAGGAACCGGAAGCATCTAGGGGATGGGTCATTGAGTCACACATCCCATCCTACCCTAAGGCCCTTGATTGTGCTACGCTAGAGCCTGGAGCTCATGATGCTCATCATGATTGGGGTAAACAATGCTGTGTGCTTCATCTTGCAGCATTTTAGTGGCTGTGCTTTCTACAAAGAGTTATATTATTTATGCTTCTCTTTTTCATAATATTTTTTAGAATTAACTTTTCCCCACATCCTTTCATTACATTATCTTATAAGACATTTCTCTCTTTTCTCGTGTCTTGTCTCTTTTTTTTTTATTGACAAATGTTAACAGTTAGTTTGTTAGTAAAAGAAATTAAACCTATAATTTTTTTTTTAATCATCCAATCAATCTGATAGCTCCTCTGGTGTCTTGTCTTGTATGAAAAGTAGTATAGAACCTCTTTTGATACGAGACTAATAGTGTTGATCGAGAGTTTTCCACTAAAAATGGTTTATAATAGAGAAGTTAAAAAAAATACTTTATGTCTTTTATCCAAACAGGCCCATTATGATCGTGGATTTCAGAGAGGCCCCAAGAGGTGAAAGTTAAACGTGATCTTTTTGTCTACTTGAAAAGCACTTGAATTTTGTAACAAAAACAAAACTGCCCAAGCATATTTGTGTTCAGCCGTCAAATGATCTAAAAAAAAATTAGGCCTTGAGAACTCTACCGACGATAAACTCCATTTTGAACTTGACGCGTTATTGGGCCAGGAACAAGTTTCCAAAAGAAGAAATAAGAGGAGTTTGCTTCCCCGAAGGAAGCATGGAGAGGTGTTAAATTAAGGGATAAGGGAAATGGGGCAGTTAGGGAGAAGTGGGAACAAAATGATAATGTGACAGCTCAAGATAACACAGGATTGCACGTGAAATGGAAGCAAAGCAAATTGTGTCTAATCAAATAATTTAGATGCACAAAATAAAATGGCTGCGAACCACAGAAGAGTGTGTGTGAGTGCCTTGAGGTGTCACCAACTAATACCATTTCCTCTCTTTTAAGAGTTATGACACATAATATCCTCACCCACCCGTGAGCCCCCTGGCCCAAACCTCATCTGCACCACTTCCTTTCCTTGTTCCCTCCCTCCCTCTCTCTCAACTCAACATTACAATTGCATTATTCTTATATGTTACTTTAACCAAAATCTAAGTCTTGTAGCATTACTTATGTATAATGTGAGTCGTTAATCTCAGTCATACTAAAATGAGTCAAAAGGAATCCATCAACAGTGATTAATTAGATTTTTTAAGGGAAATTAACTTTTAATAATAAAAAAACACACATATATATAATGTGGCATAGTCTGTTTTCTGAAATTGTTCCTTCATTTTCAACAAATTATGAACTAAATCTATCACATTGATTCAATCAATATAATTTTACGACTTTTGGAAACTTTTACGAAAAAAAGAGTGTGTGTGTTTGTGTTCATTGTTCAATCAGTCTCCGTTTATTTTGACCAAGTTAACTGTCAGAAGGTACATAGTATAGATACGGATACCCAGTTAGTGTATGTATGTACGTGATTCATCACTTTTTATATTATTATAAGACTCTATGTTTTAAAAAAGAATCGGGTATTTGAATTTAATACAACGTACACGGGATTATTGGAAAAGTCTTGTGTTTGGATATATGTTATCTGATAAACCACGTCGGTTATAACTGTTGAAAGCATGTCCCATATACGTTCAAAATTATTATCAAGCATGGGAATCAATTGAAGTGGGATTGTTCCAGCTCAACAGAGATTAAATAGTTGGAGGAAGAGCTTTATTGTCATAATGATCGTCCTCAACTCGAACAATATTACTTCAAGTGAAGGATACCAAAAGAAAAAACACGTTCAAAATTCTGTAACTATGAGTTTGACTGCCTCTGCCCGTGGCATGATTAGAGGTCTGTCTATATGAGAATTTGGACCAATGACATGCAGAAGGAATTTATTTGATTGCATTTTCTATAGTATGAAATGAAATAAATGGAGTTTAATTTCCAGAACATATTATTGACTAATTTCTTAAGATCCTTGAATGGCTTTTATTAAATCATTCAGCTTTTTTGTCTCATACGAAAAACTGTTGGCAGTTTACTGCAAATAATCATGTGTGAAACTGAGCGTGCTGTTCTTTTCAAACCAACCAAGCACAACCGACATTTGTCTTAAAGGGGATGAATCAATGTGCTGGCTCTCAATCATCTCTCTGAGCAACTGTGTAAGACAATAACAGACCCAGAAAAAAAGGTGAACCTCTAACACTGTCTTCTACACCTCTTTCACTAAAAATTGCTCAATTATTCTAACAATTAAGATCCTTTTAATTTCACAATTGCACAACAAAAACTTGGACCTCAAAAAGTATACTCCAATCTTTTCTTAGCTAAAAGATAGTTAATTATTGGTACAGATTATTTGTTTGTGTGCTTTGTTTTTCCTTCACTAGAATATTGTGTTAGATGTACTAATTCTTAGGCAATACTATATAGTGTTACATTGATGATATATTATTCATAAAATGAAGCCAATTAATTTTTAAGCAATACTATTACTGGTTAAGTTTTCTAAAGATCCGTTATGAGGAAACATAGTAAGGGGAATCAAATCAAAGATGTCACATCTACATGTGGTCAAAGTTTTCAGTGTGAAGAGCTGTGAGTTCCATTCTCCACTCTGCAACCAAAGATATTTGATATTTTCCTTCCATCCCTTTTGCAATACGTAGCCCATTTCCTGTGCTCCTGTGAGCTATGGAGGGAACAGTGAAACTTATCCCAAATCCATTTGCAGCAGCATGTAGCAACTAGCTAGGAAAGTTTATATGTCTTGTTATGTACGGATAGTACCCTCTTTTAGTTCTTAGAAAAAAGAAAAACAATGCTTTAGCCAACATGCACAAATTTAAGATAATTTAAGATATGTAAGTAGTGAGCTAAGACAAATCCAAATGGGAATAATATATTCACATTCTAACAAGGAAAAAGCACTGAAAATTGATAGAGACATTAGCATTAATGCATTATTATTCATAAAAAGTGGCTGATTAATTACAAGTTTACAACTTAGCTCATCTCCCACAATGTAAAAGATTAGTATTAAATCGTTGATAACCACATAACTCCACTTCCTGAGCAGATCTCAAATCCATAATCACCAGTATGCACACAATCACATTATTATCATATATATTTTGATCCACTTTGTGGCACTAAATCAATTGTATTGTGGACTTTAAAATACTTGACTGTACAACATTTTTTTCAACGATTGCAATTCATAAAAGTTGAAGCTAGCCCTTCTCTGAATATAAAGAAAGTGCCTGTATCTTTTATCCATACCTATGTATTAGAAATAAGTGGGCTTGCACTTTGTCCAAGAAACTTATCCCACCCCCTTTTGCATATCTTATCTTTGTGGGGTCTTTAAATATATAACATTGAGGAGAACTTGGAAGTTGGGAATGAAACAGTGATTAAGCACCACCCCTTGGAGAATTGCAGAGAAGGACAGAGCCCTTACTTCCTAGGATTGATGTTAATTAATCAGCCATATATATGAATGATATTATATATATATATATATATATATATATATATATGGATTTGTTAATATATACGCTTTTATTTTTTTCTTTTATAAGTACGTTAACAAGTTATAATTAAAAATAATCTTAAAATATATTAATGATATAACTTCGTAACATACTTATTAAAAAATATAGGAATGTACACGTTAATAAATACTAATGAGATTTTTTAACATATACACCCTTATATGCGTTAACACGTGTATATGTTAACAAAACTTATATATATATATATATATATATATATATATATATATATATATATATATTATCTTAAAATCATTGCCAATTGCCATGCATGTTCGTACAGTTTCGTATCAGAGATATATACAATAATATTACTCTAGCCAACAAAGTCAGCAACTATCATTCAATAACTGGCACATTTGAATAATACTACATATATATAAATGCTGATCCCCATAATTAAATTAGTAGCAAATAGCATAGGCTACCAATCATGTCAACCATTTAATGCTCCAGACCATAGGTTCTTGCCATGCCACAATTATATATACCTTATCACTTTCGATCTCAAGTACTCACTGCACTTTTAATCCTATTCATCTCTTTCTTTTTCACTCTCTCTATCTCTCTCTCTCTCTTGCAAGTAACTATGAAGTCAAGATTTCTTAGAGGGTGCCTTAACAAGTGCAAGAAAATGTGCCTTAACAAGTGCATATCTTGTGAGGACTGTTGTGAATGGGCTTTGTGGTCTTCTTCTAATTTTCATGAAGCTTGCTCCAACAATATTCCAAGTGATGTTCCAAAGGGTCATTTGGTTGTGTATGTGGGAGAGAACCACAAGAGATATGTGATCAAGGTTGCATTGCTCCACCATCCACTCTTCAGGGCCTTGTTGGATCAAGCTCAGGAAGAGTATGATTTCATTGCTGATTCAAAACTATGCATTCCTTGTGATGAACACCTCTTCCTTAGTGTACTTCGATGTGCTAGCTCCCCACAGAACCAACGAGTGTGTCTTTGTCTTTGAGGAATTTCACTTTTGGAACATTCTTTTCGTTTCTTTCCTTGCTGTTGAAATTCTTAATTAGTTCTAAGTTCTAACTATATATGCTGATATATATGTAGCCATCCATAAATATATAATTAATACTATGTTGTAAGTAGGTTGAGGCATAATTAAGTGTCATTAGCGCACTGATGTAATTCATCAATTCAAGAAGAGAGAGGATTCTAGCCCTTAGCATAACGTTTTCAACCAGTCCTTATATATAACGAACACTACAACTTATAAAGTTTTCACTGAAGTAGTAAAATTAAGTTTTTCCTATAAAATAAAATCAACTCATATACACTTCAATTGCTGATAAAAAAAAACTCATACACTTCAATTTTTATAGAATCTTCTAAAAGTTTATTTTAACTTATAAATAAATTTTAACTTGGGAATTAAGTTTGATTTATATATTTTTGTTATTTACTTTCTTCTATTATAAATATTTATGAATGAGTGTATATTCAAACATGTCCTTATCTATTTTGTTGCTTTAAATACAAGCACGAGATTAGAGTTGGTAAATTGGGCAAACGCAAAACCAGCTTTCGAACACGTTACTAAAATAGTGCTAAAGAACCAGCAAAATTAGTGCTTTAATAATGACTAGGTATGGCACATTTAAGAGTGGAGAGGTCAGAGAAGGCATGTAATGTAAACAGTGTCTCTTTCCCCTGTCTCATTTTTTTTCTCTTTTTAATTTAAAAATAAGACAGTAATAAGGAAAATAAATAAATAAAATAAAAGGCAGTAAAAATTAGGCTAAAATACACTTGTAATGTAAAAGATTATATTTAATTTAGTTATTGATATTTTAAAAGGTTCAATTTAATCATTCATATTTTCAAAGTGAGTCAAAATAGCTATTTCAAAATAATGATTTTTTTTTAAATTTTGGATCACAATTTTGAACTTTGCTATGACACTTCAAGATGTAAAAAATTTCTTATCAAACTCACGTATATGAAAGGCGATAAACATAATAAAGATCATGTAAAAAGTGAATCAGGGAACAAAAAAAAAATGAAAATCTAGTAATAAATTCTTTTCTAATTCCTCTTGAAACTCATTTTTGATGTGATTTTTATTATATTTGACTCCTTTTTAATTTGAACATTTATTGTATTTCATAATTTTCATATAAGTAAATCAGACAAAGATAAGTTTCACGTGCGTTTCAAATTAGTAAAAAAAAAAACTCAAAATTGCATCCAAAATTAAAAATGATGATTGTTTTGGAAGGACCATTTCAACTCACATTAAATATACAAAAGATTAAATTAAACTCTTTAAAACATATAGAATCAAATTAAATATAACTAAAAATAATGTATATGTGGATGGCCTTGATATTTATAAGAAGGATAAATGAATGCTTTTAGGGCGGTTCCCATTCCCTTCTCTTTTTTAACTTTTTAGCCTCTATTTGCTTGCAGAGAAATAGGAAGGACGGGAAAGGATGATTTTTTTTTAGGGAGAAAGAGGGAAAATAATATGATACTTGTATTATTTTTTATTTATTTATATTCATCTCTCTTCTCATCTCTTATCTATTTCTCTTCAACTTATAAAAAAAGGTTTATTTCTCTTTAATCAAATATATTTAATTTACAATTTATTTCTCACCTAATTTCATTCACATTTTTTATTTTCATCTATCTTTTTTCTCTTTACCAAACAAAGCATAAATGCTATACATTTGAAGTGAGTATTAATTTTTCTCTTTTAATTTAAGAAAATTGTTATAAAATTCAATAATCTAATCATATATAATATTATTTTATTACATGACATTGTAAAGAAAATACACTTTCAATGCATATTTTTTCTAAAAAATTTAAGCTAAAATATAATTTTTTTAAATTGTAATTTTAGTGCTCATTTAAAAAAAAGGCTTAATTACTCATTTGATTCTTATAATTTCATTATTTATACTTTTTAGTTTTAAAGTCGTTCTTTTAATCTTATAGTTTATATTTTAATTCTCTTTTAGTCTATGTAATTTGAAAGTAACTTTTTTAGTCTTTAAAATTTACATTTTAATTCTCTTTTAGTCATTACCATCAAAATATGAATAACATTATCAATTACAATTAACTACAAAAATATTAGCTAGTAATTCGTAACTAATTTATTGTAATATAATTTGTAATAAAAAAATAGATGATAATTTATAATTAATTTGTAATTAATTATTTTTATATATATTTTGTGTATTAAGGACTAAAAGGTAATTAAAATACAAATTATAGGAACTAAAAAAATCACTTTCAAACTATAGGAACTAAAAGAGAATTAAAATACAAACTATAAAGACTAAAAAGACTACTTTTAAACTATAAGACTAAAAGATAATTAAAACATAAATTATAGGGACTAAAAAAATCACCTTCAAAATATAGGAACTAAAAAATACAAATAATAAAATTATAATTATAGAGACTAAATGAATAACTTAACCTTAAAAAATAGTAATTTTCGTTCAATTCTCATTTTTTATGTTTTATTTTAGTCAAATTCAACTTTGGACCTAATATATTCTTTTAAAGTATGATGAAAAAATAGTTAATTAAAATATAAAAAATAAAAAATAAACATGCAAAATTAAAGATTATACTTGCATATTTTCTATTTTTAAAATATGATGAAAAAAATTGTGAGATTAATGTTACTAACTTTTTTATTATTGTTTATTATTAAAATAATTATTATAAAAAATAACAAGAGAGTGAAAAAAGTAGAGTTGAACCTCTTTAATATCCAAGTAAATATATAACTCAATATTAAATTAATTGTCCGAGTAAATAATACCTTTCTTCTCCCAAAAGTCTTTTTCTATCATACAAAAAATTGTTGCTAGGCAATTATTTCATCCCTCAAACATAAAATATAATGTTCCAGAACATCCTCATCAATTGTATCTAGATTGCTATTGGGCTGACATTTTTCTTAAGAAAAAAAAACTCTTTAGCATCGCTAAATATTCGTAACCAACTATAAGTTTATGGAATAATTCAATCAACTAAACCAATCAAAACAAATGCTGAATATATTATAATATATAGACGAATGATTGGATCTTCAAGCAAATGTTTTTCTTGAGGCTAGAGCATGACACATTATTATGTTATTATCGCATCTGCCATGTGACATTTTTTATACATGCCATGCCATGTGACATATGTGCAACTATCAAAATGAACCCAATCTAAATAGAGTATGAAACAGTACTTCAAATTTACTTACTCAATTAATAAAAAAAGTTAAAAATATATTTTAGATGTCTAATAAATGATGAATTTTTATTTTAAATTTTTAATAAATTTTTATATTAAATCTTTAATATTTTAAAAATTTTATTTTAAATTTTTATCATCAGTAATGACACTTATGAATGAATTTTTTTTTAACATAATTAGTGGTCATCATTACTTAATTCACGGAAAGGATTTAATTTTATATATATATATATCAAAGATTAAATATATTGTAAAAATTTATTAAAGACCTAAAATAAAAAATGGTCATTTATCAAATATGTAAAATATATTTAAGAAAAAAATTACTTACCGAATAATATTAAATTCAAAATTAAAGAGATCAATAAGACAATATGCATCCCAATAGGAAAGGCATGGGAGATTCATTTGTGTCTTTAGCTTGTCCGATGTTGTGGTAACGGATACACTGTAGTAGCTTTGAGCACTTCACTCGATCCGAGTATATTTAAGCTCAACTAGAATTTTAAAATTCTAGTCAATTCAAGATAGTCAATAACCTCAACCTAGTTGACAAAAAAATTTAAGAATATATTTATTTATTAAAAAATTATATGTGATTAACTTATTAAACTCTTTAATATTATGATAAATCAAAAGACTGTAGATGTTGTTATATCATCAGTTAATAATGTTATTTAACAATAAAGATTAAAGTTTTAAAAAAATTACTAGAGGCTAAAATATAAACTTAAAAAGTCTTTAAAAAAAACAAAATAAAAACACTCTATTATAGGGAATTTAAGTTAAATATTTATTTAAATTAAAATACACAATGAATAAATGAAAAAGAAAGTAAATAAAATAAGAGAAGTCGCAATCTTCGGAACATCTATTGAAATACAGATTTAAATTTAAAATTAGACTCATTTGAATAAATATTGAAATAGGGATTTAAATTTTAAATTAGACTCATTTGAATAAATGAAATAAGGAAAGTTTTATTTTCTTTTATTTTGAAGTCAAGTCTAAACTTATGCTCGATTTAGTAAAGATGAAAGAAATTGAGCACATAAAAATATAAAAAATATTTAAATTAAAGATAAAAGGTATGACATCCCCGCTGATTTTTGAACTTTTCCCTCCTCTGTTTTATTTCTACTTAATCAGACGGAGGTTTTTAGATTGTTCTATGCAAACTATGATTTAGTAAAAAAGATAAGTAACTTTTAATCTGTTAATCCCTTCTACTCAAACTACAATCTAGAATTCAAAATTATCTTTTAAACACTGCTCAACTAGAATTTTATCCAAATATTATGAGAAACCATTAACCATCTTTTCAGTTCTCTAAAATTACTATATTGCCATGGAAAATGCTAGTTGTTACAAAAATGTTTTCGTAAAACAATATAGGAAGGAGTTGATTGATTATTTTTTTCAAATTATATTGTTCCTTGAATACTGTTGTTGTAATCATATACATACTATTGACATGTATACGTTCCTACAATTAATGCGTGAAAGCTTTGGTACACAATAGCAATCCTCTATAGTCATATTAGTTCTTTAAAAAAAAGTTATTAAAATAGTTTTTCAAAAGTTTAAATAATCATATTAAACTTCTAAATTTGTAAGCAAATGTCTTTAAAAATTTGAACTTGTCACCTGATTAACCCCTAAAAAATTTAAATATCATCATATGTTTCTTACAAGGTAGAAATAGTAACAATCAATGTTAGAAGGAGTAATTAAAGACAAGATCTTTGAAAGATTCAAATAATCATAGAACTTATAAGAAAATTTTTATATATAATACAAAAATAATTTGAAAACCAAACTTTTGAAATAACTATGATGATAATGCATGCAACTTCAGAGAAATAAATTAAGAGATTTCTTAAACTCAATCTACACTTTCCAACCTACAATTAAAAAATTGAAATCTATAATCCAAATACTCAAATCAACTCAATTGGTTCACATATTAATGATACTGGAGCCTCTCTTCCTAATAGGCGACGGTTGCTATGGTTCCTCGAGACTGAGTAAGCATAATTACGAAATACGAATATGAAAACAAGTGATGTTAGGAAAAAGAAGACAGGATAAACAGATAACAGAGATTCAGGTGCCCTGTTAGGGGTACAAATACAACATAAACTGTAACCAAAAAGGAGAAAGGAAAAAAAAATGAAAAAGAAAAAAGATCACGAACAGCAATATGAGAATTGATGCCTGATCGGACTTCAAATATATGAACTTATTCAAGTTTTATCTCTTTTCCTGCAACTTTTTCACGTTGTTTTCCCTAGACGGGGGATTAAAAAACCCCACACCAGTTAGAGTGTGGCTGTTAAAATTCTTCTCAATGATAAAAAATAATAATAATAATTCATAGCAGTAACAGAAAAGGAGAAATCACTTAATGAAAATCAGGCTTCTCTGGGTATGTGCAGCCAGGCCTTTGGATGATAACATTGGCTGCATAACACCCAGCTCTCACACATTCTTCAATGGGCTTCTGCTTAACCAATTGCGAAAGAAATCCTCCCACAAAAGCATCTCCTGCAAAAACAAAAGAATATAAGTATATAACATTAATTTTTTAAGTTTCCACACACATTTAAAAGAGACAAAATTGGAATCGAGCTTGTCACTATCATCAAAATGTAATAAATTGGCCATAAACTTAACTGTACATATTTAAATATTAAAAACAATAGGTTTATACCTGCTCCATTTGTATCAATTAATTTCTCTTTAGGTAATAGTATCACAGGATACAATTTTACTTTTCCATCCTCAGCGACACAAACAGGATCTGCACCTTGGGTGATAACAGTAATCCTTTTATGTTTTTCTGATGCTTTTGGCAATTGAGAAATCTTTAAAGCTATTTCTTCAACATTATCAGTCTGTTCAATAGGACAATAAGAAAAGAGTCAAAATACACAAATTAAAACTTAAACCAAAACTGCAAGCCTTCAGATCTGTTAATTAATGATTACCTCCCAGCCTTGAGCTTTAGAAAATGTTCTTGCTTCAGTTTCATTTCCAAAAACATAATCCATATATCTGAATCCCAGAATGAACATTATTAAGATCAATATGTATAATTTTCTTTCTTCAAATTTAACAAAGAAGGATCCTTACGGCAGAACTTTGTCCAGTGCACCCTTAAAGAACTCACATATAAAGGGAGCAGAAAGGTTCATCATGAAGATCTGCATACAGAAATAGAATACTTAATCTCAAAAACTGCCAGTAAAACAGGAATGCCAAGTTCAAATCATATCTAACCTTGTTATTTGCAGCTGCATGTTCAGCAACCAATTGTATGGAATCAGGAGATACAGTGAGGAAAAAGCCAGAAATGTAGTAATACTTGGCCTTTTCAACTATTGAAAAAACAAACACACAATAACAAAATGTCAGTCATCTGGAATATTCAGGTATATGAGATAGAAACAGAACCAATATCAACAAGGTACCTAATGCCCAATTTTCCGGTCTCGTCAAATGCTCAGACTTGTAGCAATTTGCAGCTGATAAGTTGGCAACAAGGGACCTACATTTAGATGCAATCAAATAGAAGGCTTCAAATAATTGTCTTGCAATCAAGTATTATGTTAAGTTGAAGAAGTATACTATAAAAAAACAGCATAAAATATCATTATTATTGAGTTATATAATAAGTAGAATAAAACAATCAAGGAAAGCTTGATCGTCTGACCTTTCACCACCAACCACACAAACAGCACAAGTTCCTGTAGGTGTATTGTCGATTTCATAATAGTTAACCTGATTTTTGAATGAATAAAGTCAATTTCAGAAATGGTATTCTTAGGTCAGGCACAAAGTAGCTTATCACAAAGAAAGGAGGAGACAAATCACAAGATTAAACTTACCTTTACACCATCTAGTGTACATTTCTTCTTCATCTCCTCTCCAAATTTGTCCTTTCCTATGCAACCTATATAACTTGTGGCACCTGGTGCTTGAAGCATCCACTGTTATGAGTGAAGTGAAGACAAATGATTAGCTACACAAGTAACACAACTACTCCAGACTCAGCTTATAAAAGAAAGTGCATACCTGAGCAACCCTGATTGAATTCTGAGTAGCACCTGCCAAAAAGGAAATTATAGGAATCATCATTATGAAATGTGCATTTCCATCCCTTTCTTTTTTCCCCCTCTCTTTGTCAGCATTTTCATGATATTAATTAGTAAAGCAAGAATCTGTGACGTGAAATTCAATAATTCAGATCAAGTGTATTACCTCCAGCAATGTACTCCACATTAGGATTGTTAGCCAATTCTTCATACCTGAGATGATTATAGGATAATATGAACAAAAATATCATAAAAGAAAATATCCTGCTATTAAAATAGTAGCTCGAAAAGAATTTAGTGAGGAGAGAAAGCTAAAAATCTTTCCAGAACGAGGTCGAGTATCCAATTATTACATCAAGTTCTTAATTTACAAATTTTCTAAAAAAATATACACATCAAGTATTTAGTATAATAATTAACTAAAACTTGAGATTTTTCTTTTCCTTAACAACAGTCAAGCACAAAGCATAGGAAGAGAGCAAAGAGGATGAAAAGTGGGTTATAACAGTTTCATACATCCCAAAGACAAGAATCACATAATATTATTATGTTTACGAAATTAAGAACATGCCACACTTACAGCACCAGAATAACAGTACGTTTAATAAAATCGTCAAACAACTAACACAAATTCCTTTATCTCATGTTTTTAAAAAATGAACATTGATACTTTATATTTGACTGGGAAAGGTAAAATAGTTCTAAATCTTCCAATAAGTCATTGATAAAAAAAATCTTCCAATAAGTTCCCCTAATTATTAAATGAAGAATGCATTTAATGCTTTTAGATTTCCAATATTACATAGATTTACTTTTCACATTCTATACTTTCTTTATAAAGAGAACTATTAAGATGCTGTACTACTATACAACATTTCTCTCTTTTTTCAAAAGCTACTAATTATTAAATGAAGAATGCATTTAATGCTTTTAGATTTCCAATATTACATAGATTTACCTTTCACATTCTATACTTTCTTTATAAAGAGAACTATTAAGATGCTGTACTACCATACAACATTTCTCTCTTTTTTCAAAAGCTACTATTTATTATTATTATTATTATTATTATTATTATTATTATTATTATTATTATTATTTTACAACATCATGAAAACATTCTTTTAATAAATATTAACTATTTTCCATATTTCAGGTTATACCGACACATGATAAAGTTTATGAATTAAAAAAAAGAAGTAAAAAGTACATGAATCAATAATAAATTTTAATGAAAGAATCTCTCGAACTCAGTGCACTTCAAAACAAGCCTGAGTGCATAATAACTTTCTTACTTTACATTCGCTTTAATTTTGTCCGTCTTTAACTTTTCTCCAGAAAAACCTGATCTAACTATTACAAGAGCTTTAAACTATGTTTTCATTTTCTATTTTTAAGAAAATTACTTATCTCATTCAAGCAACCAAAAAAAAAAAAAAGAAACAAACACGAAGTTAGAGAAGAGAAAAAAATCTTACATAGGTTTGTGTTTATCCTCGGCGAGAATCGCATCGTTCAACTTGATACCGTATCTGTTCACAAAAATCCATAGCCATAAAACGTTAGATCTGATCCCTAACATCTCGTATTTTTTTCCAGATTCACAAATCAATCACGCAATAAACCTCATTCAACATTCTTCTTCACAGTTCTAAGCTCATAATAGTAATATATTCAACACATTATTATCAATAAATAAAAGAAACAGAGAGAGAGAGAGAGAAATGTGAGATAGTGGTAATACTTTTGCAAGAAAGCGTCGTCGACGACGGCAGAGATGTCGAGGAGAGGGTTGCACATGCCGAGGAGAACGCCGTCCAACTCCATTGATGCGAGGAAGAAGGAAAACAGAGAGAAGAAAGTGTTAGGATTGGGTAAAGTGACAGTGAACGAATGAGAATGAGATGCAGATCTACACAAATAGTGAGCAAATGGCTTTCTTTTATAGGCGCTTATTTCACACTTTTGTTCGTTTTCGGGTTATACCCGGGCTTTATCGTATTGGTGGTTATTGGTATTACCACCTGTCAGATTCTTACGTTTCTGTGACTTTAATTACCATGTTTGAACTTAGTTAAATTGTTAGTATTTTTACAAAATTTATAGAAACTTTGAGTTTAATTTTTTACTAAGTTTTATATTACACTGGTGACAGTGAGTGAGTTAAAGTATATTAGTTGACAAAGATTAATTTTCATGTGCTGTATAGTATAAAATAGTAAGAAATAGTAAGTTCATCTTAAAATATACGTTGATCTTAAGTTTAAAATATATTAAAACCCAAACCATTAACTATTTTAAAAACAAATTCATTTTTAAATTATAAGTTCATATTAAATAGATTCAAATATATTGTTCCCTTTTTTGTCTTATTAACAATATCTAAGAAAATATAATTTTTATTAAAATACTATATTTTTGTTAACAAGAAAGGCTTGGGAAAGAAAAACAAAAGGCTATAGTTTAAAAAGGGGCATTTTACTCAATGAATGAGGATCTTTTCATGTTAATAACTAAGATGCTACTATGTCATGTTGAAAACTAGAAAAATAGAAAAGATTTATAGTAAAAGTTACTGTTATTTATATAAAGAATATTGTTTTTAATTTCTAAAATAATAATGCCATGTAAATTCTTTCTTTAGATCTGCTACCCTCACCAATCCCCGGGTCACAATCCACCCACCAACCACACCATACCCTAATATTCAAATCTTCGGTCACCATTTTCTTAATCACTACTATTCGACTACCGAAAGTCCCTCCAACAACATACGGAAAATAACATATTTGTATTTATTTTTGTTTGGGAAAGAAAATTAAGGAAAAAAATGAGAATAATTTGCAATTATAATAATAAGACAACACCACCCAGGCACCCACCACCAGCTTCAGCTATAATAACTTACCATAGCCGTGTAGCACCTACCGCGAACTTGAAATTCCTTTAAGCACGTTGGAAGACAAAATAAAATAATATATATAATATAGTCAATGACGGATCCAAGATTCTAAATTAATGAGTGTAAATTATAAAAAATAAAATCAGTGAATTTAATTATATAAATATAGATGAAATAAAATATAAAAATATAAAATTTTATTTACAAATTTAATAGATTTTAAAAAATGAGAAGATACGACACTGAATATATCGACTAAATCTTATTAGTAATAAATAATAATAACCAGCTTACCATCATGAATTCGTCATATGACTGACTTGTAGGCTTGAACTTTAACCTTCTATTTGATACAAAAATAAAAAGACCAAGACAGCCTAGAATGACATAGACTGTTGCTGTCCCAGCATCTATGGCATACTCAGAACTGAGAGAATGGAAAAAATTTCTCATATCTTCAACATAACTTCGAGCAAGAGAAAATTCAGAGAACATTGCTACCACTTGGTTCATTCAGAACACAAACAAGAGTGAAAGCAATATATAGATGTTGCAGTGGAGATAGTCAAATGTTCATCGTGCAATTTGATTCTAGTCTTGGCAGATGGGTAATGGAAATATATATTGTTTTTCAGTAAAGAATTATGCCCTTAAATGAAAGTACAAGGTGGGGCTACAAATTAAGAGAAAAACGAGATCCTTCAATTTTTTTTTTAAAGGCTCAAACTTTTTTAATGAGGGAATCACTTTAACTTTAGCAATCTAAGTTAATTTTATGAAAAATAAATTGAAGGAAAATTTTAATAACCAAAATATAAAAAAAAAATCCCTAATAAAACAATGAACAGAAGGATATTATTCTATATGTGTTATTATTCCTTTTGTCGCGTGTGCTTTTACTCTTATTTATTAGTATTTATTTTTATATTTGTTAAAGAAGAAGATACTTTCCTTCCAAATGTGTATTCCACGCTTAATAACTTTTGTATTTGTATTAATCAACTTTTGAATATTTTTAATCTTTTTTGGAATATTTTTTATATTTCTTATTAGATTTTGCTTTATATAATTGGAATTTTTTATATGTGGATTTTTTTTTTCAAAAAAAAATACAAGAATCTAGAATCAAAAGGTAAAAGTTATATTTGAAAAAAAGACATGTTGTATTTAATTAAAAAATAGAACAAAAGATTAACTCACTGTCAAAGAAGTTAATTGTATTTTTTTTCCGAAGAAAAAATAAAAAGAAAAACATGTGGTATCAGAAGAAAGAACCATAAGTCCATAACCTTACCCCCCGAAAAAAAAGAAGAAAGAAAACAAAACAAAAACGCATTAACTCACCTACCAAAAAGTAATACTCTATATAGGGATAGATAGTAAAGTGTACACATAAAATAATATCAAGAAAATCCCTCTAAAATAAACTTTATAAATGAAGCAGGAGCCTTTTTTTTAGAGCTGAAAAGAATAATTAAATTCCTCTTTAGTCTTTTGACATCCAAATGTTTTACAACATACGAAAGGGCGTAAACTTCCCCATACTATGCCCAATTAATTCGAATACAATAGCTGCCCTCTACAATAACACTGTAATTAACTTGAATGGTTTACTTTGTAACATTTTTTAATCATATGTTCTTCCATTATATATTCTATCAAACTGTTCAATTTTTTTTTATCAAAACAAATGAGAATAATAACTTTTACCTAACATTAAACCATTTAATAGTCTTAAATTAAATAATTTTGTATCAAAACTCACTGAATTAAAAATCTCGTTCACATATATTATATTTACAAACAGTTACATTCCCTTTTTTAAAAATAAAAAATTATATACACTTAAAATCAATTAAAAATATAATATAAAAACATAAGTTTTATTAATATTGCTCAATTTTGACAATGACAAACAATTTTGATAATATATAATTATTAAATCACAAACAAAATATTATTAATTTAACAGTTGCATTAATAAAAAAATCACATACTATGTAAAAGTTATTAATTTATAATAATACAAGTTACAGATATAATTTAATCTATCTTCGAAAATATAAATGTTTAAAATAACAAAATGTGACCGTCAAATTCAAATATGATCAACCATGTATCATAATTCACAAAAAAAAAAAGAAATCACTTATCATAAATCAAGTATATTATTGCCTTTGACTTTGTTTGGAATAATTACGTAGACCTGTGGTACAAAACCCAACCATTGCAATTAAGTCTTAAGTTAAGGAGCACAAACAAGTCACATTTTGTTTTTTAAATAAGATTTTAAATATAAAAAAAAATAAAGCAAACAATATCCTGCACAAAGAAAGATGATAAAGATGAACAAATGAAACATCATCTGGTGTTTTTTTTTATTTAGCACTATATTATTGACAAAGAATACTAAAACGGACTACCAAGGGTTATCAATCAATGTGCATTGTGAAAGGGTGTCCTCTCAATGCCATAAGACTGCACTGGGCAACGAATATTTGAATCCCTGCCCATTCCTTGTCTTTGGTTGTAAAATGTCACACAAACATGGGTGAGTTTGCCTTTAAGCTGAGGTAATCCCATTCTTTCCGATTAATTGGGGAAATAGATAGAAAATTGACTGAAATTCAAAAATCATAAGCAAGAATTTCTTGCTGACTCCAACCAAAATTTAAAGATGATCAATGATTGCTTTTGTGAATTCAGTTGTCTTTGAACTGCCACCGAGATCAGCTGTTCGGTACTTCCCTTCTGCAATCGTGTTGAGGATAGCTTTCTGAATCTGTTCTGCTTTGTCGTGGAGGTCCAAATGGCGCAACATTGTAACACCACTCAGCAGTAAAGCAGTTGGATTAGCCAAATTCTGCATAAATACACAAGAAAAATAGCTGAGCAACAACAAAAGATTATCTAGGTAAAAAAAAGTTACCTAGGTTGCCACCCATTTTGGAGGGTTAGATATATGCAACCTTACTCCCATGAAACACGATGCTTCTTCTATTAGAACTCATAACCAGAGTCACAAGGCAACAACCTTAATGTTGCACCAAACCCTCTATAAATATTGCTCTAATATAAGAGATCATTTTCAAAAGGAAAAGAGAACATATATATTGCAGACAGAATTTTCTTAGGGGAAACTCACATTGGTAGGTAGCTTGCTTTCTTGAAAGGATTAACTTTGATAAAGTAAAAATTATCAAGAAAAGAATTTAATTAATTGAGACCACAATGTCACTTATTACAATATTAGAACTTTCTACTTCTTGGAAAGAAAAACTGCTAGAGGATTATTACAAAGAGAAACAATGCTACATATCTGGGTGACCTACTAATGAGCAAATCCTTGAATATCATTAAGCTAAATAATACACCAAAGTTGATTTCCCAGTCAAACAATTATACCATAAGTCTCAAAACGACACCCAATACCGCTATGGTTTTGTCACATCTTCAATTCTTGTAATTTTCTTCCGCCCGTCTAATCAGCTTCATATATTAGATACAATTTTTACCTTCTCAACATTTTTGTTTAAAGCAGTATTTTTTTAGGCTTCAGCGTCTCCATATTACGTATAACTAAAACTAGATGTTAGACCTTAAATGCAAAAGAAAAACTACTAATTGCAAGCAGACACAATAATTGTCAAAGTGTTTTCAACATTAATCTATTAACAGCTCTGAGTAGGATAAGAGATGAGGATAAGCCAGACAACTTCTAAGGAGCTTACAGCCCAGTGCCCCTACCTAGATTCAGCATACCTTCACCTAGACTATTGAGCAAACAAGACTTCGGCTTCTAAAAAAGTGTATATGGCCTACTAGGATGACCCATTTATTTATTATTAGATATTATATATATAATACACAATTTATTACAAATTAATATATCATTTTAATTTTATAAAACAATAAAACATATAATAATTTAATCAAATGCTATACCAATTTGAATTTTGAAAAATATAAGTGTAATTTCTCGGCCTGGTTGTAGGCTTTCAAGTAATCTAAACCTCAACATAGGATTTCAAGCTAGACCAATCCCAAAAATGAAGCCTGTGATAAATAATAGGTCAGGCTCAGGCTAACATTTTGCAAATAGGCAAATGTTATCAGCTTAAGCTCATTTCCAACCTGAATTACAATGGTGCCGAAAGCTTGCCCTGTTAGTTTTATCCAATGCCTTACAAAGGAAATATTGATCATGAGTATGAAACAACCTCTTAAAAAAATTTCACATTCCATGACAACAGGACACAAAGAGGTTTAGGACAGACAAAATAAGGTAGAATGAGTATTTTCACAGCTCACCTTTCCAGCAATATCAGGTGCTGAACCATGTACAGCCTCAGCAAGTGCAATACCGCCCTCACCAATGTTGCAGCTGCAAAAGACATAAAACATTCTCAGATTGATATAATTGTGAGCTTAACATTTCTTTGGATAAAATACAAAAAATACCTTGGTGTTAAGCCCAATCCTCCAATCAAGCCAGCACAAAGGTCACTGATAATATCACCATAAAGGTTAGGCATCACTAGTACATCGAAAAGTGCAGGATTCTTCACAAGCTGAGGAAGGTCAGAAAATTAAGCAGTGTCATTAATTTCCTGATACTAACTATTTCCAAATGCAGTTTTCTCATACATCAATTTCACCAATATTACCATCATGCAGCAATTGTCAATGACAACTTCCTCATAAGTTATCTCAGGATATTTCTCTGCAACCTCACGGCAACACTATAAATAATTTTTTTTTTTAAAAAAAAGTGTTAATAAAATTCATGAATAAAATTTGAGACCAAAAATTTATAGGCATTTATATGTATTGGTGGACCTTGAGGAAAAGGCCATCAGTCTTTTGCATAATATTGGCTTTGTGTATGGCAGAAACCCTCTCTCTTCCATGAGCCTTGGCATAGTGAAAAGCATACTCAGCTACCCTTAAACTTGCTTGACGTGTAATGATTTTGAGACTTTCTACAACACCTCTCACAACCTGAGACCCATAAATGCTAAACAAATTATATTGATCAGAATTAAAATGATAGTATGTAACATCAATTGTTGTGAAATTTACCTGATGTTCAAGTCCACTGTACTCGCCTTCCGTATTTTCACGAATTGTAATTAGATTGACATTATCATATCGAGTTTTGTAGCCTGGAAGACTGTAGCAAGGTCGAACATTGGCATACAAATTGAGCTCTTTTCTCAGAGTAAGATTTAACGAACGATGCCCTTTTCCAATAGGGGTGGCCATTGGCCCTTTCAAGCCAACCTTATTTTTCCTTACAGATTCTAAACTTTCCCATGTCAGAAAGCTCTGCGTTCTAGGGTCAATTTCAGTTCCTACATAGTGCTCTTCCCATTCTATTGGGACATCAGCTGCTTGGAATATCTAAGTATTACAACAGTAATAAATGACAGAGCATTAGATTTAATTCAACCAAGCAAGTCAATTTCTATGAATATACAAATCTACATAACAAGAAACAAAAATAGCAAGCAATTTGAAATAGAATAAAGTATAGCGAATGTTGATCAGAGATCACTTTCAATAGCAACCAAGAGGAAATGATTAGAGCAGATAACAGATTGCACAGCCATGACATAGTGAGAAAAGTAAAACAAATCAATATACCCTTAATACAAGCAACATTAGTAGAAATCAAGGGATAGAAAGTATTCACACATATGATGCTCCATGTCTTCCAAGAAGGGCTCACAAAATATCAAGTCTTGAAACATACAACTTATATCAAGGAATTGTAAATCTCAAAAGCTACACTATTATGAACTATGAGTCATATTCCTTAAATCTTTAACTATGTGTGTATCTGTGTCCATGCCATGCAATCTTTTCATCGATAAACTCTTTACATCCCCGTGCCTTAAAATTAGCAGTATATTATAGAAGAGCTATTTCAAGTACAGCTTAAATTACTGGAAAATATATAAAACAAAAATCAGCAGAAAGATGAAACTTGAGCATATCTTTCAACTTCAATGAAGAAGTTAGTCGTATTATATCTATCACCAGAAACAGAAAAAATGCCAATTTAAACATGTAAAAAGTTTGTCATTGACAAAGAGTTCATATTCCTTTTCAAGTTTTTGATCCTGCAATATTGATAGACAAGACAACCATATACATGTCATCACTCGCACACATCAAACAAGCTATAGCAATACTGACACCATAATAATTAGCCCCAGCAACTCCTCTTATAGCATCATCCCATAATGTTATCTTGGTACAAATCTCTTGTTCACTACAATTCTATTAATACTGAGAAACCACACATAAATTAAGTCAACTGTGGCTCAATACAGGGCACATATCGCATGCTTAAAACATGACACCACAGATAATTACACATATGCCTCAATTTGCATTTTTTTTTTCTCAAAACGAAAAGCAAAAGTTATATCTTCAAAAATCAACGTCAACAATAACTAGAATTAGAATAAAAAAAAAAAAAGCATTCCCCAAACGTTTGTGAAAATAAACATTAAAGACGATTTCAAGGTAAAACGAATTCCCCTCAAACAACTATTTAGATTTTGTATAATTTTTGTGAAATGTTTTCTAAATATATACATATATTATTTTTCTAAGATGAGTTAATTCTAAAAAAAGTACGGCTCGCTCAAGAAATTTTAGAACAATGATTATTATTTTTTCAAGGTGCGTGGTCAACTATTGTAAATCAAAACCACACAATAAAAAGAATGAAGGCAACAGAATCGAAAGAAATTGAAAAGGGCGCAATGATTTATGAGAGAGGAAGGGACCTGTTTGACGGAATCGGCGATCTCGGGGCCGATGCCGTCGCCGGGGAAGAGAGTGGCGCGGATCGGAGTGGAAGCAGCGGAGGAGAAGGCCCTAGGGTTTGCAAGGAAACGACTTCCGAAGGTTCGTCTCAGGAGCTGAGAAGCCATGCTTTTTCACCACGCGCACTTTCTCACGCACAACGCAACACAACGCGTAACGAAGAACCTAAAATTAATATTTGAAACGAGACTAGAGCGCAATGTATTGAGTAGAGAGTATTCAGAGAGAAAAGGGTTAATACTTGATTCCAATAGGAAGCAAATATCGGATTGTTCGGTTAAATCACCAGTTGAAGAGTCTTCTCAAGGGTAACACTAATATAGATCAAATTAAAATGTGTTGACAAAAACTGATTTCAGACAAGTTTTTTTTTATAATTGAGGAATGATGTAAAATTGTTTTATACATTAATTTCTTTTTATTAATATCATACTTTGTATATTATATTATAGATGACCAGGTGAATGTATGATTAATTTTTTTATTATTTATAGTAGTGTAAGTTTTTTTTTATAGAAGTTTTATTATTTATAGTAATGTAAATAATATTTTTTTAGGGAGGTAATTTTTTAATATTATTATATTAAATTTGTTATAATGTATTAAGATCTTTGACTTATTTGTTTTAAATATTAAACATGTTGACGGCATAAAAACTCTATAAGCATTTTTTTTATGATAACCAACATAAAAACTTATTAATTAATAAATTATTGATCCGATTAGTCAATCCTTTTAAAAAGATTTTGAATTTAAATTTAGTAGATATTGTGTCTTAATGTCATAGTCACAACAAAAAGTTACTAAAAAGTAACTTTATATCTTATTTATAAATTTTATTATAAAATAGATTTTTTAACAAGTTATGAAAGAGGTTAAATTACAGGTGTTATAATTATTTTTTTACAAAATCTAATATGTCTATTTCCACTATTAATATTGTCTCATGCTCTTGAGTATAGGTGATTTTAATTTCTGCAAATTATAATTTGTTTTACATGCATTAAAATATATTTTTAAGCCAATTCACTAATAATCAAAGATTGAATACAATCAGTGAAATCATAAAGGACATGGAGCAAGCATAGGAAATGGCAGCCCTTGACAAGACATGAGCAACCAAATTGGTTTGTCTCCTTACAAACTTGACACAGAAGTTTTGATGAATGGAGAGGATATCCTTGCATTGTTTGATAACACAACCCACCTCATATATATCAGTTATGAGAGAGCTCAATTTATGAACTTAACATAGCATATATAGCAGATAAAAGACCAATTGCTTCTCTTTGTAGCACCTCATATAAGAAATTCTGCAGAACTGAAAACCACAACTCAAAAAAGCTTTCACTTCGTTTCAAGAATGGGGGAATTTTGTCCCAAAGTTGACTCGTGGCCCAGCACTCCTAACTTCCTTTGCAGCCTATAGAATACAATAGATACAGCTAGTTGGACAATCAACACCTATAAAATACCGACACCGACACGGACACCAAACATGACATAGACACGGACACGAACATATGTAATGTCCAAAATATATAACATAGTATGGGTGTAGTATCGGTATCGGACACTGACACGGACACGGACGCGTGTCAGACGACACCGGACACAACAAGGAACTGGACATGCTTCATAATTGAACATCCTTGCTTTGAAGTCTCACACGAGTAGGGATAACATCACAGCAAAGGCAAATTTCTCAAACTAGGTTACTTTTAGAAACTAATTTCCAAAAGGGGGCTGTTTTGAAACTTTTTTCAGGGGGATCTGTTTTTGAAGGGGACTCGCCAGTGGGGTTGGCGAGTTGGACACGTGGCAGCGCCTGGTGGACTCGCCAGTGGAGTTGGCGAGTTGCTGTCCACGTGGCGGGTCCCGCCACTCGTAATGACGAAATGCTTTTTACGTAAGCAATTTGATTTTTGGAGGAACTTTTGTTTTCCAAAGCAAGTCCCAATTTCCTTCCACCTTGACATGGGAATTGTCCACCACCCTATCCATGAAGGTTTTGTAACCTAACCTCATTTAAGTATATGCCTGGTGACCAAGACCCACCTCTAAAAAAATCCAAATTTTGTTGGCAATCTTCAACAATCTCCATCAAGTTGTTACTCCACTCTCGGGTTCCATCATCTACCTTTTTCTCAACCTCTGAGATCTTCACTCCTTTGACTGGGCGTCAAACGTAAGCCATCCTCGATCTCCTTCATCAGATTTGTCTGTGAGGAACGTTCCAACCAAACAAAGGCTAAGGTCATTTTGCCTCTTCTTCTCTTCCTCCGCATTGAAGGTGAACCCATCTTCTTCGTCTCCAATCAACGACAATTTTTCCAACTCCTTTTCCATGGTATCTCGATAGAGCAGTAAACTAGGGCCAACACACCATAAACGTCTCACAGAAAGAGAGAGGGAGAGCAAAATGTCCAAAATAAATTTTAGTAGAAAGATAAGGGGAAAAAATTTAATCTTTTGCATGAAGGAAATTATACTTATATAATTTTTTTTCAATATGAAATAAGTTATGTCAAATTTAACTATTAAATTTATAAATAAGTCAAGCCAATTTATGCATTGCTCTGTTCGACCTAATGTATTTTTACCTTTATCCATTAACCATCTTAACATATGCATGCATTTTATTTTGTGTATTTCTCTCTTTCTTAAGATAATGAAAATTTTCATGTGAATAATAAAGTTGCATACTGGACCAGTGTCTAGTCCAAAAAGACTACTCATCAATATTACATACATCAAGGAACTTCTAAAATAATTCCAAAAAATTTAGGGGCCATGTAGCTTTACAAAATATTTATTTTATTAATTAAAATCAAATAAGTGGCTTTAACATGTCAACCATTAATGGTCCCTAATTTTTGTTTTTTTTCTTGGGTGACAATTAAGGTCATTGTTACAATTAATTACATCCTCAAGGATAGCTCCAGCCTCCAACCAGGAAAGCGAAATTGATAAATCCCTACTAATGACAACGTTCTTGGCAAGTGGGTAAGAATTATAAGCAACCAAAGATGATATAGACTTGGCCTATGGTGGCTAAAGATACTTTAAAAGCTCAAAAAGCTTCAAGTTAAAATGTTAATTTAATTTGTTAAAATGTTAATTTATTAATTTATAAGTATTTAATAAAATTAATTATTAAAATAATTAAAAATGAAAAATAAAATATTATAAAAAGTAAAAAATTTGAATAAATATTTTAAGGATAAAATAGAATAAAATATAAAAAGTTAAAAACTAAAAGTTAATTTTTTTAAAAGTAACATTTCAAAAAAATATTAGAAACTACGAAAAAAACGTTAGAGGTTATATTACAAATATTTCAGCTAGTTATTAATTTTTTTATTAGCTAGAAAACTTATTTAATTATTCGATAAACATATTTTTTTTAGTAATTTCTCAATAATTTTTAACATTTTTTAAAATACCTGAAGTAACATATTTTAAAATATTAGTTTCTAACTTTTAATTTTTTTATATTTTATTCATTTTTATCTTTAATATATTTATGAAATTTCATGCTAATATTTTTTAAATAAATAATGATTTTATTATTTTTCAATTATTTTATCCTTTTTAGTTATTTCAGTAGTTAGTTTTATCGAACATCTATAATTTAACTAGTTAACTTTCAAACTTTCTGTTAATTTTTTAAATAGTTTTGTCAAACATAACCAAAAATTACATAAAAATATTTATTTATCAAACAGACAAACCAACTTTTCAACTAATAAAAAATTAAAAACTAAGTGAATTATTTTTTTGAATATAGTCTCGTTACAATTCCTAATTAATCTAGTTTGATTTTTGGTTTACTAAGATTTTTTTAAAGATAATTTATAATTTTAGAAACTAAAAGAATTTAGTAAGTGAATGTTTTCGAAAATTATTTTTAAAAATAATATTTCTTTTTAGTTTTTAAAATAGACAATTATGGTATTTTTAGACTGTTTTAAATTTTAATTACTTTACTTTTAGTTTCCTTTCAGATTATTTCAACAAGAATTCAAATTATAAAATATAAAATATAATATTTTTTCGTTCCAAAAGTTAATTGTTAAAAATCATTTTTCAAAACAAATTTTAAGAACTTAAAAAACAAAAACTCAAATAAATACACCCTAAAAATCTGTAGCGTCCCCACATGGACCGTTCCACATTTTTAACTTTTTTCAATGTATCCATAAATTTTTTTTATCTGTCTCGCAACTGTCAACAGTCTTCGGTATCTTATAATAAATAAATAAAAAATCTTCAGTATCTGTCACTTTCTTTCCTTGTTTTATATAGCTAAATAGTATGTAGTTCTTTATTATCTTTGTCACGAATTACAAAAATTTGAATCTAATTCTGTATTTGACAATTTCCAGTAGGAAAATTTAATTACAAAAATGTAAAACATCTTCTCAAAGCTAATCGCTAGCATAAAGAAACAAATAAGTATTATTCAAGAGAAAACATCCTTCACATGGAAGGCCATGTATTGATATTTGCACGCAAAGCTACGGCAAACAAATGGAATTCTATTACATTATGAATTACAAGTTCCTTGCATGGCATACATCAAGGAAAACTGGGAAGTTGTTGTATGTGGATTGATTTGCCACAGCCTTATATAGACAAACCAAATGCTTAATATCAACACAAACACGTGTACAGAAAAGAAACCACTCTTCAAGAAAACAGAAAATAAGAAAAACTAACATATTGGAAGAGGTGCCCCATTCCACTCCCCAAGGCATTCCAAAAGTGGATCAATGATCTTCCCTTGGCACAAAGCAGTGAACACTTTGTCACACTCTTCACCCGGTGAGATAACCCTTTCACCAGTTAGCAATGCTGTCCCCAACTCCTCTCTCACAAACTTGTACAAGGGGTAAGACCTGCATTCCTTGATCTTGTTTGGAATTGCACATTGGTCATTCTCATATGCAACTCTTGCACCTTCCACTTCCTTAGGCAAAAGGGTCTTCAACTCTTCCTCAAATGTTGCAATCTTTTGGAAGATTGATGTGTTTGTGTTCTTCTCGTTCTCTCCATTGGCCAATGCATAGTCCACAAGCACTTGCCTTAGCTTTTGCATCAAAGGGTATGTTCCACTGCAGGGGTCATCAATGTATGCAAATGTGTACTCCCTATCAACAACCTTGAGCAAGTCCTTCTCACAAAACCTTGAAGGGTGAAGCTCTCCATTGACACCTGTGGTGAGAGTCCTCTTAGCAACTTGACTCACAACGTTCTTGACCGTGTTCTTCAAATTCTCCTCCAAATGCCTCAAGTCAATGGCTTGGCAAAGGGCGACCAGGAAAGTGGAGGACATGAGCTTGAGGATCTCAATAGCCTCATGAGTCTTCCTTGATGAAATCAGCCCCAGAGAGTTCACATCTTGGTTGTGTTGCTCCGCGCTTTGCACGTGGCTTGTCACCGGATTCGCCAAATATTGAAGTTCAGAACAATAAGATGCCATGGCAATTTCAGCTCCCTTGAATCCATAATCCAAGCTGGGGTTTCTGCTGGCAGTGAGATTTGAAGGCAAACCATTGTTGTAATAATCATTGACAAGCTCAGAGAATTGAGCAAACATGAGTTTACCAATTGAAGCAAGAGCCAAACGTGTATTATCCATGGAGACTCCAATAGGAGTTCCTTGGAAGTTACCACCATGAAGTGCCTTGTTCCTTGACACATCAATCAAAGGGTTGTCATTGACTGAGTTAATCTCCCTCTCAATTGACTTGGTAGAGAATCTAATCACTTCAATTAGAGGACCAAGCCATTGTGGTGAAGTCCTAAGAGCATAACGGTCCTGTTTAGGCTTTTGTAAAGGATCAATCTCATGCAACTTCTTAGCAGCTTTCACGTAAGAGCTTCCTTCCAAAATGTGTTCCATAATAGCAGCAGCTTCAATCTGACCAGGGTGGTGCTTTAGTTTATGAGTCAAATGGTCAGTGAATTCAGGCTTTCCTTGCATAACTTCAGCAAAAATTGCTGAAATAACTTCAGACAAGACAGCAATGATGTTGGCTTCAAATAGAACAATTGAGGCCAAGCCAGAACCAACAGCAGTGCCATTCACAAGGGCAAGGCCTTCCTTAGGTTGCAACTCAAAGAACTCAGCACCGATGTTGGCCAATTCAAAGGCTTCTTTGGCATTCAGAATCTCACCAGAGGGTCCAACAGCCTTGGAGTTTGGTCTACCAGTTAGCAAACCAGCAATGTAGGACAAAGGAACAAGATCACCAGATGCTGTGATTGTTCCCCTAAGTGGCAAACATGGGGTAATGTTGTTGTTCAGAAGCTTTGTGATTGCCTCCAAAATTTCAAACCTGATTCCTGAGTAGCCTTGGAGGAGTGTGTTGATTCTCACTAGCATAGCTGCTCTGGTTGCTGTGTGGGGTAGGGTGCAATTGGACTCTGTACCATTGCCAAATATTCCAGCATTCAAAAACCTGAAAGCAAAAGAATAATTAAAAAAAGATTAGCAATTATGAATTTTTTTATAAAGTACCGCTCATTAACTAAAGTAATAAAATAATATGATGTAGTTAGGTGAAGGGAGTTAAGTTGAAGGCGTCAATATTTAAAGCCAAGAAAAATAAAAGAAAAAAAAAATCTATCAACATCTGTTTTTATATATAGACACCAAAAGAGAAATGGGATAAAAGCGGAAATAAATAATTGATATTATTATTAATGTGATGTGATGCCAAAAAAAGAGAAATATAAAAAATAAAAATATTAATTTAGTGTTTGATCCCGTTAGGTATCTGAAAAAAAAAATTAAAAAAATGGGCAACTTGTAAGTCAAAGATGGGGTGTTAGGACTTTGAAAGGTAGGAATTAGGAGAGGCTAAGCAGTCTCACCAACCCCACGTCACGTGCGAATAAACTACTCGTGTCGTGCTTTGAGTTAGCTCACCACTCGACCGTTTCAACTCAGTAGGACAACGAGTCCAGATCTAAAGGTAGTAGTGGATCGATGTAGACCAACTCGTTTTTTTTCACCACTCACCTAAACGATTAAATCCGCGTTTATTATATGTTGAAAAAATGTATTTTAATTTTTTTTCTCTAATATATATAAATATTATTGTTATTTTTATTTTTTATCAATTATTTTTCTGAAGAGTTTCTATTTTTATATATAAAATGATAATTTATCTCAAAATGTATGCAGGTTTGAACAGATATTGCAGTAATATATATTGTTTAAGAACGCTTTAAAAATAAGTATGATCTCATACGTTAAATACATTTGATAAAAAATAGAATTTATAAGGATTTTAAAAATTATTTTTATTGATAATTAAAATTTAAGTATTTGAAATTTATATTTTTCCCCTTCTAATACCAAAAAAGTATGATTTTAAAAATATTAAATTAATAAAATATCATTTAAAATAATTTATAATTTAGTATACTTTACGTCGTTTAAAATATTGAAATTTTTACTAAAATTCTTCTTTAGCTGAAAGTGAAAAATTCGTAAAACATGTTCTAAATAAATGAAAAAAGTAACTGTATGAGAAGAAAAACACATATAACTAAATTTATTTTTCGGGAAATCGTAGGACGAATTTAAAATATATATAACAGCAAACTAATTTTTTTAAGTTCAAGAAACCAAGAAAAATATTGTTAAATTTGCCATGTTAGGTAAACCAACTTATCCACATATTTTCTCAACCTTGAGGATCAATGAATAACAAAAATTTGTTAGGTGGTTAATATTAATTAGTTATTTTAGGTAGTCGAACAACACTATTGGGCATGTGTCCCAGTGTTCGTACAACAATTAGAAAATGATGCCTGAGCATGTAGACACAGATATAAACCGAAGAGGGCATATAATTTATATAAATATGATGTAATAAAAAAATTAAGAGTATAAAGTAGTTGTATATATTTATATAGATAGTCCATCTATAATTTCTCGTATAATAGTATAGGATGTGAGATGGTCAGATGCAAAAAAAAAAAAAAAGTTAAAAAAGAAGAAGAGAGAAATAAATGTTATTAAAATTAATGTGATAAAAAAATGCAAAAAACGTTAGTGTTATTTAAAACTAAAAATCACCTAATTTTATAGATATTTCACCTTTATTTCATATTCAACGAGTCTCCTTAATTTGATGTGTATAAATTAATAATAAAAAAATTATATTGGTTAAAAGAACGTATATTAGGAAATTAACGTGCTTCTGTTCCTCCGGTTGATGATAACGTATATTGTCACGAGGTGCAACAACAGTTGGCTGTGTAATGTAACGTTGCAGATCCAACAAGTTGGTTGGCTTAAGCAGGGTTGAGTTAGGTTTAAATTCACGTATTATAATTAATTACCCATAATAAGGGTTTAAAGTTGAAGTTGAATTAAGCGTTAATTACCTAATTAGCTCCTTCTGCAAGGCACCGCCCTGTTTGGTTCTCCGGTGGGAGGTAGCACCGAACCCGGTGGTGACGCCGTAGCTGTCAGTGCCCTTGTTCATGCTCTCCATCACCCAGTCACTGCTGGCCTTAACACCGGCCCTGGAGGACTCCGCCAGCTCCACCTTCACCCCCTGGTCGTGGGCCGCGATCGCCGCGACCTGCGAGATGGTCAGGGTCTCTCCACCGAGCTTGACGACGGGCCTCCGGTACTCCTCTAGCATGCGCTTGACCTCGTCGAGGTGGCTCCCAGCCATAGCCTCCGCCGCCGCACCCCAGTTCAAGGGGTCATTAGCACTAATGTAGCCATTGTTGCTAACATTTACACAGAAGTTGGTGTTGGCAGCATTTGCTTCTGATGCCATGTTATGGTGAGTGGAGGGAGATGGAGCTAGGTTTAAAAATGAAGGAATGAGGAGAATAATATTGTTATTGATTTTTATTTTCCTGAGGGGGAGAGGGAGAGAGAGTGGGTTATATATAATGAAGAGTGCTGGGGGCAGTTTCCAATCCGGAGCGTTGGTGCTTGGTAGGTGGGGATAAAGGGTGGTAAAGATGCACAAGGGGGGGTTGGTGGAGAAGTAATTGCAGTCGTTCGATTACGGGGCAGGATCAGCGGTTCTCCTTGCGCAACGTGGCATTTTCAGATGTGACTATGTGGACACTTTCTCACCCCTTCCCTTGCTAGCTGGGTGAGACAAGTTTGAGGTTACAAGTTAGAGCTCAGAGCTCATCCCTTGTGGACAAGAAATTAAGTTATTATCGTGTTGTTCTTTTAAAACGACGTTATTTTAAGAGTTGTGTTTAAAAATATTAACATAATTCTTAATATAAAATCATTTTTAAAAAAAAAACACAAAAAAAACAACTTGAAAAGAGACAATAAAAAATAAAAAAGCCAGGTTGTTGGCTGGCCGCATGAAAGACTCTCTCTTATGCAAAATGCATCATGTGGAACTCGAGATGCACACAATAGCACGAAGAGACCCAACACCAACTACTAAACTATGTGTTCAAAAATAGTAATCAATCCTCACATTGTTTATAAATATCTTCTTTTTTTCTCTCGATCTATTATAACTTTTTTTATAAAGATCAAGTTGTGACAGTTTATTCTACATTTAAGCAAGTAATACTTAAAATATTGGAAATTTTAACATGCTTATGGACTTAAGATCGATATCGAAATAGCTAGAAATTAAAAAAGAAACAATAAAAATTTGTGAGAAATAAAATAATAAATAAATATGTTTGGTTGAAGAAAAAAAGTAAAGAAAAATAAGTGTAAAATAGCATAGCAAATTTTACCCATTTAATAGTTATTTTTCTTTATTCTCTCACAAAACAAACATATGTATCTTGTTTCTATTTCTATTTCACCAATATTATATTTCCATCCACTGTTCCGAACACACTGTTAATTTCTGCTACTTACTACTTTAGTTTCTAGTGTCACGTATCGCGCTTTTCGTTGCAGTTTCTTGTTTCTATTAATAAATAATGGGACCGGAGCCTCGAATAAAGAAAAAAAGAACACCATATTTTTAGTAGAAACTATTAGATGATTTTACTCAATTAATTATTATTTTGATATATAATTAAGACTTATTGAAAAAAATGTAAATTAAAAAATTCAAATACTTATTACACAGAATTGATCCGGATTATAGACGTATAATAGTTTGAGACCACGTAATAATATTTTCATTTTTAGGATGTATATGTTAAGGAATAGAGAGATAACACAATAAAAGATTACAAAAATAATAAATGTAAAAAATGATATCTGGATGGAGAGTTTTATTATTTGTAACCGTTGTATCTCATTTAAATAGAATAGTCTCTTATAAAATATATATTTATTTTTTTTTAAAAAAAAGAGTATGATAAAAATAAAAAAATTATAATTTTCATCTTTCTTATTTTTTAAATTCATGACTTTAATCCCTTTGATTTTTAATCATAAAATTTAGTCGTCTTAATTTTATAAATTAACAATTTTAGTTTCATAATATATTATTAACTTAATAATTCTATTGATCATAATTATTAGTTAATAATCAATTAAGAAAATAAAAACCATCAATTTATAAAACTAGGGAATTAAATATTATAATTAAAAATTAAACAGACTAAAATTATAAATTTAAAAAATTAAAGAATTAAAATTATAATTTAGCATGAGATAGAAGAGAACCTAACCACCTAAGTGTATTATGATAATAAATCTTCAAATGGAGCGTGAAAATGATTGGGGCATGCCAGAACGCCAGAGTGACGTAGAGAAATTAAGAATTAAAGATCGAACAGCTATTTATGACATGCATGATGCATGTTTGGGTGTTGCTATTTTAGAAATTAAGTTGAAGATTCAACGACAGCTTCGTGAAAGTAATTACAGATTCATAAACATTGACGATAAATTTATTAACTCTGACAATGGTTATTTCAAAATAATATTAATAATATTGAATTAAATGACAGTTTAAAAAATAAATATTTATTTTATATAATTAAAATTTATAATTTATATTAAAAAATTATTTTATTTATAAATAATATATATTGTGATATATTATTATTTTATTTATTGATATTTTTAATAAAATATTTAAATTTAAATTAAAACTAACGATATTGAAAATGAGAAATTAAAAGGGATAAGAAATTAAGTTGAGGTGCTAAACTGATATTAAAAGAATAAGATGATATATTAACTCATGCATGCATTTAAATTTTGAATATAAAATATATATTTAGAATTGATTTTTGAGATTCATTTACAGATTGTTAATATGTTTCCTTACCCCAAAAAAAAAAAAAAAAACTTGTGAATATGTGTGTTCATCAATTGATATTAAAAAGCCATATGCATGTTAGGATAGGAAATATTACAACTTTATGATACGATAGAATAGTGGAAGCTAAAGAAATCGATGGCTGGCACGTTTATATAGAGAGAGATAGGTAATTCAAACTAAATAACTCAAGAATCTATATATTTTAATATAAAAATCTGTTTGTAGAAAAGATAAATCATATATATGAACCGGAGAATATGATCTCTCATTTTTTTGTTTCGTCCAAAGTGTGGGTGGTCCTCAAGATGTCTCAGGAGAATAACATATGTTATGTCCTAACCACCAAGACCCAAAGATTATTTTATTCTTTTATTGAATATAAGCATTTTTAAAATACTTCTATTTTTATTTAACATTTTTAAACTCTAGCCGTGTTTTTCTCATAGACATTAATTTCAGAATACTTATTTTTTAAAACGTAAATTAATCCTGCTCTTTTGATATATGGTGAAGAAAATTTACAAACATACATTCACTTTCTTTTTTTATTTCATCTTCTATCGACAATGTTTAGTACTTTCTTCTCTTTCTCCTCTCTTTCTTTCGATCATTCTTCTCTCTAGCTATTCTAATCTACCTCTACAATTGGGTGGACACTTTGATAATCACTCTAATTTTATGAAGACTTTTTAGAAAGCAGTTATATAATTGCAAGATACATTTTTATTATATATGCATGCACTATAATAAAGAGTATGTGGATAATAGTTACCTTAAATGTAACTAGGTTGATTATAAAGCAACAAGAGTCTTAGTGCATGTTTTGAGATCTGTTCTGAAACCTGTGAACAGACTTTCACCGATGAATGTCCCCCCTTCCTTGTGCGAATAGTCGTTGAATAGGTCTTGTAACGTGTGCTGCCACCTGTTGGACCAACCCAACAGGGAAACAAATGCAGTCTTACTAAGTTATTTAAACTTTCTTGTCTTTAAAAGTGAGAAAATTCCTATAAGATTTGACAGAGAATCAGACACACTTTTAGGCGGTTTTTGTTTTAAAGGAGAAAAATAATAAATAAAAGAAATTTTATATTATGAAATTCATACATCTTATATTTTATTTTAATTCAATTTTATCTTCTTTTTATTATTTTTTTTCTAAATCAAACAAATGATTGATTACCAGTGCAAGTAAATGGTCCTGGCCAGTACAAAACACCTCTGGTGCTTTGTACGTACCAAAAAAAAAAAAAAAAGAACCTCCTCGATCTGCTACTTCCTTCAGTCCCATAGTCTCCCAAGTTATGATTTATGTTATGACTTATGAACATGATCACAAGTCACAAGGGGCAATAAAAGGAGAAAAACGTGTAAGGTAAAGGATTTACATGTCAGTAGCAGCTTGCAAGTACCTCCATGTACTGTTGAACTTGAAAGTTAAAACTCTCAAATCCCAATGCCATATCCCACCAAAATTTGGGCAATCGGTCCAATAGCTGGGACTTGGACATAATAACATTATCAGCTTTCACAAATATTATTTTTTTCAATTTTATTTTAAAATAACAATATTACCGAAAAAAATGTAAGCAAAAAGTTATTACTCAATTCATTAAAATTTTAAAAAAATAATTAACTTAATTGATAACAATAAATTTATATTAAATTTATAATTTTTTTAAAATTATTTGGATTGTTAATATTTTTTCTTTTAATTATTTGTTAATATTTTTTTAACTAAGAGTACTTCTAATCTAAAAATAATTAATATAAAAAATATTATAGATTAGATCTTATAAAAAATATTATTTTAAAGTTGAGTGTTATACATAATCACACCAAAGAATGAGTAATTGAGTTTATAACTACTATTTTGATGGCTATTACTTTCCCCTAAATAAACGTTTTATTTTTAAGTTAAGATTAAAAAGAACTACTATAAGCCATTCATAATGAGTGTAATTTTTTCATTGAATTTTTCAACATGTATATTATTTTTAATCGGTAAAATATCTATGAGATTAGAGCTTCCCATAAACGGTAAAGACTAGGATTCATGCAAAAATAGGGGGAATTCACCTTTAGAAGTCATCTTTCCCTCCATCTCCATCCCTCTTTATCTTTTTCTATCCCCATCAATCCTTTGCAATTGTAAAGTCTCTCATGACAAGGAGAGACCAAACCCTCCATTATTGGAAGCCTAACAACCAAACGTCTGTGATGTAATTTATTTTCTATTATCTATTTAATGTTATTTCTATTTCATTGTCTCTTTTTTGTGCTTAAATTTATTGATTATGACTTGATCACCCATATTCATGATATGTTTTAGGATTTAGGCATTGGAAAATATTTATCTTCTAAGAACTGGGAAATGACATTTAAATGATTCATATCTAAGGATAGAATGATATTGTTTAGCCTATTTTATGCATCTCTATTCATAATGTAATTTAACTAGTTTATTCTCTTAAGGGATTAGGACAATGATTAGATAAATTAGGTTCTTTCACTGGAGAGATCATGATTAGAGTAAATGAGTAGATGCAGGTGATAATTGAAATAATATTAAATAGAAAAAAATAATTAATATTACATCGAGAGTAATTTTAACAAGCTAGGTTACAACATATTTGTATTTTGAATCAACCTTCGTTTCATCACCCCCGAAGTGTTTGTTTTTCTTACTCTTGCCTATTTTAAATAATTAGTTTAATTTATGTTGATTTATTTTAGTGTCCTTTTCGCAAACCTTTAAATCAATTTATTAATTGCTTAAAAATTGAGTATACACCAATCTGAGTACAAACAAAGTCATTGTAGACTCGACACTCAGATTTTCGTTTTATTTTACTATTTCGAACAATTTGATGCACTTACCTATGAGTTAACAATGAGATAGTTGAAAAAATAAATTATTTTAATAACTGATTATATAATTAATTACTATTATAATTAAAATCAATTTTGTTTAGGTAAGTTTGTTAAAAAGTAGCATGAAAATAACTAATTTTGGTTGAATGTAAAAGAAATATATTGCAAACAATTATAAAAAGAACTATAAGAAAAAATTTATTAAAAAATAATTATAAGCTACAATATTTAAGATTCACACAAAAAATGATTTTATAAAAAATTACTTTTTCTTAATTTCTACTAACATTCTCAAACAAGCTGAAAAAAATTCTAAAATAAGTTTTTTGAAGATAAACCGCTTAAACATTACTACAAAAAGCAGATTTAACCTCGTCATATTAACATCGTTTTTTGACAAAACTGATGTTAAGATAAATTGCGGTGGCATAATTATAAATAATGTGTATCTGTTAACATCGGATTTGTGAAAATCGATGTTAAGGAAGTGACGTTAACATCGGTTCTGGAAAAACCGATGTTAACATTAATTAGTTAACATCGGTTTTGGAAGAACCGATGTTAACGTAAGTTCGTTAACATCGGTTTCTTCCAGAAAACCAATGTTAACGTTAACATCATTTTGTTAACATCGATTTTTTATTGAAAATTGATGTTGGACTTACATTTTAAAATATATCAGACGCGAGCCCTACTTTGCTTGCACTCTCTTCTTCTCTGTCTAAGCTTCTTCTTCTCCACCTAAGTATATTTTGTGACTCTTTCTTCTCTGTAACATGTTCTATTGAATACCTAGGTCTGTTTGGGGAACTCGTGCTCACTGCAAGGACCTTTGCTTGTTTCTACTGCAAGGATTTGGTTTGTGGAACTGGTGCTCACTTTGCAGTCCATTTGGCATGCTCACTCGTGCTCACAGGGTCTCATTTCGATTGAGGTAAGTCGTGCTCACTTTGCAGTCCTTTGAATGCTTAATGTCTATTGTAATGTGTATAGCACCATGGCGGCCACTTCTCACTTTGAGTGCGTTGTTCCAATACTTGTGACCACTGTAGTTTTGGCGGAGTTTCCAAAAGTAAAATAATGGGTAGTGTAGTGTTGTTCATTTTGATTGAGGTAGCGTAGTGTTCCAATAGTTGTGACCATTGTACTTGGTCTCATTTTGATTGAGGTAGCGTAGTGTTGTTCACTAATTGTAATCAACATTTAATATCTAAATTTCATTATGTATTTAGTGTAATAGACAAAAAGGAAGCACTGAGTGTGGCGCTATTACGTGATGCACTAGATGTCCACTATAATCTTAGAAAGTTTCAGGAATAATTGAGAAATGGTAATTGTTTATTTCAAACAAATTTGATTTTCTTATCATTGGTATTACATTATTAACTTATGTTTTATTTGATCATGCAGTATTTTTATGATGTTTGACCATTGGAAGCAGAGAGATTGAAGGCGCTTCGCTTTCAGTGGGCACAATATTATCTCAAAGTTAGAAATCAAACTTAGGATGTTAGGGAACTATGTAATTTTAGGTTACATAATTAGTTTATTAGCTTGCTTTACATTTTTTACAATTGTTGTTTCATTTTAACATTGAATATTCTTTATTGATAGTTATTAATAAATTATTTATTCATAGTTATCAATTGATAGTTTACTAGCTAGCTTTTTGCTAAAAACTATTTGAAAGCATAAGTTAATGTTTTGAAGTTAACAAAAACGATGTTAATATACCCAAATAACATCGGTTTTTCCAAAAAATCGATGTTAACGTATAAGTTAACATTGATTTTTCAAAAAAACTGATGTTGTTTGTGTATATTAACATCGGTTTTGTACAAAAACCGATGTTAACTTCAAAACGTTAACATCGATTTCTGTAAAAAAATCGATGTTAACTTCAAAACGTTAACATCGGTTTCTGAACAAAAACCGATGTTAACTTATACATTAACAAAAACCGATGTTAATATAAAAAATGTTAACATCCACTACTAAAAAAATGAGTTTTAACATTGTCCTATTAACATCGGTTATTTAAAAACTGATGTCGTTAAGCACTTACAACATCGATTTTCAAATAACCGATGTTAAAATCACACTAAATTCAGTTTTAACATTTGTTATTTGAAAACCGATGTTGTAAGTGCTTAACGATATCGGTTTTCAAATAACTGATGTTAATATATATTTTTTTAATTATTTATATATTTTTAAAAAAATCATATATTGCGTTATTAATTATCTTTTAATTAAAAAAATATAATAATTAATAAATAATAATAAATTCAAAAGGTAAACATTTAAAAATTAAACTAAATTTTTAAAATGAATTTCGTAATTTTAATTTTATTATTTCATGATTATCATTTAAATATAACACATATTTATATAAATTATTTGATATTAGTTAATTTGAAAAAAAATTGTTTTTAATAATAGAGTTTAACTTTTATAGAATTTTTATAGAATGTTGGTAAAAATAATTATATAGTAAAAAAATTAAAATTTATTATTAATATATTATTATTTAATTATTATATTTGAAAAAAAAATTATATTTTTATTATTTTTCAACAAATTTTTCAGAACAAAAATAAAAATATTTTCATGAGACACGAAAATTATGTTTTAAGTCTTTAAATATAGAGTTAATTATAATCCACATGTAATTTATTTTTATTATATTTGTCATTTTTTTATTATTTTTAACTTCATTTGTTAATTATGTGAATTTTTTGTTAATAAATTTAATAAAAAAATTATTTAGGAAAGAAGAAACAAAGAAAAAAAATTATATTTAAATAGTGATGAATATTTTTTGTCAAAAGTTATTTTAATACTCAATTAAATATTTTTTTTTTTAGATTTACTTAATAAAACTTTAAATTTTAATTCACGAACTAAGTTTGAGAACAGGAATAACATATTAGGTCTGGTAACCACGACACACTCAAATTTAGTATGATTATCATTTATGAAATGATTATCACCGAGTTCTTATTATAAAAAAGTCATCCTTATTAATATTTAATATTGTATTAAAACTTAAATTTAAAATCACTAGTTAAATTAAAACAATCTTATCAATTGATTTATATACTTAGTAGCAAACAAAAATTGTTACAATTTTTTTATAATATCAATTAATTGAAAAATATTTTGATATAATTTTTAATATAATTGTTACAGAAATTTACGATACTATAACTTACTGTCAAAAAAGTCATAGAATGTATGCATACATTATTTATTTGATTAAAACATATTTTTCGTTCATCTATTTTTTAAAAACTATAGTTTAGTAAAGGTATATCCTAATAAACATTAACAATTTTAGGACAAAATGAATCATAAGATAAATTCATTTTCTCTCTCGTGTGAGGATGGAAGAAAGTGACTATATATATATATACACACACGTCAATCAATTAATGAGTTGAAAAATAATAAAGTAAAAACACAAGATAATGAATCTTAATAATTTTAGAGTAATTTTTAAAGAATAAAACAAATTATTTAATCACATTTCTTAAAAAATTTGAATGACATAAAAAAATCTCATATTGTATTAAGAATACAAATAATAAAATTTAATGATGATATTTTAATAATGTAAAATAATTTAATTTTATTATTTAACCATAAATTAATATTGATATGATTTCTAAAATAATTTAAAATTCATATACCATATAAAATTATGTACACAGCTAATGCATAGTAAATTTTCTAAATCATAATAGTTTTAGAAAAAGTGTATTAGATAGTACCAACACTCCAAGGTACATCCACGCATCTATATAAACTCCGAGTTCATGATTTTTGTTTTTTTATTATTTAATTTATTGATTTATTGCTAGCTGCGTGAAGTGCACCTAGCTAACAGGTTGATATAAATTTTATTAAACTTGGGGAATATACTATTGGGATTTGAAATGTTAAAAATGCTTGTTTGATATTTGAAATTAATCATAAAATTGAAATTAGATTTATTAATTTAAATTCATATAGTTGAAACTTGAAAGTCTTTAAAAATCAAAATTATAATTTAATATCACGGTTTTATCAATTAATAAAAAAATATTAATTTTAATTATCTAGCTGAAAATCTTTAAAATCAAAGTTATAATTTAATATCATGATTTATCAAATAATAAAATAATTTTTTCACGTTCTTTCTAATTCTTACTTATGTTTGTTTCAGATTATCAAGAATTGATTTTGAAGAAATATATATTACATTAAAAATTCTTGTAAACATTTTACTAATTTTTAAAAAGTTTTTAAAATTTAAAAAAGGTTATCCTATATTAGGTTCAGTTGGGTCTACGTAAAATAAGACCCGAAACCAATTATAAAAATCATTGTGTCCAATTTCTATTACCTAAACCCACTTTAACTAGATTTTTGTCAAACCAAATTCTTAAATTGGGCCTATACGTCATTTCTCCTGTAAAACCCTAAACCCTCAAATTGGTCCCACAATTACTGCAAGAGTAGTATTCACAAATTCAAATTTAATACCTCTCCTTGAAGAACTCAGGTGCGCTTCCAGGTGCGCTTCTCTTTCCCCCCCTCTTCTGTTGTCTTTTACGGTTTTTAGAATTCATTTTTATATATTACTCTGCCATTTGCATTAATTTAATTTTTGTTTGGTGTTCTCCGTAATTCATGAAAATGTCACATGTTTTCTTAATTGTGGAGCATTTTGGGGATATCCCCTCCCTGGTTGCGCTTGAGGTGATTATTAGGAGAAAAGCACGTGTGTGTTTTTCTTGCTTATTGTTTATTTTATTTTTCCAACAATTTGGGGTGTGTGAATGAAAATGCCTCTATAATAGGAGATTCAAGTTGACTAATTGTTGAAATTCTGGGGTTATATGGGAAAAGGAAAAATTGATGCCACTGACGTGTTTAGATTGTGACAAAATGTATCCACATGATTTATAACAATATATAGTTAAATTGTTTTTAAGAGTAGTAGAAATAGAAATTACGTTAATAATAATATATAGTTAAATTTTTTTTATTGGAGTTGCAATTATTTTTATAAAATATAATTGGAAAATCTACGTTAAGCCCAAGCTTAATAATATTTATAGTTAAATTACGTTAAGTTGATAAATTGTAAAGGAAAGTCTACTTTTTTTTTCCAGGCACGTTAAGCCCAAGCTACTTAACTTTAGATAAAAAATAATAATAAATTATTGGAAAAAGGATGATTTTGCTGAATTGATACTGATAGACTTTCGTTGCGTATAGAAGAAGTTTGAATTGAAAAATTCTTTCTTCAACAAAAAGTTCCCTTCCCAATTCCTCCATCTCTCTTTCACAAAAAAAGTTCTTCTCACCGCAAACTTTCGTTCCTTAGCAATTCGAAGAATGGTAGTATGATTTCTGTTCAAATACATTTTACTTGATTGATCCATTAATTTGTTTTATCTTAACTCTTCTAGTTTCTGAAGCTAAAACAAAAATTAAAGATCATTTTCAGCAATAAAAATAATTGAAACTTAATAGAATGAAAGATGAATTTTTATATAGATAATAGCTGAAACCTTGTGCGCAAACTATGGTGGATAGGATTTTCTTGCTATCTTCGAATGGGCTAGTCACTTGTTTATTAAAGTTTGCATGTGGGTAGGAAGGTTGCTATTAATTGGATGGTCTTCGATGGTGCAGAATTGTGATCTGGTTGCTATTAATTGGATTTCATAGTTGCTATTAATTGGATTTCTCTTAGCACCTAGCATTTTGCTTGACAGAATGAGTGGGGCAGGCTCATGGTGAGTGTCTTTCAAACTGACTTGGCAGTGGGCTCACCTTAGCTTCCAAGTGCTTTTTTAGGAATAAATGGTACGGCTTGAAAGTGATTTTAAAAAATAATGCAATATGGATCCCTGTAAATTCGATTGGTTTTGAAAGGACAAGGAAAAAGATAATATTAGGAATTCAAGACTGAAACTATTTCTATGTAATGTGACGAAATAGTTAAACTATTGTGTGACTGAAACTAATGAATGCTTGCAGTGATCCTGAAATTATGTTGCTCTATTTGTGGATTTTTCCATAAATGATTTTTCCATAAATTATGTTAGCCACGTAAGTAAGAGTTTGGGTGCAAACAACACTGTATCCTTTCCGCCATATTATCCTTTATTCTTCTTCAGATTTTGAGTGTAGCATTCATATTGATATCTATTTTTCGGAATGATGATTGATGTAGGTGTTCATTCAGTTATTTCTTTGATTCTTGCTTTCATTTTGGACCGTGCTGCTCATCATCGCAGGTACAAATGTTTGTTACCAATGAATATTTTTATTACGTGTTCACTGCCATTAATGACAATTGATATATGCTATATAAATTGTGTTCATGAAAAGTGAACCTTTGATTCCCGTTTGAGATTGGATGCAATGATTCTTGCGGACAGTTTGCATTAATCATTGTATTTAATCTTGAATTGTCTGTTTGGACAGTTTGGGGAGACTAATATTTTTATGGTAGATTCATGTGTTAAGGTTAAAATTATTTTGTTTAATTTGATGAAATTTCGGTAATGCATTTATAGTTGTTCTCTGGGGGCATACTTGATTATCGAAAAATTAATTTCACCGATTTCATGTTGTGTACTTGGAGATCAATGCGAAATGCTACCAAAATTTTGTCAAATTTAACAAAATAGAATTAACCCTGATGTATGAAGCTACCATAAAAGACGGTCTTCCCAAATGGGATAGGGCCACACCTATAATAAAAAAGTGAGATTTTCATGCATCGAATAACTTTGAGAGTATGACCGAGTTATTACTTAGATGGATCGAAGTTGGATGAATGAAAGTCGTATCAGCCCAGAATATGAGGAAGGCGTCGAGCAATTCTTACAATTTGCTTCAGAAAGAGGTCAACCGGATGAAGATGGAAAATATTATTGTCCTTGCATCAATTGTTTGAACGGAAGACGACAAATACTGGATGACATACGAGAACATCTGTTGTGTGATGGAATTAAGAGGAATTATACGACGTGGATATGGCATGGTGAAATGACAGACATGCAGAGTGGGCAGCAATCCGAACCGTTTGATGTAGAAATGGGAGATCGCTTGGAGGATATGATTCGTGACCTTGGACAAGAGTCTTTTCAGCAAGCACATGCCCCTATGTATGATACATTACAAACTGATTCAAAGAAACCTTTGTATTCGGGGTGCAAGAATTCGTTGACGTTGTTGTCGGCAGTTTTAAGTCTGGTTAATATCAAAACCAGATATGGGTGGAGTAACAAAAGCTTTAGTTCACTGCTTCAAGTAGTGCACGACATGCTTCCAGAGGAAAACACATTGCCTAAAAGTTACTATCAAGCAAAGAAAATATTGTGTCCCATGGGTATGGAGTATCAAAAGATTCATGCTTGCCCGAATGACTGCATATTATACAGACATCAATTTCAAGAAATGTCGAAATGCCTTAGGTGTGGGGTATCACGGTACAAACTCAAGGATGATGAGGAGTGTAGTAGTGATGAAAACTCAAACAAGGGCCCCCCAGCGAAAGTGTTGTGGTATCTTCCGATCATTCCAAGGTTTAAGCGTCTGTTTGCTAATGAAGACGACGCAAAAGACCTTACATGGCATGCAAATGGGAGAAACTGTGATGGAATGCTTCGTCATCCGGCTGATTCCTTGCAATGGAAGAAGATAAACCGTTTGTATCCGGATTTTGGCAAAGAGGCAAGAAATCTTAGGCTTGGACTAGCCACTGATGGAATGAATCCATATGGCAGTTTAAGCACGCAACACAGTTCGTGGCCAATTTTGCTAGTGATTTACAATTTTCCTCCTTGGTTGTGTATGAAACGAAAATACATGATGTTGTCTATGATGATAACGGGCCCAAGACAGCCAGGAAATGACATCGATGTTTATCTCAATCCCTTGATTGAAGACCTTACAAAGTCGTGGGACGAAGGAGTTTTAGTGTTTGATGGGTTTCAAAATGAGAAATTTAATTTACGTGCAATGCTTTTTTGTACCATTAATGATTTTCCAGCATATGGGAATTTGAGCGGTTACAGTGTTAAAGGCCATCGTGCATGCCCCATCTGTGAAGAAGACACAAGCTACATACAACTGAAACATGGAAGAAAAACAGTTTACACTAGGTATCGACGTTTTCTTAAACCTCATCATCCTTACCGACGATTGAAAAAAGCATTTAATGGAAGTCAAGAGCATGAAAATGCACTGGTACCGTTGACTGGTGACCAGATTTTTCAACGGGTTCAACACCTAAATACAATATTTGGAAAAATCCAAAAGAAGGACAAAAATAAGACTTGCATATGGAAGAAAAGGTCAATTTTGTTTGATCTTCCGTACTGGGTTGATCTAGATGTTAGACATTGTATTGATGTTATGCATGTGGAGAGAAATGTATGTGATAGTCTCATTGGGACACTCCTTAACATTCACGGCAAGACAAAAGATGGTTTGAATACTCGTTAAGATCTAGCTGAGATGGGTATCCGAGCGTCGTTACATCCAAGGTCTGATGGTAGAAAAATATACTTGCCTCCAGCTTGTCATACTTTGTCCAGAAAGGAAAAGATCAGTTTTTGTCAGTGCCTACGACGGGTCAAAGTTCCACAAGGATACTCTTCAAATATTAAGAGCCTTGTGCATTTGAAGGATCTTAAGTTGGTAGGCTTAAAGTCTCATGATTGTCACGTCTTGATGCAACAATTGTTATCGGTGGCCATACGAGACATTTTGCCTAACAAAGTCAGGCTTGCCATAACTCGGCTTTGCTTTTTCTTCAATTCTATATGTTGCAAAGTTCTTGATCCTGTGAAGTTAGACGAACTGGAAAATGAGGCTGCTATTATATTGTGTGAGTTGGAGATGTATTTTCCACCTGCATTCTTTGACATCATGGTTCACTTAATTATTCATCTAGTCAGAGAAATCAAATGTTGTGGTCTTGTTTATTTGCGATGGATGTATCCGGTTGAGCGATACATGAAGATCTTAAAAGGGTATACCAAAAATCTACACCGTCCTGAAGCATCTATTGTTGAAAGGTACATTACAGAAGAAGCCATTAAATTTTGTTCAGTGTACATTGAAAAAGCTAAACCTGTTGGGCTTCCCGAGTCTCGGCATGACGAAAGAGTAAGAGGTAAGGGTTCAAGAGGATTGCATGTCATCACTCCAAGTGTAGGAGATTTGCAACAAGCTCACTTGTATGTGTTGAATAATAGTAATGAAGTTTTGCCATACATAGTTCGTCATGAAAATTTAGTCAAACAAAGTAATTCAAAAATGTCGAAGAACTCAGTGTTGAAAAAACATAACAAGACTTTCCTAGATTGGTTTAAACACACAATCTTGGCTGATGTTAATGCTTCTGAAATGTTGAGAAAGCTAGCAGATGGGCCTAAAAGAAATGTTATAACTTGGCAAGGATATGATATAAACAAGTATTCCTTCTATACAAAAGCACAAGACCAAAAAAGTACCATGCAAAACAGTGGGGTTACCCTAAGGGCTGAATCTCAACACTTCGCTAGTGTACATGATAACAATCCTTGTGTAGCTTTCATCCATTACTTTGGTTTCATTGAAGAAATTTGGGATCTTAACTATGTCAAATTCACTGTCTGTGTTTTCAAATGTAAGTGTGTTGACAGTAATACCGGTGTGCGGACCGATGATGTGGGATTTACGTTGGTGGATCTTAACAAACTCGCTTACCATAATGATCCTTTCATTATGGCAGAACAAGCGAAACAAGTATTTTATGTCGAAGACCCTTGTGATCAAAGGTGGTCAGTGGTTTTACATGGAAAAACAATAGGTGTCAATGTTGAAGATGAATATTCATACATTGATACTTATGTTAGTCCTTTGTCCACACAATTGTCACCTAATGTCGTCGGAGAAGAAACTGACGATGTTCATGCTAATCGTAATGATCACGATGAAGGAGAATTAATTAACATCGTCTAATGTAATTTTTTTATTTTGTACTTAATTTCAATTCATTTAATTACATTCATACACATTTATTTTTGATAACATATTGAATTAATGTTTTTTTTTCACAGCCAAATGGCTACACAGCCAAACTCTCCTCCGCCTCCTCCTCCTTTTACTGGTGTAGCATCGCATTCGTCGTCACCACCATTGAAGCGGACTAGAAAGGCCTCACGCCTAAGATTATTGGCGACTAGACCAGTTGGGGCAGAGAGACCCCTTGTCCATGCGGATCCTGTTACTGGCAAAGCAGACGGTCCCCACAGCAAAAAATTTAGAACATATTTAGGGATCGTTGCTCGTGATAAGGTGGATGTCACATACGAAAATTGGAAGCATGTCCCTATTACTCAGAAGGATTTGATATAGGAAGATATTCAGGTATCATGTATTATTTCATGTTCCATATTGTTTGTTAGCCAAATATTTAAATTTAGTATTAATAAAACCTAATTTACTCTTTGTTAGGCTGAATTTGATATCCCTGAAGCATCTGATTTAAGGACAAAAAAGAAAATACTTCAAACTGTGGGGGAGCGGTGGAGACAGTTTAAGTCTGATTTGACGTCGAAATGGGCACATGCAGTTGACAAGGATAGTGTTGATGACACTGTATGCAAAATGTACGGCATTAGCAAGGAGAAATGGACCCAATTTTGTCAAAGCCGTAGAGACCCTTCATGGGAGGTAACTAATTTGTCATTTTCATTTTTTTTAACTTTAAATGAACTTATTATAATACATTGTAATCATGAGTTTCATTAATGTTTCATTTTTACAGAATGTGCAAAAAAAAGCACAAGCCGTCCAAAAACAAAACACTGTCCCTCACGTGATGTCTCGTGGGGGTTATGAATATTTAGAAAAAAAGTTGATGGATGAGAAGAGAAAGAAAAAACTAGAGGAAGCTACTCAATCCGGAAGCACTGACACCGTCATTGATCCTCCATCTCCCATCAAACGACACGTGAAGTGGAAGCTAGCCCGCACCAAGAAAACTGGTGACATGACATCTGAAGCAGCAAAGGAAATTGTTGACAAGATTGTAAGTCACTTTCAATTCATAATTGTAATTATTTTTTTTTATTGTGTGATTAAGTATAGAATAAATGTGTTCTTTACAGGATGCGCTTAAGGAGCAGGCCTCACAGGGTTCCTCTGTTACCCATGGACATCATGATATACTGACTGCTGCCATTGGGCGACCTGAACACCCTGATCGTGTGCGTGCTGTAGGAGCCGGTATAACTATCAAACAATACTTTGGATCAGCTTCAAGGACCTCCTCCATTGCTCCCGAATACCTGCAACAGTTAACGCAACAAATCAAGAACCAACTAGAGGATTCAATCACAGAAAAAGTCACTCGACGGTTAATGTTATCCCTCAGCCAAATGCAATCACAGGGACTCGCACTGCCTCCTGAACCTGATGTTGGTCCTTCAGCTGCTCGTGTCAGCACAAAGGAGAGTTGTGTTGATCCCTCAGGGAACGATCCAGACACCGGTGATTAAATGCTTATTTTTCCAATTAAAATGTTTACTGTGATTAAATTATGTCAATTAATTATGTTGGATAAACAGGGAGCTGTGAGACTCGCGAAACCTGCAGATAGGCCAGATGATGAGGTCGATGATCCGCTATATCTAATGACATTGACCATCCCATAACTTTTTCTGAAGCCATTGCAGGTTATGTGGAATGCTACCTTGTTTGGCCTGTTTAATGAAAACTTTCCCTTGTACATAAAGCATGAAGATTTGTCTGAAATTGCACACGGTGTTCAATGTCTCAGCATATCTGTTATACTGTTGTGGATTCTGTAAGTCAATTTAGATTATTGTTAATTACCTAATTTATTGTTTTACCTTCATGCATAATTTACTTTGTGTTAACAACAATATGCATATGACTGAGACAAGTATGCGAGCTAGGAATATCGATGTGTATGGATTCCTCGAGCCACAGTCTATCCAGAGATCTGGCCAATCACAATTTGAATCAGAAAATTACATTAAGAACTGGATGCAAAATTCAAAACGGGATGTGTACCTAGGAGCCTACTTGAATGGGTAACTTAAACTCAACAAATGAATTTAAATAATGTATAATAATATAATAACCTATATTGGTCTCCACTGCAGTGCACATTGGCAAATGGTCGTCATTTTGCCTAAGGAAAACGTTGTCATTTAGTTTTGTTCGTTGCATAATAAGCCAGACAACTACCTCAAATGCATAATTAATATGTCAGTGTTGTTTTTCAATACATTTGCATTAGCATTAGTCAGGTAAATCAAAATTTTAAATGTACAATAAGAATCTATCTTTGTATTCAATAGTGCTTTGAAAGGACTTGACGATACTCAACAAAGTAAATCCAAGCCTCCTGCTAGGTGGATTGTTGTTAAAGTAAGTTATTTAAACAATATGTTTTCACTTATATTTTAGTACTGTGTAGACTAATTTGTACTGAATGTTGCATATCTAAATTTCATAATGTATTTAGTGTAATAGACAAAAAGGAAGCACTGAGTGTGGGTATTACGTCATGCATTGGATGTTAACTATAATCTTAGGAAATTTCCAGAATAATTGGGAAATGGTAATTTTTAATTCACCAAATTTCATATTATTATGATTACTAATATATTATTAACTTATGTTTTATTATATCATGCAGTATTTCACTGATCCTAGACCATTGGAACCAGAAAGATTGAAGGCGCTTCGTAACCAGTGGGCAAATTACTATTTGAAAGTGAAAAATGAAACTTAGGATGTTTAGACAATTTTGTAATTGTAGTTTATATTTACTTGCTTAATTTACAATTCATGTCTCAACATTAAATATGTTTTAAATTCATAGTAATTAGTAAATTTCTCATTGAATTTTCTGGTAAAAACTGTTTCAAAACAGAATGAAAATTATATGTTGTGTGGTCTGATTTTAAAATTTGCAGGTTATTTTTGGGATTTATTGAAAAAACAGACATCATGTTAAAAAAATTTTTCTAAAACAACATCGGTTTTTAAAAAAACTGATGTGAAATGTTACTTACAACATCAGTTTTCTTAAAAACTGATGTTAAATGTCACTTACCTCACCATTTTTTAACATCGGTTTTTTAAAAAACTAATGTTGTAAGTAACATTTCACATCAGTTTTTTTAAAAACTGATGTGAAATGTCACTTACAACATCAGTTTTTTTAAAAATGGATGTTGATTTATAGATTTATAACTTTTTTTTTTCATAATTCGTATCATATAACATCGCCTATTTAAATAACCGATGTTAAATATCACTTACAACATCAGCTTTTTAAAAAACTGATGTGAAATGTTACTTACAACACCAATTTTTAAAAAACCGATGTCACATGTCACATTTAACATCGGTTATTTAAAAAACCGATGTTAAATGTCACTTACAATATCAGTTTTTTAAAAAACTGATATTGATTTATAGATTTATAATTTTTTTTCCATAATTTGTATCATTTAACATCGCCTATTTAACTAACCGATGTTAAATATCACTTACAACATCAGCTTTTTAAAAAACCGATGTGAAATGTTATTTACAACATCAGTTTTTAAAAAACTGATGTCACATGTCACATTTAACATCGGTTATTTAAAAAATCGATGTTAAATGTCACTTACAACATCAGTTTTTTAAAAACCGATGTTGATTTATAGATTTATAACTTTTTTTTTCATAATTCGTATCATATAACATCGCTTATTTAAATAACCGATGTTGTATTTATTAGTTAACATCGGTTTTGAAAAACCGATGTTAATGATACTACTTTCCACATCGGTACTTTCAACATCAATTAATAACCGATGTTGAAAGTCTTAAATAACCGATGTTAAAACCTTATTTTCTAGTAGTGATCGATTTTTGAGTGAAATTGATGTTAACGTTTTGAAGTTAACATCAGTTTTTATACAAAACCGATGTTAACGTATAAGTTAATATCGATTTTACATAAAACCGATGTTAACATTGAAAATTAATATCAGTTCTGTATAAAAACTGATGTGAATTGTCAACATTCATATCTTTTTTTTGGTGTAATTTTTATTATATAACATCGGTTATTTAAATAGCCGATGTTGTCAATTTTACGTTAACATCGATTTTAAAAAATCGATGTTAACGATAATACTTTCAATATCGATTAAAAATTGATGTAGAAAGTCATAAATAATCAATGTAAAAATCATATTTTCATATAGGGAAATCAAATGTTTTAAGCTTTTCCAAACATGCGGATTAGCAAGCAATTTTTTTTAAAAGGAATCAAGCAATTGTTTCGGTGAATGTTATATTATAGCCATATTTGTTTTGCTAAGAAAAAGCATAATTAGATAATATGAAGTTTAGTAATGTTTAAAAACAATTACAATCCATGAATAACAGGTATTTACATTTTTTTAGTTTAAGCTAGATTAAGTCATGGTGATATAAATTCAAAAAAAAATGTGATCAATGAGAAGAATCCCATTATTCCCATTGTGCAAATGTAAATGAGTACATTATTATTATTATTATTATTATTATTATTATATACATATATATGCACGCGCGCCTCGCGTTGATTCGACCCACTAAGAATGAGTTGGTGGAGGGTTAATAATGGTACTATATGATAACCTTATGCGAACAACATATAGCCAATCTTGTTATATTTGGTAATTGGTGCTGATGTGGTTAATTACGTGTAGTCCACATTTTTTTTTACTTGTACTCCACATTTAGTGTGAACTCCTTTGCTTGAGCAATATAATAATTTTTTTTGGGTTTTATGGTACATTGATACTCTAATAAGAACTACTTTGAATAGTATATATCATCAATTTTTTATTTTGAAAACCCATTTGGCTGTGATTTGTGTTAAGACTAATTAACTCGTCTATTTAATTTTTAAGCATGTTTCCTAGAGAAAGGAAGATGACTGCTTCTGTGTCTTATTATAGTGCAGGGAAAATGTAAAATGTTTCCTCATGCAAGTGATTATCGCTTCGGTTGAAACATTATAGTTCGAAAACTTTCAAAATTAAAAGTAAAATAAAATAAGGAATCCACTGTTGAGATTTTTACTCGCTGTATTCTTTTTCTTTTTCTAATGTTTCAGAGCACAAGAAGACTCTTTAAATCTCCTTACACTACTGTGAACGTGTGTGATTACATGCTCTGTACGTGTTTATCATTAGCTTGTTGCTTACTCACTATAAAATAATTAAGGAGTATTTCATAGAAATTAGTATAAGAGAAGAGAAGTGATATGAAGGTACGTAGTAGTGTTTATAGGTATGAGAGAATTTCAGTTATGAATATGTAACATAGATTTTTGGAATAGAATTAGCCAACTTATTGAATATAAGAATAATATATATGAAGTTTGACGTGTATAATACAGGCTATCAAGTTAAAAGCGTGTCCTGCAATTTGAGAGACACAAAAATTTCGAATTTCCTTATTGGATAAACTTTTTATTGGAGTTTTTATAAATAGAAGGCAAGCATATAGATAAGATTAAAAAAAAGAACATAAAATGGTCGATTTTTATTAAAACCAGTACCATAAAAATTGAGACTAGCTACCAGTTTAATCTCTAATAGACATGTGTCAGTTCGCATGCATATATCTAGTTTCATAAGTTTTTAGTTCACCAATCAAACTTGTCAGTTTGATCCGTTAGACGAATTAGGATAGTTTTTACGTCACACAATGATTTGTTTAGTTCTAAATTTGGTAATTACTTACTTAAGCTTGTATTATCATGTTACTTCGATTATAAGGTCAGGTTTAGATTCAGCGAATTAATTGGTCCGAACAAAATTAAAGACTACAACAAAATGAAAACATTACTTGTTCTGCAAACACTCCAAATTAATTACAGTAATATCTAAGGAATATGTAATTATATTAAGCATCTGTTTATTTTATTTAGAAGATATATTTTATTAATTTAGGGTTTTATAAATTTAAACATGATTGTATAATTCAAAAATATATACATATTTTACAAGACAGGGTTATAAACGAAACGACGCAAGTACATAATTAATTCTTTTACAAAATTTTAAAAATAAACAAAATGAAAGTACGTATTGTAGTATTTATAATTAAGATTATCTTTTTTATTTTTGTAACATAAAAAAAGAAAGTAATGACAGTACGAGTCCGATTTGAATATTGAGAAAACAACCACATTTTTTTTACAGCAAAGAGAACTATACATTTTTAGACAACCACATTAAAATTCAGTTAGAAAAGTTTTGTCTTCCTTAATAAAATTGACCCTATTCAACTCAAACAAATTGGGCAAACTTAAGCAGATATGTTTACATTGGTGAAAAGGAATGGAATAGAGAAAGACAACATATCATGGGGATGTTATGCTCCCATATCCTATTATATTTGTTTACCTTGGTTTTTCTTTCTCCTCCTTTTCATATAAAATGAAATTAATTTTAATTTAAACATTTCATCATAACATGACTAAAAATAACTAAAAATGGAAGTTTTATTCCATTAATTTTCTTTTCACTCTAGTATTTTATTTTATTCACTCCATCATAACATGACTAAAACATTTCATTCATTTGTTCTTATCGATATAGCCTAATACTTACAAAATTAAAAAAATTCAAAGGATAAGGTGAGTTTAAAAATAAACATCAAAAGCCACCCCGTTTGAATGGCCAGCCTCTGACTCACTCGCCTCAAACAGACTGGTAAAAATTTACGACAAAAACAACTCTAATTTTATATTTCGTTACGGCTTTGACAATTAGTTGTTTCTGTAATTGTATTTTTAAGAATAAAAACAAAGTTCCCTAAAAAAAAAAGTTAAGGTTCAACATTCGAGTCTCTAAATCAAAATTTGCACTTCGATCTCCGATTTACACATAAAGAGAACTCAAGTTGCAGTTTATTTTCCTGGCTAAGCTTTAGAAATCACTGATTCTGTTGAACATCAGAACCGATGTTATAAAATTTGGATAATATACACAACACAAGGCCTTAAGCTTTAATTTTTTTGTCTATCATTGTAAAAAACAATGAACTAGTTAAAAAATTATTTAATATCAGGTTTTTACGTTTCTTTACCGCCTAAATGGCAATCAACTTAGTAATAATATGTTTGGTTTTAAAAAATAAAGTGAAAGGAAAAATGAATAAAAAATGTAATGATTTTTTAAAGTTGTTTGATAGAAAAAAAAAGAGAAAAAAAATAACAATATACATATAAAATAACATAAACACCCTCAAATAAAAAATGAAATTTACAATTAAATTGTAAGTATAAGCATATATTTAGAAGTAGTTAATATTATTATTTTTATTGTGGAAGTCTGTGCATGTTTATATATATATATTGTAAAATTAAAAAAAATACATATACTTTTTTGTAAAATTTGGAAATAATTACACATAGGATCTAGTTGAGCTGTCTTTGAGTATTATAATTTTTTTTGTTATTGTGTTTAATTTTTATGAATAAAAAATAAAAATAAAAAATAAAAATACAGAATATATATATATATATATATATATATATATATATATATATATAAAGATTCAAACTCAAAATCTTAGGTTAAAATTGAATATCCTGATGTCAATTAATTTACACTATCAACAATAAGTGATAACATGATTTATATTTAAGAATTAAAATAAATACATGTAAATTACCAATTCTTGATTTAAGTGTTTTTCAACAAAAATAACAAGTAACTTTATAGAATTTTTCTCATTAATCGAGTCTCTTTGAGTTCTTAATAAGTAATTCAATATATTAAAAACTATAACTTTTTTATAGTAATATTAACCTAAAATAATTTTCATTTTCTCCTAATTAATTACTCAACATTAACATTTACTCATTTAAATTTATGTTATCTTATCTAACAATTTTTAATTATATCATATAAAATGAAATCCACTATTAACAAATCATTAATATAATTATTTTATAATATTAACTAATTATTGAAACATAAAATTTCAATACATTGTACTAATTCTCATATGAAAAAAATGTGTTAAAATTATCATAAGACAATGATTTTGAGTCAGGTCTAGGACGAACTATGCAAGCTTTTTTTTTTTCTAAGATATCATAGTCCACACTCAATAAGTCATGAGAGAGACACTTTTGAGTAGGAGCAATGCGTACACTTGCACGTGGGAAATCAACAAAACTGTCAGAGTATGTAATAATTAATAAACATACTAGTCAACTGTCTGGGATTTATATTCTCTTCACACTTTTTCTTTATTATACTAAATAAATATTAAATTATTTATGTTTCAAGACTTTCTTCTGCTCACATTTTAACTTTTAAGGGTGAAAGCGTTAAAATATTTAATCATTAAAATTTGTAAGTAAATAACAGATTATAATATTTTTCTTAAAAATGATTTCATATAAAAACTTACAGTTCGAGATAAACAAGTTAATAGTATATGTCCTAATAATATATTTTTTTTATATAATCTTATTCTTTAATAAAATTTGTATGATGAATTTATTTATTTTTACGTTAATTATCTTTAAAATCACATCTGTAATAATTTTTATTATTTCATAATTTTTATATTAACATTACATAAAAATTAAATACAAATAGCAACAATTAAAAATTATATCTATAATAAAGGGAGAGATCACCTTACACCAACTCTCCATACTCATCATTCTTTTATTTTGGATTTAACGGATAACATTAATAATTCATTACGATGGTTAGATTTCAAAAAAATAATAAAGAAGATGAAAAACAATTTTTTTAAAAAATACTTTTAGTATAAGTTAATTCCTCCTTTTATATATATAGATATAGATAAGATTTATTAATATACTCCAACTAAAAATAAGGGAATACATTCACAATCTTATCTATATATAGATATAGATAAGATTTATTAGCAAATGTACAATTTAATTTTTTTTTTCAATTTTAAATGTGCAACATGTACTTTATCCACCAGAAAATGAACATGAGTCTCTCTGCTCTAGCTTCTGGGTAGCTTTTTCTGGGCTAAAGACTTAAGTCAAATCTGATTTCTGAATTTTGAAAAATAAGGATATCGTTTATATATACTGTGTGCGGATGCATGAGTATGAGTAGGTGTAAATGTGCAACAGTCTACTATAAGAAAGAATCGCGTTTACTTTGTTGACCATAAATAAAGACCAGAAATTTTCACATCCATTTATTATTTAAATATTACAAATCAAAATCAAAATCAAATCTAATTAATTAATTAATATATATATATATATATATATATATATATATATAACTTTTATATAGAGAATGACGCTCATAATAATCTTATACAATTCGATCAAAATTATTTTTATTAAAGAATAATCGTTAAAGGTCTTGATGCACTTAAAGTTGATATACGGTCCTGCTATCTTCCTGTTCCTGTCCACGTATTGTCATGCTTGCTTTATATAAAAGCGTAGGTTTTTAGTTCTTTAAATTAGGGTTATAATTATTTTTGTCTCCTAATTTAAAATATTTTTTTTTTAATTCCTCTACTCGTATGCCAATATAGTGCTGCTTATAAATAGAAACGAAAAAAAAATAACGCAATAACCTTTTTTTCTTGTGGTGTTTGTTTACTAGGCCTTTGGATCCTTTTTCCACTAAAAGATAAATACACCCATACAACGTGTCACTGCTTGTGATTGTCATAACTCATAACTACATATTTTGATATGCTTTACTTATTTTATTAGCGAGTAATTTGTTCTTCACATAATTATCTAGTTCTTTAATATTAATAGTTTTTAATTTGCACCAAATAATAATAATTTTTTTTATCAAATGTCAAGATGTAGTACTTCATTTTCTACCACGAAAAAATTCAGTCTTGAAGTTTTGATGCTAAACTTGTTTATGGCATCATAAAAAAATAGTGAACATGTCTATTGCTTGATGGTACACGTATATATAACAAGTAGTGTGTTTATCACACGTATATATAGTTACTGTGTGAGAGGTAATGAGGTATTATTAATAAAAATATCTTTGATACACACTTTCAATTATTTCATAGAGTTATTTATTGTGTACTTTTTTTTATCATGGCATCATATGATGTTTCCATCATATTTGATAATAATTAATTTTTATCAAAAAATTTGATTAATCACTTTTAATAAAATTTTATTTTCCAACCATGTATTTATATAAGATTCAAACTTAATATTATTTAAGAAGATTCAACTCAATATTAGTAATCAATTACTTGTTGATACCGATAATTTAATTAACCTTGATGTATTTTTGTTTTTAAAATCAAGCCCTAATTTGGTGTAGTTGGAAAGAATTTATAGTCGTTCTTTATTATTTTTTAAAGGAATTGTTCTTTATTGTTAATCATTATACTTGAAAGGGTACGATGAAACTCTATCAACCAAACTCCAAATATAGTAAGTACCAAAACTATACTAATATAATAGCCCCGTTTTAATTAGAAAAATTCATGTAGTTGAAAGGGTAGGAGCAAATTACGCAAGATTTTCCAACTTGTGGTCGCAATCCACTCTCCACCTACCACTGCGATATTGCGTAGTTGTTGGCTTCTGGTGAAGGTGGGGCAGTAGTTGTAACAGGACTATGAGGTTTTTTTGTAACGGCTCACTGATAATGTTTTTTTCTTTTTCTTTAACTAAAGCTAACTAGTTTAATTAATCTCGTCACCATGATCTCATATTCAAAGGACAAAAATAGAAAAGAAACGACTTCTTCAATGTTCAATCAACTTATGTTTTTTCTTTTTCTTTACTTTAATAAAAATCGAATTATGATGACACTTCAAATGGTTCGCATGCATGTTACACTAATATTTTAATTGCCAAGTAATTATGTGTTGTCATATTAATTAAAATCAAATAATTTACAATTAAAGCATAATAATCATTTCAATACTTTTTTTAATTTATATCTTTAATCATTTGAATACTTTTAAATTCTAATAACTAATGCGTAAATTACTATAGTATGTATTTTTTTTCTATAAAATTATGTTATTAATTAATATATAAAAATTGAACTCATTTTTATTGAAAATAATGCGTGCAAATAATGACAAGTATCAGATAGAATATATGCATGCATAATTTAAATAAAAACTCAAAATTTTTAAATTTCCAAATTATAAATTAAAAACTCATATATTAGAATATAGATATTACTTACCATGGCTCACCAACCTTTTAATTTATTACGTGAGTAGTAGTCACATTCACACCAGCTACAACCGCTTCACTTCCCACCTTTTTAGCTCCTATTACTCGTATCCGAATGAAAAGAAAGAACTAAAGTTTTTCAATTGGTTGGTTACACATTGTCTTATATCCAATTACGTTCCTTATTTGTGAAGAAGGATCTCACCTCTTTCACACGGTGCACCTCGATCATCTTTGTGGTCGACATTGTTTTAGTTGGCAACAATATGTTATTGAAAGCAATGGAATTGATGAGAATTGGTGTCAAAGGTGAAACATTTTGTTTAAGTTTCCTTCCTTTTTAGAATATAAAGGTTTAGAGTAGGTTGTTGCCCCGTTAAGTCAACCCTCGAACGAACAAGCTGTGAAACTTACTACAAAAGTAACGAAAATATAAAGTGATCGAGTTGAAAAACCTTTCCAATTCCAACTTGTAAATATATACTATTTTTTTTTTTACTATGAAAATCTTATATTTTATACACATAACCAGCAAATGATTCTAATGGGTGTTTTTAGAATTTAGAGATATTAATTAAATGGAATCATCTTGACTTACTCGTATTGTTCTAAAAGTGATGAGTTAACTCTACCGAGCTAGTTCACTCTTTGGGTGAGCCAAAATGTACATTAAGTGGGTCAATGTATCAGAACATTACATATTAGTGAATTAAATGGATTGAGTCGAGCTAATTCGTTAATTTTTTTTTAAAAAAAAGAAAAATCATATAAAAATGTAAAAAAAAAAAATCAAAAACATAAATACAACAAACTCAGGAATATATTATTTCAAAACAGCAAACTCAATGAATAAGAAAATAAAAATATCAAAGAAAATTTAAAACCAAAAAAGGAAAGAAAAACTAAATTAAAAAACTTTTAGCAGAATAAAAATGGGATAACACCATTTGACTCGACTCATTTGAATTGACTCACCTTAACCCCCGATTAAGTGAGCCAAACTAAATCAGTTCATAAAAAAGTAATTTGACATATTTTTTTAACTTATTTTGCTCGTGAGTTAAGTTGGATTAGGGTGAATTATATAAACTAGAACTCACTTTGACACTTCTACTATAAATATCTCAAAGAAGATTAATCTTTGGAAAAATAATCGTTGTCATGTCATGTGTATATACACACATATTAGTACAACATATACTGAGTTATACAACATCTTATTCGCTGCCTAAGCTCAACTCAAAAGTTTCTACATTAAAATACAATAACAACCGATTATTAATAGTGTTTATTAAGTTTTATATATACAGTAATTGAATATCAATGTTGAAAATTAATAAATAACAACGTTTGTTCATTAAAAAATCTTACAAGTAGAAGCAGTTAAGAAATTTTGTTAAGAATTTCTAAGTATAACAAATCTTGTAAAAAAAAATTAAAATTGAAAAATGCGTCAACAATCAACATTTTACATTGGTTATACAAAGAATTCATCTAAAACGTATTCAGTAAGTTTGGTAAGGCACTTAAAAAAACTTATAAATTTCTTTAACTAGATTATAAGTTAGTTTGACCAATTAATTTTAGATTGATTCTTTGTACAACTATTATAGAAAATTTTAAAAGTTGAAAGAAGGTATACATTCTATATTTATTGTTTTAAATTTGATCTAGTAAATATATATTTTGTATCAATATCTTGGTATAATTGATATAAAAAAGTATCTTCCATAGCATGTAGAATATATACTCTAATATTAAAAAAAAACATATTGCGTACTATCTCACATGCTATAACAATTTTCAATGAACCGTGGTAAATATTTAATTAGTATTCAAAGTTTTTTTAGTTATATTAAATATCAATTGTTTAATTTTGTTCTTGTAATTTGTTTCTTCAATATATTTGTGATCAATTGTAATGCTGATATTTGGATGGAACCCGATCGACAAAATAAACTCCACGTTTCTTGGACTTTGAAGAAGCTTGGAGCACCACTTTTGGGGGAAAACTTCCATGTGGCTGTAATATTCAGTCTTTAATTTAAGCTTTCAATTTTCGTAATAATTTTCCATTCCAGCATTCATATTCTTGATTGGTGAAGTATGTAAAAACAAGTTTGGAATCTTTAATATTTATTGAAGTTTGGAGTTTTCTTGTTTTAGGTTGGCTGTGAATTGTGATCGTAGTGTTTTTTTTTTCGGATGAGACACTCCATATATGCATGGTTTTGGAAAAGGAAACTAAGACAACTGATATAGGGTAGAGTTGCTCGTATTATAAAACTGTAGACTGGGGAGGCCATTTTACTAAGATGGTATGTATATATAATTTATAAGTTAATTTCATGGTATAAGTTAATTTTCTGAAATTTGATTTTGGTTTTGTAAAAATAATTTCTAACAGATTATCGCTCATAAAAAAATGTGGCATTTTTTAATCATAAAAAAGTATAAATACAAAAATTCGAGTCCATTTTATATTATGTAGGTAATTTTTTAAAGAAAAATATACTAGTTTAATGATTTTTTTTTAAAAGATACCATTTTAATAAAAACAGCTGGCCGGAGAAATTCTCAACTTATTGAAAGAGAACATGTAATAAAGGTGTGATTCATAATAGAGTTTGTGAATTTGACAGGACAACTATTAAAAAAAAAACAATGAAAAGAGACGAAAAGGGATTTTAGGAACCATTTTGTCATTTTATTCATTTTAGGAACCAATTTAATCGCTCGTCACAATTTCAAAGACTGCGTTGATTAATGATGTACAATTTTAAGGAACATTTGGAATTTTATTAATTTTAACGATTAATTTAGTATAATTAATCATTACAATTTCAGAGAATAAATTGCTAATTCACCTTTACTATATTTATAACTCTCTTCTCTTTATAGATAGATGTATTTATCTTTTGGATGTGAAAGGGTTATTTCATTATTCAAAGAATATTTTTTGTAATATCTATGTAAATTGTTTCTATTTAGAGTGCTACGGGTACAATGTACATAGTTATGGATTGAGTGGCATTGATTCAACGCGTGAAGACGATGAATAATAAAAAATATAAGGAGTGAAGAAGTAGGATAGGTAAACTCGCAGGTCTCAAATGGTGGATGTGATCACGTGGGTGGGCTGGCTCAGTCAATATATCGTCCACTTTGGCGACAGCAATAATTTCATCTAAGAACTAATAATAAATCCTAAAAAAAATACTGAGATGTGGTCATAATATAAAATAAAGAAGAAATATAAGGCTATATTAAAAACAACTAAGAAACTCACACCATAACCATAATCGTTTTATTTGGTGCGAACCTGTTCCCTCCAGGGTGTCCCCAAGGTAACCAAGTTTATTTAAGGAATTCATCATTTTCAATAAATGTTTTCTACATATATGTGTCGTGGATGAAACTCATAATTACATGTTCTACATATTAAAAAGATAAACTTATTTATTAATCATTATACCATGTTGTTATTTATATTAGAATTGTTTAAAAGTAATACTTAAATAAATGTAATTTAGTTTAAGCTAAAACATGTTTTTGATCTCATAAAATTTAAAATGTTAGGATTTTATTCTTCCAAAAAATTTAGTATTTTTTTATTGTAAAATTAAAATATGTTAAATTTTGACTTAGAACTATAATTAATGATTCTTTATATCATTCATGTATATAAATGATATAAATATATCACTTTTTACATTGATTAGACATAATACTTAATTTGATCATTAAATTTTGTGAAAGTGTTCAATTGGGTTCTGATATTTTTAAAAATTCCAATCATTTCCTCAAATTTTTAAAATGCATCAATGTTGTCCTTTTTACAATTTAGACTAATGGTTGTTAGAAGAAGAATAAACAAAGACAAAAATACTTTTTAATTGCATTTGTCAAAATTGATGGAAGGATAACATTGATATATTTATAAAAAAATTTGAGGACTAATACTTTAATAAAACTTAAGGAATAAATTGAATATTAAACTCATTAATTATATATATTATGCATATAATTAATGTAAAAAGGTCATATACCTTATTCTCAATAAAAAAAGACATATTTTAATTTTATCAGAACTAAAAACATATTAAAAAATTACAATTTTTTTTTTGAATATTTTCAATTAGAACAAAAAAAATATTTTAGGCTTCGGTTTATTTAAAAAAACTATACGAGAATGAGAGATCACCGTAACTTATTTAAGAGTCTTTAATATTATCATACGACAATTTTTTATCCAATATTTAAAGTATCTATATATTTCGAATTAAAAATATTAATTAAATTGAAATAATATACTATAAGTTAATCACGTAATCAATGATATTCAGAAGTATTTAATATAGTATGGATGGTGGGTACCAAATTATTTAAATTTGATTTCAATGTCTATATATATTCCAGAGTCACTGCTTGCGCTGACCATCACCAATTTATTTTCAACTAATGATGTTAAGCACCTACCACAGTTATCCAATTTTGTCAGATCATCGTTCACCTACCATCACTAGTTCGTTTCTATTGTAACCAGCGTATGCCCTTTTTGTTATACACAAAGTGAACAAAAAATTTAATTAATTTAGTTGGTCAAAATTCTATTAGGCATATAACGATTTATATTTTGGGTTTGCACTAAATTCCAACATGCTTGGTAGATATAAAGATTATCTCTAAACTTCAATCTAGGAATTCATATTTTATTAATGTTGTTTTTGACAAATTCAAACAGTAATAGCGGTAATAGCATCGATCTCTTTGCCTTTGGTGTTGCCATTGATCCCAAATATCAAGATGCTTAGTATTGTGCAACCGAGGGATAAATCGAGAAGAGAATTTTATATCAATGAGTCATGAAAAATCACATAAATAAACTTTATTATACCTTAACTTAATACCTTAAGGCTCACACTTATATTCCAATAATCTTTCTTTCAAGTGTGAGTCTCTTTCACATGGTAGTCTTTCTCTCGAGCGGAAGATGCGTCTGGGGGAGTAAACACTGGAGAAATTTACACCAATGGGTCATGAGCAACCATATAAGTAAACCTGATACCGCACTTTAATTCAAAATCTTAAGGCTCAGGTTTATGGGTCTTTTTCTTCATTTATATGGTATTCAATTAACCTTCTCATTCCTACTCAATGCGAGACCTCACCTCACACTTGTACTCCAACAATCTTCCCCTCAACTGTGAATCTCACCCACATGGTAGCCTCTCCCTCGAGCAGAAGCCATTTTCATCCATGAGTATTTCCATGGTGGCCTTTAGAGCTTAATCATGGTTGCCACAGCTCATCTAGTCATTGTTGCCAACATGCTTTAGTACCTTGCACTGCCACAACACCAATGGGACCCATTGCCTGGCCTCTATGCATGAACTCACCTACCAAGAAGACTTTCGATACTAGGGATCTCCAAGCCAAGGATCTATCACCACCATTTTGCTCATCTGAGCAAGTCACCAAGTTGAATCATTGACTCTAATATTAATTGTTGAAGTACAAGTGTAAGGTAAAATCTCACATCATGTAGGAGTAAGATGATGTTAGAGTACAAATATGAGGTAAAGTCTCACATCATGTAGGAAAGAAAAGATTGAGCATCATATAAGTGAGGAGAAAACCCATAAACTCGAGCCTTAAAGTTTTAGGTTACGGTGTAGTGTTAGTTTTACCTATATGATTTCTTATGACTCATTGGTGTAAATTTCTCTAGTTTATCCCCCTCGATTGCACAACAATTGGTATCAAAATTGATGGTTTGACTTTGTAACCGACTCAAACAAGTAAGATGGTGGTGACAAATCCATTAACATGGAAATCCTTTGTATCAAAAGTCTTCTTGGTGGATAAGTCCATGTATGGAGGTCAAGCAGCGGGTCCCACAGGTGTTATGATGCAAAGTACTAGAGTATAAGTAAGGAGAAAACTCATAAACTTAAACCTTAAGATTTTGAATTAAGGTGTAGTGTTAGGTTCACTTACATGGTGTGTAAAATCTCTCATGTGTTTATTCCTCTTGATTCCCAATAGTTGACAATTATTGATGTAGATTTTTTTTTATTTTTAAAAAGAGGTATTAATAATATATTATCCTCTTTCCCACCGGTTATAACATAAAATTTTAAAAATTACTACAAGTGAAAACTTTTATTATTATTTTTTCTTATATCCTGAAGGATTAAAGCATTTCATGCACACGCACAAAATAGAAGTTTAACTTTGACTAATATATATTTTTCAGTTTAATTTTATACATGTATGAAAATTTACACCGTTAATAAATAAGAAATGACCGAAATATTTTTTAAATGATTATTATAAAATTTACTAAATTTATCATATATAAAAATTTGTGATTGAATAATAATATAAAAATAAAATTATATTATTAATATATATATTCTTTAATATATTTTTTTTACATTATCATCTAATTTTATGTTGTTTATGAACTAATATAACAATTAAGGAGAGTATAATTCTTTTATATATATTTTGAGTGCTTAGTTGATACTTTCTGTAGGATCTTGTCCCTCGTCAATGAATGCCTATTGCTTTGGACTATATTAAATTAGTTTGGTTTATTTATATATACGTACGTTTGATATAAACTAAATTAATAAACTTCGATAATCTTATAATTTGGATATAAATTTCTTGATTTGAAACTTGATTACTCCCTAACTTTGCTTACTGCACACTTAAGCCTTTTATTTTAATTTTACTAACATACACTATGACGTTGTCTTGACTTAAAGAGTTGATTATTTGAACTAATCTAAATCCTCTATTTGTTTATACATATTACGAGGAAGAATAGCATTCTCATCATTCATATATATATATATATATATATATATATATATATATATATATATATATATATATAAAATACGACTCCTGTGAGAATACGTTTTTATGCAAGAATATGAAAATAATTAATAATAATTATTAAATTATGATTAAAAATAATAGATAATTGAGATTAAAATATTTAAAAATCAAAATATAATATAATTATTAAATCTCTAAAAGATTCATCAAACAAATCACGTCCTAAAATATCTTAATTATCGTTGACCTATCACTATCATCATGACTGTCACTACCTCTGTCGGCATGATCATTGCTATTGTCATCACCATCACTGTCATGACCGTCATCGTCGTCATCACTGTCGTTGCCACCACCGCCAATGACAATGGTGACAACAACAATCATGGGGACAACGATGGTGACAGTTGATGATGGTGGTGGCGACAACGACAATCATGATGGTTATTGCAACGGTAGTCATGGTGGTGGCAACGACGGTGACGAAGGTCATGACAGCAAAGGTGACCTCAAATGTCATTACATGAAACACTAAGATTTTAACACGGAAAGATCCATTTTTAGTCCCTTTAAAACTCTTGAATTATTTTAACTAATGAAAATATGTATAACTTTTTTTTTTAATGCAAGCGTGTCATATAAACTTCACTCATAAAAGGTCCTCAAGTCCTAAAACATAAAAGTACATGTGCCCCAAGACACTACATCATCAAACATCATAAACAAATTTCCAAACAAAACTCAAGGGTTTCATTCATGAAATAAATACAGCATAGATCCATGAAGATATATAAACCCTAAACTAGTCCCTATTAAGACAAAACATAAATAAATGATGAAGGGTCGAATTTCGCCCCTAAGTCCACCACTAAGTCTACATCAACCACAAGTGACATACTCCTCAGAGGCTACATCATAATCTATTCCCGTATCAAATGACACGATCATCATAATTTAACAGAAAACCCAAAGATAAACTCATTTTAGAAGAAAATAACATATAAAAGAAATATAAGATCAAGATGTTAAGAAGAGATATAGAAATTCTCCATTTTTTCAATAGTCATGTACTAATACAACTCCTCAAGTAACTCATCATTCTTAAGTCACAATTATCAATGCACATGTCTAACTATCATGTTATGTCATGTTGGCTTTTTACTCCTAGAAGATTTTACCTTTTGAGTGATTAACCCAAGTGCATCTCTTAACATAGTTGCATGTTATGATCTGACCATTCGGGGAGACTTGAATTAACCCTGCGAAAGAAGTGTGGTTTTATCAAAAATGGATGAACGTGGGCAGTGGCTTATCTTAGTAAGACTTACAAAGACCTTAACCTATCTAGGAATTTGTCAACCCATCCATTCTATAGGCTCATTCGACGTTAGCTACCACCACAACCTCCAACACTAGGTTGAGGATCGTCCTAGCACCACCAACTTACTTACCTACTGACATGCAATGTCATTCATCAATACATGTATGTTATGATTATTCAAATCAATATCATACGCCATCACAAATTCATTCACCAATCTCAACATCATAAGAGGTTATAACATCATAGATTCATCATTCATACGTTCATCACACTCATAAACCCACATATAGTTCAATAAGCATGACAAGACATTCCAACACCTTGAATTCTTGCAAACAACTCACCAAAAACTCATATGAATGTGAATCTCATAATCTTAACATAAAGTTAACTCTAATGATAAAATAACATCATCTCAACTGCATCTCATATCATAAATTCTCAAAATAGTAAAACCATGCAAGGAAAACAAACATTAATCACATCCATATTAAAAATGGTCGTTGGACTCAAGATTGACTACTGGACTCGAAATTGGTCATTGGATTCAAAATGGTCACTAAACGTGAAAATGGTCACTAGACATTGGATGTGACACTGGGCATGAAAATAGTCATTAGACGTTGGACACAACACTGGACGCGAAAATAGTCATTGGATGCGAATTCTACAGAATTTAAAAATTTCTGCAAAATTACCTCTCAAGGCTTCCAAATCATCCCAAAATAAACTCAAACTATTTCTCATCAATTCCAAATACATAAACAACATCAAAACACTTCACAAATAAGAACTTTTAACCAATATTCATCAAATAAACAGCAACCCAAATTTAAAACTCAACCCCAAATGCTCAAACTTCCATTTTTAACAACATAATTCATTTTTCAGCAACCTTAAAAACAATTCACAACAACCTAAGCATAAAAAAGGATAAAGTTTCCCTTACCTATCAAACCCAAGAAACTTGCTTTGAGGTGAAGAAAAGGAAGATAAGAGGGAACTTTGGATTCAAGGAGGAAGTTTTCTTTAACTCCACTAGTAATTCAAACTACAAGGACATTATCCATACCCAAAACCAACCCAAAGTCAGATTCAAACCCAAAAACTAAGCCTTTTCCAGGGAGCCCACATGGGTGCCTTTGGAAAAAAAGAAAATGGAATATAAAAGGGGGAGGAGAGGTATTTACCACACAAAGGGACAACCAATGGACACCAAATAGAGGAGAAAAAGACCTGCTTTGAGCAAGAAAACCAAGTTCTCAACTCTTCAAGGAATGCGTTTTCTTGGAGAGAAAGAAGAGAGCAAAATGAGAGCTTTTGTGTAGATTTTTTAAAGTTGAATGAGAGTTTATGACTCTTGTAATTTCTCTTTTTCACACCTAAATCTTGCAATACACAAAAGCCCAAAATACTAAAACTCACTAACCACGTACGCGCATATAATCAAATCACCAAATTTATTAATGCATTCAAGTACTTAAACTAAATTTAATTTCTCTTATTATTTAATTAAATCACTTGAACAAACAAATTACAAAAACACAATGTTACATGTGGTGGCGGTTGATGATGGCAACGACAATTAAATTTTAATTTAAAATTTTAAATATTTTAATCTCAATCCTTTATTATTTTTAATCTTGATTTGATGGTTGTCATTAGTTGTTCTTAGTTTCTCACATAAGATAGTGTTCTCACTAATAAACGATTGATATTAAAATATTTAAAATTTCAAATTAAAATTTAATATATCGTCAAATCTAAAAAAGAAAAAACATAATTCCCGCCACCATTATGACCTTCTTCATCATCGTTATCATCATCATGACCACCGTTGTAGCCATCACCATGATTGTTAATGTTGTCACCACCATCGCCATCAACTGTCACTGTCGCCGCCTCCATGTTCATCATCGTCATCACTACCACCATCGACGATGACGACAGTGGTGGTGGCAACAACGACAACGACAACAGTCATGATGGTGGAGGTGGTGATAGTCGTGGTGATGACAATAATGACGATGACAACAATCATGTTGGCGAAGGTGATGACAATCATGGTGATGATGGTAGTAATAGGTTAACGAGAATTGAGATATTTTAAGATATAATTTGATTGATGAATCTTTTAGATATTTAATAATTATATTAGATTTTAATTTAAATTTCTAAATATTTTAATCTCAATTGTTTATTATTATTAATCATAATCTAATTATTATTATTATTAATTATTCTTATCGTAAGAAAGTGTTTACATGATATATATACTCTTGCATGTATTTTTAGGAAAAATTTGATCTAAAATTGTGATGGTGTGATTGAGAGCTGTTGCTACTGTTGTGTTTGATGAAGGATGGGCAAAGAAAGAAACTTTTGTTGGAGTTGGTAATGGGTTATTTGGTTGGAGAGAAGGGAAAAGATAAGAAATATTTAAATTAAAATAAAGAGATAAAGATATGAGTTTCACATACAAATTTAAAAGTTTCTTCTCATTTTTTCCTTGTCTGATCTCTATCAAATCAAGGATAAAGGTGATTGAAGCTGGAAACAAATTGAAAATTGTGAGGTCCACAAATAACTTCTATTTTTTTGGATACCAATGGTGAATGAGTGATCATGTGTAAGGATATACACTAATGACAACTTGGTAGTGGATATGTGTGTTTTGAAATTAAAAACACACACAATTGTAACTTTATGCTTTTTTTAAAATATTCCCTTCCCTTTCATTCAAACCAAATAATTTTACTATTTTACTTTTATCATATTTATCTTCAACCAAATAATTAACATTCAATTTTATTTCTACTCTATTTTTTCCTTTTTTTCATATGATCTCTTCTATTCCTTAAAAAAAAAAGAGTGAACTATTCTATTTTCATACACTATTTCTATCTTCATAATCAAAGAGAGCCTAAATCTCTTGGTACTCTTCTCCGGTAAACTTGCAATTGATGATTATATAGCTGAAAATTAAAATATTTAGAGAGCAATGTATCTTGTTGGATGTTAGTATGATGTTCCGTGAAGGTTTGTTTTTGTTTTCATATTCCGAAATGACTGCGAAATTGATTCTTTAATTCAACGTACGTTAATGACTATTTTGGCATGCGGATAACAAGTGCATATATGGCAAGTCTTGTGTGATATGGGGAGAAAGTATTTTAAAGATTTAAAATATTGATCTAAATTTCTTTCATCTAAAGCGTGTTCAATTGACATCAAGTTTAATTTGTTTCCTCATTTTTTTTTTGTCATTTAGCATCTTTTTAAGACATTATAGTATACTTCCCATTTTAGTTCTCGTTTTTACATCACCCTGGATTTGATTTTGTTTTGAACCAAATAACTGGTAAACATTGCAGTGTTAAAATAGAATGTGCAATTTTTTCTTTAAAAAAAATGTTCCGTTTATGTAAATGGATTCCGCTCCTTTAGAATAAGGAAAATGCTTAAAATACTTGTATACAATAATAGAGTGCAGTTATAGTTACTAATTTAAATATCAACATTTGAGTTGATCTGCACTCATGATGAAACAATAAATTGGAATTTTTTATATACAAGTATTATAAAATATAAACACATGTTAAAAAAATTAATTTCATTAAAATGTATATATTTCATACTCAAAAATGCATACAAAAGCAAAATATTACCAAATATTACATGTGAATAGATGTTTAATGTTTTGGATCGGTCATAATTACGCACTTAATTTATGATTCAATGAGTTAGGGACTAAAGACAAAAAAAGAGTCAATTTATTTAAATTTATTTGTTAAAAAAAAATAAAAATAAGTATTTTTCTATGTTTTTAGTGTATTTATCTAAAATTCTTTTAAAAAAAAAAACTGACAAGATTAAAGTTTTTTTGCCCCGTCAGTCAGTGAACCTAGTGTCTTCACCCCTATAATAGTCCTTAGGATCATGTCTACTTTGTCAATCAAAGTGGCACTACCTCATTCAACGAAAAATCCACTATCCTTTTTATCTTTGTCTATTTTTTGTATTGACAAATTTTAATTTTTAGTTTGTTAGCAAGAGGAATTACTCAATCAATCAATAATTTTTTGTTAGTAGAAGGGATTGAACCTACAACCTTCTCTTTTTATCTTTCTCTATATGTTTAATACTATGATCACCTATTTCTGTAAATCTATCATTCTCATCTTTACTTTTAAATTGAATTTGAATATTTTTTTAAAAAATATATTAAGTAGTTAAAAGTAACTTGTATCGCAATTTAAATTATTTATTATAAATCTAAAATATAATTTATAAGTTTAAAAATATTTTCTATTATTAATTTTAGTTATAAAATAATTTATTTATTCAATAATATTTATTTCTTATATATTTTACTTATATAAAAATAATATTGAATATGTACATTGTATAAGTTATAATACTAGTTGATTAGGTAACATGATAGGAAATTCCTATCGAACTCAGTATATTTTGCAGCAAAGAAAAGACAAAAACAACAACAAAGGGCTAAAGCCCCCAAGCTAGAGAAACTGTGTGAGCTCCAATTACAATTTAAATAAAACCCTACTATTCCCAATATTCCTTTATTCTCTTATATAATAGATTCCACTATGAAACTAACATGGTGTAGGTTGGTAAATAATCTTGTGCCTTTAAGTATAGGATCTTATGTTAGATTCTTGATTCTTACATATTAAATTAATCTCAGGATTAATTATTGGCTTTTGACCATGAATACAAGAGTATAATAGATTTGACCATCTTCTTTCTCCCGTAACTAAGCATAAGGAGGAGTTAAGGCCCTCTATGTTTGGGCCTTTAATAGGCTTCTCTCTATTGGACCGCTGCTTGAGACCCATAGGACTCGGGTTCCTATCATAACACATAAAAGTTATAATCAGGATGAACAGTATTAATAAGTATCCTATGCATTTTACAATTTATTGGGTAAATATTTAAAATATAAATTAAAAATATTTATAAGGAAAAACATTGACAAGCAAAAGAAAAATAAACGTAATTTATTTAAATAAATAAGTAAAAATATGTAAATAACTTTAATTTACGAGGACAATGATAAAATTAAAAAGAACTACTTTGATAGCATGAATAATTAGAGTTTGAAGCCTATGGTGCATATTAATGGTGTGTTTTTAGGAGCTGTACATTCCATGGAAAGGCACCAAATGCCATGGCCTCCCATGATGGGGAAGAACGTAGAGTTTTGAACATTAGAGAGATGAATGAGGAGTAATATAGTAATACACTCCCTAATACAGTTTTTTTTCCATACATATTCTCTTGTTCAAAATGTATTCAAAACTATAAAATTATGAATAAACTTCATTAAGTAAGAGTAAGACCTACAAAATTTAATGATTTCCAACAAATTTTAGATAATAGTAGAGAGTGTGTAGGCATTATTCCCGAAGAATTTGATAGCATAAGTGACTTGTTGCAGCAGCTTGGATTCAACACCTCCAGTTTTAAAAAAAATGCTGGGATAAGACCTTTGGTCTTCCTTCCAGATTGGAGATGGTTAAAGACTGACAAGGATTCTTTAAATTTTAATAAGGACAGATTTGACAATATTTTTGGTCCGAAGCATTTGTTGGAAGCTAGAATCAAAGGTAATAGCAATTGGACCTTTATTCAAAGTAACTTCATTATTGAGAGACTGAGAGAGGTACATTAGATAATGTGATTATTGATCGGGAGGGCTGTGCCAAAAAAAAAATTATAAGGTGGAGTTGGTTAACTTTATGCTCCCAAAAGAAAAAGTAGGATTGGAATTTTTTTTATTTAATATTGATTCGGAGAAAAATTACAATAGAAATAAGATCGATCGAAGAAAAAGTGAGACCTAAAGTAAAAATTGAAAAAAATCTTTTATATTTTAAAAACGAGAGTGATATATGAAACCTTTTAGTCAATGTGTGAGACTTTTACTTTAAAAATTAATAATAGATACTTTTTTATTAGTGAGCTTCAAATTTAAATTTTAATTACTTTATCCTTAGACTAATTCTTTTGGTAGAGATTTTCTTAGACTTACTTTGATGAAGTTTAGCTTTCCATTTTCTCTTAATTATTGGTGATGCCAATCTATACTCTTTGTGGTAAGATTATGATAAGTAACTTGATTGATGAATTTCGCTTTATGTTTTCATGTTCTTGAGACATGTTTAATGATGGGAAAGGAGGTTGAATATTTTTTTTATGATGATCATATTCACAATCACACCTTTACGTTCCATATAAAGGACTGGATAAGCGGATAACTATATATATGCAGGGGTTAGATTTTTCTCGAGATTGGAACATCATTTAGCTAAGAATGACTCTCATTTCATGCTTTGGGAAAATTGTCCCTCTAGTATTCACCTTAATTTACTGTCTGTTTAGATTTGGTATAGTTTATATCAGGGAGTAGAATGTTTTGTTTGTTTTATATCTACAACATTAAAAAATGGTATTTTGAATATAATTATTCTAAGAAATCTAATATTTGAAGAGAAAACAAAAGAATATTTTAACTTGTAAATTAGAAAATTCGCTACTATATCATAAATTTGAGTATTCATTTTGGATAGTGAGACTCTCTATTTTCTTACTTTCTTTTCTCCTTACACGTTGATCTATACACATAGTATATTATGAGAATGAGATTAATTTTTTAAGGTTTTAATTTTTTTAAAATCGTTATTATGATATTTTATTGACTATAAATTTAAATTTACATATAAAATAAATTATATTTAATTATAACAATTAAATTTTAAATTAAATTGTATTAATTATTGTTATTATGGATATACTATTATCTTCAAATCCAAATTAAATTCTATTTTATGTTAAGTTTTGATAAAATTTATTGTTGTAAAATATTATTTCTATTATATTAATTTGATTCATTAAAAGAATATAATAAAGTAATTTTAATTTATGCAATTAAATGGTTGTATATAAAAAATATTTACCCTGTATATTTACAAATGCTAAAAATGCTATTAGTTAATAATTTGATTTTTAAAAAAATGAAAAATACAAAATTAATGGCAAGGTCTTGAAGAAGAAAAAATGTTCTCACTCTCAAGAGTGATCATAACTTATTTTATTGCATAAAAAATTAAAAATGAAATATCGGCCCACCCAATAGAAACAGCACCCGCAAACCCATTCTGAATTTTCAAACCATCAATTGCATGGAGATGCTAGGTGCACCCAATATTTTTTAAAAATATCAAAACTATTCCTGTGCTTTTTACGTATTTGTGTTGGGTGTGCGTGACCGTAAAAGGCTTACGGATCAACTTGATTTGTAAGCCTTTTACGGATCAAGGGTATTTCAATTCTTCTTCTTCTTCTTTCCAGTGGTTCAGAAACTCTTCTTCATCACTGTGGTTGAAAAAATCGAAGCCTTTCTCTTTGCAATAAAGTAAAATGCATCAGAGAAATTCAATTCAATTCAATTTAATGGATGCGAATCGCGAGCAAATTGTTGTTGACGTTGGATCGATGGTGGAAATCGTTTCTGCTGACGACGGTCACGCTCCTCTATACAGCATCGAAAGTCTCTGCATGTGTTGCCATGAAAACGTAAAATTTTTTCTCCTTTAACGCTTTTTCAATTAATTCATTGTGTCAGTTTCTTCTTTTTCACGCACTTCCTACGTTTTGTAACTAAGCTATTCAATTTTCCATTTTTTTTTACTCTTACATATTCATTAATTGAGTCAGTGAACGTTAGTATGAAGTTTATGCATTGCTATTTGTTTTCTTCTCCTCCTTCTGCGTTTAATTGGTATTCAATTTGTTTTTACTCTTTTTATTTCTGCATCTTTATTACTCGGCGGTGATCGTTATTATGAAGCTTATATATTGCACTTTGTTTCCTTCCTCTTCTACATTTAATTTGTATTCAATGCACCATTTTTTTAACTCTTCTTTTTCCTTCCTAATTGCTCCCTCAATGTTGAGCTTTGTTTTTTTTCTTCCAAAGTCAAATGCATTTAATTCGTATTCAATACTTGATTTTTTTTACTCTTCTTTCTTAATTTACTCGGTGAATGTTTCTCAAATTTATTGAGGTGTCTTTTTTTTTCTTCCAAAGTCAATACATTTAACTTGTATTCCATACTCAATTTTATCTACTCTGTCTCCCGCCCCCCCCCCCCTCCCTAATTGCTCAGTGAAAAAGTTTTGTAGTTTAAAGGTCTTGTTTATTTCTTTCCGAGTCAATGCTTTAAGGTTGATACTAGTATACCATACGAATCAACTTAAAAGAGTTACGGATCAAGAATATTTCAATCTTTTTCCCTTAAGTACTGGGTGCACCTAGCAACACCCTTTTATTTATATTATGCCTACGGGCTACGGCACCTTATCCTTATCGTTATTTTTGTTAAAACTCAAAAAATAATTTATGAGCGGGTTGCCTTATATTAATCCAATTCGTAATAGATAAGTTGCTAGAGATAAACAAAAGAATTAATGTATGAAAAGTTTAATTGGAGCCTAAAATAGTTAAAGTGAAATGGTTGAAATAGAGTAGATTACAGTGAGTGCTTATCTGTTATTGATACTGTCAAAAGACAGAAACTCACAACCTCAAATTATGAAATGCATCTTAGACGTTGCCTTATCATACATCATTACTAAAAAAAGTAAAAGCAAAATACTTAATATGAGCAGAGAATAAAATAAGCTGATTTCAGAGAACTGGACCAACCAAAAAACGTAACCACTTCCATCATTTTAACGCTTGAAAGACTTGATGAAAACGAAAATTTGGCAACCATAACAGGTACCTTAATAAAAAAAACAAAAATTAAAAACACATCGATAATTTTTTTCCCTGTTAAGATGACAAGATGTCGACAATTTTCTTCCCATTTTGTTTCCCCACCTTGCATGCAGTAGCGAGTGAAGTAATGAAAAATAAGCCAAAATGGTAGAAGTCAGTTTCCATCTAACCATCTTTTTCCTTTGATTTTTTGTTGCAATTACATATAGTAACTCTAACCCTATGTGTATATAACATTACAAGGAAATAAAATCTGCAGCGAGGATTGGTACACGGAGACAGCAGTCTTGTGGCGAGGAACTTCCTATGGTAATCCTTTGATCTACAGCATGAACTGCTTCACAAATCAAAACAGCCCAAGGAACACTGCTTATGTTAATGCATAGTGAAAGGCAAAATGCTACAAGTATATCTTGCGAATCCCTTCTTGAGTAGTGCCAACTGGTTTGTTGGATAATCTACGCTTATACCGTTTGAGAACAGATGCCAAATTCTCCTTTCCCTTTGGGAAGGCTACGTCACCAGCAGCGGTTCCTGTGCGACCTTTCCGGCTGGAGATTGCTATCTCCACATCCTTGACCATCTCAAACACCACTGATGCAGTTGTGCATTTTCCACGGCCCGGTTTTGACGCAGGGGGCAGCATCCCATTGGAAGGAGGCGAGCTTGACTTCTGCTGGTAAGTCATGGGAACTTGAAGGCAAAAGCATGGGGTCATGGGACTACGAGGCTTGGAGAAAGCCAGATCAATGATGCCCTGTTCATAAAGGCGAGAAATTGACAAATAAGACCAATGAAATGTAGAGAACTAAAGAGAGTAGCCTTGACTAGGAAATGAATGGTTGTATCCTTTAACAGCAGATTATGACATGCAACCAACAATGCCTACATTATAGTGCCTACTTAATGGATGAGTTCTATGTTGATGAGTGATGAATGCATACAAATATCACTTTGGAACAACATCTCCAAGTGAACAACAACCAAAGGAAATACCCCACTTAAGAGAAAAAATATTTAGTTCTCCATGAGGCATGAAACAGACTATCTCCACAAATAGCATCTACTTTTAGACTGGTGAGTGCTTTGTGAAAAGAGCAGCTAAAACTCAAACTTCAAGATTACTAAAATTTACCTGGAGGCGATTGAGTACATAAGTGTACTTCCCCCACAGCTCTGGTCGGCTCTCCATTAGGGAGAGGTCCAGAACACGTTTGATACACCACACTCCAAAGCTTATTATTATATCTGCTCTCCAAACACATCCTTCCCCACAGTTAGGGATTGAGGTTACAGAAAAACTAGACCAATTTGCCTCATTATTCTTCATTGAAGAACAAGCCTTCCCATCAGAAGAAAGATATCGAGTTTCTCCCATATGATTGCGGTTCATCTCTGTGGTTTCAATTTCATAAACAAATTTCTCCCTTGCAGCAACACGGTCAATCAGATCTTCATCAGCCCCATCATTCTGTTTAAACAACCAATCAGACCCTTCCAATTTTAAGAGTTTCAAAATACATTGTCTAAAAGATTGAAGAAGCTTGCCATCAATATCCACAACTGAAGTAATTTCATGAGTAGTTGCACTAGGCCTATTTCCAACATCTTCTGTTGCAGCATTATGAATTTTATCATCCACCCCAAACTGCTCAAAAGGCTGTCTGGACCAGAGGGATCCAGTGCCAAAACCAGAACTCAACTGAGAAGAAAGTACACCACCGTAGACTTTTGATGGAGAGAGTACATCAAAGGCTAAAGGAGCTCCTGTACTTGATCCAGAATTTGAATATAATGACGGTTCATAATGAGTCCTACTTGCAGAAGATCTATATCCACCAACAGAATCATCCCATGGAGCACTTTTATCAGACAGGTAAACATCCCTGTGAGGGATGGCATATCCTGAAATGTCTGGCAAGCTGTGGAACTTCTTAGCATAGACTGAACTGACTGTACTATCCACAGGTCCGGAAGGGCGAGAATCATAATAGGACCTCTCAGATGGCAATTGGCTATTCTTAGAGACAGCAATGTTCGGGAATCCTGGGGGTTGGCTTAAACCAGAACCGTTTTGCAACTTTTTACCCAAAGCAAATGCAATAGAATTCCTGTAGTTGTTTGTATTACCCATGGAAGGGGATTCCCTCAGACCATTTAATTTATCAGAATTTGTGTCTTTACCAACTTGATTAATATATGATGAAACCTGATAACCATGTATGGTAGCTGGCTGATAATCCCAGGCTGCAGATGTAGGTAGATTGTGCACACTAAAATAGCGCCTTTCACCAGCATCAAGGAGATTGCGGCTGGAGGTCTGAACATATTCATCCATAAACTGGACAGGATTTGCCTGCAGTGAGGAAGAACTCCTTTGAGGCCCAAAGGAAGCCTCTAAATTACTTTGCATCCTATTCAGCCTGGGAGATTCATATGGAGCAGAGTTCATTAAAGTATCTGGAGCTCTACTTCCTACAGATTTGAAGTATTCATAACATGCCTTACATGAATCCATTTTTTGCAAAGAACCAGTGAGTGTTGAATCTACTCCCAGTAAAACATCAAGTTTCTTGGCCTTAGCTTCCTGGGTAAATTGACCATGGAAATGAAAAAGTTGTCCCCAGAATTCATCAAGAATAGCAGCTAGTTGACGTCTTGCACCGCGCCCTAAACCTGCTAATCTTGAAAGACTTCCAATGCTATTCCCTCCATCATCACTTTTCCCACTAAGGCTCCTGAATGATGCTGGGCCATCTGATGCTGAAGATGGGGCTAGTGAGACCACTTTTGGTATTTCTTCAGTTTCCCATGAATCTCCATAATCATCATCCCTTTCGGCATTTGAATCTCCCTCAACTTCTACAGTTTTCTCAACAGGGGCAGTAGTTTCTGTTTTCAAAGTTTTGGAATCTCCCAATATAATATCAGAAGTCTCATTACTTACAGCTGGTACTGCCTCTGATTCTGAAGTGGAAGCTGATTCCTTAACAACAGAAGTTGGGGAGAAAGGAAATGATGTAAATGGATGAGTCTCCCTTACAGTAGTCACAGGAACATCAGGCTCCATGATAGTTTCAGGTAGATCATGATGAAAACTTGCAATTGGTACATCTGAGTATTCCAGGGTCCTTGCTAGAACTGGTGATGGTTCCTTCACCTGAACTGATGCATCTCCATGATATCTTGTTTCTTTTAAATCTGTTTCCTCGTTATCAATCCGTGACTTTGGTATGGCTTGTGGCATGTCCCAGTTCCATGCCTGATCATCCAATTGAACACTTGCAGATTTTAAAGGTGTGGCAGCTAACCAAAGCATCAGACAGAAAGATGCAAAAGCAGTGCACAGAAGGACCAAATAAGAGAGAGACACACCAGTCTCCACATTCCATCTCAAATTGCCCACCCAATCACTACTGCCAAATACCATTTCTACAACAAAGACAATATTCAAGCCAAGCATCCCAATGAATATGATCAATGCCAAAAATTCCACAAATTGAGGGATCTTGTGTACCCCCATTATTGATCTAGATGAGGCGATCCGAAAAAGGGGGATCACAGAAGAAGGAAGTTGCAGAGCTACCACAATCTGAGTGAATATAAGTAGTTGATACATCCCTTCAGCTCCTGAATTCCAAACGCAATAAAGGGCAGGCAGAACAGCAATTACTCTAATTGTAGCATAATGAAGCCAACCCGGAATATCCAATTTTAAGAAATTTCGCACTACTACTTCTCCACCGAAACTCCAAGTTAATGCTGTGGTTTGATTTGAAAAAAACAGAATGAGTAAAAAAGCAAGCATGGCTATTGGACTACGCAACACCTGCAATAAGAATCTTAGAATTAGTTTTGTTAGGAATGTTTAAGACAGATGTGGCTTTGTAAGTTGTAAATAAATATCTAGATGTAGATCAATCATGGGCAGAAAGGAGACCTGTTCCATTGGCGATAATGCGTCCTGAAAAGTAGTCAAAACAAGACCCATACTGTAGAACTCATTTGCTGCAGCATTCATCAGCACATTATTGACCAAATAAAGGCCACTGAAGACACACATGATGGCCAAAAAATGGTTATGACACAAAGCATCCTTAGAAATGGTAGTTGATCCCTGATGCCACTGCAGAAAAAGTAAACCAAGTCTCAGATTGACAAAACAGAAATGAATATGAAATGGTACACTATATGCAGTCCTTACAAAAAAATGCAAGAAAGTAATCAGATCAGACAAGCTTAAGCAATATATTTTCATGCAAGGGTTCCTAAGACTGGACTAGACTGACCAAATATAACCTCACTTAGCCGTGTCTGAGGAAAGGATTGTGATCATGACCTCCCCACTCAGACATTTATACAGGGGTAGTCTTAATGATGGTTCGAACACAAGACTAAATTAGAGAGATTGCTGAAATTCTAGTGGGACATTGAATGAGTAAATTGTATATTCATGATGATCACCCCATAGGACATTCTTTAATCAGACACGGGTGGTGCAGCTAGCAGCTTAATTACAGTCAAGATGTCCTCAGAGATCATAGGCTGAGATATTCTCACATGTACAGAACTGAGGTATTCCTGCTTGGTACAAAGCCCCCTAATCCCTAGCTTTTAAGAAACATTGGGGCTTATAAACTGAGGTTTTAGAAGAGGTATTCCCGGATGGTACACAGCTCCATAAACACTACATATGCATAAGCAGCAGTATCTAAGTGTAACATGAAATCTTCTAAGTTTTTTAAAGTGAACCACCCAATAATATCATTTTATGGTTCCAGAAACAATCCTGGGCACATGATTTCTGGAGAATTTTAAAGTAAAACAAGGCAAAGAACAAAACTTCTATTAGCTTATTAAGCTATTCTCAATTTTTATAATGAAGAGATTATTTTTACACTATTGACCTCATACTTAAGAATAAACCTATAAAATACATTGTGTTTTCTGAAACGCCCCCAAAGTTCCTCATTGTTGGACCATAAATTTGTTTCATCAAGCTTTTTGTTTTAGGGTCTTAGTCTTAGAAGTTAGAGCAGAATCAGAAAATTATCAAAAAAAAAAGGGAAATGCATTCTGAGAACAAGAATCAATTATATTAGTAGTTTGAATAGCGCAAAGGGCATCACCATGTGACAATCAATTCAAGAGCCTATTAACGAATGTTACATTTCCCCAACAAAAATATCTGGCGATAAAGTGTTAGTTTTTCCCTCTAGTTTTTGCATGACACCCAATTATAAAACAGTTCCTGATTTTTACCCACCAATAAGCAAACTTTCCCAAGCATGTAATATCTAATTACCAATCCATATCCCAAAGCACTAGCATAGTTGGTCCTTCCTTTTACAACTCTACTTGCAAGACTAACTTTAACCAATAGGAAATTCATGTTTTGGTTTAGAGTCTTTAGACCATTATCAGATGTAGGCAAAAATGATACTGTGATTACTTATTTTATGATGAGCACTAAAATCATGTTTTGGTTTAGAGTCTTTAGACCATTCAAATTAGCAAGAAATGCAAACATTGGCAAAATAATATTCAACAGATTATCAGATAAAAGTAACACTCTGATTTGGATAAAATAGCTGTAAAAAAATAAAGCAAAATAAAAAAATTCGACACACAAAGATTTGGATAAATCTATGCAAAAACAAGTAAGGAAAATGATGGAACAACAGGCAAACCACAAGATGTAAACATATCCAGAAGAACACAAAAGATATAAGCTTGGAAGCAATGAAGCATGCTATGATGCTGATGTTAGAAAAATTAAAAACCACACGAAATATTACCTGTACAATAGAGGAATGAAGGTAGAAGTTGTGAGGCACAAGAATTGCTCCTAATAGACTCATCAGCACAAATGCACTCTCCCCATTCAACTTTGTTAGTATTCCATTAATGGATAATGGAATGTCTGGTTGATTAATGAGTGTTCCAAGTACAAATGAAAGAAATACAAAACCTGACACAAACAGTCCCAGGATCTTTGCCTTCTCAATGTCCTAGAGAAAGGATATATCATAAGTGTATTGTAGATCAACAGAGATTCATGAATAAACAAATAATGATACTTACAAGGATGACAAAAAGAAGGAGATGGAAAACAGCACCAGTAGCAGTTAAAAAGACACAAGTGAACAAGTCCCACCCAAAAAGAATATTTAATCCATGTGCCATGCCCAATATCTTGCAAAAACAGGTAAAATCACATGATCATGTCAAAATAAGTTCAGTCATGTATATAGTGCCTTAAAGCACTGATAAATCATATTCTTTGCTAAAGAGACACGAAATCATGAGTGAGAAATATTACCATGTTAAGGTCTAGCATAATCACCGAAAGTTCTGCTTGAACTCCAAGAAGCATGCACGTCCAATTATCGTACTCATCACTGCAAATCTTTGGCACAGAGAAAGTGAAGCCCCATAAGCAAAACACACTGATTTAAGATTATGCATGAAGTTACTAGAGTGTGTATCTGAGTGGATTTGTAGGATAGAGAAATGCCGGAAACCAACTACCAACTTAGTAATCAACTTAACACGTAAATTAAAGAAACACCAAACAACCCAACCCATAACCCGTACATTACATAGTATATCACACCGCCAGACACATTCCTTTACTTATCATTTTTAGGATCAAAGAAACAATTAATATTAATACGTATAATGTCCTTACTTCCAAGTTGTATCTACAAGGGTAGAATTAGGATAGAATAGAAATGTCCATCAATCAACATATTTTTATAAACTTCTAACTTATAAGTCAAATAAAACACTGACAGAGAATGGAAATAATCATCAATATTCTTAATTTCCTGATTAACTAAAACTAGAAACATAAAAAAGGTGGGGGAACACAAAAAATCTTTCTAGCTTCATTTTCTCTTGACAAGAACCTTCTTTTCTATAGCCTTCCATCTTATCATTTCCTACTATGCAATTGCTTACTTGAGAGGGGTGAAGGACAAACATTACAAAATCACAAACCAACAAATTGTTCAAAACCTCCTTTTATTGTTTTGAGGGGGGAGCCCAGAAAATTTTCAAATTGTACAATTGTACTGCATTAACAGTGAATATAAATCCATGAACTGGAAGGTATAATACCTGAGCAAGATCTTTTCCTGTGATAACACCAATTTTTGCTGCTATGTACTGACAGAAGATGGCAGCAAGATTAAAGATAAGTGTGAAGGCCATCAGATCGAACCCAAATCGTGCACCTCCTTCAGCAATTGCCACCCACTTTCCAGGGTCAACATATCCTATTGAAATCAAAAGCATAGGCACAACAGCAGGAAGCGACCGGTGAAGAAAACCGGGAGGGTGATTTGCGTTCAAAGTCTCTGCTTCCATTCTTCCTCTTCTACTAGTACCACCAGGATTAGGTCTACAAGCAATTGGAAGTACCAATGCTCAGCGAGCCATAAATTATATTGCTGCTAGATAAATACTATATTACTAGCAAAACATTCCATCTATTACAATTTACAAGTCATCCACCAAGATGTTAGCAGCTTCAAACATTAACCATAATAATCCATATAATTAAAGGACAAAGGACTTTCAACTTGCAAGCCAGTCCAAGACACCTTCAACAATTCAACAACTAGCTTCTCTTCCTCGTACCCCAACAGCAACCCAGCGGATGATGTTCCAACATCAACTATGATCATATATCATGCATAAATCTGACTTCATTAGTAAAGTCAACCTGCTTCCCATCCCAAAATCTCTTCACCACAACCTTACAAATGATTCCACTCATTGATAAATCAATCCAATCCATCTCAAACTTCCAAAACAAAGCACTCCATGATAAATCAACCTCCTCGAACTCCTCAAATCCTGCATCGAATTAGTTCACATAAACAACAACACAACCGCCATAATAGAAATAACAAATTACAGTGAAAAAAATCCATCAACAACACAAAAAAAAATCATTTTATCTTTCTTAAATTTGATTTAAAAAGCACCAAAAAAAAACGGTAACAAAAAGACCACCACAGCAACAAAGTTTACAGCATCCACCACAGTTAAATAATTACCAATTTATCAAGGAGATATAAGGTTGGTTGGGTGGTTAAAAAAGGAAGGAGAAAAAAATGGTGGATTCTATCTTCTTAGTCTCTGCTAACAAACTAATAATTAATATTTTTTATAAAAAAAAAAGTTACATAATTAACAACAACAAAAAATTAGATCTCTAGAAGAAAACAAAACGCTAAAAAATGTTGAGAAACTTGGAAGCAAAACAAAAACCCTACCCTGTGTACGGTCATGAAATAGATAAAAAAAAGAGGAACTGAAAGAGTTGGCGTGGATCTGATGCAAGAAGAAACACAGGAAGAAGGAAGAAGAAAGAGAAAATAAGGGGGAAAAACAGAAGCACGAATTTCGACGAGGACGATGATTGGGGTTTCACGACTAAGAATTAAAAAGACCGTACAATACAACAGAAAAACAGTTTCACCAGAGTCTGAGAGTAGTTGTTATTAGGGTTCTGAAATCTCTCTACCTTTTCTCTGAGTTTCTTTTCAGCTGCCACAAGTCTCTGTCTCAGCTGTGCTATTTACTCCTGCAAAGTAGATCTCACGGATCATATATATAAACATTAAATCAAATTAATTAATTCATTGTTTAATAATTTAGCATAGGTAATGATGTAAGGTACTACTACTAACTTATGTGAAAATGGAGAGAGAGATTTTCCCGGAAAGCTGAGAGAAAGCTAAGAAAGAAAAAAGAAAATTTATGGCATGGGTGAAGGGTTTCAACTTTCTAGGCCACATTGAAGAGAGAGAAAGTGTGAGTGAATGAAGCGAGAAAAGAAGGAAAGAAAAGTTTCATATTTCATAAATGTGTTCCAATAAGTATCTCAAAAAACGAAAAACGCTATTAACGTTTTTTAGTATTTTTCTCTTTTATTTGTCTTTTTTATTTTAACCGAAAGATATTTAAAACTTCTATTTCACACTCAATTAATATTCTACCATCACAATTTTAATTCTTAATTATTACTTATGTCTAATTTTTTAATAAAAAAATTGGTTATCATATTATTCATAAGGAATATCTACACGCTTTTATTAGTAAGCAATCTCCATTAAAAAAAATTGATGGACTAAATTTGATGATTTTTCAATTACTATTTTCATTCACATTCAAACATGAGAATTGAATCTAGTGCTCCTCTAATCAATATCTCATTGTTATCTTTTATAAAATTTATTTATATATTTATAAATAAAAAAATGTATTATTATGCAATTTTACTAAAACAGTGAGGTGTCTACAATAAATGATGATTGTGGATTTTATCAATGCTAGTGTTAATATTGGTAATGTAATCCTTTGTACGTTTTCATGGTGCATATCAGATTACATATCTATGAAATGATAAATCAGAGATTAATTACTCAACAATACATATCTTTGCACTTACGATATTATAATTAAACTTGAAAATAATATGATTAATTATACTAGATGATAAAATATATGCTCATATGAATATATAATAATATAACCAATAAAAACTAAATCTGTATAGATTAACTAATATTTTTTTAAATGGTAAATCTCATTTTTTTTAATCTCCAATAGAAAAGTTGTCTATACCTAGTGTTTAAATATATCTCGGATAAAATTATTTCCTATGAAATATTGTTTTAGAAGGAACTTAGTTTATTTGAGATAAAAAAAAAAGACATTAAATATAGATACTTTTTTTTTACTAGATGTAATGCATCGCACAAATTTATTTAAATATGAAAATATAATTTGAATATATAAAAGTATATTAAAAATTAATTTTTTTATGATTTTACAATTTATTATAAACAATTCAATATATTCAAGGAAAAAAATATTCATAATAAATAGTATTATAAAGATATTATGTTTTTTTTATTAAAATTAGTCATATTAACTATCAACTTTTTTATTATAATATATATATTATGTAGTTCATTGAAATAATTAAACAACTATTTTTTAATAAACTATATATCTCATATTCATTAATACTTTAAAAAAGAAAAGTAAAAAATATTTAAGCTATTTCTATAATCATTGAAGCTTTGAATTTAGTTTTATAGCATCTAATCATAGCAATGGTTTGAGTGATTTTATACTCATCAAATAATATGAAACAAAAAAATATGATCATACATTTTTTTTTGTCCATGGATGTTTTAATATAAAAAAATAGAATATATTCTTAATAATTGAATGATATATATATACACACAAATGCTGGCCTAATTTAAAATTAAAAGTATGCTACTTTGACTATCTATCATAGTTAAATTTAATTAATTTTATATAAATTAAGAAGAAGCAATATTCAAATAGAATTACAGTTTAAAAGATTAGATGTACTAACTACATGAAATGATTAGTAAAACATAAATATAGTTAAATCAATTATATTATGGGTGTACTAATTTTTATTAATATTTTCTATTAAAAATGTTGATCTTTTTCTTTGAATGTGTAGTATTATAAAAAAAAATCAATATTATTCAACCATTAATTTATATAGATTTTTTTATGATGATTTGATCATCTCCTACTATAGGTTATAAAGTGTCAAAACAATGAAGCATCAATTAAAATCTTTATTAAGAGAGATATAGTAAAATAATGATGTAAAAAAATTTCGTGTGTTGAATTTGATAATATAAATAACACATGACAAAATGAGATTTGTATACACTTTTGCCAAGGAATAAGGGTGCTCTTGGATTGTTTATTTAAATAACTATAACCATAATTAATAAATAACTAGATTATAAGTAAATATTATAACTATAACTAGTTATTTTTATTAATTATTTTTTTTGCTGATACTAGTTATTATTTTTAAAAAGCAATTGTATAACCTGTTATAAATAAACTAATATAAAATCAATTATATAATAAGTTATATATAAATTCAGTTACATAACCGAATATGAATGAATTAAAACCAGTTATTTAAAAATATACTTAATTATATAATTGATCTCTTAATTATAATTAAAAGATCGGTTGAGTCTCTTAATTATTATAAAATTCAATAAAATCCTTTAATTATTTAAAAAGATTCAATTGGATCCTTCATTTGTAAAAAAAAATGGTTTAATTATCCATTTAATCTTTATAGTTTTCAAACTTATCCAATTTAGTTTCTATACTTAATAAGTTGTTTTTTTAGTCCACGTAGTTTACCTTTTAATTCTCAATAGGTCCCTACCGTTAAAATTGTTTAACACTGTTAACGAACATTGGCAAAACTCCCTCTGCACCGCACCGCCGCGCAACGTCCTCTGCATTTTCAATTCATCTCCCTCTCGGCCATTGTCGTCCATTGTTGGGAATTAAAACTCATTGCGATTTGCTGCAACCAAGGGTTGGCCCATGTCATCCATTGTTGCAACCAACTGAAAACCAGACGTGTTCTTCTTTAACAGAGGATGAAGGCACGAGCGGTGCGAGGTGTCGTGTGGTGCAAAAACACACCTGAGCATTTTACATGCAAGTGAGAGTTATGAGTGAATTTCCTTCCTTTGCACGCTTAAAACTATTGAATTCCCTCCCAATTAAAAACTCACATATACAAAACAGTGTTAAACAACTTTAACGGTACTACCGTAGGGATCTATTGGAAATTAAAAGATAAACTACATGACTAAAAAAACCACTTATTAAGGAACTAAATTGAATAAGTTTGGAAACTATAGGGACTAAATGGATAATTAAATAAATAAAAAAATCAATGGTATTCTTTAAAGTTTTTTTAAAAAAATCAATTAGATCTCTCAATTATTAAACGACTCAATTAGATCCTTTAATTAGGTCCTTCAAATTAAGAAGTTCAATAAAAATAATTATATATTTTATTATAAAAAAAACCTAATTGTAATGTTTTAAATAATTAAAAAAACTACTTTTTGAATTTTTAAATAATTGAGGGATTCAATTGAAAAACTTAATTAAAATTTTTAATAATTGAGAAACTCATTTTTAATAAAACAAGTTAAATTTATAATCAGGGACCAAATTAAGTCTTTAAAATAACCTTTTCTATAAAATTGTTTATAGTTTTATTACTATAATCATTTTTAATAAAACAAGTTATTAATTAATAAATCATAAGTCTTTGAGAGGAACATACTCATATTGGCAAGGAAGCCCAAAGTTCGTACTAACCAGGTCTTGGCAAGGAAGGATTAATTAATAAATTATAAGTCTTTGAGAGGATCAATATGCAAATCATTTGTTTGAATCATGTTTGGGATGGTCAAAATTACATTTCTCAATCTCTTTTATGTTTTGATGTAAAGCTTGCAAAAGCAATAATAAATATCAATAAATATAATTTTTGTGCCATTAATTTTTAGTTTTAGTGTTTCTCAATTCTCATTACAGTGATGACTCTATCAAGCTAGAGTAATCTACATGAACGGATACATAAAAACTGAGATGTGTCATAACTCATAACTAATGAATTTTTTTAGATTAAATTGTAATTTTGTTCTTTTTAAAAATTTAAATTATTTATAGATAAGATAACAAATCACTAACATATTAACTTTATTTAATAAATTACATTAATATTATTTTTTATATATCATTAGTAAAGAGTTATTAATTTTTTAAAATTATTAAAATTTATAAATTAAAAAATATTTAATATATAAATATATTTAATTTTATTTTATATCATTTTATATGTTTTTATTTTGAATAATTTACATATTTTTATTTTACCAATTTATAATTAAATTTTATAAATTAATATGTAAATTATTTACATAAATTTTTTTAAATTGATTTTAATATACAATTTTTTTACTATGTAAAATTAAAAACATATATGTATTAAATATTTTTTAATTTATAAATTTTTATAATTTTAAAAATAATAATTTTTTACTATTGGCACGTAGAAAGTAATGTTAATATAATTAATTAAATAAAGTAAGTATTTTATTGTCTTGTTTATGAATAATTTTACATAAATAATCAGAGTAAAAATAATATGTTTGTTAAAATCAATTTATAAAAAAATTATGTAAATAATTTACATATTAATTTATAAAATTTAATTGTAAATTGGTAAAAAAAAAACTATTCAAAATCAAAACATATAAAATGATATAAAATAAAATTAAAAAGATTTATATATTAAATATTTTTAATTTATAAATTTTGATAATTTAAAAAAAATAATTGATTAATGTTATTTTAAAAATAATATTAACATAATTAATTAAACAAAATATATATTTTAGTGATTTATTATTTTGTCTATAAATAAAAAATCATAAGTTCAATTTCTATTAAGATATTTTTTATTTTTTATTTCATTTAATCATTTTCACATAAACATAAATAAAAAAACTAAATATCATGATTTAAAGATTGAAAAACCAAAATCACGAATTTAAAATATATAACACCAAGATTACTGTCTACCCTAAAAATCATCATGTTACTCTTTTCAAATTAAAGTAATTAATAGCCACCCAAACAGATAAAAAAAATTATCTTCCCTATCAAACTCCCCTTAAAGTAAGAGTCATTTTATAAAGATTTGAGTTAATCATTTGTATATGTGGAAGAGTGTTCAAAGCCAATTAAACCATGTGTAAGTTGTCTCTTTCACACAACTGATTTTTTTTTTTACTGTTTTCTTGATAATATAATTTTATTTTGAACTTTTTATATTGTGATTTATACTTCCTTTTACCTTGAGGTTTTCTCTCCTAGTTTATTTTGAAGCAAAAGGTTGAATTATATAATTTTATGTTCAGATTAATGTTGATATATTTTACTTGTATGATCTTGCTGACAAAGTTATTTAAGAATAATTATATTGGTCTTATATATACACAAAATCAATTATAAGAACTCTGATCCTTGCCTTGCCAGCATATTTGGATTGCGAGTGCCCCACTAAATAATTCCCAACATTCAAATGTATGGATAAAGTTATACCCTGCTTTTATGGAATTTTATTTCTCTATTGTCTCTTTCCATATTGTTGATGTACTATCCTATAAAAAAAAATTATATTAATATTTAATAATAATATTTAATTTTTAAAATCATTAAAACTGTATAATTTTAAAGAAATAAAACGACAGCACAAGAAAAGTCAGATCGGTTTTTATGGTCAACCGTCATCCTGAAATTTTTACTCGAAATCGAGCACTTTTAATAAGGACGCATTATATCTCATGATTCACCTCTCTTGTACTCATTTTTTTTTTTATTATGCATGAATACTTTATTAGATGACATGAAATACTACTAAATCAGAGTCACTTTGTATCTTAGATATTAAGAGGGTTGAGCGTCCTGATCACGATATATTTTTTGGTTTAATTGTAATTTTTACATTCAACATTTTAATTTTTGATGAATTTTTTAATATATTAATTTAATGCACTTTACTCATAATTTTTATGAAATTTGTAAATTTTACTCTTTATTAATTTATTTATAGTATAATTATATTTTTTACTTTCAACCTTTTTTTATTTATTTTGATAAATTTTATATTCAACTTTTTTATTTTTTGATGAATTTTACTTTTAGTTATTATTCTTTTGGGTAAATTTTATCTCAAACTTTTGTCTTTATTAATGGATAAATGGCATAAATAAAATTTATAAATTTCTTAAAATATGGAAATTAAATATGTCAAATTAATTTGTTGAAAGTAAAATTTATCAAAAATGGAAAAGTTAAAGGTAAAAAGAGACTATATTTTTTTTTCCTTACGATTTAACTCTTCATTAGCAGCGGTTTGGAAAAGTGTACTTGCGAAAGATAGTTTGGTATTTAGTTATCAAAGGAGTTCGTGTTACCTTCGTGATCAAAATAGTATAAAGAGTATTAGTTTAAAGTTTTTTTTAATACTATCAATCAATTACCCTATTTATATATATAAAGTCAATGCTGGTAAGTCAAGAAAGCTAAGGTCTTCCTAATAAGAAAAGTAATTTCTCTGGTTCGATAAAGAAAATGAGCAAGTGTGATTTTCTTGTAATCATATCCATTAACAGTAGATAATTCATTGGATAAAGATTTTTAAAAGTCTTTCTAGATTATGGTCCACAAGATGTACATTTTGAAGTGAAAAACCAATCATTTCAATGATAAAAAAAACTTGCTGTTTGATTTGCATCAATTTGAAATAATATCAAATCTAAAATAATTTAAATTGAACCGATCATTTCAGTTGTTTTCTTACTCTTTTATATTTTTAAAGGGATCACATGTTTATTTATTTTTAGAGCATTTCCAATGAGAGTTGTTTAGCTATATTATACCCTAGTAGTTTTGTAAAAACAAAACCATATTTTTTTATGTCACGTATTTTTAGATTACTTGAAATTAAAAAGAGTTGCTTATATAATAATTATTCTTTGTGGATTCTTAGCATTTTTAGAGCAATTCCTTTTGTAGTTGCTATCCTGAGAGCAGCAATATTAGTAACCAAAAACTAAAATTTGCACCATTGGAGAGTTGTGTGAGATCCACTTAAGCTTTGGGTTACTCCCCATAGCAATCCTTTCTTATCTCTAAATTGTGGGTTCTGAGTAAAATATATCATTATAATATTGCTTGGAGTAAAAATTATATAGATTCATTTGAGAAACATTAGTGAATTTTTTGATTGGTGTAAAAATTATTATATAGTAGAAAGTATGATATGTTGTTATAGAAAAGTGTGAAATATTATTAAAAAAGATGTATATAATAGATAAATTCATTTGTAAATATAAGAGAGAAAATATGAGACGTTGAAGAGAGATAAAAAATATTTGTAAGTTAAACAAGTTATTGATAGAAAGTGAAAATTAGTTAAATTCATTAAAATTGAGATAACATGCACGAATCCATTTAAAGAAATAAATTGAGTTATATATATATATATATATATATATGAAGAGCATTAAAGATCCTCCTTGTCAATAAACAAATAAAATTTCTTTAACCAAAATATGAATATGTTTCCTATTCTAGGCTAAATTAGAATATAGCACAAACATTTGTAAAGTTTTATATTTTTTTATATGTAAAAATCGAAAGTAGATGCTAAGGAGTTTATAAAGTATTGTATATAATTTTTAAAAGTGTTAGACAATGGAGTTCTATCTTTATGTTAACTACTAAACATAAGCTAGTAGTTAGTTAACGTAATGATAGCCTCCATTGTAAATCTTTTATCAGCACAAATTATTTATCTTAAGACTTCTTCCATTATAAATCTTTTACATAAATTAATGTAATGTCTACATTAAATTTAAAGTAGTTTCTCCAAAGATTTTTACTGATGAGGTCATGTTTTCCATAACAACAAATTCGCGACGCAATCTTCACATTGGACCTTTGATATGATTTTGTTCGAATTTCATGGTCTAGTTACTTTTTTTTTTTGTTGGCTTTAGGTTGCTATCACCATATTCACGAGACATTCAAACGTAGAATGAAAATCAAATATTCGGGACTACGATGAGGATTTTTTTATTATATTGACTTAAACAATTGCTTTTGAAATGCGCCACCATATTTGTGACTGTCATAATTTTGTGTCAATTAGCATATTCCTTCGTTGAATTTGTGAAATTTGACGATTTCTTAAAAGAAACTATAAATATATTCTATGGGAAGTAAATATTATGCTCAAATCAGGTAGAATACAGTAAAGTTTTTCTCCTGAGTATTTAGTGGAGTTCTATACATAAAATTTGAATTTAAAACTATTATTAAACTGAAAACTTCCTCAATAAAAAATATCTGAGTACAAAGAGAAATATATATTTTTAAGCAGGTACAAAGAGAAATATGAACTTTTAAAGAAATTATTTTACATTTACGTGCTTTAATTCTGACTATATAATAAATAAATAATATACTATTACTATTCGTAGAGATTGGAGGGAGGGAGAAGAGAGAGACAATTAATTAAGGATTTGGCTAGCATACATCAGCTAAAAGAACAAATCATAATGTATTTTGCAAAAAACTATAATATTGTACTTTAATTTTCATCACACAACAATATATAATAGGCTTAATTATAGATTTTATCATTTAATTTTTATTATTTTATAAATTTTATCACTTAAAATTTATTTCCATAAATTTTATCATTTAAGTATCAAATTTTTAAGTATTTTACCACCATTGACCTATCAAAAAAAGTTAAAAATAAAAAAATTGATTTCATTTTGTTACCAACAAAAGTCAAAAAATTGGATGATAAATTTATAAAAATTAAAAGTTAGGTGGTAAAATTTATGAAAAAAATAAGTGATAAAATCAACTAAATTATAAAAGTTTAATAATAAAATTTGTGAAAATAAAACTTAAATGATTAAATTCAAGTTATAATAAAAGTTTGATGATAAATTTTACAATTAAGACTATATAATAATATCCAATACCCAATACTTATTTCTTCTACTCTCGTGCAAAATTAAGTTCACTCGTTTCATATAGTATTTTCTTTCTATTCTTCTCATGGTGTGAAACGACTACGCAAATTCTTCCACCTTTTGACTTGCTTTCAATATTTTGCTTGGTTTAGTAAGTACGAAGTACTCACGTTTTGGTTTTTTAAGCTAACAAACTATCTCCCAATGCATGGACGGTTCAATCTCTCTCATCTATATCCTGTTGGTTAATCATTCAGTGCATCGCATAATTGCATATGATCCACGCCACATGTTCATTGAACTTAGCTTACTAAGTGTAATGCACAGTCTTCCACTCATTAATCAAATAATTTTACTAGTTTTTTCAATTGAAGCCACAAAATTATACTTTTTCATATAATTTCTCTAAAAGATAAAAAAAAAACATCTACATGATCAATCAACAAAGAATTGATTTTAATTTATGAAAAAACTCATTTCATTTTTTTCTCCCAATAGTATTTCTGAAAAAATTTACCCAAACAGACATATATACACTTCTTTTTTTTTTTATCTATATTCATCTTTATCACTGAAAGCTAGGGGTTAACAACTCGGATCCATGTGTAACCAACATGGTCCAAACCACCATGCTGCCAAGAATTTAGTATGAGTATGTGTATATTTGTTTACATGACCTAGATTGATATTTTTGGGCCACTGTGAATTCGATCTGTGTTCAAGAAATATACATAAATTAAACTGTATGCGATTAGAAAAATATTTTTCTTTTTTGTTTGTAAGAAAATGATAAAATAATTTTGATCAGTGGTTTAAGGGTGACTTGATTCAACGCATCTTATCCAAAACTAGTTGGGCCAACTCGTGAATTGGCACGTGTCTGTGTAAAGAAAGGGTATTATGTGCATCATTGAATGAAACTCGTGTGTAGCTCTACAGTGATACCAAAGTGTAGATGGGAAAAAGATAAAGAAAAAACCTACATATGTATACTGTAACATACCTTATTCTCATAGATGAATCTTCTTTTTTCTTCTTCACAGGGCAGGGTAAAAGTGATGTTCTGCTTTGCAGCTGTGCTTTTTCTTCTTCTACGGAGTGAAATTAGAGAGATAAAAAATCCAAGCACAACAAAATATCAATGAATTATTAGTTACATTGATTTTTTCATCTCATTTCTCTTTCTAACTTTTTATGTTAGTTGGTGGCTAATCTGTGATTTTCTAGTAGTATATATTTATCATTTTCTCTCTATCTGTTTTCTCCCTCAACTCCAATCATCCCAAAACAGTCTGGGTTGACACTTATAATTTTGCATGAGTTAGTAATGAGATTTATTAATGAAAATTCTATCTTTTTTATTAATATTATCTCCATAAAATTTTTAGTGAATGATCTTTTTTAAATTCATATAAATTGTTTTGTCATTAAGTGGTAGAATAAGAAAACACTTTCAATATTATCAAATAGAAAGTAAATAGTATGTTGATATAGCAGGGTTGTTAGTAGATACTTACTTAGAAGATTATTGAATAATAAGTAATTTTACTGTTTTAACTATTTAAATAATTTTTCAGTGTTGAACTTGTCTTCTCTGTTGTTCTTTTCTAATTTTTGTGTTGTTCCTTCAAAACGACGTCGTTTTGAAGGGACAACACGAAGACATCTTGAAAAGGGACGACAAAAAAATTGATAAAAATGATTGTCTATCAAATGAAAAAAAGTGATTGTATTGTATGAATATAGAAATTTATGTCGAAAAAATGAAAATTCTTGTGTTCATCCTTTTCATGTAAACTGGATTGATTCATTTTTATTTTTGCTTTTTATCTAATTGGGATCTCCTACTGAGTAATTTTAAATTGATAATAGTTTTTTACACCCTATTCTTAATACCCATTTTACACACGTTTTATTTTAATTTCCTTTTTATTATTTTATCATCTATGACCTTTCCTCCTATCCACGGTCTATTTTACCTCTTTAGCCACGTGAAAACATTATTTTTTGAAATTTGAATATGCATTACTCTTATAATTAAATATCACTTTATCTATTTAACTATACTCCTATATACTGAATGGGATCCAAATCTTTCTACGTTAACGTCAATAGGGTTTCTTTTGTGCAATCTTAGCATAGGACCTTTTTTCTTTACTGCTTTAAATTACTTTCCATTCCCTATTTTTTTATGGCTTTATTCAAGATTTCCCTCGTGGCTTGATGGTGACAAACTTGACGGCCGCATTGACCAGTCATCTTGTTTTCCAGTTGTTTTCTTATCTTGTAGATATTATATTTTTCTTTTGTTAGTAAAATAAAATATTTATAGATTTGATGTTTTCATATTAGTTTTAACTTTATATTTTAGCTAGGTTCGGCTTTTCCAACCATCATTGGACCATAATGAGATAACATACATATTAAAAGTTAATTTTTATTTTTTAAAGGTGTATAAATCCTTTTTTTCCCCGAACTAAAACTCTTTGTTAAAGGTAGATATCTAACTTTATCTTTGTTAACTCTAGAAATAGAGTGGAAAAGCTAAAATAAAAATAAAAACTAAATTTTCATTATTTATTTAAGAAGAAAATAAGAAAGAAATAAGTTATTTCTTTTAAGAAACTTAGGAAAAATTCTCCTTGCAGAATGGTATGAAATAGACGGAATGATTTTTTTTTATTTACGTAAAAATTTCTTAAAAATCAAATAAATTTTTAGTAATTTGATTTTGTTAAAAATAATGGAGTAAATGATATTTTAATTAATATAATTTTTATATATTTTTAATTAATTAATTTTCAAAATTTTATTTTTCATTTAAATAAGTAAAGACATTTTTTCTTTCTTTCTTATTTCTATTCGTCTAAATAATGTTTCTCTTTAATTATATTTTTGTTCTTTTTCTCTTTCATTTCTAATTTAAATAAATTAAGAATAAATAAAGAAAACTTAATGAAGTGTCATAAGTGCTAATTAAGTGGAGCAGGAAACGAGACACAAAAATAAGAAAACATATTTGAATCCCTCTTGTATATATTAAGAACGGAAAAAAAATGAAAAATGCTAATTAATTAAGGTCACACTCTCTCCTTTAAACACACCTAACTTAATGCCATTAACAGTAGATCACATGGCATTGACGTTTAGTACCTATACAAAAATTCTTTTTATGTTTTACTCCCTATCAAGTATCTCCCTTTTATTTTGTGTTCCCTTTTTGCTTCATTCTTTCCTTTTTCCACATCAATACCTCTTTCCTCTTTTTATTTTGTGTGTGCGTGTGTGCGTTTTTAAAATCATCATACGGCTAATTATTCGAGCTAGGTTGCAGAGTTTAGATGCACTTTTTGAATAAGACAAGGTAGTTTAATTTGCAAGTAACAATTTGTATTGATAATATTCCTTCCGGTGGCAGGACTTGTTGCATAAAACGTTTGGAAACTTATTGCATTAAAATGCTTGGTTATTCTTGTCATGTTACTTCATTTACTTTAGTCTTTAGGTTCTCTAAGATTTCCACAAAACGCTGTCAAGTTTTTTTTTTATACCGTTGTTAAATTGCCAAAAGATTGAAAATGAAAATGCTTCCTCCATGTTAGAGGTGCATGGCAGATGCATTGTGTGATGTAGAAAATAAATTAAATGACAATTTTCATGTTTCTTAACTTATTAACAATTGTTGCCACTATAAGAAGTGTCAACATAAATTGCTACTTTTTGCAGGCTAATATGTCTTGAAAAAAAATATGTTTGAACTCTACTGTCTCAAAAACTCTCCTATTTAAGAGTCAATGAGACTTAAGAAGGAAATGTTGATAGGAACTAAAAAAAAACTTGTATAAAAACTGAAATGAGTAATCTTATGATGCAAAATACATCAATTAATGTTATGTCATCCACTCTTAATGATGTGAAGTTTTTTTTATCACTAATAACCAAAATGGAACTAAAAGTATTTGTATAAACACTAAAACAAGTTATTTTGAAATGTATGAATTAGAAGGTAAAAATTATGTAATTATTGAGACCAAAATGTAAAAATGGTGCAAGTATGAGAACTAAAACATAAAACCTAACACATGTGAATGACATGTTAGTATCACATTAGCACCCATTAATAATGTTAAACTTTTTTAACGGAACATAATTAAAAGTGTTTGTATAAGTACTAAAACATATAGTTTTTAGGTTTAAAAACTAAAAGATAAAATTTATGCACCTACAAGGGTAAGGGAATAATTAAATCATATTTAATTATTTGTTTGAATTCTATTAAGTTTATCCAAAACTCATTATTGGTTACAACAAATATCATATAGTTTGTTGTTTCCTATATATATATATATGCTTGTACTTAATTAGCTGGTAGATGTACACATATTTGCTGCACCTAGCTGGAATAATTTTAATAAGACCCCTTTTGTCGACATTAAATTACCACAGTTTTGGAAATATATTCGTCCCAGCAGGGGAAGGTAAGTAACTAGTAGACATTTTGAGACTAATATAAGTAGCTTTGGTTTATGATTCTAAAGCATTTAATTTTAATCGCATGCTGACAATTTAGGTTAAAGTTCATACATTAGTGGATATTATGGCAATGCCTGGTTTATATATCATCAATCTGTTCACGGGTTCACTGTAGGGGGTATATTATAGGTGTTGGATGTATCTGATGAAGTTTCACATTGATAACCAAGTATAGGTAGGTTAAGCAACTTCATTTATAAGTGGTAATGACTTAATTAGAATTTTGGAATATTAGTATATATGTAGCTTTATTGGAGACTTTGATAGTATTTTAGTTCCCTATTATTTTCCCAACAGAAAATATCTAAATATCTATGTAGAGTAGGTATCTAAATATCTAAATATATAGACTAAACGAAGGTTTGTTAAAAAGTCCACTAATATCCAACCATAAAATCCTGAACAACTTAGATTATATTTTAATTTTGTCATCATAGTATAGATGATAAAATAATATATCATATATATGTTGTATACCATAGGATTTCCAAAGCCTATTATTCACTACTCATTTGTCAATCCAGAGTTTCCGGCGAGATATATAGAATTAAAATTATGTCACTATCTTTTAACGCTTATCTTAAATTTAGATGTCGACGCAGCACTTTCATTATATTTAATTCTTTCGTAAATGCTGCATAACAGGAAGAGTATTATATATGAGTATATATAAATATAATTGTATATAATATGCACAGGTGTCTGAATACGAAACTTGTAGTATTATTTGACGAAAGATAATTTAACCTTCCTCATAAGGATATATGCCTATCTGGAGAAGGAAAAAAATAAAAAGAGAAAGTGAGAAAATGATAAATATAAGAGATGATATATATGAGAATTGACTCAAGGATAAAATAACGAAATTCAAATTTTAGGTTTACAAGTAAAATTATTTATTTTTAGTTTTTATAAAATATAAAAGGTTTTATATGTGATAAAAAGATCACATATATTGAAAAAGAAAGATTAATATATAGCTTTTACTTAAAGTAATAAATTTTTCTTTCAAATTTACTTTAGATATCTTACTTAAGAATGATAGGATTGCAAAGGAAGAGAGAGGCCGATAAAAAAAAAATAAAAGAAAAAAAGGAAAGAGAGAGATAGAAAAAATATATAAAATAAGTGTAAATGATTAAATTTATTACTTAATAGAAGTAGCAAGTATGTACATTCGGTATTGAAGTAACAGTACATGACTCTATGTAAGTTCCAATAACCCAAATTTAGGAAAATATGGGGTGATCATTAGGTATCTGTTCTGAAGTTTTTGTCTTGTTAATTTCTTTTCATTTGGACTTTCTGGCTAGCAATAATAAAAATTCTCCATCTCAAAGCCAAAACAGAAATGTGCTTAATTAATTAATTTATCGTTTGAATTTATCATATATTTACATATAAAAAAATTATTAGATGATCCTTGACTATCATTTAATTCACTCAACTAATCTTTAATTAAGTGTTATTAATTATTTTCTCTTAAACTTTTTTTTTCTAAATATATGTCAAGTAGAAATTGGTCAAGATCTTCAACATAAAGTACTTCAGAACTACCTAATTGAGGGACTGCAAAAAGGCATGCTGGTGTTATTATGAGGGCACTCGACCTGTTTTAAATCAAATATACTAGGAACCTCTGACCCTTAGTTATGTTAAATTAAGTGGAATGAGAGTTCACAAGGACCATTAATCATAATTTGTTCAGCTTCATGTTCATGATTGGGAAAGGGTTCATTTCTTTCTTTCCCACACTCCACATGCATAGATGGTGGCATCAGTTAGAGTCAACTTAATGATTGAAGCACCTGCTGTTTACAAGATATGCTGATTTTTAAAAAAAGGTAGTTATAAGATTACTAAGCAATTCTTCACATGCATATTCTATCATATGAAACGTAAAATAATATTGGGGGAATCTTTCTTCAATGAGATGATAATATTTTTATGAATTTGAAGGTACAATTATTGAACTTCTTTATTCTTAATATTTATTTTGCATGCTGATGATGTTATTATTAGTCTATAAATAATTGGGGTAAATTACAGTTTTTTTATACAATAAAATCAACAAGTTTTAACTTAAAATATTGTACAAACTATCGAAACTCCTTCATCACTCACTAGATCAATAATAATGAATTAACAATTTAACATATATGAAAGTTTTTTTTTGACACAAAACATATATGAAAGTTGAAAAGTCTCTTTATTGTAATTTTTGATATTTTGTAATAGTATTACTTATAACAAAAAAAAATACTTACCAGCAAAATTAGTTGGCATATATGATTAGATACTTGTGTCTTTTAACCAGAAATTTGATTCTTGACTTGGGTGTGGAGTTATGATTAGAGATAACATTTTATTTCTAAAATGAATTAATTCAATAAGAGAAAGATTAGTTAGGTACTAAAAAAAAGTTACAGTATATTATTATGGTTTTTAAGGTGAACTTTTTTTTAATCATAATATGGTTAATAGTTCCGTAGGTTGTATAAGAACACACAACTTATGGTGAAGTTAACATTTAAGAAAGGACTATAGTGATTATGGGACAAAGCCACATGGGGTTCAGGATATGTTATGCACAAAATGATTTTGTGACCAAAGCCACTTGCAAACCAAAAGAAAGAAACCAAGCTTTCGTATGGTTCTACGCTTAGAAACGAACAAAAACAAAGAAATTGGTTTTTCTACTGTCGTTTTTTCAGCTGTCCTTATATTATCCATATAATTGTGTTAATATTTAATTTTGTTAATATTTAATTTTATAATTCAATTTTAAAATTATATGATTTTCTAAAGACAACATAAAAACAACAAGTAAAAGAATAACAGAGAAATCAGGTCCAAAAAATAACATAACACACTTGCCCAATACCCACTTCCACTTGGATTTCAAATTTCAATGACTTGAACTTGGGCCTTCGTGCCTGCGTGCCACTATTCTCTTCAGATTTTCACTCAAGCCCATTAAGTGTAAATATATGCCTAGATTTCACCCACTGCAAAAATATCTGAACCTCATCATGGCCACGAGTACAAATATTTTTCTACCAAAAATATCCTTGTTGCACATAAAAAGGAGATTGAATATTCAATTTCGTAACTGAAATAAACCACTCCCTTCAATCTAAATTATTTGAAGAAAAAAGGACCAATGTTTTCCAGAGTCTAAATAAACAAAATCTATTTAATATTATTATTTTAAAAAATAAATGTTAAATTGTGTTTTTTATCTCTATTTTCTCATTTTACAAATTTTATCATTTTTTTTTTGTTTACGGATTTGATCTTTACTGACTGTGTAATTTTTTTATTTTGTTATGTAATTTCAATTCATCGGTTAATTTAACATCTAATTAATAGAAGTTAAATAAAATAACAAAAATGCAAGATAATAAGAAAGAAGATAAAAATTACAATTAAATAATGGTTAAAATACTAGAATTCTTTTTAGAGATATTATTACATTTTAAAGTACATGATTACACCTAGCTTGCAAAATAAGGATGAAGTTGATTAGCATGATAAAAATATATTTTCTTTATTTCTTTCTCTCATGACCTCTCCTGAACAAATAAAAACACACAAGAAAGAACAAAATATCTGTGATAAGAAGGATAAATGAGTAAATAGATGAGGCTACCTTACCTTATCGATATGCATTGTGATTCTCTGATTGATTCCAACCCTTGCTTTGTTTGTGCATAAATATCACAGTGCACACCCACTCTGAAATCCTCTCCTTTTTTCATAAACCCTACTTCTGCTTCCCCCCTTTGCTCTCAAACCTTATCACCTAATCCTTATCCTCCCAAACCAGAAAACCATGTCTACCTCCGCAGCTTCCCTCGCACTCCCAACCCTCACTCTCCGAACCCGACAACCTCTATGTTCTCCCCAATGCTTCTCCTCGTCCCTCTCCCTCACACCCAACAACAAACCCATTTCCATTTCTGCTGTTTTTCTCAAACCAACAACTCTGTCGTCGTCTCGCTTCGTTCCCCGCGTCGTGGTGTCGTCGGATTTGGGGCAGGAGGAGGACACCTTCAGTGACGGAGACGGCCCCAGCTTCTCCCCCGACCTTAAGCTCTTTGTCGGGAATCTTCCGTTCAACGTCGACAGCGCGCAGCTCGCGGAGCTCTTTGAGAGTGCCGGGAATGTGGAGGTGGTTGAGGTGATGTTTCTGTTTTTGACTTTTTGTTTTGCAGGTTTGGTTTTTGATGGGTTTTTTGTGTACCCTTTTGGGAGATTTGGAATGGGTTGTGACTTGTTGTTTTTGTTGTTGTTGTTTTATGCAGGTGATTTATGATAAGACTACTGGGAGGAGCAGGGGGTTTGGGTTTGTCACCATGTCTTCGGTTGAGGAAGCTGAAGCGGCTGCTCAGCAGTTCAATGGCTATGTGAGTTTATTATAATTTGGTTGTGTTTAAAATTCTAGTTTTTCGTTTAGGGTTTGTTTTTTTTTGTTTTTAATTTTGGAATTATTGATGTTGAAAGGATTGGATTTGATAAAATTGACTTGTGTGTGGGAGTGATGTTTTGAACGTGATTTTAGGATATTTGATTTTGAAGTATATAGGTATTTGATTGGGTATTTTTTAAAATATAATGTGTGTTTTACATGAATGTTAACAAAATTGATTTTGAAGTGATGTGGTTAATGTTTGAATGTTTTTATTCTAAAAGCTAGTAGAAAATCTTGTTATAAATTTTTCATCCAATGCAAAAACTACTTAAAAGTTGTTTCAATTCAAAATCAATTATGGACTCAATCAATTTGTCAATGTGAAACTAAACATACATGTGAAAATTTACTTAAAATAAGATCAACTAGCAGTGTTTAACAGTGTTGGTTGTCAGAGATATAGTTTATATGATGTGAAATGTTGATATGTTTGTCATTATCTGTTATGTTTGTCTTTGAATATTTGTTTATCACGTCTAAGTAATTAATCTTTTGAAATTCATAGGAACTTGATGGAAGAGCATTGAGAGTGAATTCTGGGCCACCTCCTGCTCGGAATGAGAGTGCTCCTCGTTTTAGAGGTGGTTCTTCTTTCGGTTCCAGAGGTGGTGGTCCTTCAGATAGTGAAAACCGTGTTCATGTAAGTAATCTTGCTTGGGGTGTTGACAATGTAGCACTTAAGTCATTGTTTCGTGAACAAGGGAATGTCTTGGAAGCTAGGGTAATCTATGACAGGGAAAGTGGACGATCAAGAGGCTTTGGATTTGTGACTTTCAGTAGCCCTGATGAGGTCAACAGTGCAATTCAGTCCTTAAATGGCGTGGTAAGCATGTTAATCCTTCCCCTTTGCAAAGTGGATGTTCATTAGTGTTTGGAAAATCTACATTTTGGAATTCAATCAATGAAAATATCTGTGCTATAAATAAAATGCAATTTAATGAGTTGAAGTTTGTGAATTTGTATGGTTACATCAACGAGTTTTATCTTAATTATAGGTGAGCTAAATCCCTTGCAAGAGTGTAATACTTTTAAAAATAGTGAATTTATGTCTTCTTGTATGAATTGGTGTTGTAAAAAACAATTTTCTCACTTGCTTTAGTTGGGTGCATATTTATAGTTATCTACTCATTGATACACCATCTTCACTTTAGTATTTAACCACCAAAATCTGATCATTTGATATTTTGGCTGCAGGACTTGAATGGCAGAGCTATACGAGTCTCATTAGCAGATTCCAAGCCCAAGCAGTTCTGAGGATTTAGCTTTTCATCTATACCCGAGAGAGGATTTCGGTACCATTTCTGTGCCGTGTTTAATATATGTTGTGTTTTCTAATGCAATAACATCTTATACTTATAAATTTATGCATTGTGCTGAATGTTCCAAGCTTCTGATAATGTCTGACCTGAACAGGTATTTGGGACTTGGGAGTTATACAGCTGCAAGATGTCATTGGCAAAAACAGTTTGGGAAAGAAATACACTTACATGCATTGAGACTACATGTACACAGTTTCAATATCTGACAGGCTTCTTCCTAGATGAGTGTCTGTTGAAAGTTTAAATGTATGTTCCAAATTTGATGGTTGTCATTTGAAACTGATTTGTAGTCCGTATTTTCACTATAGAAGTAGATGTCTCAAATTTATTGGTTACCCCGTTCCAATATTGTTGTGGAAGAATTTTATAATCGTGATGTGCCTGGAAAATTATCTACCACGGATTTATCTGTTGGTTCAATTGTTTGCTGGGGAGAGCTTCTGTTGAGGACTTGAGGTAAATGACCAAGAATTTGGTTCTCGTTGTGGTATCGTCACAATTTGGTTAGGGATTTCCTATTCAAGACATATCATGAGAGATCTGAACTGTATAATCAAACAACATACAGTTAAAATTTAATATTTAATGTCATGTGATTACTTAAAAGGTTTTGTCAAATTTTTTAAAAATTATATAATTTTTTGACATTAAATCTCAATTTTGTATGTATAATTAAATGATTCATCTTTCATGTATGATTAATGATTTGGATTTAATTTTTTTATATAAGATGTTTTCTCTCATAAGATATGTTATTTTCCTATTTTTAAATTTTTTTTTATTAGGTTCTATTATGTACTTGGGCTTTTTTATAATTTGAGGTAGTTTGTTTTTCAAAATTCCCAAATAAGGATTTTTTTTGAATAAATTTTCATTTAGGGGAAAGTTGTACAAATAGTTACAATTTTGTATTGGCATTTGTTAAAAAAGTATTTCCATTTGATAATTTCAAAAAATTATCCCCAAATTATAAAAAAAATGTGCATTTGACATTTTATTCTCATTCATTTTTTTGTTAATGCTTAATATAGTGTTGCCTAACCAACTATTCATTTACGGAGTATTTGATGTGTGGACACTTCCAAATAAATGGATATAAAGTACTTGTTTTATGTAATAATGAAAGAACCATATATAGATAAAGTTTAGATTATATAGGCTTTGTAAAAAATACCGTACCTCAATTGTGGAAACCACTATGATCAATGAGCACACCAAATCGAACAACTTCATTGTCATTCCTCCGCCTTGTCGTCCACTAGCATTGGTGCCGCCATGTTGTCTTCCTCGAACCACCACAAAATTGGGTTTCCCCTCTCACCTCAAGATGCCACTTAATATGTGAACAATCAAAGGGTTGGTAACTTGTGAAATATGTAAAGTCATTTTGTATTCACCTGAGTGAGAATGATTTATTAATATTTGAACTACTGGGTTGTGAGAAACCCGTGATTTCTAACTTTTAACAAAAAAATAATATGAGAACACATAGTATTGGATGATTAAGCCTCATCAATAAGTGATATTATCAGAAAAAAGATGACTATAAGTCAACATTGTTTAAATGAGATATTAAAAACAAATATTATCATATATTGTGTTATAGGGATAAAAAAATATTTAACTCTTATAATTTTTAAGTGAAACAATGAAGGCAAACTTTAAAAAGCACACCACTTAAATTTCTTGTGTTTTTTGTTTATATATTTGCTCTTTTACTTTGATTTTTGTGGGTAGGGGGTTTTCTCTAAAATAGCCAATTGCCTCAATTCACGTAATTTAAACGAGGCTTTTTGTTCACAGGAGTTCTAGCTAGCAACACACTATACATTCCACGTAATATTGATTAAAGTTTATTTAAAATTATAAAATTATGAGAAAGACTTATTAAATGAGGCCGAAATTTGTAATTTTTAATATATTTCAATAATAAAAAAGTGTATCCATAAAAGCACATTAGAAAATATGTTGACAACATTTCTCTTTCTTTGTAGTAAAAAAAGAAGCATTTCTCTTTCACTAATTGGAAAAGCAAAATAAAACATTGTTAGATATTGTTTCCAAAGGCAAGTCCGCAATATCTTCCACTTTGTTTCAGCTCATAAAGAAAATAAACCAGTCAAACAAAATGGGCCAAACTCTTTTATACAGCCACATTTTTTTTTAATCTAGCAGAACATTCAACCGTTTTACACCGAAAATATAATAGAAACAATATTTTTTTAGGAGACAAAAACTGTAATTAGTTTTTTTTTAATTAGTCTACTACCAATGAGTAATTGATTCCAGGAGTGATGCCTAATTCTCTTTAATTTATGTTGTTATTGTTAATTTATTATGTTTACAATGCTAATGTATTTTAGGGTGAAAAATTTTAGCTTAAGAAATTAGGTCATTTTTTCTCTTAATTTTATACAATTTTCACTTTTTAAAAATGATTTGTTTTATAATTTTTTTATAAATTAATATTTGAGTTTATGTACTGGTCGATTTATATTTGGGCTTTTACGGGCTAAATACAAACCTTAAAAAAATTCATTTATTTCATGGAAAGAGCATGTTTGATCTGTCTAAAATGTGAACTTCATGCATCAAGCTTTAATCTAGTCACCCTATATTAATAGTTTCTTTAAAGGGAATGCACAGTGGCTCCAATAGACTAACATATGTTTTTCATCCCGATAAATATCAAAAGTTTAAAATTCATCATTGTAAAATTTTTGATATATTTTTTATCCTCATAAAATTGAAATATGTTATTTTTTGGCCTAAAGTTAAACTTAGACGAAATAGAACCTATGAGACATTTTTTTTTAGTTTATATTTGAAAATGTAATTTTTAGTGGTTAAAAACCACCACAAATTATAGGATTTTTTTTTTTTTTTTTGGTTTCCCAAACCCAAAACAACCACCACCAAACACCACCCTAGCACCACCACCTATGATCATCAACACCACCATTAAAATCAAACACCACCCCAAACACTACCATCAAACAACAAAACATCATGACCATCAAACCACCATCCTGTGGCCGATGCGACCATCACAATCCCAACATCGTCATTGTGACCTCGATCCCATCACCTCAAAGGCGTGTGTGTACCTCTCTCCCTCAAATTTGTGGCCCTAATGCTGTCGCGTGTCTCCACCACCACTATATCACCATTTGTGACCTCGACAGCGTCATGCACGCTGTGCTGGTTGGTGCGGGTAGTGGCTAGCGGTAGAGGAGGTGGTGTAGGAGGCGGTGTGACGCAGAGGAGATGGGTAGGGTACTTGATTGGTTGGTCGTGCGGTGGTCAGGGTTGTGGTGATGATGGCATGCGCGAATTTTGAGTCTAGGGTGATGTTTAACCGGAGGGGGTCGAAGGAGAGAGAATTGGGAAAAGAGAAAGAAGAAATATAACTCCATGTGTCCAATTTTTAGTAGACATATATTAGACATTTAAGTTCAAATTCGTCTAAGTCTAATTCCGGACAAAAATAACATTTTAATTTTACGAAAAATATATAATTTTTTTTGCACGAACAAATTTCAAACTTTTTAATATTTATAAAGATAAAAAAAAAATATTTTAATCCTTCAATATTCATTTAGTTGCTGGTGACATGTAAGTTGAACAAACGTCCACATTAGCCCACATCATATGCAGTATATATGCATCGCCATGACTTTGCGAATATTCTTTTGGTACATTTCATTGTGAATGATTTAATTTCACTATATAGTATCTAAATATATATGAGTATCTAAATGAATCTATGGAATCCATATTCCCACTCTACCGTTTCTTTTTTCTATTTATTTAGTTAATGAATTTGGAGGGTCCTTAGTACTTTCCATCATTATAAATTTAAATAGTACATAATATAATGTTGCTTTAACTTTAACTAACCGTATTATTATATTCGCAGTGAGGGAAGAAATAATTCCACTTTTTTCTGTGTGTTAAATTAATCCAAAAATATTTGATCGAGTTGAATGAATGTGAAACGAAAAGGAAAAATAACAAAAACAAGAGGTGGCGTTAATGCTGTTTTGAAGTGCATGCCCTAGATTATGTTCACCGGCGCCGCCGGTGGCCAGTTTGGTGGTCATGCCCCACATGTGGTATACGACCGACAAAGCAACCGGCCTAAGATTCTATTCCATTATAAAATTCAATAATTGTTTATTATTATAGTAAAATAATGCCATCAAAGTTGGATAGGTTTAATTTGTTTGATTAAATTTAAATATTCGTCCTTAGTCTTAGAATGGATGTAAGCAAGTGGAATATCAACGTGTCTAGTATTTCTGGTAGTTTTTATAATCTTCTCATGAAAAGTGCTTAGTGGAGCAATTGAATTTTCAAACGACCTCAGACACATTGCATGGGCATTTCTTTTGGGTCTTACATTGATCATGAAGTACTAGTATCTTTCATAGATTAAGTGCGTATTTGATTTAATGTTGCAGATAAATATTGATAGAAAAAACTTTTACAAAAATATTTACACTTTTTTTTGCGTTCAATTTGTGTTAGACAGTTGATTTTTTTTTTCCTAAAAATTTGTGTACAATAAGTTAGATGGTAAACAAAAAATTCTCAGTGTAGTTATTTTTTATTCAAATCAGATACAGCTCTCACCATAGTGTGATACAACTTAAATATTTAAGGAGCTATCCTTTTAACCCTTTTCTTCAATATCAAATCAGAACACCCCGTCCGTACAAGAACTTTTATATAAAAGGTTCATGAAATGCATGATCGTTTGTTTAATTTGTTTTCTAGCTAGTTTGGTTATGATTATAATTATGCGTTCCAGATTAATGTATGCTTCATTATTTTAGAAGATATATTGTACTTACTTCAAAAGGGTTGCCCTAATTGTTAAGAATAAAGTTAACATTGTGCTTGCATTCGGAAGAATTATTTCTTAATACATGAGACAACGTGAGAGATAGTACGTTCTTAAGTACTTCAGTCTCAAATGATCCAAATCAAAAATCGATGTTATGATTGTAGGACGAGTAGTTTATAATGGTTTGGGTGAGCAGTTATAAATTCGATTTTAAAAAATTAATTTTAGTTAAAATTAAGTTGAACTAGAGTAATTTATATTTAAAATAGTTTTGTAGGAAAATTTAATATAAAATTTCACCACGATACAAAAGTTACATTTTTAGTATATAATCAATGTATGTTTTTTTATAATGTCATTTAGTTACATACTATCCATATCATTAAATAAACTTTAATTGATTTTCTAAAATAATAGCTATTTTGCACTGAGACTAATCTAAATTTAAAAAATAAGGTGTCCCTGCAGCTATAGGGTTTTTTTCTTCTTCTTCTTATCTCTAAAAATAAATATTATTAAAATATTTAAAATTTTACATAATGGAAACATAAATGAATTCTACATAAGGTTGTGTTCAGGACGAATCGACCTTAAATATTATGGGGACAATTGTCTCTACTAAGATTTTTTTTTACTTAAATATATTTGATAAAAAAAAATATTTCCATAAAAATAGATGTGGCCCTCATAATATGAAACTTTTTTTTAAATAAATATAAAAAATATAAGAGTAAAATAAACAATAAATTGATACTAATTTTATGATCACTTTATCTTTTAACCAAACAAGTGACACAAACACACACATTAATCCAATTATAATTTTTAGAAGCTTAAATAATTTTAATTTTTTTACCATGAGATTATGTATTTTGTAAAAAAATAAAATTAATATTTTTCTTTGAAAATATTCTAAACTAGTATTTTTTTTGCCCTATTGTAAAATATTTATGGATCCGTCACTGGTTGTGCTAATTATTAAGAATACAAAATGCACGATTACACATAACACTTAACAGAAAAAATCTAAGCTGAGAAAGAAAACAATTTTAGAGGAGTATAAATTATTAATTTATATTCGTATATCATTCAGTATTATTCTTTTACACAATAATATTTTGCACCTTGCTTTTATCCCTATAATTTTTTAAACATATAGATTTAAAAATATATTTCTTTGTTTTATTATTAAAAGAAGTATAAATCCGTGTAAGAAAAATTGTTAAAAAAGAGAAGAAAATCCCTAAATATATACATATATCTTTGGAGAAACCTGTTCTCATTTACAATTACAAGTCATGAGGCTGGCCCACCATATCTCTATCTTATGATAAGGAGTGGCCCACAAAGTAAGGCCGTAAGAAACAAAACGTAGGACAACAAAGTCAACCAGTTTAATTATAGTAAATGAAGAATGCATAAAAATAAGGACAAATTGTAATACTAATAGCTAAAGTATATTCTCTAATGTGTGTAAAGCACATGTGGTTTAAGAGTGTCTTTATCAGCATAGTTGGTCACACATGAGTGCTAATTGGACACTCACTAGTAATATAAGTAGCGTGGGTGGGTAACTTTGGTTGTGTTCCCATCAGACATAACATAACAAAGCCTGGTTTTGTTGTGTGCTTTAAGTACCTAAAAGGCTAAAAGTCACACTGATCCAACGTGATTTTCAAACAGATGCACGTCATGAAAGATAGATTCTCAAATACATGTCTCCCTTGTAAAACTCACTCTTTTCGTTTCCACATTAAAATAATTACACTGTTTTATAACATTTCTGAAAGATTACTATTTTCTTACATTAATGTAAAATATCTATTAGTTTCATTAGAAAACTTAACTCATTATCTTCCGTGAAATTTTTTCTTCTGATTTTATTTTTTCTATTTACAAGACTTAAATCTAAAACTTTATTTAAAATGATTAAACTTAATATTACTCTAACCAACTTCTTATTCATTCTGAAGTATTTGAATTGTGTAAGTGTCGAAATACTAGTTGATGATTGATTTTGAATATTCAATATGGAAGGTATTGATTTTCAACAAAAATCAATTAAGTTGTTGTAAGTTTTTTTTTTTTTAGACTCAATTGAATTTAGTGGAGAATTACTTTCATAATTAATATAAACTTTTAATACCAGTCACGTTTTTGTACATTATTAATGAGTATGAAGTGTCAATGTAGTTTTTTAAAAAATTATATGTCATTTCTTATTAATTAGTTTTTTTGGTAGAAATTAAAAGTTAATGCAAGAAAATTTATAATAACTCAGATATTGGATTGATTTAATTGAGTTTGATTCCTTGACATCTCTTATTATCTAGTAATTTAAATTTTTCATGAAAAGGATATATAAAGATATCTCTCTATATAGTAATTATATTCCAAGGATCAATATATAATTTTTTCCTGAATTAATTTTTTTTTTAAAATAATGAAGCAAATGCAGAAAGAATTTATAAAACAAATCAAAGTACATCATCAACTAATATGAAAGAACAAAGAATTAAAAATATAATTTATCAATAAAAATTCCATTCAACTTCTTGATAATGTAATTTTACTTAAATAATATTTTACTTGAATAATGTAAGTCTCATGTTATCACCCCATCAATTAATATTTTACTTGACACTATTAAAAAAAGTTATAGAGATTAAAAAACAGGAAATATTTTGTTTTGAGATCAAAAATGAATTTTAGTAAATTTAACTTTTATTTCATATATTGATTGACACGGGTACTTAATAACATATTTGGTTAATGTGTTGAAGTATTAACAATAACATATTTAACTTTTATTACTGATAAAAAAATTCATATATTGATTCACTCGCGTACTTAATAGCATAATTATTTTTGTAGTTTTATTTATTGTTCCTTTTGGGTAAGCACTTTTTTTTTGTGTTGGTGACAAGCAAACATTGAATTGAAGCCTTGAAGTTGAAGGATGCTTTGTTGCCTTGAGTTGCTAGAAATAACCGAGCATGCAAAAGCGTGTGAGTGACAAAGTATTAAAAACAAACACTAATAAATTTGTTTCTCTTCCACCTTCTCGTACAAAATTGAAAGAAAAAACAGAAAGGGAGGTAATTTAGTCTATGTGATTGTGAGGTGGTGAGACATAAGAACAGAATAAATTAAACCTCCACTGTCAAGGAGTTTTATTCCAGTTGAATAATTATGTGAATTGTTATAAATTTTTGAATATTTGTTTTTGATTTTTACAAATAAGAAAAAAATGTAAAAATGTCTTTAAAAAAGAAAAGAGATTTAGAAAAATTCCTAAAATTATTATTTTGAAGAAAAAAAATTAAAAACATTTTCTTTAAAAAAATAATTCCTAAAAATGTTTTGATTCAAAATTCAAGATAGCTATTCTAATTCTTATATATTGAGGTTTGTAAAATTTATTTTAGTTCATTTTTATTGATATTGAAGATTAAAATCAATATTTTATATATTTTGTAAAATCAGAAATTAAAGTATGATACTTACAATCTTCAGGATCCGTGAGAGAAGATAAAAGTAATGTTTTTACCTGTTTTCCTTATTGGTGGTAGGTACCCATAGAAATGAACATTTCTTTTCTTGAATCCCCATTTAAGACTTTCTTGTGATACTCTCTCGTGAGGAGATCTTATTTTTATTTTCTGAAAATGACTTCTGTTTATCTATCTTTTTTTTAAAAAAAATTATTATTTTTTAATTATTTTCTTTGTGGTTTTGTGTTGTTGCTTTGACCACCCGATTCCTTTCGGTCCAAGTAGTTGGTACTGGGTGGATAGATACCCAATGGCATAAACATAAATGCTCTTAGATACGAGACAATATGAGATATGCTACGAGATGGTTCCTTTCTACTTCTCGTATGAGTTTATGAATCTTGGAGGAAGTACTTACTATATGTTCAAGACAATTTTTTTTTAAGTATGTCCTATGTGTTTAAGACAATTTCTTTTACTATACTATAAATAATCTATTATACACATTCATTGATTATTAATTTTATTAATGATTAATCTTCATCGAAAAATTTAATTAATTATCTTTAATAATTTTTCTTTTCTTAATCACTTTTTTTCATCTACAAATATTGAATCTAAATTGTTACTTAGTGTGTATAAGACAATTTAGGTTCACTGCTTTAAATACTTTTCATTATATTATTAATTAAAATTTGAATTTAAAGAAAATTAATCATTCTTCTTCTTATAAGATAAGTATAAAAAATCTGGGTTTCTATTATTATAGATGAATTTCGAAAAGCAAACAATAGCTGCCAATGTCTTTGGATCATGACAGCGGAACAGTATTTAGAAGGATGGTGGGACTGCAATAGCCAATGACAAATCCTTTTGTCTTTTTTTTTTTTTCCTTTTTTGGTAAAATATCATAACCTCCTTTTATTATTATTATTTTTTTATATTTTGAAAAAAAAATTATTTTCAACACCCAAATTTATTTTCTTAAGAATTTTATGAGAAAAAGTATCAAGTATTGATTAATATTCATAATATGTTCTCGTTGCACCATTTTTTATAAATAAAAAATAAAGTATTTTTCTTAAAAAAGAGGATAAGGGTACAAGGGCATCCATCCTTAAATAAAATTGCTATCCTCTAACCCAACATAGTCATATCCCACCATTTAATTAAATGAAAGACTTGGAATGTAGGTACTTGGTGAAAAATTTGAATGTATACAATCTCGATGCTATTCTGTGGAAAAGCAAATGAGAAAACTATTTTCTATCTAGTTACTAGAATTTCCCTATAATTGTGCACACTAAACAATCAAATGGGACAATAACTTTGGTAGCCAAATCATGTGAGCAAATGCCCCTTATTGAACATTAAGACATTGTTTGTATGAGGAAAATGAAGGAGAGGGGAGGGATATTTATAAATTTGTGCGGTTGGTTCAATTTTTAAAAAGCGAACAGAATGGAAGAGAACAAAATCTCTGTTCATCCAAATTTTGTTTCCATCCAATATTGAAGGATTTGAAAAGGAAATGAGCAAATTTAAAACATTTTAAGTATAATGACTAAAATATTTGTGCATATATTTTGAAATTTAAAATTTATAACGATATAAAAGTAAATTATTTTTAAACACCATATTATGAACTAAAAAAAAGAATTATTCCTCTTTCCATTCTATCAACCAGACAAAATGCCTAATCAAAATCTCTTAATTTTGATATTTTCTTCTCCTAGTTTTTCTTCCCTTTCTCTTCTCTCATTTCAACTAAACAATCCCTAAGTGAGTGACTCAACATAACATGGATCATTCACATCAAAATCTAAAAATTTGAATAATTACTATTATTTAATAATCTAAAAATATTTTAATAATTAAATAATGTTAATCCATAAAAAGAAAATCCAATATTTATCATTTAGATAACATTAATTTAATTATTAGAGAAAAAAATGACCACTATAATTATACGTCAATCATGATAAATTAAAAGACTCACCTTATGTTGATAATTATCCAAAGAAACTTGTGTTTGTTTACCACTCTTTCAAGAAATAACACTTTTTGTCATTATCTATATCTATTAATAAAGACAATTATTTCTTTTGATATATATATTTTATTGGATAATTTTATCCTTAAATCACTTCTTAAATTTCAAAATTTTCTTCTAACCTACATTAACTTCTCATTATTTTTATTTTTTATTCTCATTTTTTATTATCTGTATGTATTTTATATTTTTTATTTAAGAAATTTAGAGAGTTACAGGGTGCCTCTCTTCTCCTAGTTAAAGAATATCCTTTTTTTTTCATGTCTACAAATTTCAGACAATTTTATTCTTTATCAGTATTTAAATTTTACTACTCCCAGTAACTATCCACTCATGTTTGTTAGTTTTTTTTTTTTTTTTTTTTTTACTTCTTAGTTTTTTTATTATTTAAAATATGTTAAGAGACATAGGATGTCTCTCTGCCCCTACCCCTAGTAAAGATAAAGCAAGAAGTAGACTTCAGTCATTAGGACAACCTGCAAAATTAGAGTTATATTAATCAATGACTTAAAGTTTCTTACTTGGACTTCATACAGGTCAACAGGTGGTCCTTAGTGCCCTACAAGAATATCATGACCCTTTTTGCGACTTTCCAAAACCTAAACTTGGGTTAGTCAAATATCTTCTTAAAACATTTACAGCAAAAGCAATATTAGAGCGGATAAAAACTTCAATAAACTACTAATAGCAAAAACATATGAGACCTCATCCATTTCATCTATATCTCTTTATGGTTATTTTGGTTATATATATCTTTATCATTTTGAGAACATTGAGATTGAAAAAGTAAAAAAATACTTCTAATTTTTTGAATTCTAATCACAAATGTTAAATTTGGATTTAAATATTTTTTTAAATTACACAATATGCTATAGAAAAATAGTTAATATTATTTTATAAGTTGTGCATGTATTAAGAAAGCCAGGGCGGTTGGTTCAATTGTTAAAACTTGATTTTGATTCAATTGTTAAAACTTCTCGGATCACTTTTAATTCTTCAAATAAAATTTCACCTTCAAGATCATAAGAATTATCATATTTTAGAAAAAATCCAATTTTTATTATTTATGTTCCTAATTTATCCATTTTTATATTTTGCAACCCAATAAAATAGAAATGGTTCTTTGAAACCCACATTAGCATTTCTGCATTATATAGCACATTATATAAAAAATTTATTTTAATATTTATATAGATTTAATAAAAAAATTTGGTGAATTTTTTAAAAATGAGCTCATCCTCGCCTAACCTGCCAATCCAACAGGCCACAAGTAAGACAGGGCGGGTTGGCCTATTGATCCGCCTCTATTTTTTTCTTTTAAGAATAAATAAATATTTGTATATATTATAATCTCAATCTTTATTACTATTATAATTAATTGTTAAGTGGGTTGACAATTAAAATTAACAACTAATTATTTTCTAATTTATATGGCAAAATAATTTGTCATTTATATGCACTTTCTGTTATTCTATAATAGATTTGTAGATAAAGAATATTTATCTTTTTCTATCAACAATGTAGTCATTCAATTTTCAAATTAATTTTTTTTATTACATCCAAACATTCATATATAAAAGTTTTTACTCATCTAATATTGTATAGTCATAGAGCACATTATTTTTGTACAACAATCTTGCACGGTACAATTACACTATATTCAAGTCATTGCACTAGAACTATATTAATATCAACATGAATTTTCTTTTTCTACTCTTCAAGTTAATACCTTATTGTTATTGGATTAATATATTATTTGATATATTTACTGTATTTGTATAGTCACTTCTAATTCTCTTTTAAAATTTTCATCTTACTACCTACTTTACTTGTCAAGATATGTTGTCACTTGTTAAAATATTTATTTATTTTAAATTTATGCTTTGAGAATTAATTTTTTTAAAATATAATATAACAATTTTAATATAATTTAAAGTTAATTTTATTTATTTTTTAAAATATGATAGGACAGCCTGCTAGTCCACCCATATGTGAAATAAACCAAGATGTCTAGCCTAACTAAACAGATTAGTCTGTGCCTCCCCCGCATTGTGTTCCTTACTAATGGGAAAAACAAGAAACATAATTTTGATTTGGTATAATAAATAAACATTTTAAAATATATAAATTATATTATAAAGTTTGTTTATAACCTAATATTATAATATAGTTTGTTTATCATACATCTAAAATATAACTTATATGTTAAAAATATTTTTTACAGGTTTTATTATTTTTCTTATGCATTACATCATATACTAAAATACAACTCCTTAGAGGCTTTATTGAATGAGTTTAGTTGAGTTGATTGAATAGATGACAGTGTGTTATTGTAAATTTTCTCGGATATTATATCTGTCTTTGTTTTCTATTAATAATAAAAAAAACAAAACTCCTTTCAAATAATATGAAAAAAACCCTTCCTGGATAAATCCAAAATTTCACAAACAAATACGCGAGGAATAAAAAAGTCGCACGTTCCAAAAAAATGAAATAAAAAAAAACAGTTAATAATCCAGAGCTCCAATCTAGCACTATATCTCGTTTTCTCGATATATCGTCAATTTGGCTCCAACTTCTCTCGACAACGATTCAACACCACCAACCGCCACTAACCATCCTTCATAGTTAAGAAAAACACAAGTACACAACACAAACCTCTCCACAGTGACTTCATTCGCACACCTTAAACTTTTCGTTTCTTTTTACACCCCCAACAACAACGAGAAGTAGATTATTGATGGGTATACTGTACGACGACGTAGTGATCATAAGGCCGCCAGAAAAAGACGGCGACCCAACTCTCCTCACGGTCAATTGCCCCGACAAAACCGGTCTTGGCTGCGATTTGTGTCGAATCATGCTCTTCTTCGGCCTCAACATAATCAGAGGAGGTAATTAATAATCTCTCGTTTTAATTCGACAAGATTGAGAGGCTGTTTATCTTTTTTGCTTATTTTGCTGCAAATAATACAATGAAGATGTGTCCACGGATGGGAAATGGTGCTACATAGTTTTCTGGGTGGTTGGGAAACAGAGGACGAGGTGGAGTTTGTTGAAAAAGAGGCTCATTGAGGCCTGCCCTTCTTGCTCCTCCGCCTCTGGAATCTCTTATTATCGCTCTGACTTGCAGCCCTCCAAGCCTTCTGATGTCTTTCTTTTGAATTTCTCCTGTCACGACCGGAAGGGCCTGTTGCACGGTAATTTTCTGGAACTCATGATGAGTTATTTATCCTTCTCTATGTGTGTTATTTTGCTTTTGTTGATAGGACTTAGATACTTAATGGAAAGTCGTCTTAATTGCGGTCACCCCCTAGCCTGCCTTAATTGGGGGCCATTGAGAGTTGATTGCCAATGTCTCAGAATGGTTGAGTGAAGCGTCCTAGTGTGCAGCCATCAGGGACATCGGCTATTAGGTGCTTGAGATCCCACGTCCACTATATACAATTCGGCTTTTTTGGATTGAGTTAGGCCTTAAGTCCAAATTTTAAGAACACCATTGGATGGTCTAAGACTATGTTGTTGTTTGATAACTTTTCTTTATTGTTTCTAGGGTAAATTACACTAATTCCCCTTAATTGTTTTGACATTACACCCCTCTTACCCAAGGAAACACATTGCACTGTGTAATGTACCCATATGCAATCTCAAGAAACCTCAACGAGTTTTAGTGTAATTTGCTCTTGTTTCTATATGATATAAGCTTAAGAATCAACACTTTGGAGCTTCATGATATAATGAAGGTTTTTAAGCTTTTAATTTCTCCAACTTCTAGTGTTACACCTCTAAACCCCTTTGTTTTAACTTTTGTGGGGAGTGGTATATGAACCGTAGGGTTTGGTTTGATTGTTGTGAAAATCATGCAAAGAGGAAAATGAAACTGGCTGTCTTAAATGGCCATTGATGTCATATTCTAAAATGCATTCTGAATTCTGATTCTAAAGCTTCATTGTGTACTATTCACAATGCATATACTATGCCTGTTGTGCATTTTGCCTCCTTTCATGGATATATTGATTGGAAGTTATCTGGTTTTTATGAGATTGTTGCTCTGTGATATTGATGTTGTGCGAAATTGGTAGACAGAACAAAATGACTGAATGTCTTTATAATATGGTAGCAGATGTCACTGAGGTTCTTTGTGAGCTAGAACTTACTATAAAGAAAGTGAAGGTATCTACTACACCTGATGGCAAAGTGATGGATCTGTTTTTCATCACAGATACCAGGTTTACATTTTACATTTGCTGTCCTATAATTGTTAGTTTATTTCTATTGAAACTTGGTGATCCATTTATTAAGTCTGTGGATGAATTGGAATGCAAATTTATTTTGCCTTCTCTCTTTTCAATGAAATTAACATATAAAGTTCTGAGTTGAAAAAAAAATGTAATCACTTCTGAACTTGTGTGCAGAATTACTGTCATCTTGATGGTCACCCTATTGGTTTCTATTAAAAAATCTTTTTGGGTTTGTTCCGGGTAATGTGCTAATACAGTAATACTACAAGATCAAATCTTTTCAATAGCTGATCTGTTTCATTAGAGAATGTTGCAATGTGTTTGATGAGAATGGAAGCTTCTTTTCTTATGTACAAATGCCCATTTGATGACAATTCCATCTCCTTTAAGAGCTTACTAATGTAGTGTACTCTATCTTACATCTGTATCAGGGAACTTCTACATACAAAGAAGAGAAAGGATGAAACGATTGAACACTTAACAGAGATTATGGGAGATGCCATCATTTCTATTGACATTGAATTGGTTGGCCCTGAAATTACAGCTTGTTCCAAGGCACCTCCATTCCTTCCAACTGCAATCACAGATATCTTTGATTTGGAATTGCCTGATTTGGCTCGAGGCGGAACTCTCAGATCAGATTATGTTTCGATCACAATGGACAACTTGCTTAGTCCTGCTCACACCCTTGTCCAAATTATGTGCCAGGACCACAAAGGTCTTCTTTATGACATCATGAGAACTCTGAAGGACTACAACATTCAGGTAGAGAAATTTGAAATCTAGATAATGCTATATTTCTTAAAGTTGATTTTATGCTGCTATAAATTGGAGTGTCACCAGGAAAAAAAAACTAAAACTAATAAGCCTATAAACTTCATTTCATCTCAGTTTTGCAGTTTTTGTACAGGAATACTGCATAGTGAATTTTCACTTTCCTTCTACTGATGCTGATATGTCTTTGTTTTTCTAAGCTTCTTTGTTCACTGGTATACTTATACTTAGTCATCTTTAGTATCTTAAGGGTACAACCTATTTTGTCATTCAACCAGATTTCTTATGGGCGTTTCACTACAAAACCTAGAGGAAAATGTGAGATTGACTTGTTCATCATGCAAGCAGATGGCAAAAAGATAGTTGACCCCAACAAGCAGAATTCCTTGTCATCACGCCTTAGAATGGAACTACTACGACCACTCAGAGTAGCCATCGTGAGTAGGGGCCCTGATACCGAGCTTCTGGTATCAAATCCTGTGGAATTATCTGGCAAGGGCCGGCCTCTTGTTTTTTATGATATCACTCTTGCTCTCAAAATGCTTGACACTTGCATCTTTTCGGTAATCACTGATCTGCTTAATATGCTTCCTACTGTTTAGTGAAGTCATAATTTGGATTTCCCCAATATCATATCTTCTCACTTTCTTGAATCATGCTCCGTTTCTCATTAGTTGAACACAGTTTTACTAGATTTCACGTACTTTGTGTTTTTGTTCTAGCAACTTGATACATTTGTGTTTGCTTGCTATTCATTAATTTGTTCTCTATCTTGTTTTTCAACAGAACAATGTGTTCATATTGTGGTTAATTATTGTTGTAACAGGCTAAAATTGGAAGACACTTGATCGGAGATCGTGAGTGGGAGGTATATAGAATCTTGCTTGATGAAGGGGAGGGGTTATCTGTTCCAAGGAACAAGGTTGAGGAGGGAGTTTGGAAAATGCTGATGGGTTGGGAGTAATGCATGGTTGCTGTCATGGTGCCATCATACCCTTTAGATGAACCTCTCTACCTGTGTACAGATAACATGGTCTAATATCATATATTTTACTGTTATTAGAAGTAATTGTGAAATATATGTATTGTGCACGAATGGTAGTCTTTGCCACGCTATACTTTTGAGCTGTTGTAATTCTAACTTCATGTATATAAATGAGAAAGCAGTAACAAGTAGAACATTATGGAGGAGGGGTTCTTGCTTAGAGGCTTTTTTTTAAAATTTTTTTTTTACAATGACTGAAAATGAAAATATTGTAAAGTGATTAGTATACACAGTTCTCTGCTATTCCGGTAATAATAATAAACCTCTAGCCTTAACTGCAGCACTTTTGGTCTGGCATTTTCCATTTTTAATTAATTTTTCATCGTGCACTCAATTTGCTTGAAAATGAAGAGTGATAACTTTTAGTGATTTTATCTTACTCATACGATTTTGTTGTGAAAATACTTGTAATCTGTACCAACAAAAAAAAAAACGGCAGAGCAAATTATTTGAGGATTCATGAACATAGTTTTACATTAGAAAATCAATGGATAAGTCCATGTAATTAGAATTCATGAGTTTTTAATACATTATGGCTTAGGATCAAGAAGTAAGATCAAAGCGTACACGTGTACTTTGTTTTTAACGTTAAGGTTTTTAATTTTTAATACAAGATGTATGCCATCAAGGCTTACAAGTGTTCTTCTGTAAAAAAAAAATGGCTTACAAGTGTACTTCGTTTTTAACGCCAAGTTTTTTAATTTTTAATAGATGATATGCCATCAAAGCTTACAATTGTACTTCGTTTTTAACGCAAGGTTTTTTAATACAAGATATGCATCACATATTTTATAGTGATATTTGTAGCATCAAATCTTCAGTTATTTGTTTCTCGAAATATATGTTATTTCTCAATATATTTCTTTCACCCACTTTCAGCTGACAGTGTGTGATTGCCACTGTCAATAAAAAACGAGACAATATATCATGAGAGATTGAATTTATATATTTATAATTTATATTTCGTAACTTAATTAATTGAATTAATTCGAGAATTTGATCCTGTACTTGTTAGAGAGAATAATTTTATGCTGATTTTTTATATGATATAATTATGTAAAATTCCCGCCCTTCTTACCCCTCAATGATAGCTAAATAACGTAAAATTTTGTATGATATTTTTTTATAAATATTAAATACAGAAAAATCTTTTAAAGCTTTTGGTTTTAAAAAAATTCTATATTATTTTTTTTATAAATATTAAATCTTATAAATATACGTAAAATTTATAGTTAAAAAAACCAGTAAACAAAAAATAACATGACAACACCTATTCATTTTTTTCCTTCTAATATTAAGATTTTGACTTCATCAGCTGTCCCCTACAGGGATATCAAAGAATAGATCAAGTCATATTCAGAGATCTTAAATCTGTGACAATTCATTAATTTGTTGTTATATACTTCCAAGTTCCAACATTTGTTTGCCAACAGATATTTCTCAGGAAACCTACCTCCAATTAATGGTTCGTCCACGGCTGGTATCTATCTTTACCAAAATTATTTATAATAAATTTATTAACTTTTATAAAATTATCTTATAAGTTATATTAATAGTGATTTATGATTGAATAATAATGTGAAATTATTTTATATAGTGAGTATATCATAATTAAACTCAAAAGTTAATATACATCAAATTTATTTGTATGAGTGTATGAATTATGAATATTATATTAAAAAGGTGACTGAATGGTTTTTTTTATATGCCTCCTATTAGAGAAAACAAAGTTAAATATATATTAATAGTTGGATTGGTAATTTAGATGAAAATCATCAATGACAAAGATGAGAGAAGGAAATATAAAAAAAAATGTTCAAATTGTTGATAAAAATATAAAAAATTAGTGAAACTGATATTTTTCATTTTTTTTTGTTTTCATTCCCAAATGTCAGGATCATATAGTGGCTCCGTGATGTGCAACGGTACAAATCACATGATTCTTTTCATGCTTGTGTAAGATATTTTGGTGCTTTACGTTCATATTTTGCTTGCATTATTGGTTCATTTTGTAAAGGTAGAAAATTACCAAGTAACCTTTGTTTAGAGTTTGTTTGTCAAATAGTACAAAAAGAACTTGTGAATCATTGCACGGGTCCATCCACGATTAGCTGAATGATACCAAAAAGAAAAACAAAGATGGGTTACAATGCAACGTGTGCTTTTGATTTTCCTTTGCTTTTGGAAATTGAACCATCATACGGAACTTTGTGGAAACTCTTTTTGACAAGTTGGGCAAGAGACAATTAAGAAACAAAACTAATTAGGACAATTTTTGGATTGTATAAATTATAGAGTAACCAATTAAAACCACCAATCATTGCATAGAAGAATTGACATATTACACTATTGTAGGTCTCTTCCATTAATTAACATGGTTGATTCTGTAATTAGCTTATAATTTCCAGTATATTCCTAATTTGTGCAAGATGCCAGAAACCACACCCCAGAAAGTGATTTCTGCAAAGATGACATATAACAGAGTTCCCAACCTCTCTGAGTGCCAAACATTGGTAAACACATGGTTCTGAATCCAGTATACCTGATTAATGATATGCCATAAAAAATGGTAAGCTTTTTAGTGCATATTTGAATTAAAGGTGGTAAACTTTGCAAATGCAATTCAAGTTTTACTTTTACAAAACTGAGTTTACTCTAGCACCCCAAACAGAAAATCAAACAGCCTTAGTCTTAGCTACTTGAAATCAAACAGGAAAAAAAATGTAAAAATATGTTTTATATCTCTCAAAATTTAGATAAGTTTGATTTTAGTTCGTACGTTTTTAAAGATGATTGTTTTGGTCTTTATGTTTTTAAAAACTTGATAGATTTTTTCCTGATTGAGTCAAATGAAATAAGGGTCATAGACGAAATTCACCATATTTTAAAAATACGTGAGGATTAAAATAACTATTTTTAAAAGAATAAGAAAGCCTTAAAATACATTTTATCCAAAAAAAATCATATGAAAAAATATGACGACTAAATGAAAGTATACACCCTTTATAGTAGTATAAATCAAAAGGTAAGATTCTTACTATTGTGTTATCTGGGTCTTTGTAGTACCACCCGTTTACAAATGCAGCGAAGATGCCCTGTGCTGCCATAACAAACACTAGCATTGCATTCATTCCTATCCATTCCAAGAACAAGAATGGAGTACGAATCCCCCAAACATCGATCTGTATGATTTTGAGGAATATTAAATAAGAACTCATAATTAATTAATGACCAATAAAGAATTCTTCTACTTTAATTACTTAATTAAGATTCCATTTAGCAGTAGGTAGAACACAGAGAAGACAATTCCAGCTGCCCCAGCTGTGAAACAAACATAGCTGAAGCTGTAGAGTTGCTTGTTAATTGGGATAGCTGCATTATTCCATGGAAATTTTGTCACTATATTTTGCACTAATGTGTGTGTGTGTGTCTATATATATATATGTTGGTGGATGGGTTTTTAACTTGTAACATATGGGACAATTTTTTTACCAGCTTACCCTCTGTAAAATGAAGCATGAGGCCTAGGGTTAATAACAGAAACCCCATTAAGAGCCATTGCTTGAGTCTCTCGGAATGACCCTGTAAAAAATATTGTTTCACTTCTTCACTAACTTGCATTTATAAAGTAAAATTTTAGTGTGTGCACAAGCACTAGGCATGGGAGCTTAATGGGTAGAGTTTGTAACCTTGAAGTGAATCAAGACATGCCCATAGTGAATGCCAATGGTGCCAGAGAGGCTAGCTGATATGCAACTAGATAATAAGAAACAAAGTACAATTTAAACATATATTGATCATCTAGACCGAATGATTGATTATTATAAAACTTTCTAAAAGGATAGGTATCTAATTCACTATGTATATAGGGTTTTCATATAATCAACATTTGAGATAAACTACAAAATGATAAAAAAAATATAAGGTGAATTAAATGATTAAAAATAAAAAAAGAATTACGAATTTGATTCTTCTACTAACAAAGTATATGATGCACAAATACGATATATAAGTATCCGATACGGATACGTAATGCAAATTGAAGTATATATTTTTTTCAAGGGACCAAAATAATTAAAATTTTAATTATAAATGATGGGTTTTTTAAATAAAATTAAAGACTAAAAATAAAAAATATCAATTTTATACGCCAAGAGTATAGTTAAACTTTTTTCATATTTTTAGTTGAGTTTTGAGAATGAAATGTGTTGTTGTTTTTCTCATTGCCATCGATAGGCTGTGAAAATGGATAGGTGTCCTGGCTTCAAGGTAGGGGTCTAAGCTTGGTGGTGTATGTTTCTATTAGAGCTACAGCACAGTACACAAGGGCTATTCTCTGCATAAACACACAATATATATATATATATATATATATATATATATATATATATATATATATATGTTGGTTAATTTTGAAAATCGAGATAATCCTGGATAAATCTGAAGTCGTGTATAAACACTTTCAGATTGAATCAAATTTCGGGGTTCAACCAAAATTGTTCAATCGGATAAAATCAGAAAATTATAATTCAAGAGTTTTGTTTTGGTCTTGTGAGTTTTTCACATGTTATGCTTTCTGAACCAGGATGATTATTTATAATCAAAGAACAGGTGGTTTTTGGCGGTTGATGGAAGTTATTTATTTTTAAAAATTGTCGTTAATGGAAGTTTTAGTAACTTCCATGTAACTTCCAACCGTTGATGGAAGTTTTAGTAACTTCCATGTAACTTCCAACCTTTGCCTAAACCGAACATCTCGTTATTACATTAAAACAAGCGTGCACTCTTATTTTAACATAATAAAGAGATCAATTACACTAAAATGTCCAACAGACCTCCCCCATTTTAGTGTAATTACCGATCAAATCACCAAAGTCATAACATACAACAAACTACTGCATAGATGAAATATCGTGACGATTGAATTTCATCTTAGCAAATTACACGTTTCAAATATTCGAATATCAGGGTGTCACTAAGGATTGAACCCTTTCTATTCATAATGAATACATGAAGATAATCTGCACAATAGTTTATAACATTACTCTTGCTCGACACTAGTTTTACTAGCCTGTGTCCCTATCCTTCATAAGCATATCAAAGCCAAGTCCCAGCTTCTTGAAGCGGCTAAACTTCATGCTTATATAGGTAGTCATTTTCTTTCTTGCACCTGTAAATGCAATTTTTCAAAAGAACCATTGAGAAGTTATACTTCAACCTCCTTAACTTACAGAACCGAACACATTCCTTTTGGGATACTTTCGATGATGTGTTCCAATCTCTACATGTTAAGCTTTCCACATTGAATTCAGCACCTAATGTCATATTAGATGGGAATTGGGTATCTTAACATAAGAGATTTCAGATGGACTTTAATCCTAATCCCACAGCCGACCTTTTTACGAGATCTCTACTTAACCCTTTGGTTAAATGATCGGCCAAATTATGCTGAGTTCTCACAAACTCCACTGATATCACACCATGCATGATTAACTCCCGAACCATGTTGTGTCTAACACCCAAGTGTCTAGACTTCCCATTATACACTTGACTATATGCCTTAGCCAAAGTTGCCTGACTATCACACCTGATAGACATGGGAGGTATAGGTTTGGGCCACAATGGAATCTCATAGATTAGATTTCTTAGCCACTCAGCTTCTTTACCAGCTGCTGCTAAAGCTACAAATTCAGATTCCATTGTTGAATTTGTAATGCAGGTCTGTTTCTTGGATGCCCAAGAGATAGCACCTCCTCCAAGGAGGAATACCCAACCACTTGTGGATGAATAATCCTCCATATTGGTTATCCAACTTGCATCAGAGTAACCTTCAATAACCGAAGGGAATCCAGTATATGTCAAACCATAGTCAATGGTTCCCTTTAAGTACTTGAATACTCTATTCATAGCTTGCCAATGATGAGAACTAGGATTACTTGTAAACCTACTGAGTTTAGCAACAGCATAAGCTATATCAGGCCTAGTACTAATCATTGCATACATGAGTGATCCTATCGCCCTTGAGTATTCAAGTTGAGACACTGCTACACCTTTATTAGGTAATAGCTTCAGGTTAGGATCAATGGGAGTACTTACCGGAGAACAATCTTTAAAATTAAATTTCTCCAATATCTTCTCAATATAATGTGATTGAGAGATGGAAATACCATTGTTTCCACGTTTGATCTTTATTCCTAAGATCACATCCGCCTCCCCCATATCTTTCATATCAAACTTAGAAGACAAAAATGCCTTAGTTTCATCAACTTGATCTTGGTCGGTACCAAAGATCAACATGTCGTCTACATACAGACAAATGATAACTCCTTTGCCATGAGTATCAAACTTGCTGTATAGACATTTATTTGCTTGGTTTATAACAAAACCACTAGACAACACAACCTCATCAAATTTTTGATGCCATTGCTTAGGCGCTTGTTTCAAGCCATAAAGAGATTTCATCAGTTTACACACCTTATTTTCATTTCCTGGCATAACAAACCCTTCAGGTTGTTTCATGTATATCTCTTCATCCAATTCACCATTTAAGAATGCAGTTTTCACATCCATTTGGTGAATCATCAGATTGTGGATAGCAGCAAGTGCTAACAACAGTCTAATAGTGGATATCCTAGCAACAGGAGCATATGTATCGGAAAAATCAATACCCTCCTTTTGCCTAAAGCCTTGGATAACCAATCTGGCTTTGTACTTGTCAACAGTACCATCCACTTTCATCTTTCTCCTAAAGATCATCTTACATCCTAATGGCTTACATCCAGGAGGTAAGTCAACCAATTTCCATGTATTATTTTGCATGATGGAATCCATCTCACTTTGGATTGCTTCTTTCCAGAATACAGCATCCCTTGAAGCCATTGCTTCACTAAAAGTCTTTGGGTCTTCCTCAACATTAAGGCAATATTGATATTGAAATTCAATATCATTCCTTGACCCTTCAACCAAATAGAGTTGAAAGTCATAACCAAATGACTTAGCTTTTCTTACTCTCGTACTCTTTCTAGTTTCAGTACTAGTTAAAGGTATATCCTCAATATTAACTGAGACTTTCGACATGGAATTCATGTCCTTTGGCCTAGGTATAGATGTAAACCTTTGTTCATCAAAGATAGCATCCCGTGACTCTATAACCGAGTTCACAGCAACAGAATCATTAGATTCTAGCACATAGAATCTATATACTTTAGAATGTTCAGCATATCCAATAAATATGCAATCTATACCTCTTTCACCTATGGTTTTCCTTTTAGGTTCTGTAAGCCTGACTATAGCCCTACATCCCCAAATTTTGAGATAACTCAAATTTGGTGTCTTTTTGTGCCAAAGTTCATATGGGGTAACCTTATTCCTTTTGTTAGGAATTCGGTTCAACAAGTAACAGGCTGTCAACATAGCCTCACCCCAAAATCCTTCACTTAAACCCGAATAGGATAACATGGAATTCACCATTTCTTTCAAGGTTCTATTCTTCCTTTCGGCTACACCATTCTGTTGTGGTGTATAGGGAGCTGTAGTTTGATGTATTATTCCAGTAGATTGAAAATAAACCGGATCATAATACTCACCTCCCCTATCCGTACGAAGAGTTTTGATTAGTCCATTTTGATGAAGTTCTACCTCTTTCTTATAAATTTTAAATTTATCAAGAGCTTCATCTTTTGTATTTAATAAATATACATAACAATACCTTGATGCATCATCAATAAAAGTAACAAGATATTTTTTATGACCTAATGATGGAGTAGCATGCAAATCACACAAATCACTATGAATAAGGTCTAAGACTTTAGTCTCACTTTTAACATCCTTAAAAGGTTTCCTAGTGATCTTGGTCAACATGCAAGTTTTGCATTTTTCAATGTTCATATCAAAAGGAGGAATCATACTTGTTTTTTACATATCTTTTAATCTTTTGTAATGAACATGTCCTAATCTAGCATGCCAAATTTCTGAATTTGTCATATTAGTTATAGAACTACACAAGGCCATACAAACAGATTCATGAACAAAAGGAACAGCAATGTTTAATTTAAATATTCCATTACAATGATAACCAAATCCAACAAACGAACCATGTCTTGACAAGATGTACTTGTCACTTTCAAGTACTTGCTTGAAACCACAATTATTTAAAACCATACCAGACAATAAGTTCTTACGAATACCAGGTACAAATAAGACATTATCCAAATACAAACTTTTTCCGGAAGTAAAAACTAAATTAACACAACCTAATCCTAGGATTGGTTCAGTTGCAACATTGCCCATCTTCACAATAGAGCCATCATCGATTGGTCTAAATTCCTTGAACCAACGACGATCTTTGCACACATGGCTTGTAGCTCCCGAATCAAACTACCAAGCAACGTCATCATCCTGCACATAGAATGCATCAGATATTAGTGATACATAATTTGAATTCGTATTCGAATTAAAATTATTCACTACAATCTGACCTTGTTGCTTTTCAGGATCATTAGACCCACTTGGACCAGCCTTGTTCTTTCCTTTGAACACCCGGCAATCCCTCTTTAAATGACCAGGTTTCCCACACTTCCAACATGACAATTTTGTCTGTTTGTTTGGACCTTTGTTCTTATTTCCTTGAAATTTTCGTTTGTTACCTTTAGCATTGTAATTTTTCTTAACTGTTCCACTTTCCTCTACCATATTAACGGAAAAGGAACCTGCTACGGTTTTATCATTGACTTTGTCAATTTCCTGAGCCCTCAGCGACTCCTCAATCATGAAATGACTACCGAGTTGAACCAGAGTCAACTCTTCCTTCTTATGTTTCAAGGTATGCTTGAAGTCTTTCCAAGAAGAAGGCAGTTTATCAATTATAGATGAAACTGCAATGGATTCATCCATTTTCAAATCATGTTGAGTAAACTGACCCAAAATCCGCAGCAGTTCATTATATTGCTCCATAACAGGCCTCGAATCAATCATTTTGTAATTAAAGAAATTACTAACTAAGAATTTGTTACTTGAGGCATCTTCTGCCATATACTTGGATTCAAGAGAGTCCCATAATTCCTTAGCAGACTCAACATTTTGATAAATATCAAAGAGAGAGTCAGACATACCGTTCAGAATGTGTCCACGACAAATGTAATCGTCGTTCTCCCATTTCGAACGCTTCCTTGTTTGATCCAGAGTTTCGCCTTCCATATACACCGGCATCGGTGTACTCAGCACATACACCACATTCAATGTTGTCAAGAGAAAGTGCATCTTCTTCTGCCATCTTCTGAAATCCTGCCCTTCAAACTTGTCCAACTTCGCAAACTTGCTTGTCATCTTCGAACTATCGTTCGTCATCTCGAAAGATTTGATTCAATCTTTTGTTGGTTAATTTTGAAAATCGAGATAATCCTGGATAAATCTGAAGTCGTGTATAAACACTTTCAGATTGAATCAAATTTCGGGGTTCAACCAAAATTGTTCAATCGGATAAAATCAGAAGATTATAATTCAAGAGTTTTGTTTTGGTCTTGTGAGTTTTTCACATGTTATGCTTTCTGAACCAGGATGATTATTTATAATCAAAGAACAGGTGGTTTTTGGCGGTTGATGGAAGTTATTTATTTTTAAAAATTGCCGTTAATGGAAGTTTTAGTAACTTCCATGTAACTTCCAACCGTTGATGGAAGTTTTAGTAACTTCCATGTAACTTCCAACCTTTGCCTAAACCGAACATCTCGTTATTACATTAAAACAAGCGTGCACTCTTATTTTAACATAATAAAGAGATCAATTACACTAAAATGTCCAACAATATATATATATATATATATATATATATATATATATATATATATAAAGAATCATGGTTACTAAAGAATTTAATAATGTAATTTTGGTCAGCATGTATGTATTAATTAAACTCGATATAAACCTGGAGAATGCCACACCATCGGATAAATCTCATGTCAACTCCATATGATAGATCATCAGGGGCATGAGAGTATCCACCTGCTAATCAAATTTATGAGTGCTCTTACATATGTATAGATATAAACATACATCATACATGGGTTTGCATGATATGCATTGACCATCAGATCATCCTACTGAAATTTCCAAGTGACATTATTAATTGTAAATTTAAATACTATATGCAAATATAACAGAATCCTTCAAAGTTTCATTTATTGGCAAATGGTCTAGTATCTCTAGAAGTTTATAATCTATGTTGCCAAGTTTGAGTTTCATCTTCTACAATATGTAGATTAAAACAGTGAGCCAGAGGGGTTTTGCTTACCTTGCAAAAGTATACCCCAGAAGAGAAGCTTCAATGTCCTAAGGATAATGTTCTTCACAGCATACTTAACTTTGGGGATTCTCTGTGTTGTCACAAGTTACAACCAAGAGATTATAATTTTTTTTTATAAAAAAAAGCCCAAAAGATTATAAATGAGTTAATACATTATAATATGCTGACTAGCTAAAGTTCTATGCTATGGAATGAATAAATAATTCAGAAAATTATAAATTAATATATGCAGAATGAAAAATTAATACATCAATGACAGATTAGTACGTAACATAGTGAGAGAAATAGAACAATAAGCCAATAAGTATTAACTAATATTGATCATTAAATCTTTGTACAATTTATTCAATATAAAACAGTTTGGTGTAATAAAAAGAACTAACTATAAATAACATTTTATAACAGTACTACTATGCAGAGTAAAAAAATTCAAAAACAACCCTCTTCAAGACAAATAATTAGAGAAATGGAAACTTTACATAAAACACATAATAAAACTCTTGCTAATCTGTACTTTAAGGGTATTGGTTAAAAAATTAAAACAAAAAATTTAATATATAAATCATAAAAAAACGTAAAAGAAATTATGAAAAACACAATTTTGTGTCTCCCAATAAAAAAAATTTCTACTCAGAGTTTTTTGACTAATGCTCTTACGACACTTGTTAGTATTTGTCAAACTCTTAATTAGTAATACTTAGTACCTTTAGTGCCAGGGCTATAGCAACCCCAACAATGAAAAGAAAGAAAGGCATCACGAAATCAGCCAATGTACATCCATTCCATGGGGAGTGATCAATGCGTGGATAAGCTCCACCAGCATCAGCATCATCTACTAGTACCATCAGCTGCACATATAGGTAACTCGATTACAGTTATATACAACAGTTTTTAGTCTTGTTGCCTATTCAAAATGTATATAGATTATGAGAAAAGAAATGTATTACACTATCATCTAATCAAAATACGATGTATAATAAATTTCTTAATTTTTTGTAATAACTATTTTACGTACAAGCATACTTATCATGATTTTTTTATCAATCGCCTGCGTCAATTTCATTTTACGTACACTAGTAGTGCATAAATTGAAAGCCAAAGATTATTTAAGAAATTAAGAGCTATGTAGAAAACTTTGCTAAAATTATGTTGTAGTACACTTCACCAATGGTTGCTCTTGCTCCACTATTTGCTGAACGGACTCACCCTCTTGGGTAATCCTTGCGTCTTTGTCATGCTCAATGGAATCTCCATTACCGTTAGTTCTTTCAATTTCATGTTTCAACTCGCCCTTATGGTAATCATTATAGGTTGTCTTTAGCCCTTCTTCCATTCTCTTGGCTTCATCCATGGTAGAATATTCACAATTCTAACCCTTTTTCTCTTTTGGTGGAATCAATCTATAACCTTGTTATCAATACACAAAGGTGTAGGACATATATATACGAGACAGAAAAAAAGTCCTTGGGGAGAAAGACAGAGAAATGGATCCACGCACATTCTCATTTGACTGAGAAACTCATAATTTATTAACTTAGAGAAACCTCGTTTGGGGTCTTCTAAATAAATGTAGCAGATCAACATGTTTGTCATTAGATAAAATGTTGAGTATATATTTTGTAGAAGAATCTATAAAACATAAAATCATAAATGATGGATTTCGCCGTGGTTTCTCAACATAATTAATCACGTATAAGTAAAATCAATAAATTTTGTAAAATGTACGCGAAACACATGCGTTAATTTAATTGGCATGTTATTTCAGGTGGGTGTTTAGATTGCATTTGTTTTAACTAAACAATAGTTTTGTGCCAAAAGTTCTCTATAAAATAGTTTAGTCATAAACTTTTAATTTAAACAACATAAAAAATAAATAATAGTAGCCAGTAGAACCTAACAAGATTGTGCATCATGTTAATCAGTGCAGCCAGTATCTTGTTTCTTTTTCTTGGCCCAGAAACCAGAATTACTGTAACCCTGTAAGTACGCAATCTAATTGATAATCTTTCACAACAAAAATCTCTCTTTCTGTCTTTTTGACCCAAATTTCGTAACATTTTTGTTCGATATGTTCGTACTTTACCAAGAGCGGAATTTCTTTTACGTGAGATTTATTTTTTGGGTCCAATCTTAGTGTTCGATTTTTGGAACCACAACACGTTTGTTGCTATTCTCATCAATTTAATGCTCTTCCCACCTCATTCTTTTACAAAAACTTAAGAAGACATTTTTTCCCTTCTTCTTGAAGATAATACTTATTCTTCGAAAAAAATGTATTATTATAACAATTGAGAAATTTTTACTAAATGATTATATTAATAAATGAATATTTAAAGATAAAACATAAAATTCATTTTTGATTACAAGTTCTTTTTTATCAAACAAGCAACTTTATAGTTTTTAACTTATTAGAAAATTATCTAACACTTAATACATATAATAGTAATTTCGATAAAAATATCCATAAATAATTATAATAGTGTTATATAACGGTTTGTAAGATAATTGGTAAGCAGATTTTATAATAGTGTTTTTGATTTAATAGTTAATTTCTATAATGATTATATTTTAATAGCAATTCTAATAGTAGTTAGAAGTAGAGATTGAAATAGTAAAAATTTCGAAAAAAAATTGAAATTGGAAAAAGTAATGGGTTTAGAAAAATAAAGAAACATAAATTCATTGAAAATGAAAATAAATACATACACGGAAACCTTTTAAACTAATAGCCAATTTCGATATGCAACATTGTCGGTGTTTGAAAAATTAAGTAATAATGATTCAGTCCACCGAAAATTGATAATTAGAGATCTTATTTATAAACTTTTTAGTACTAATAGTTGAATTTTATAATTTTGACATGTGTACAACAAAGTTCCCAAGTACATAAATATAGTTATTTGATAACTTTTTCCGCTTCAAATGATATTTCAAATTTGGAAATGATCCCACTTCTAAGTGTTTTTCAACCACACATGTCTCAAATAAGTTGTCAAAAACATCAATTTCTATTGAGACAAATTCTTTTGACAACACATTTAACTTCTTGAATTAAATATCAACTCACATATTCATCACTTTCTAATGTATTTTTTTCGAAATAAATTCATCAAAATTATATAAATTTCATAACTTAAACAAATTTTACATAACACATGTTTCCAACACCCCCTCAACCTCCTTTATTTTGCTCACCCACGGGCCACGACTTTTCTCTCAGGCTGTGACCCTCTTCGGTCACCCACATATTATGATATTGTTCGTCGTTATGGTATCGTGTTGGTCCACTTATCCATGGTGCAAAGCTGAATATTTTTTCCACTTAGGGGTAGAGACCCTCATCTACTAGACATCACTGATGACTTATTACTATGTACACACTTCAAATCTCAATCAATAAAGAACATACTTAAACCAAAGTAACTCCAAAATTCATTCCAAGAATATACTTCGAATTTATTTGGATATAAATAACATAATTCCCAATCAAGTTAAACTAGAATTTGTTTATGTTGTGTTTATTTAGACCAACGAAGAGATGGCGCTTGGTGTCTATTTTCCAAGATGAATTTATTTGGGAGATAATTCTACAATAATGAGGATCCCAACATGTCACTCAAAAGTTGGATAATGTGGTGTTTAAAATCTATTAAAAATGAATAATTTATTAATGTGAGAGAGAATGGTCCTACTTTTATTCTGCAACGTTCACATAAAAATAAGGAATAAACAAAATAACCTTGTTTCAAAGAAAAAGGTTGAGAGGATTGTGCAGTCAAAAGCAGGATTCGTTGATATTTTTTTCTTCTTCACCTTTTTGGTTGATGAATTCGTTAATGATGCGTGTCCATCTTAATCATGAAGTTGCGGTCCTATCCCAAATTGATCTTCAATGGCAATTTTTTAAATGAATTTTTTTTAGTTCTTATATTATTTTTTCCCCAAAATACTATATTATTATAAAAAATTCATATTTATATTTTCATTTAACTATAGTTTAATTATGTATAAATAAATGTTATTTTCTATTACTATGAAACAGTTTCTCACCGAAGATACATATTTTATCCTTAAGAAACTTTTCTTGCCAAATAGATTTACTCCAATGAGGAATTAAATATATATAAAAAAAATTACTTAAGAAATCCTTGAAAAAATTACAATTAAAGATGCTCTAAGTAACTAATAAGTTGAGAATAGTGATTATGGGATCTCCTACTACAATATATTGTCAAACCAAGAGGATTTAAAAGAATTTAAGCAAAATTTAGTTGACTATAAAAATAATTTATGAATTTCATGTTGTTTTTTAATCAAAGTATTTTTTTTTTGTCAAAAGTTAATGATTAATCTTTTGAGATATTAAGATTAATTAGAAAAATTATTCTCTTTTAATATATATTTTTTCATACAGATGAGTCAATGATTTATGATCACATGCTTAAAAGATAAGGTTAACAACTAATCATACGATACCATATTCATAATTTCATGTTTTAAATGTAATTAATCGGTTTTCATATAAATTTATTAATTTTTTGGTTTATTCTAATCAATTTTGTAGTTAAATTTGTGATATTTATATAATAAAAATGTAGAAACGTTTATTTCAGTTAAGATTAAATATGTTTTTTAATTTTTAAATTTGGGGTAATTTTAATTTTTGTCCCTAAATTTGAAATTAAACATTTTATTTCCTGTAATTTGAAAGAGAAAAAAAAAACATGTTTTAGTATGCCTTCCTAAACATCGCTAGAGACATCGCTGATGCGCCTAATTACGTGTTAGTTGTGTGCCAAAACATTTTGATTTTGCATTCATATATATAATCAAACACTCCACCACATGTGTGTGTTGGTATTTATTTGGACGGTGTTTGTGCAGAGGTAATTTAGGCGTGCATAAAGACTAAAACAAAAAAATTTCTTAAAATAAAAACTAAAAATATAGTTAAATCTTTAAGTTATTTATTTAAGTTCATGACTCTTAAACACACCCTTTTTAATATAAAAGCTAGGAGTATCTCTTCATTATATGCAAAATATTAAAAACAACAACTTATTCTTATATTATAAATTAAAGTACACAATTTTTTGGAGGTTGATATTCTTATGTAAAATTTTCGATTACCAATTATATATTTTCTCTCCTCTTCATTCTTTTCTTAAAATGTGTATTTTACATTCTACTTTTGTAATTATTTCATTTTTTTAATAAAAAATTAACTATTAAGAATTTTAATTAAAATATAATCTATATATATATATTCAAAATATTTATTTATTATAAATTTTAATTATATGAAACAAGAAACTATCTTATATAATATAGGGTTAAATATTTTTTTTCCATTCTTACAATTTTGGTATTTTTTTTTATTTTTATTCCTAAAAAAAATGTTTTAATCTTATAAGATGTATTTGTTCTATTTTTAGTCCTTAAAGTATTATCTAAACATTTTAAGGATAAAAACAAAACAAATATATTTTACCATGACTAAAATGAAATAAATTTTTTGTAGGAATAAAAATAAATAAATAAATATTAAATTACAGGTTAAATGAAATTTAAGACTATAATATATAACATAAAATACTACTGTAGTATATTTTTTATAATATCATTTTGTTAATATTTCAATATTATTTTATAAAAATATTGAATAAAAATGAATTTATTTAATATTTTAAAAACATAAACACAATTAAATACGATTACATATAGTAAGTAGAATAATAAATTATAAGCCATTATATAAAGGTTTGGAATTATTTTAATCTAATTCAATAAATTTTCTACATGATAGTATATATATATATATATATATATATATATATGTATATGTATATGATCGAATAAATATTTTATAGTGTAAGTACATAACTTTTTTTTATAGGAATTTTATAAATTATTAAACGCTTACTACTTGCTAGTAAACAATTAATAAGTCACCAACAATTTGCTACTCACCGTACAATGTGAGGGGTTGACCATTTCCCACATCTTCGTTTCACGATTATTATTGGTTGGACGAGAATGGATAATAATGATTACGTTAATTACTGTAAAAAATTTATTGCACTAAAGCAATTATATTTTTTTATTAGACAGATCAAATCCATCAAGTTTCCCTTATTTATCTCATTCTTAATCACTCATGATTCAACTAATCTTATATTGAATATACTTAATTTCACCCAACAATCTTACTCTTTAGATCTTAATTGTTTGTAATTAATTTAAAGGATAAATACTTATTTTCATGTAAAATGGAAATAAATTAATTTATAAAAAATAAAAAATTTAAATTTAATTTTTAAATATAAAAAATATGTGACTAATTTGTTATTAAATTTGTGAGATTATTTTATTATTAAGTTTTAATATGTAACGATAAAATTGATAATAAATTATATTTTTTAAAATCAATTTTTCATTAAATTTCACCTTTTGGACAAATTGACAATCTTCAACTCCACCCAACTTTGTTTTATAAAAGCAAAATTTTACGGCAGCTGGTTGAGAATTACAATAATTTATTTAAGGTATTATAAAAATAATTTAATTAATTAAATGTAATATATATATATATATATATAATTAAGGAATCAATCAAAATTTAAAAAATAAAAAATTAAATATTTCTATTTTAAAACAAGAGATTAAAATTATAGATTTAATAAAATAGGATTAACGCGAAATTGAAATTATAATTATATACTAAAGTTTCAATTGCATGTGCTAGATGAATACTTACATTCCTTTGGTACTCTATTTTATAAACTTATAGAAGCAACTCCAATTCTCTATAGTTTCTCGTTTAATTTGAGTTCTATTATGATATTTCTATGGCCTATTCATATCAATATCATCAACAATTACAGACATTGAGCAAATTATATATTCAAATGTTATGCTAAGGAAATCGATTTCAGAATCCAGGGTGGTCTCCCTCTTCAACTAATTAGCCTCTCTGATTGATGCACTTGATAGGCTTTTGTGAGGCTTCAATTATTTCTGCAATTTCTTTTGTGATGACAAGAAGAAGAAAGAGTATATATATATATATATATATTTATGAAATATTTTAATGATGAACAATTACTTAATTATATATGCCCACATGAAGATACTGTCTCATCTCGTATGGTACTTAGTTTTCTATTTTGATTTTTTTAATTTATTAAACTGCAGATCAATTTACATACCAATCAATATAGCTGCTAGCTAGGCATTGGATTCTTGAATACTATACGTCGTGACAATCCATAAACAGGACAGCCACCAATGCAATCACATGATTGTGTTTTGTTACGACAAATATATACCATGTGGCTCTCTAATAAAAGACAAAATTTCTTAGTAAATAATCATATTTAATTTGACGCTTCTTGTGTTCACGTACGTAAAAAAAAAAAAAAAAAAAGTTGACTTAGGGTTCTTTCAATGTATACCCCTCTCCTTATATATAAATAATACGGCATGACAATATTTAGTGAATATTATACACATGATGATACCGAATAATAAGATAATTTTTGGTAGTAAATGACATGACACAGTACCCGGCTTTCTTTCACCTTTTACTGACAGATTCTTCAAAAAAGTGTGACTAATGGCAATTCAAAATTCATTAATTTATGCTTCTTAATAATCAATCATTTCATAGTACACATGCCAAAAAGAAAATCAATCAAACAAAGTGATAAGGAAATACTGCTACTAATTGTTTTCCATTTCAGTCACGAATTAATATAGAGCTTTTACTACCATTATCAGATATATATCCCCTGCTTTAAACGAACGAGTATAAACTGCAGAAAGACCATGTTCATTGGAACTCCTCATAAAAAATATTACCTAAGTTTCCCACAGAATCCCTTCTCTTCACTCAATGGATGGTTCAACAAGCATCCTCTATAGTGCTTGTCATTTTCTCAGATCACACACAATTTCTTTCCCCAAGGATTAGAATCTGGTTCCACTTTTGGTGGAGAATCTACTTACCAAAAAGTAACCTTAATTTATGTTTTTATCTCATCGTAGTCATAGCATTTAATTGCATCCTCTAGTTATATATGTTCTTATCCTACACTCAAAGTTCAAGTCCGTGTGCAACATATACACTTACTCACACAAACCTCGTTCCAAATTCACAACAATAAAAGAGTGTTTGTTAATTTGTTTGATCTATACACAATAACAAAACACAACCCTCTTACCACACACCATGTTATCATTGGCTTTCATACACCATGTTATCACAGGTCGTTGGTTCATGATCTTTGCATCATGTCTTATCATGGCAGTTTCAGGAGCAACCTACATGTTTGGTTTGTACTCAAACGAGGTCAAAGCCTCTTTAGGGTATGACCAATCAACCCTCAACTTGATAAGCTTCTTCAAGGACCTTGGTGCAAACCTTGGAATTTTTTCAGGGTTAATCAATGAGATAAGCCCTCCATGGGTGATCCTAGCCATGGGAGCCACCATGAACTTCATTGGCTACTTCATGATATGGCTCTCGGTCACCTCACGCATTGCCAAACCCCAAGTGTGGCAAATGTGTCTCTATTTTTACATTGGTGCAAATTCTCAGTCTTTTGCCAACACTGGTGCTTTGGTTAACTGTGTCAAGAGCTTCCCTAGAAGCCGTGGAAGTGTCATTGGTCTTCTTAAGGGTTATGTGGGTCTAAGTGGTGCTATTTTCACTCAGTTTTACCATGCTTTCTATGGTGATGACTCTAAGGCTCTTATTTTTCTCATTGGGTGGCTTCCTGCTGCTATTTCCTTCATTTTTCTTCCAACGGTTAGGGTGTTGAGTATCACCCCACAACCAAAAGAGATTAAGGTTTTTTACCAACTTCTTTATATCTCACTTGGGGTTGCAGGGTTCTAATGGTGTTGATTGTTGTACAAAACAAGTTGAGTTTCACAAGGGTGGAGTTCATAGTGGATGGCATGGTGGTTCTTTTATTACTTCTTCTCCCACTTGGTATCGTGTTTAAAGAAGAATTCAAAATTTGGAAGAACCAAAACCAAAACTTCACTGATGCTGCTGCTTCAGTTGTTGAATTGTCACAGCCAGAAGAAGCACCATCTCATTCAGAAAGGAAAAACAACAACTCATGCTTGAAGAACGTTTTCAAGCCTCCAAAAAGGGGTGAGGACTACACCATCTTCCAAGCTCTCTTCAGCATTGACATGTTAATTCTGTTCATTGCAACAGTTTTTGGTGTTGGTGGAACACTAACAGCACTTGACAATTTAGGACAGATTGGGAACTCATTAGGGTACCCCAAAAAGAGCCTCACAACTTTTGTGTCCCTTGTGAGCATATGGAACTATTTGGGAAGAGCATCTTCGGGCTTTGTTTCTGAGTACTTATTGACCAAATACAAGTTCCCTCGTCCCTTGTTGCTCACTCTAGTCATGCTTCTATCTTGTGTTGGCCACATTCTAATAGCCTTTGGTATTCCAAACTCTCTTTACTTCTCCTCAGTGATTATCGGGTTTTGCTTTGGGGCCATATGGCCGTTAATGTTTGCCATCATATCTGAAATATTTGGCCTCAAATACTACTCCACTTTGTACAATTTTGGGGCAGTGGCAAGCCCTGTTGGCTCTTACATTCTCAATGTGAGAGTGACCGGTTATTTGTATGATAAAGAGGCTTTGAAGCAATTGGGGGTGAAGGGACTCATAAGGCAAAAGGGGAAGGACTTAACTTGTGTGGGAGTGCAATGCTATAGGATGGCTTTTCTCATAATCACTGCTTCAACTTTGGTTGGTTGTGTTGTTTCTTTTATTCTTGTGTTGAGGACTAGAAATTTTTACAAAGGTGACATTTATGAGAAGTTCAGAGTTGTTGAACTAGACACAGGAGAAAGTCTTCCAACTTTTGGCAGCACTGGCACCACCACTACCACCACAAACCGCACTGAAGAACCAGATAAAATCAATAGGAAATAATAATGTATGCTTGGTTTAACTTGTTTGGTTTGAGTAAAAAAAAAAATATCCTCTTACAAGGTTTGTCTATAAACAATCATGCAATTATTTTTGCATCAACGATGTTGAACTCTGTATATCAAAGTTTAGTTATATATTTTTATTTCTTATCTTAGTCAATAGTCTCAAATTTAAACTTTAAAAATACAACTACATAAATGTTCCTAATAATTATTTCTGACTTGTACAGTGTTACCTTCATTAAAATAAATAATTGTGGTATGTAAAAAAAAACATGATATTTCAACATTTGTTTATTCGAGATCAAGTAATTATGTTCCGGTATAATTTCCCACTAATTATCATCCCCAGCCCCTTTTCTACCGCTTGTTTTCCTTTGAACTTTGTCACAACCCTGACAAGATCTGTCACCATTGGACAGATATTTAGATTGAGATTTGTTTATTCTCGTTTTGTTTTTTATTTAGCTTTGGGTTGGGATTTGTAAATCAACCCCGTGAATTTGAGTTGGACATTTTTCAGTTTATAGGTCAACAACTTGCCTTATTTGTTTATTTTTAATAATAGTAGAGATTTTCGGTCTTTTTTGGTTGACATTTTTTTAGAGTTTATGTCCTTCACAAATTGTTTAATCAGTAAAGGATAAAAAAAGTGACAGATACTGTAGGATATTACCACGTAACAGCAATTGCAACAAACAAGTAGTGATTGGAATAATAATTCTCTGTATTCAACTTTTAATGCTACAGTACACAGAGACTGAAATCAAGTATATAATAGTAAATGACTAAGACAGAAATATGAATTCTAGTCCATTTCGGGAAAAACTAGTGTAATATTAGCAAAAAGGTGATAAAAGCATAAGAGACCTTGTAGAGAGAGAGATAGAGACTATCAGAGAATGAAAAGGTAATTGACATCACATGCTGCCCTCCTTCCTTTATCACACATAGTCTTCAACATATTTTCTGTTATGTTTTCTCTCTCTATTTCCTCTTCTCACTACCTGATTGTCTGGATCAATAGCCACTTGTCCCCTTCCTTTAACTGAATCTGTTAGGCCAGGTGTCATTTCACATGTGGCATTCTCTGTCATAACATTACTTCCCCCATTGAAAACAACCTTGTCCTCAAGGTTGAGAGAAGGGTACGCATGGTGCAAAGGCACCCAGTCTTTCCAAGTAGCCTCTGAACCAGGAAGACCTTCCCAATGGACTAAAACTTGTGGAACATGTTGATTATTTCGAAGCAAAATTCGAAATTGCAGAATTGACTTGGGAATCAGCAAAGGACCGTTTTCATTGGTGAGTAGAGGCAAAGGCATATACTGAGTGTCATGGACTCCCTTGCAAGGCTTCAAAAGTGAAATATGAAATACGGGATGAATTTTAGCTGAAGGAGGCAACATTAGTTTGTACACAACCTCTCCTATTTTTTCAATGATAGGAAAAGGACCAAAATACCGTAAGCCCAGTTTTTGGTTGCTGCGCAAAGCGACTGAGTGTTGTCTATAAGGCTGAAGTTTAACTAAAACCATATCGCCAATGTTGAAATCCATTGCTCTTCTCTTACTATCAGCAAATTTCTTCATGAAAATTTGAGCTTTGGTCAGATTGGCCTTCAATTGTACGATAACAACATCCCTCTCCATCAACATTTCCTGGAGTTTAGGAGGATCTATAGGGGAATGTTCATATTTGATCAAGGCAGGGGGGGTCACGTCCATACACCGCCCTAAACTGTGTCATACCGATGCTGCTATGAAAAGAGGTATTATACCAAAATTCTGCCCACGAGAGCAATCAAGACCAGGATCGGGGATTATCTCTAGTGAAGCATCTAAGATAGAGTTCCACACATTTATTCAAAGCCTCAGATTGGCCATCCGTTTGTGGATGATATGAAGAGCTCATAGCTAATGAAGTGCCACTTAATTTAAATAGGTGTTGCCAGAACTTGCTCGTGAAAACCTTGTCTCTATCAGAGACAATACTTTTGGGGAATCCATGTAATTTGACAACTGAATGCATGAAGGTTTCTGCGACCTTGAGACTAGAAAAATCAGCCTTAAGAGGGGCAAAGTGACCATATTTAGATAAGCGATCAACCACAACCAAAATCACCGTGTAACCATTTGAGGGAGGGAGTCCAGTGATGAAATCCATAACAACATCCTCCCAAACTTGAAATGGAATAGGCAAAGGCTGTAAAAGTCCAGCAGGAACTGTGTTAGAAGATTTGGCCTGTTGACAGGTAAGGCATTCAGAGAGAAGCACTCGGATGTCTTTTTTCATAGATGGCCAATAAAATTGGCGAGCAATTCTAGCCTTGGTTCGGCTAATGCCGGAATGGCCACCAATGGGAGATGAATGATACTCTTTGAGAATGGAAGTAATTAATTCGGGTTGCTGGGGCACAACTAGCCTGGAATTCCAAAATAGCATATTATTGTGAACCTGATAATGTGAATCAGATTGGACTCCCTGCAAACATCGATTTTTTAGCTCAATCAAAGAGGAATCTGCACTAACAGCCTAGTGAATCTGCTGAATAAGTGTGGAATGAGGAGAGGATACTGCCATGAAGAATGATCGAGATAAGGAATCAGCAGCAATATTATCCTTTCCTGGTTTATACTCGATAGAGAAATCATAGCCAAGGAATTTATGAAGCCAAGCTTGTTGCTCCAGAGTTTGTATAGATTGATCATGAAGAGACCACAAACTTTTTTTATCAGTGCATATAATGAATTTATGACCAAGAAGATAGTGTCTAAATTTGGCAATAGCTTCAGATATGGCATACAATTCTCGAACATATGCTGATTGGTGCTACATTTTGACAGTAAGCCGCTTAGAAAAATATGCAATAGGATGAGAACCTTGGCTGAGTATAGCTCCTATGCCTGAACCGGATGCATCCGTCTCAAGGGTAAAAGGTTGAGTGAAGTCAGGGAGAGCCAACACAGGAGCATGGGTGATGGCTTGTTTCAACTGCTGGAAAGCCAAATCAGCCTGTGCATCCCACTTAAAACTATCTTTCTTGAGCAAAGATGTCAATGGTAGAGCAATAGAGGCATACCCCTGTATAAACCGACGATAATACCCCGTGAGACCAAGGAAACCTCTCAATTGTTTGATAGATGTAGGACTGGGCCAATCTAAAACCGCCTGGACCTTAGACTGATCCATTTCCACTCCATTTCCTGAAACAGTATGGCCTAGATAGTCCACTTTAGTAAGCCCGAAACTGCATTTGGATAATTTGGCAAATAAACAATGTTGTCGAAGTAACTGGAGTACCTCTTCAAGGTGCAATAAGTGAGCAGACCATGAGGGGCTATAAACCAAAATATCATCGAAAAAAACCAAAACAGATTTGCAGAGCTGTTGATGGAAAACATGATTCATCAAACTTTGAAATGAGGCAGGGGCATTAGTAAGGCCAAATGGCATGACCAGCCATTCACAGAGGCCTTGGTGAGTTTTGAAAGCCATTTTGTATCGATCCTCGGGCTTAACCAGAATTTGATGATACCCGGAACGCAAATCTAACTTGGAAAAATGAGTCGCACCACCTAACTCATCAAGGAGTTCATCCACAGTGGGAATAGGAAAACTATCCTTAATCGTGATGGCATTTAAAGCTCGATAATCTGTACAAAAACGCCAAGTACCATCCTTTTTCTTGACGAGTAAGACAGGTGAAGAAAACGGACTAGTACTAGGTTGGATGATACCTTGAAAGAGCATGTCGTGAACCATTTGTTAGATTTGAGCTTTTTGACTATGAGGGTATCGATACGGCTTCACCTTGACTGGGTTGGTGCCCTCAAGAAGAGGACAAATGAATCACCCAAATAAAATTTCAGTGTCAGAGCACTATAATCAGCAATATGTGGACCCAAGGTAGCCAACCAAGGAGCGCCCAAAACTAAGTCTGCACCAGTCACAGGCAGTAAATAAACTGGGAGCTGCAAGACATGACCTTGCACATGCACCTGTAAATTTGGGATATACCCTTCAGCTGTCAGACAATTACTGTTGCCCACTAACACTGAAAAATTCTCAGCAGGTAAGACAGGTAATTTGAGACAATGGGCAATCCGGGGTTGCAAGAAATTGTCGGAACTACCACTATCCAAGAGGATTTGCAGTTTGATTCCCTGAATCGAGCCTTGAAACCTTAATGTACCCAACCCATGTGAACCTTTGAGAGCATTAAAGGATAGGTGATGTTCATGGGCAGTAAGAGAATTGTCATTCGTTGGAGCATCTGGAGGTTCCAGTTCCGGGGTGAATGTATCCTCATCATCCCCTAAGAGTAGTAAGTATTGTTGATTGGGACACTTGTGATTAATGGAGAACTTGTCATCACAAGTGTAACAGAGCCCTTTCTCTCAGCGAAGTTGCATCTCAGCTGGACTCATTTTCTTTATACTAGGGGCTCGGTGGGGAAAAGAAAATGGTTTATGTGTGGGTGTGGGCAATAAGGGTGGCAGATTGGTATTTTTTGAAGCTGAAGGTTGGGGCTGCTGGACAGGTTTAACACCGGTGGAGGCAAAATAAGGTTTAGGTTTAGGGGCATATTTTTCTTCAAATAATCGAGCTAATGAAACAGCTTTAGACATAGAAAAGGGACTCTGTGAAATCACATCACGTCGAATATTCGGTTTTAGTCCACTGATGAAAAAATCTAACAAAGCATCTGGACTAATGCCCTGGGTCCGATTAGCCAAAGCAGTAAACTCCAAATAATAATCATTAACAGAAGTAGTATGCGTGAGTTTAAACAAGGTGGCTCGAGGAGAATCATAAGGTGAGGGACCAAACTCAATCTCTAAGGCTCGAGTAAATTGAACCCAAGACTAAAACGGATTGTGCCGAGTCATCATTTGAAACCAAGGTACCACATCTTTCTCGAGATGGACCGCAGCAATGGTGAGGCGATGTGCATCAGGGGTGGAGTAATAATCAAAAAACTGTTCAGCTTTAAAGACCCAGTGCAAAACATCAGACCCATAAAATCTAGGGAAATCAAGCTTAATGTTGCAAACCTGGAAGGGTGGAGGAGAAGATGGAACGGCGTTGTGTGAGTGGGACCCAGCAGATGGTGAACCCATTTGCACGGAACTGAGGTGGGACTCAAGACGATCCATGCGGGCCAAATCAGCAGCACGATGTTGCGAGTATTCCTGGTAGCGGGAGTCCATCATTTCCAACATCTTTTTGATATCAGCTTGAAGATCCTTGAGTCGTGTACCTTCAGCCATGGAGTTAGATGAAAGCACCAATGTAGGATATTACCACGTAACAGCAATTGCAATAAACAAGTAGTGATTGGAATAATAATTCTCTGTATTCAACTTTCAATGCCACAGCACACAGAGACTGAAATCAAGTATATAATAGTAAATGACTAAGACAGAAATATGAATTCTAGTCCATTTCGGGAAAAACTAGTGTAATAGCAAAAAGGTGATAAAAGCATAAGAGGCCTTGTAGAGAGAGAGATAGAGACTATAAGAGAATGAAAAGGTAATTGACATCACACGCTGCCCCCCTTCCTTCCCATTCCTTCCTTTATCACACATAGTCTTCAACGTATTTTTTGTTATGCTTTCTCTCTCTATTTCCTCTTCTCACTCCCTGATTGTCTGGATCAATAGCCACCTGTCCCCTTCCTTTAACTGAATCTGTTAGGTCAGGTGTCATTTCACATGTGGCATTCTCTGTCATAATAGATACCTCATTTGTTTGTTTCAATAAAAATGATAAAAAGAAATGTTTGGACCAATTAAGTTAAGTTCACTCCCAAAATAAAGAATTGGGTAGTTGTAGACTTGTAGGTGGAGTGAATCTTAGGGTAAATCCGCAATCTTGTCACGGGCATTGCTATTCCCACCCTGTTGTTGCTAAGTTAAATCCCAACTTTTCCCCAAAGAAACATTGAAAAATACCATTGACAAAAATATGTTTATATAGCTCCTTATGGATCCATACTAAATTTGTATTCTATCACTGTTTTTTACTAGTTAGTTGGGGTTTGTTAATAATTATAGTAGTGAAATGGTAACAACAAATTTTTAATACGCTATGATGAACACATTTTATTTTATAAATTGAAAATTATAAAATTTTGTAAGACTCACTTTTTATTATGATGAGAAAATAGGTTATGCAGTTACAATGTAAAAATAATTTTACACTATCATTCAATCATAAATCTTTATGTATGATAAATTTATTGACTTTAACAATAATCACTTTAAAAGTTGTACCAATTGTGATTTTTGATTGATTGACTTTATATTGATAATACATAACTAATTAAACTCTTTAATAATTTTTATTGATGATTTTATAGTTTTTAATTAATTTTAACTAATATAACAGAGTGTGTTAGAGAGTATACATATCAGTCCAGCTCGTTTAAGGCTTGGCCCACAAAACCCGTGTTTAGACAGACCAATAAGTCTATAGTGTGAAATAAATAGATTTTTTACAAGATTCATATCTGGCCGGTAAAAGTCCACAGATAAATGGATCGGTCTGCAGACCCAAATATTAACTTGAAAAAAATATTTTAAAAAAAAACAAAAAATGTATAAAATTAAAATAAAAAAATTGACTTCATTTTTTAAATTTATCACATTAAAAAATATCAACATTTTTAAAAAAATAAATTAACAATAACAGTCTAAATTAAAGATCAAAATAATAACATAACAAATTAACAATATTTTCACATTGGACATAGGCATATTAAACTTGTACTTTAAAGATCAAAATAATAACATAACAAATTAACAATATTTTCACATTGGACATAGGCATATTAAACTTGTACTTTAAAGATCAAAATGATAACATAACAAATTAACAATATTTTTACATTGGACATAGACATATTAAACTTGTACTCTAGGAGTCCATGAACAAAGTCAGCTAAGTCCAGAACTTAACGTGTCAGACTTTAAAAGAGACTCTTTATTCGCTCGGTCCATGATGAACAATTCAATCCGCGAATCTGAATTTGTATACTCACCCGTACCACTAGGTATCTCCACAGCCAATTTTCAATCTTTTTGAGACAATTATAAGATTAACCTTCAATTCAAAACTTAGTTAAACAAACTATTGACGACGCGGATCCAAAAATAAAAAACTATTAATGACTTCTAACACTTTTCTTCTGTTTTTTTTTTCTTCTCCTGGGACACCAATTTAATTTTCCACTTTTTTTTTTTCTTGTTGAACTAATATGATACTCAAAGCCCAAAGGACAAAGGCAGTGGCCTTAAAGAAAACAAGGCTAGAAAGGCTGTTATTTCAGGCACCCCACAAATTGCATCTTACATTCCCTTTTAATTTTATAATTTTCAAAATCTATAAATTTTCCTCCTTTGTTTATATGTGTTTTGTTTTCTTTTTTCAATCTAATAAATACTAATATTATGAATTAGTTGTTCCAGAATATATGTATATATATATATATATATATATATATATATATATATATATATATATATATATTCCAAAAGATTTTTTCCACGTTTTGGATTGGTTGCTCCGAAATACATTTAAGGAAATGTAAAAATGTGTTTTGAAACACCATTCTGGAATTAAAAAATGTGTTTTGGAACTGACATATATTGGGTGCTTGTAAAAAATGTGTTCTAGATTGAATAAAAATATGTCAATAAAGTCGAATGCAGAAGGAAACAATAACATCAAAGTGCATGTAAACAGTGCACAACAAAGGTGAACGGATTGAAGGGATAAAAAATTTAGAAGGTAGAGGAGTCACAAAGGGGTAGTTTTGTAATTTTGAAAATAAGGAGGTGCAGAAGGAAATTTTATGGTGTAGGAAGTAACAGTTGGCTAGAAAGCTCTCTTAAGTCCAAAATAATACGCTTGCTAGGCCAAGGCCCAATACACGATAGATAGAGACTCTGCCATAAGAGAAAGTGACCAATTCTAATTTGCAATTGCAAGTTGCAACAGCTGAACTTTGAGTCTTTGACCATCTAATATCTATGATAGAAAGTATAACATTACTAAACAAATTATTTATCACCAAGTGAACTGATAGTGATAGCCCATTATTTAATATTAAATAAGAATAATTTTAAGTTATCCTATAACATTTTTTTAATAATTTTCTTACTTATATATATTATTTTACGGTATCAAATATTGAATGATATAAAAACTTTTCATACTCATTTTATCTTATTCTTATCCAAACTCTTTTATCTTATCCTATTTGATTTCATTTTAATCACCAAACAAACTCTAAATCCCACCCTTCTCATATCAAAATCACCAGCGAATTGCTATAATGTATGATTTTGAACTTGTTATTTTTTATTTATAGAATCAATTATTATATAAACAATTACATGATATTTTTGGCGTGACACATATATCCCTGAGAATTATGCTCAACCTTATCTACTTTTTTTATTTATTAAATCACATATTTTTTTCTCCATACTTCCGTAGATTTCAGTTAACATTTTTTTTTTACTAAAGTGATGGAAACTAAATGAAAACTGAATGTGTGTAAAAAAACATGAAAACTGAAAAAAGGGCGAGGGATATCAGAAAATGACCATTCCACAAAAAAAGAAAAAAATTCAGAAAATGACTATATTTTTGTAATAAATTTATAATCCTGCTTCTAATAAGAGAAAAAGTGTAACATCGTTGGCAATTAAATTGATGCTAATAAATGTTTAAAGAAACTGCAGCTTATGTGACACTAACCTTTTTCAGATATTATTTAAGTACGCGAAGCTTCTATTTAGCACACAATTAATTCCTTTCTTGCTAAGTTGGCTTATTTAAAATAAAGTGTATTTACATATGCAACTTTATGTCTAACAGTCTAAGTTGTGAATTAAATTTTAAACCTTGATTTTTTTATCTACAAAATATAATTACATTAAGAGAGAAGACAAAGGATACAAGGGATACTCAACCCTTTCAAAACCTGCCAACTTCTAATTCAGTGATAAGATATTATTATTCTCTAACTTAAACTAACCAAAAAATACAGTAGAATTCAACTGTAAGGACCCTATTTTGTATCCCCATCATGTTGAAATTTACATTACCCACTCATAACATTCTCCTAACCCATATGTAACTTCAAATGATTTCTGGCCACTAAGTCTAAAATCTTGATTAAAGGATCTGAGATTATATATAACTTTGTATCAATAACTTCTTTTTTTAATTTCTACTATATGTTTTTCTCTTCTTTTTGATATTCAAAATCTATTTTAAGAAGAGTTATATATAGGCACACACTTAAGTATTTAATAAGTTTTGATTATTGAGTAAAATATAATTTTTGTTATTTTAAATTTTTAGAAGTTTCCTTTTAGTCTCTCTAAAACTTTTGAAATGAATTACTTCTTGTTCCTCAAGTGTTATCTAATTTACTTTTTATCCCTCTATAAAATGTTGCCTAAATCATTTTGAAAAGAATACAAGTGATATATTTTTAAATTAGAGGGATGAAATATAGAGAAAAAAGTTAGATGGAATAAAATCAATCATAAATATTTTTAGAAGAAAGAAATAGGCTAATCACATATACAACAATGCCTAGCTTTTAACAACTTTAATTTGATACATGCATTATCTTTTATATATATATATGTTTTTTTTTTGAACTAATATATTTACCAATCGAAAGTCAAAAATCAATCTTTTAAAATACCAAAATTTATTTAAAAAATTGACCTCTTACAACAAATATTTTTTTATACACATTTATTATATATCAAATCCATAACTATATACTTAAAAAAAACAAAATTATTTATTAATATATCATATTTGGTTGCATCCTCTCTATCCAGAACAACTCTCCACCATCCATAAACATGTGCCACTTGGTCTACATCCCTTGTGATAGTGCCGAATTTGATGATTTGCTAAAGATAGACTAGTAGAAACAATCATCCATAGCTACGTGGGAGTAGCTCTATGAGCTTTGAGCGCATTAGTACATTCATTAATTATCTATGCTTCCCCAAAATAATGTTGAATTTTTGTCATATGGTTCGAATCTAAGATAGATTACATTATATTAATCAATGGTGACCCACCTCATTCATAATTGCATATTATTATACGATATTTTTGTATCTGGCGCATCATATCATATTCATAAAATAAAAACTCTTGTATGTCAATTAAAACACCCGTTACACAATTGAACAATTAGTTTAAATCCATCGAGCAATTTTGAAATGAACCATCAAACATAGACTTTTTGGGTTAACCATGAAGAATCTTACGACCACTTTATAGCCTTTATTACCTCTCACCCCAGCAATTCACGTAGCAACAAACAACAGACAAACAGAAACATGTGGCAGTTAATAACAAAGAGTACTGTATACGACATTAACATGCCACGTGGCGAACTCACAATCCCTCATTCTTCACTTATAAGCCACGTATATTATTATACCCCAACCACAACTACTTTACACTTGTGGCTTTCAATCATCTCACTCACTCACTTAATCCATTTTCCTCCTTTATCCATTTCAAATTCAACCATCCAAGTAAAAGAAAACCACAAAAACTAGAAAACAAACCCAACTTCAATTATTATTTGAATTCAAATAAGAAATAGACAATACTAGATAAATAAATAGAACATCATAATTCAAAACCTAACTGTTTCCAAAAGCGATTATTGTAATCTATAATCACTCACTTTCCACACTCTCTCTAATCCCATCCCTTAATTATCGTTCTTTCTCCTCTGTGTTGCGCCATTCCTTTGTTCTCAGCTTCTTCTCCTTCGCCGGAACACTTCTCCGAACGATCAATTTTCCGGCATTCTCTCCGGCGATTCTTCTCCGATTATTCCTCACTCAGATCCATAGCTCTCACAATCTCCGAACCACTTTTTTTCCTCTTCCAGATCCGAATCCCGGCGCGAAAATCCGGGAAGAACGAACGAACCGTTCACCGTTGATACATGGATTAGCATCACCTCGATGAAAACCTCTTCCACAAGCGTCTCACGAAACGATTCGTTTTCCTCTTCCACAAAATCACCACCATCACCATCACCATCACCATCATCGTTCAGTCCTAGGGTTAGGGTTTTTTGCTCAGTACGACAAAATGTTCAAGAAAATCATGAAAGGCGGGCACAAGAAGCCCGCTAAGTCCGACGCCAGCGATCCGGTTCCGCCGCCGTACGCCGCCGCCAACCGTAGCGCTCCGGCGGCTCCCTCCGCCAATGCCGTCTCCAACCACGCCTCGCGCATCTCCTCGACCCCGCTGACACTCTCTTCCGGCGGCTCCATCGAGCCGGTGCCGCTGTTCCGCGACGCTCCTGTCGCGGAACGCCAGAACCTCTTCCTCCGGAAGCTCCACGTGTGCTGCTACGTCCTCGACTTCTCCGACACGCTGAAGAACGTTAGGGAGAAAGAAATCAAACGCCAGGCGCTCATGGACCTCGTCGATTTCATCCAATCCGGTTCCGGCAAGATAAACGAGAATTGCCAGGAAGAGATGATCAGGATGATCTCCGTCAACATTTTCCGGTGCCTCCCTCCGGCGTCGCACGAAAACACCGGCCAAGAACCCACCGATCCCGAGGAAGAAGAACCTTCCTTGGACCCTTCCTGGCCCCACCTTCAGCTCGTCTACGAACTTCTCCTCAGATACATTGTTTCCTCCGACACCGATACGAAAATCGCGAAACGGTACATCGATCACTCCTTCGTTCTTAAATTGCTCGATTTGTTTGACTCTGAGGACCCGCGCGAGAGAGAGTATTTGAAAACCATACTGCATCGTATATACGGGAAATTCATGGTGCATAGGCCCTTTATTAGGAAAGCTATTAACAACATTTTTTACCGGTTTATATATGAGACTGAGAGACACTCTGGCATTGGGGAGCTTCTGGAGATTCTCGGCAGCATTATTAATGGGTTTGCCTTGCCCATGAAGGAGGAGCACAAGTTGTTTCTTGTGAGGGCGCTTCTGCCTCTGCATAAGCCGAAATCGGTGGGGATGTATCATCAGCAGTTGTCTTACTGCATTACTCAGTTTGTGGAGAAGGATTTCAAGCTCGCCGATACGGTGATCAGGGGGTTGTTGAAGTATTGGCCGGTTACTAATTGCCAGAAGGAGGTTCTCTTCCTTGGAGAACTTGAGGAGGTGCTGGAGGCCACGCAGGCCGCGGAGTTTCAACGTTGCATGGTTCCTCTTTTTAGACAGATTTCGCGCTGCCTCAATAGCTCTCACTTTCAGGTTCGTGGATTATTGCTATGTTTATATGATGGTGTTGGTTTGGACTTGGTGGTGGTGTGGGTTTAAATTTTCAATGTTGCTTGTTAAACTGCCACCTTCTATGTTATGACACTGATATAATGATACGTTATACATCCAATCTAGTATGTTGCGATTGTTTATTTATGGTACGTGGGGAATGGGGGAAAAGAGGGGGTATGTAAGTTTCAGCTGCCTAATTAATGAACTTTAATTGTGTCATTCTTTTTCTGTTTCCACTTATATAGCTCCATATTCTATTGTGATTGAATCTGTCTTTCTTTTAGTGAAAGTTGTAGTGTTTATTGTTTAGTTGCTTTTTATGCCATGTGTCTATTACTGATGCACCTTTAGATAGGAGAAAAAGGAAAAACTTGTATTCTGTGTCATTAACTATTAATGTGAGAAGTTGATTTATGTTCAAATTTGACTTGATTGGCTCATGACTTTTCACATATAGAAATGCAAACATAGACAGACACATGCACATGGTTTTTCATGTACAGGGATTTTGACTTAATTATTGTTCATTGTCTGGTTCAGAGCTGAGTACTGAAATGGCAAAGTTAACCAGAATTGAAATTCAACTGGTGGCCTTTTGTTTACCTATTAATTATGAAATATTTAGTGTGATATGTATCTTTTAAATAGTAAAATACCTAGTGCAAAATAAAGCTTATATAGCTAAGGACATATGCAAAGTTAATACCTTTAGTTTTTTTTTTTTATTATTGTCACAACGTGCATGTGATTCTATTTTAAGAATGTCAACGTAATTGGAGTTTGGAACCAACTCTTGAGATTGCGGCTTGTGGGGAATATGGCTGTTAGAGTCAACTGTTCTCTGGTTCCCTGATTTGTTTGGACAAATGCAACGCCCTTCTTGATTTAAGATACCGAGTATATTCCTGTGATTTAACATGATCAATTGCACTGTGCCCCCTAACGACAAAATCCAGAGTTGAGTTAGATGGAATGAGAGTCACGTTCAAGTCACATGACTTACTAGAAATCAAAACAGTTTGAAAGGACATAAGAATTCCTAATGAACTTGTGTTCTGAGAAGCTGCCCTTAGGTTCCTTAATGTGTCATTTTTGTGGATGAACTTTGTTTCTCAACAGAAGATAAATGGGTAATATTTCTAGGGGACATGTTTTCATAAGTCATAAGCTGCTTGCATCAACTAACATCTTCCTTTCTACAAACCCTTCCATTAACACCTGGAAAGGAAATTGCTCTTATAAGAGGATAATTACCCAAACCAAACTAGTGAAATTGTACCTTCCAATTTTCTGAAAAATCCCATGTGTTCTTATCTGGATTTTAATATATTAGAATTTAATTATTATTGATACGTCATATTTTTTATTCAGAGAGTCAATGGGCGGTCCTTGATGGATTTTTTTTGGGAGGAATTCATATGATCATATCAATTATGATGTTTGTCTCTTTATCATTTACTTCCAAATAATAAAGTAGTCTTAGGTATTTTATTCTAATCTGTTAGCATCTTAAATTATGATGAAATTTTATGACTATCTCAGATTTATTACTCCCTTTTGCTTCCTTCTCTGGAGTTGAGCTTAATCTCTGGCAAGTGTTGTTTAGTCTTGAGTGTGGTGCATCTTTCTGAAAGATGAAAACCAGTTTGTTGCATTTTTCTTAATTATGAAACCCCGTGTTTGAGCATGCTCTTCAGAATCTAATTAAGCAATGAAAATGAAATTTTATAAGGCAGGCAATTTGAGTCCTTTTTAATGGATTCAATCTGAAGATTCTGAATGCTCTTGCTATTGGTCACTTGGTCAATAAAATATCTTCCTGATGCTTGTATATCACCAGAGACTGAAAATAGTGTTGTTTATGCTAATGAAGGGAATATCAGCACTAGGGAAAGAAATATAGCTCCACAATAAGCCCATAAAACATATTGGGGAAGTAATGATGTACTTTGCAGGGAGTTAAAACCCATCAGGAAATTATTGAGTCTGTGAATTATAAGAACTTTATGGTCAGGAAGAGATGAATTCAAAATCCGGTTTGTATAGAATTTTTTTTTTGTATAATTTCTGCTATGGGGCAACATTTTTGACGGACAGAAAAGAACATGGGCTAAATTCAGTTGTCATATCATATACTTTGTTATTGTTTTTAGCCGATTGGCAGTGTTTTAAATCCTGAATAGTGGCACATAGCTGGTCCCAAAAATGCTAGAGGGATAGTCGCCATTTTGAAATTTTTATATAGTTTATATTTTGTATGCTATATACAACTATATGTATAAATCTCAAAGATGATAAAAAATACTCAAAATTCATGACTCAATAATTAGTGGGATAGCTGCCATCTTGAAATTTTTATATAGTTTATATTATCTATGCTATATAAATATAAATTATCAAAAATGATAAAAAAAAACTCAAAATTCATGATTAATAATAAAAATACAAAGTTATAGGTGTGTTAAATAAAACAAAAAAAGTCAAATACAAGTTGCCCTCATTATCATTTTCACCAGCTGCAGATTTCATTTTGGGAAATTAATATCCCAAAAATAGCCCAAGCCATTACAGGGGTTGCTGTAGTGTAGCGGCCATAGCAGGCCAAATTATTCAGTGCTGAGCTGCTACACTGTTATAGCAGTGCTATTTAAAACCCTGCCTATTAGTTATGTTACTTATATGCAACTGGCTAACTTAACCTTCATTCTGATACATGGGAACTTTAATATTTATACTGCTTTCACCCACTCCCCCCCCCCCCCCCACACACACACTCACCTTCATTCTGGCTAACTTATCTTCAATTCAATTCTTAACAAAAAAGTATGAATGAGTTTAGTTTCTTAGATCATAAAGGTGTTGCAATTGATCTGATAAATCAGGAACCAAAGTGCAATTGAGCCTTCTTTTAACTTTTTTATTTATGCATTAGCCTTGTTCTCAGTAAGCTTATCTTGCTTCTATCTTGTTGATGAAACTTCTGTCTCTTGGTTTCTGTACCCCGTAACATGAAAGACTGCTGGAAGAAACTAAAGGGTACAGAACACATTTTTCACCCTTGAATTTCTTATAAGCCTCTGCATCCCTTTCAAATTCCCAACAGTTGGCAAATAGCCCCTTTCATCCAAAATTGGCTCAAATCTCTAAGGGTGTGTTTGGTTTGCATTTTCATTTTCTGTTTTCATGAAAACTATTTTCATTTTCAAAAGATTAGAATTCTGAAAATATGTTTGGTTTGACTTCTTGTTTTCTGTTTTCATGAAATAAAAATACTGAAAATTTATGATATATTGACTTCTTGTCTTTTTGTATTTTTAGATTTGCTTAAAATTACATTCATTGTCACCACAATTTCATTTTACCCGAAATGAAGTTTCTGTTCTCAACTGAAAACACTGAAAACGAAAATTTATTGTTTTCATTTTCTGGTTGTTTCTTGTTTTCGTTTTCACTGAAAATGTTTTCAGAAATCCAACCAAATACATTTTCATCACCGTTTTCTGTTTTCAGTGAAAATGAAAACAGAAAACAACCAAACCAAACACCCCCTAAAATTTCAACTGAAAATCCAATACCCCAGAAAAATTGAGAGAATTTTTATCTGCTGTTTGCCAGGCCCCTGCACTGCTAATCCCATTTTTTTCCTTTCTTTATCTTATTAGTGAATGGAATACTCTGGAAGTTTAAGCAGGTTAAGTTTTAAAGTCACAACAGAGGCTTATTTGCTAGAGTTGAGTTCAAGAGGGTGGTTTGCATTTTATTCCAACTTTTATAATGTTTTTGAATTGAAATTTTGAGTAAATTACTCTCCCTTCTCTTGATAGATGAATAACTCACATTCCTCTCCTGTATTTTATAAAATTACACTCCTGTGAAAAATTTGTGTTACCCTTTAATCCATTTTAATGTGGACTGGCCTTTTAGGACAGTTTTCCTCTCTTGATGACTCTCAGCATAATAGATATCCTGTTTTAAGCCCCTATGATCGAATTTGAGACCTTAGAACATGATTTTAAGATTCTAGATTGATACATATTGTAGAGGTTTCTAAAACTTCATTTAATTTTCTTAAGACCTAAAATCAAATAATAAGATATTCAAAATTAGTTGTCGGCGACATTAAAAATTCGAGAAAGGGAAAAAAAATGCCCCTAGGAATCTCATTTATATTTTCTCACAATGGCTAAGGTGTTTGTTTAAAATTAAATAGACTAAAGGATTGCATATTTTATCTCTCATGAGAGGTGAGTATAACACATTTATCTCTAATGGGAGGTGAGGCTAGTGTAATATTTTAAAGTTAGAGGGGAGGGTAACCATGTGAATGTTATGTACCCGTTTAGGCTTCTTTTTAAATCTTTTAATGCAATGCATTGATTCCTTATATTGAACAATTTTTCTACTTCCTTTTTATTGAAATCAGTAAGCTGCAGTATCAGTATCAGTATGGATTTTTCATATACAGACAAGTCTTGGGGACTTTTATTACTCTATTAAGAGTTCTTGATGCAGAATATTGTCTGAAAAAATACTCTGGCAGATTTTTCTAATATAGCCCCTTTTTATCAGTGGGTATATAATATAATGGTTTGTACAATTTTTTTCAGTTTGCGTCATTGTCTGAATATTTGTTCTTTCTATAGACCTTAAAAGAAGAAAATGAAAGGTGAAACCTAAAATTAGAAATCCTGAGAAAACAAGAAGCTCTTCAACAGATCGAAAGTCATTTGTTGAGAGCATCACAAAATACCCTTCTAACGTCCCAACATACGAACCCCTCTAAAATACCCTTGTCGAGCACCATAAGAAGTCTAAGAATATGGCCTTTAGTCAATATAGGATTGAGGACTTTTGCGTCTTAATTTTTTTTTCCTAAAAAGAAAACTTTAAACAGCTTCTGTAATTTACCTATGGCAAATTGTTAATCATGTCTTTTTAATCAGCATACAGGGTTAAGAATCGTGAACGGTCAGAACTGAACTTTGTTTACTGTTACTATTTTTCATGGTTTAAATGTTCTTTCAGAAGTCTTTGCTTAGGCACACTTGTTTTGCAGGTTGCAGAACGAGCCCTCTTCTTGTGGAATAACGAGCATATTGTGAGCTTAATTGCCCAAAACAGGACTGTGATACTACCGATAATATTTGAAGCATTTGAGAAAAATATTTCGAGTCATTGGAATCAGGCAGTGCATGGACTGACCGTGAATGTTCGCAAAATGTTCCTGGAAATGGACGCAGAATTGTTTGAAGAGTGCCAGCGGAAGCATGCAGAGAAAGAGGCTAAAGTCAAAGAACTAGCAGAGCAGCGGGAACTTAATTGGAAGAGACTGGCAGATGTGGCTGCACAGAACGGAGTGGAGGACATGGTCACTTAGCCTTGTTAGTTTACTACCACAAGGATGGTGAATGTGCTCTTATCCATTTTGGTGCCATTATTTATTGGTTTCTTTCTTTTCAGCCTAATTTTTTTATTTTTCCTCTTCTATCTTATTATATCAGTTGGATCATTAGCAATTTTAAGAAATCAGTGATTAATGTAACTTATTGGAAGTTGTTAGCAATGTCTGCAGATTAAGAATGTTTTGTGAAATACTTTCTTGTATTTTTCTCCTTTTATAAAGAGAAATACGGAAGATTTTTCCCTTTTTTACTTTTCTTTTTCATTGACAAAATTGCACCTTTTGTTTGTTCTGGATTCGTTCATAATCAATGGAAAATTTGAAGGCATTGTGCAGTAATAAACCTTTAAAACTCAGGTCGTTTATGAAGTGACCGTGCTATATCACTTTGGCACATTTTAATATGAAAATTGTTATGAACTAGCATCAGAGTAAGAGTAAATGGACATTTAACTTTGGTGACTGGTTATTCAGCACTGCTTATTAAGCTTAGTTCATCTCAGGTTTCCTATATATTAACATTATTTTCCTTTTTTTTTCACTCTTTTTGGAATAATTTAGGCATTACTTTTTTGGCAAAACACTGAATCTTGCTTCTTGTATAACACGAAAGCTTAATCAGAATATTATTACTACTTATTGGCCTCAGTTCATACTTCATACTAATTAATGCACTTTGATGCATTCCCTGAAGCTTCAGAAAAAAGTACATTAAAAACATGATACATACAAACTCAAGCATGCCAGAAACCAAGAAAAGCAATAGTAATAAGGAGAATTAAGGAAAGAGAGAGAGGCATGGAGAGAGAAAAGAATAGTAAAGGGGAAAAATGGGGTATTCTTCTGATATATAACAATCTTTACAGCTCAGCATAAGAAAATGCATGTATTACAGGTCCATTCTCTTTCTTATCCTGTGGCCGTGTTGGCATGGTATTGCACTTGAGGATGTATCACCCTAAACTAAGTATAGAGCAAGCAATACAGTTAAACAGACATTACGTTTAATGGATAGAAATCTTATTCCTTACGGATTCAATCTTGCTATTGTAAAAAAAAACTGCATTAATGAAATTGTGGTCTGCTAGAGAGCACTTACACTACATGCTGAGTTTTGCTTCATATGTAATTCCAATTGGAGATGTATTTTTTTTCTTTTCTTTTTTTTATTATGTTATTGGTGTGAAGTATCTATTCATCCTAGTTTTGTACCACTTAAAATTTTTATTCTCACACCAAACCATAAATGTGTTTTTGAAAACATAATTAATTTGATATTCATGACTAAAGGAATTTTGCAAATTTCATCAATTTGACGACCAAGGAAGTCAACTAAATCAAAACTTGTATTTTGAAATCAAGAAAAGGAAAATAATCTATAACTTGCTTTGTTAGCACAATTTAGATGACAGATTCTTTAACAAATTTTGTATTAGTTTTGATTGCTGCAGGCAAGTTGAAACCTGGGACTTTCTGGCAAACTGCCAATGGACCCGAAAGCTGTTACCACTAAGAACTAACTTATTCCTGATGATGTTTCATAAATTTTGGTTTTCCAAAAGTTCCACAAGTATACAATTTCTAAGGAAAAGGGGGTAATAGGTGCATAATTTTAAGAGAAGTGTCAGAAACACGTTTTTTAACATACACTTTTAAAAATACACTTTCTTATTAATTAAAATTTAATAAAAATCACAAAGTTTTATGACTCTCTATAGAGAATGTGTTAGATAATGTATTTCGAGAACTCCTTACATGACTTAATCTTAAACCAAATACACTTCATTTCCAAAAACTCCAACCGGTCATGTCATTCCAAGTGGGAAGACCACCATGATCTGTTGAATAAAAGAAAAGCAACTCAAGAGCAAGTAAAACACTTGCCTTGTTTCAACTCACAATTGCAAAAGTGCATTTTCTTTTTTAATTATTCTAATTTTACAATATGTTCTTATAATTCTTTTTTTTTTCATTCCATCTTTTTTTTATCACATCTATTCATCTTCTCTAACACTTTTTTTTTTCTCTTTTTGTTTGATTTCTCTCTTAATTTGTAAAAGAAGTTGTAGAAGACATGAGTAGGAAAAAAAGTTTCTCTTTTCTATAATTCCTTCTAACTGGCTAAGAAGATTCCTATATTGTTTTGACAGGTCCTGTATCAGAGGAACATTGAATAGTCTCGATTCAACTAGGTCCTGTTCTCATCACCTTAGAATGTAAGTCAATGATAAATTTCTTTCAAAAGAGTAACAAGGCTCTCACTTTATGATCGTTTCATTGAATAGTGTCCATTTATTAACAATTAACTATTAATATTTATCGGAAAGAAAATAATAACTTTTGTAATCATTTGCTTCCTTAATAGCACAAAGAGTCAAGGAACGTTTCAGCACTAGTCTAATATGTAGTTTATCTTGTTAAAGCTTAGGGTAGGCTGGTTTTGTCCTTATTATTTTCTTTAGTTATACCATAAATAAATCATGCAATGGAAATAACTAAGTTGGACAAGTAGGTAACAAAGCAATATACTAATGAATCACAAGAAAAAATGAGAGAAAAGAAAGGTGTGATGTGTCACTTTCCAAGAGTGTTAACAACGAAAACAAATATTTCAAGAATCTGTTTTGCTTCTATTAAAATGTATGATTATTTTTTTCCTAATCTAATTTTTGCTGAGGCAAAATTGAGGAAACAATCAAATTAGAAGCAGTAGCTAGCTGTCAAAGGAATTCTAAAATTTGCTCGACAACATCAATTTGAGCCCACTTCTTGCGCACGAGTTAAAAGCTTCATTGCTTCTAATGTTCATTGAAGAAAAGCTAGAGAGACATCAATGGATTTACAAAATGTTGGTTTCATCTACCCACACAAAACCCTCCCTTATCTCTTAATCTTAAAACATGTAATGAATTAATATAATGATTAATTTAATTCAATTGTTTTCCTTTTCTTTTCTCACGTTTTAAATTTTTTTATACTTTAAACAATAAACATCCATATATTGTTTCTAACACTATGCAATGACAAAAAGATTTGTATCCATGCCACAATCTATATATTTTAACCAGTTATTCTTGTTGAAGTAGAAGCTAGAGTTATGAATCATCTCTTCACAAAAGGCCATAATTGCTGAGGCCAAGAATAGTGCATCTAATCTAGATGAAAGAATGACCTAATTATATAATATAGTTTGATACATTGCATATTACCTCGTTAATTAAATGTTAAACCATTAGTTGGTGGACTTCCCACACAATTCAGCAATATTATCCACTTCAGTGCCCTTTTTTTTTGTTTCTGGTCATCTTCTCCAACTTCGATTTTATGATTAGTCACTTGTCATGTCCTACACTTTGTGCATATATGTATGAGGCCTTAGGACCCTCTTCATGGACTTGGCAACATAAAGTGAAATTAAATATTCATAAGCCATGCAAGGAGAACATTTGCGTAAAGGGACTTGGCTCCAAGAGGAAGATGAACAATTGACTAGCTTTGTGACCCGTCTTGGGGAGAGAAGGTGGGATTCCCTTGCCAAAGTAGCTGGTATGTATGAAGATTTATATATGTTTATGATGATATAGATAAATATAAGTGAATACATCAAAAAATCAAGTTTTAAGTTGTGATTGCGATTATGATTTTGCTACAGTCTTTTGCTATTTTGAAAATTGTAGACAAATAAATGTGTCTGATGCGATTGTAATTGCAGTTGTGATTGCGGTCGGAAAACCCCAAAAACCTTGGTGTCACAAGTGTATTTGTTTTTTTCTTTTTTCAAACCTTCATAAAATGTTCAACTTGACATTAATCCTTAATATTTTGTGCTTGCATATGGTGATAAGTGGTAAAACTTGATTTTCTTGTAGGCCTCAAGAGAAGTGGTAAAAGCTGCAGGTTAAGATGGATGAACTATCTTCGTCCAAATCTCAAGCATGGTCATTTTAGTGTCGAAGAAGAGCAGCTTATTGTTCAGCTTCAACAACAATTGGGGAATAAGTGAGATTCTTCCCCTGCCTGAGGCTTTAAAAAAAAGTGTAGTTTGTGTTCACAATGCCAAGTTGCTAGTGTTGGAATTGGTACATTATAATAACTACAAGTTTTCAAATTTGTAACCTTATACAATGAATCTAGGTGGGCAAAGATTGCTCGGAAACTTCCAGGTAGAACTGACAATGAAATCAAGAATTTCTGGAGAACTCATTTAAGAAATAGAGCTCAAGCTCAACAAGGTGCAATGTGCTTTCTATTCTTTAATCTTTATATAAATGCTGCTTACAAAAATAAAAAATTATATAAATGTTTACTTCTCTATGGACATGTTTATAGTAGAATATCATGGAATCATTTGATTCATGTCGTCCTAAAAGACTTGAGTCTCGTTTGATAAATTTTTTAATATATATATATATAAAGAAAGAAAGTAGAAGGTAAAATAAATTAAATTTCTCCATTTCTTTCATAAGTTAAAATTAGTTTATGCAGAAGTTCTTTGATTTGATTTTTCCAAAAGCTTATCGATTTAACTTATATAAGCTAATTTTAATTTATAAAAGAAGCTTAATTCATTTTATCATTTTATTTTTATTATTGTATAAGTAGTTATTGTTGAACAGTTTATCCAAATGAGACCAATGCATATTTCGTTTAGCTTTCCATCAAATAAACAATTCCAAACATGCCCTTTATTGCTGTTGTACTAGTAAATGATTGTACTTTTGATTCTTATCCCCTTACACTGGTTTCATGCTTCCATTTTCAGTCCCGGGAGATTTTAAGTACAAATTAGAAATTGCAACAGAAGAAGTCAACCAGAAAAGCATTGACATGGATTCCAAGGATTACAAACATGGAAACGTTTGCTGTCAAGATAGTGAGTGGGAGACAAAGGATGGTAGCTCCATAGACACTTTACCCTTATCAGATTGGGAATTGGGAAGCTCACCCTATGAAACTAGGATATTGGATTGGATAGCAGAATTGCAAAATGGATATGGTGATAAAGAACTAGAACAAGATTGTAATAGCACAGGAACGTGCAACAACTATAGTCCTCAAGAATTTGATGAGGGATGTGACTCATGGGATTATTCAGGTTCTTTGTGGGATATGAACTAAGATGAGAGACTCTTGTCTTCAAAATGTTAATAATTTTGTAAATAGACTTGCATTACTCCCCGTGAATAGAGAATTTTTCATTATGAAGTCCTTATTATAAGACCAAATTAACTAATTTACTATGATTAAGGAAATTAGCGAATTTAGGTGAGACTATTAAATTTGTCTTAAATTGACATATTTACCTCTTGAGAAAAAAAATATATTTACGTATACATGCACACAAAGCAGGGAGTGTTTTTTTTTTTTCTTTTTTTCTTTTACAGAAATGAAAAGTGGAGAGTATTGAAAAACAGAATTTTCACTAGCCATTGTAAACAACGAACAATCTTTGGTATTATAAATCTTCTTAAAAAAAATCTTTAGTTATCTTCCTAAGTAAGCTCTCATTTTACAGGGCGCACTGTATAGCCATTGAATTATTTTTGTAACATGTGATATCTCATCAAATTTCAGGGAAAAAAATAAATAACACTGTGATCAAATAATTTATATTTTCGTGTATTTATAGTGTATAACATTTATGCTTAAATAACAAATTAGTCTCTATAAAATGTCAGTGCATAATTTTTTTTTTCTCATTATATTAGTTTCATTACATTATTATTGTGAGGTGAATTTTATGTAGATATCTTAAAATTGAATAAAAATATTTTAAATTATTTTAAGATAATTATTTTAAAAGTCAAAAAATTTATTATATGTTATGATTTGGATGATTGTGTAAATTTTGTTACACCGTTAATACATAATGTGTTAAAAAGAAAGTATGACAATAATGGAGACCAATTGACCCCCTTGGTAAGCTGCGCAACTCACTTAGGACAGATATTTCAAGGTAGATTTTTTCAATTGATCCAGGTCAAGTAGCACACTGCAACCAGATTTTTCAAGTCCACGAAGCAAATTGAATTTGTCAAATAATTTAACTAGATATCTTTTGAGGAATATCCTTTTTTTTATTTGTACTTTAATTTCACAATACTTGAATTTAAGATTTTACTTAAGATTTGAATCCAATTTAATTTAAATCAAATATATATTGTTGTATTGAGCCCATTCAGCTGAATGATTTGATTTTTATGAAGTTTGAAGAAAGGTTGTGTTTAGATAAAGAAATTTAAGGTGTGCTTGGTTTGTATTTTTATTTTTTGTTTTCATTTCCTGTTTTTATTTTTTAAAAATTGTTTTCATTTTCAAAAGATTAGAAATTCTGAAAATATGTTTGATTTGACCTTTTATTTCCTATTTTCAAAAAATAAAAACACTAAAATACGTTTTCAAAAGGAAACATATTTTTAGATTTACTTAAAATTACATTTCTTGCCACCGCGTTTTCATTTTACCCAAAATGAGATTCTTGGTTTCAACTGAAAATGAAATTTTATTGTTTTCAGTTTTTGGTTCGTTTGGAAAAATAATTTTAGTGAAAATGAAAACAGAAATTCAACCAAACACATTTTCATAACCATTTTTATATTTCGAGTGAAAATGAAATCAGATAACAACCAAATTAAATACCCCTTAAAATTTCAATAAATTAAAAATGTTTGAAATTTGAATTGTTTTAAATTTTAATTATTATTGGAACCCGTGCAATGCACAGTTTTTTGTAAATAAAAGAGTGAGAGAAAAAAATTGTTTAATTAAAAAATGCATTACAAAACAAAATAAATTGCAAATTGTCAGTTATTGAGATGTGACAATGGCGTGATAATTTTTATATATTTATAGATTAGTTTATTTTTTAAGTATTTTGTGTGAATAAATCAATTTAAATCTCTTGAATTTAAAATTCTTAGTTTGGATAGGAAAATTTAATTTATTCTATATGCAAAACTTATTATTAAATATATATTTAAAACTTTTGAAAATTTAATATTAAACTTTATGAAAGAAATTTAGAAGTTCTTTCATTTTTTTGATATTTTTTTCTATTCCTCTTCACTTTGTCTTGATTGTCTCTTATTTAATCTTCATTAAAGATAACAAAATGAGTCGAGTTATTTCAATTGACTTCAATTTGTTTAATGTAAGATTCTAGCTTTAAATTTTAGCCGTAAACTAAATTTGAGCCTTTTAGCTCAATCTGATCTTACCTTGAAATGAGTATAATAAAAAAGGTTAATTAAATTTTTAATCCTCAACTTTTTCATATTCTAATTTTTAGTTTTTCAAAATTTATTTGATAACTTTTAATCTTTCATTAGATTTTGTTAGTGTTTTTAGTCTCCTAATTTTATTTTGTTTATTTTTAATCCTTTATTTCTTTTTATTGTTCAAAATATATACAAATAAGGGACTAAAAATTGACAAAACAATGACCAATCTTGATAAATAAAGATAAATGAGCGATACAAAATGGACAAAAAAATTGAGAGACTAAAAATGTTGATGGAAAATTAATTGAGGACTAAAATTTGTCAAAAACACTTTTGAAGAACTAAAAATTGGGATTTGAGAAAGTTGAAGGACTAAAAACTTAATTAATTTTAAAAAAAAAACTCCATATGAATCAAACTTTTATTGACTTTGGATCTTATTTTAGAAGTTCAGATTGAATATAATTTTTTTGTCAACTTTCTCTAACCTTAGACCAATATCGAATTCCTGGTTAACCCAACCCAAACCCACTTAATGAAATATAAGGTTTGGGTTTTAAATTGTGAGCACAAATTTAATTTGTGCCTTTTTAACTTTATATAACCATGTTTCAATCTATACTTAACCAACAAATTCCCTATTGCGCTTGAGTTTTATTTCAAAAGCTCAAATTGGATATAGACTTTTTGATATGAGTTGCTATAGTTGTAATTGACTCAATAAAAAAGGTTTGGACTTTAAACTTTGAAAACACGGATTTTCTTTGCAATCCAGAAAGTTATTATTAACTCATACAAGATTTAAACCTGTGACTTTTGCGTCATTAACACAGTGCTCTAACTAACTCAGTTGATAGACTAATTATATTATAAATTAATTAATATCGATATATATAACACTAAAATTGATAATGTATATTTAATGCACATAAATTTACATAATAAATTTTGTGACAATTAATTTTAATCTAATAATTAATTTTTTGACAAATTTTTATTAACCTATGATTTTTATTTAAAGTTGATATATGTAAAAAAAATATTATTAGATAAAAATTAATTGTAATATGGCAAAAATCAGAAATCTACTTAATGTAATAATTATAAAAAAATTATAATTAAATTGATTAAAAAAACATCAAAAATATTTATTTATTTTATTTTTTAAATATAGGGATATGGATTTTTAATTTGTATGAATTATACTGATCGTCAATCCATAATAATCATATGGGTTGTGAATCCATATGCTTATTAACATAGATAATTTTTAAAAATTTGAAAAAGTGTTGGATATAGAAGAAAAAAGTTACGTGCAGGAAGAAAAGTCCACTAAGCTTTTCGACTTAACTGTCTATAACTTGAAATCCATATCAAGAAGTAACTGGTCTAACTTGAACTTGTTTGATGAAATGTTGAGCTAAATTATTAATTTTAAGCACAAATTAATTCTGAATTTCTTAGCCCAATTTATCATATATGGATGTATCATACAAAAGTTTGCATAAATCAAAATTGGGTTTCATTTTAGAAACTCGTGTTGATGAGTTTTTTTGTTTGACCTACTGTAATCAATTTCCGCAAATAAGGATGATTAATGTCACAAATAAGATTGTTTGTGCAGAGGATAATTTTTTTTATAAAAAAGGAAAACTACTCTTTAAACAACTTAACTTTAAAATTAAAGGAACACCACCGTTTTTCTTGGGGGGCATTTTTCTTTTAAACAATCATGAGGCATAATTTTTTTTTTTTAATGAATCAATCATCAAACATATGGAAAAGCGTATTTGCTACCATAAAAAAACACGACAATCACGGCCACCATCAGCCACAAGGAAAAGAAAACAATATCTATTCGTCAAAATGGAACTTAAATTATTAGCTACATATAATGCATCGAACGTAGGCATCACGTTTTTTAATACGAAGATGATCTATGTTACTTTGTCTCATTTCTATCTAATAAACAACATAATAATTATGGATAAAGTTTAAGATCAAACCCTACCCGACAATTACATCATCTTCTTCCTATCTAATCCAAAAAAGTGGCATAAAGTTCAGAACTCAGGTAGGTCAATACAATTTCAAACACTTTAAGGTACAGGTTTGTTCACTCACAACAATTTGTTTGATATGCAAATGGGAAGGAACTAGCAACGAACTCGTTATATCTTTCTATCCATTCAAATATCCTTGAATTAAAATACTCTATAGTTGCTGGCCATTGGTGAATATCCTTGTTTAAAGTGAAAGAGGAATGAATAAATAAGTAAAGATAAGGGTACAAGGATTGTGTGATGAATATACATCCTCCTCGTGCATTGTTAAAGAAATATTGTAAAGCAAATGATAAGATATTCTCTATGTGGAAAATAGAATTAAGAAACAGTTTAAAATTATTAAAAAAAATGAAAAGCAGTTAAAAATTATTAATAGTTAAACGTGCTAAATTTTAACAATGAAGTTTGCATTTAAAATTTTCAAAAGCTCTAAATACCAATACAAATATATTTTATTTACTCTTTTCAGATGAGTTGGGTATGCCTATTAACGGCGACCTAACTTTATTATATTTAATTTTAATGCAATCATAGACTCAAACTCGACGAGAGTTTATGTTCAATTCTTACTATCACTATTATAAAAAAAAATAAAAATTCAAGATTAGTATAATTGAGTTAAAACAACCTCTTATATACACAGTGACTGACACCCCAACTCAGTAGTTGCCTAATTATCTCATGTTTGCAAATTACCTTCAACACTTCAGATACTATATTTAATTCACTTTGGTAGCATGTGTTTGTGACTTACAATTTTGCAAACTCCTGGTTATTAATTAATTTTAATTCTTCTCCTTTCTTCTTTTTTTTGTGTGTCTAAACCACAAACATCCTTTCTGGTTGTTGCTGTGCTAGAAGACTGGCAAATTTACAATTTCCTCTTTGACATCTTGGAACAGATAATGACAAAGCCAAAAGAAAGATAGTAAAAAAGAAAAACAAAAGAGGGTAGTATATAATGATGATGGAGGAGGAGGAAAAGACATTTATAGTCCCAATCAATGGATCCGGTGATTCCATTAATTCCAATAGAGACATGAAACATCATCGTATTGAAATCGCTAATTGGGTACTCATTTGTTATAGAATTGTTGTTAAGGTTGTCGTATGACCTAATAAGCATAACAATGCAGATACAAGAATCAAAATACGTGAAGGTAGCAACGACATCGTACTCTGGGCCAAAATCTGAAAAATGTACACCACCATCGTTGGGTCCTCTGGTCCACATTCCCAGATTATTGTCCCTGTTCATTCATCAAACCATGTTTCAGATTTCATTTCCATATTTTATGTAAATCAATTTGATAATTCAATTCTTGCATTCATCCATCTCAATAAACGGTTTAAGGGAAAAAAAATCGTGACATATCTCCTATCGTCTAAGATCACATTTTTAATAGAATCTTTTGTCCACGAAACTTCTAAATAAGCTGAACAAACTCCTATTTATTCCACATTTTTAACATGTTGATGCGGTATATAAATATTTTCTATCCTAAGCTAGGTGGCTTAGGCAATTACACTAGTTATTATTTTATTCAAAAGATAATTACATCTAACCTTTTATATATATATATATATATATATATATATATATATATATATACTTTTTTTATGTATTTATTACTCCAGACAATCATGACAATCATATTTGAATCAATCAGATCTACATATATATTCTTTTTTCTTCATAAACTCATTGATGAACTAAAATACTTCATAAACTAAAGTCAAATAATTAAACAGAAATGATTAATATATTAAATTTAAGGTTAAATAATCTAAATATTATCTGAATTCAATTCTTGATAAAAAGAAACATTTTTTTTGTCCGGTTTACTCTGGAAAACTAATTTTATTTCAGATGTAATTCTTTAATTGAAGTTTCCACTTTTCACTTCTTACGTTGATATTCTAATTCTGAACAAAATATCTAACAATAATTAAAAGATGTAGGCAACGCCGAGAACACCAGCGGAGATAGTGAGAAGCGAAATGCGATCCACGTTCTTAGGTTGGGTGCTGTAGGCGTTGTGATAGTTAGTTTCAGCAACTTCTCCCGAAACAACGAAAAACAAGCCATTGAACAAAACATCCCCTTGGGACCTCCAATTCCACCATGATTCTCATGGGAAAGAAAACAAACTAAATTACTCTTAACAACGAACCTGCATGGCAGAGTCTGGGAGATCGTGATCCCGGTGGAGCCCATCACGGCGTCGATGAGGCCGTCCTTGCAGCGGGAGAGGGTGCAGTGGTCGATTCAGATGTCCCGCGAGCCCAAGATCGAGATTCCGTCGCCGTCGGACTCCGTGCGGTACCCGTAGTGCTCTGGGCGCCAACGCACGTTAGCGTTGCCTTCAAGTCGCAGTGACAATCATAACTAATTATTTTCACCGTTCAGAGTAATTAAAATAGTTAATTAAGTTTTTAATGCTTATTATGGGGTTTTAAATTTTTGGTTCTTAATTTTTTTTTAAATTTAATCTCTAAAAAATTTATCATTATTAAAAATAATATCTGTCATTAATATACAAATATCTTCTATTAAATAATAAAATGTCATAAAACAAGACAGATAAAATATTATGGCAATATCACTTGTAAATGCAGGAAACCATTTTGGAAGTTAATGTATTATATTTTGTTTTTGAATTAAGTAATTTATCTTTTTTATTTGCTTTTATTTGACTAAAATATATTAAATCAGTCATTGTAAGATGAGAAACTTACACGTCACTCTTAAATTGTAAAATAAGAACTAATCACGTTAGGCAACTCAGAACTTAATAAAGATTATTAATGATAGAAATTATTTATAATAATAAAAATTTATTTAAGAATCAAATATTTTAAAAAAATAATTTAGGAATAAAAAATTCAAAACCCCATAAGAATTACAAACTTAATTAATCCTAACGTAAGATAACGATATTGGTAGCCACCAAGCGTTTGTTTGGTTTAAAGTAAAAAAAGTAGAATTTGATCAAATTTGATTAAAAACAATTTTATTATAACTTAATTTTATGTTTAGAGGTTTTTTACATTTGAAGGAAAATAAGAGTAGCTTTATGATAAATTTTTAAAAAAATAAAAAGTAAAGTGAAAGAAAATGATAGATACGAGATGGATGTGATAATTAAAAGAAAAAAGGGTAAAGATAAAGAGGGGTAATAAAGATTAATTGACTACTAATAATGCTTAAGTTATGTGCAAAAAATGTAGAGAGTAAAACATCAACATCTTGGTGGGAAAGAGAGAAGGAGAAGCGGGGAAAAAAACATCACTATCTCTCCACTTGAATCTGACTTTGAATCTAACTTTATTGTATGTAAAGTAAAGGGTCCAAAGATAAAGTGTTATAGGTTGGTTTCTATAAGTAACGTGAATAGTTAAATTGATTTTATTAAGATTTTTGGCATATCTAATTAGTCTTTCATGACATCAACAAGTTAACAAATAATTTTTTCGACATATTTTACTTTTCAGTATTAAATAAATTTCTCATAATATGATTGCAAAATGATTTTTTTTTACTGTGAATCCCAAATTAAATTCACCTGAATAAAATATAAATTGCTAATATTTCTCATATATGAATTAAGCTTTAATTAGAAATCAAACTGATTTCTAAATATGCATTAACAACTAAACTAACGTTCGTTTTTAACATTGAAAGAGTAAATTACGTCTAAAGTTTTTACAGGACAAATTTTATTTAATATTACTGTTCTGGGTAAAATGCTTGGTAAATTTGGATTTTCCTGAAACTTGATCTGAGATATAGTATATTAAAAAAAACCGAGTTTTTTTTAAAAAAAATCTACCGATCTTTTCACTCGCTTTCTTTCACGCATAGTTCATTTGTTATAAGAAGCTAACAAGACTTTATAAATGAAATGCCGTTTTTTTTTTTAATTGATAAAGAAGGTGACAAAACAAGTTGCTACTTTGTAGACCGAAGAATAGGACAGAGAGAAAAGCAAATTGCTATAACTATTAACACTATTTTGACTTATTTGGCTAATTTTTTCTGGATTTTACTAAATATGTGAATTTTACTGAATATGAGGTTACTCTCCATTTGTTGAATTTTTAAATTAGTGAATAGTGAGGCATACCTAAGTAATTAACATAAGGTTTTTAATTTCAACTAATGAAAAAAAATATGTAAAGCTATGGAATGATTTTTTTCTCTCTTCTAACTATGTTTTGTTAAAGTGAAAAGAGAAAAAAAAATTAAGAAATTTAAGAAATAAACTTTTCTAATTTAATAGAAGATATTTAGGAAAAAATATACCTTTATAATTTAATTCAAATATTATTCTTCTAGGTAAAATGTTTGGTAAATTTGGCAAATACCTAAACTTTTTTAAATGGTTTTCCATAAACATATTTTGAGATAAAACCTCATTTTTTACAACTCTCGATCATTTTCACTTTCTTTCACGATTATAAGAATCTAACAGGCATTTACAAATGAAATACCTCTTGTTATTTTATTTTCTTAAAAGGTGACAAAAAAAGTTGTTACATAGTGTCATAGTGAAAGACCAAAGAGCAGGACAAAAGGAAAAGAGAATTGCTAGAACACTCTCTGACATCTTTTCTCTTATTTGGCTAAATCTATTTAGGTTTTACTTAATATATGGATTTTACTGAATACGCGGTTACTCCCCATTTGTTGAATTTTTAAATTAGTGACAAAGACCTAATTTTCATTAACAATATAGAAGAGAGTTTTTTTTTTAAATAAATTAGTGAGACAAACCTAAAAAACAAAAGAGAGGTTAAAATCTTAGTGACAATTTGTTTTTTAATCAATAGAAGAAAGTTATTTTTCTTTTTTCCCACAACCAAGGTTTTAAAAAAACAGTTTGCAACCATATTTGTTAGTAATTTGTCATGTGAAAAAAACTGCAACATGGCCGATATTTAAAATCTTGGTTACAACTAATTAATGAAAGAGAGTATGTAAATGTAAGGCAAACTATTGAATGATTGATCTTACCCGAGGGATGGCAATGGTGGATGTGAATGTTGTGAATGATGACATTGCTAATATACTGAAGAGTAATGCAGCTTCCACCCACAATGTGCACATCAGCTCCACGCCCATCAATGGCCTTATAGCTATTAAAAATTAGCTCCTGAGACAGCTTAATCATCATGTTACTGGGAAAAACTATCCACAGTCTCATTTTGTATCACTGCATATCTTAGTGTTCCAGGTTTTGGGTTCACTGGGTCCTCATCTGAGGAATCAGTGACTATGCAAAATTGGCCACCTCTTCCTCCCTTTTAGTTCTGACCGAACCCAATTGCACCATCTGCTAGCCTCTGCCTGTTGTTGGCCCAATCTGGGTCACATTTCCAACAATCATCAATGGGGTTCCCTGTTACACATGATGCTACATCTTTCTCTGACACTCCCAGCATTTCCCTTCTTGTCATTGAAGCATTCACATGATGTTACCAGAAAATCACGCTGACCCCATTATCGAGAAGTAGTGATTTGACTGACCCTCGGGAGTGGAATAAAGTTACGGGTTATCGTTTGGCCATGCATTTCAACCCATGGTAATGGTACTACTGTCGTTTCTGACAAAGAAAAGGGTGATTAATTAACAACATCAACATTCTTGCTTGCAGCACCTCAAGTATTGTTCTGCTTTTTTACTTTTCTATCACGCTATCTCTCTTATCTTATTAGTACTTCTTGATATTTATAAAATACAGTTTAACATCAAGAGAAATGTAGAACGACCCAACGATTTTTACTTGACTGTTTTCACTTCCAAAATTCTAGATATTTAGTTTATATTCAAATAGACTTTAATACATGATTCAACTTAATATTTACTTGCTTTTAATACATATAAATGTTTGCATACTGGATGTACCATGTTTGAGTGAAACAAATTTCTTAAGGATACGATATTTGGTCTTACCGTTTTATATTACTTGTGCGACTAGGTACACTTGTCGACCAGCTAACACAAACAATAGCTTTGAAGGTAAGTGCTTGATTTTTATTCAGTTTATAGTTGTTGTTGGATGGAGAAGGTCATCTTCCCCTCTTCCTTATTTGCACCATTTATTATGTTTCTCTAATTCTATCTATTAATTTTCCTGATTTTCCTTTCAAATGTGTTGGGGTTTTTGTAAACTTATGGCTTGTCAGCCTGCATATTTCTTTAGCAAGGTTTGTTCATTCATCATTGTGCTCAAGAGGGTAATATATATATGAACAACAAAAAATCACTAAACACATGAATCTATCTACATTTTTTCATATTTGTCCATTGAAATAGTACATGAATGGATAAAGGTTTCATGAATTGGAACATCATGTACGAGATGATCTCTTTGATTTGGCACTAGACTGGCATTCACATTGTGTTTAACAAACCTCCCTCTTATTCTCTGTTGTTGCACCACCAACAACGATGCCTTGGTCACAAAATTTGGTGATGGTAGCATGTCTCCAATGACCCCTAGCTCTTCACACTCACTCCATTCATCATGTCCCTAAAAATAACACTCTCCAAATGCTCATTTCCCACCATCAGTAGATGAAAATAACCAGAGTGAGCTTAGAGAGTTGATCAACTGATGGAATTTCCCCCTTGAAGAGCTCTTTCACTTCAAGTCGGACTTTGTCTTGCCAATATGGATTGCTTGCTAGCAACATAGTTGTCCAAGTGAGCAAGAGTGCAGTGGTTTCATGTCCAACAAAGAAAAATGTTTTGCATTCATCCATAACTAGTTGTACATTGAAGGTAGCACCCTCCTTCTTCATCTCATCTAAGAGAATACCCAACAAATCATTCCCATAAGAATTTCTGCTCCCAATAGACTTTATCTCTCTATTATACTTGCTGGGAAAAAACCTACAACATGTAACCACCTCTAATGACCCCTAGCTCTTGACACTCGCTCCATTCATCATGTCCCTAAAAAAAACACTCTCTGGATGCTCATTTCCCACCATCACTAGATCAAAATAATCTATCAATGTTGTTATACATGTTGACATATCTATCTCATCTTTCTCCAATTCTTCTAGAATCTGAAACCTACCATTTCTGGCTTTATAGTATCTATACTCATCTATAAGATTACCGTCACGTTTTCTATCTTTAGAATTCTCCTCTCCAAATAGAAGGAACCTTACCACAGTTACATACACACATTGATGCCTACCCATTCTAGTGGCATACGCTAATGTCTCCATGACATCTTGACCGCCAATGAAGAACACTGCGACATAGAATGATGCTCTAGCCATCAAGAGTGAAGGAGAAGGATTGAACATGCTCTTATCAACTAGAATTCCCACTAAACATGGTGCCGTTTGGAGGACATTAATGTTCATGGTTTGGATGGTCCTATGAGAAATTTCAACGGTGTCATCACTTACCCACCTCTTGTGGAATAGCAAGATCAAAATGTTGGATCCACTGTCTAGTGAAATTCTACAAATATCACCATACATGGTTTCAAATGTGGAGATTGAAGTGAAAGATTGAACAGATACACATCTTTCATTTTGTTGTCCATATTGCCTCAATGCATTATCAATGTGACTTGCGTTGCAAGACATTGAGCGTAGGTCATGATGGGGTTGGTTTTGGTTATCAACAAGAATAGGCCTGGGTCTTCCTTGAAGCTTCACTATGACTAATGTTGTGACCCCAATCTTGCTATCTCTGCGTGCAACTATGAACTGAAGGAGGCCTGCTAGTGTCAGAAAGCTACCACTCTGATTCTGCAGTGCAACAAAAATAATCACTGTGAAGGTAAAACCAGCTATATCAACAAACATTGCTGCTGACATGGTTAAACGTCCTATATCAGTGTTAAGGAATTTGACATGTTTCAAGAGCATTGCTATGCTAATAAATACAATTAAGGCTTGTGAGAGAGCCATAAAGGGCAGTGCCTGTGCAAGGCTCCTGTCCATCGTAGCATATTTCCTCAACAGAATGGCTAGTCCAGTAGGGATTACCAATGTAAGAGCGAACACAGAAATAGCAACAGTGATGGCCAGCTTTTCAATCTTCATCAATGTGGAAATATTCATTTTAACACAACATATGAAGAAGAAGAACATAAGGCCAAACGATGCAACTTTTTCAACCACTACAACACCCTTTACAGGAAATAAGGCTTGCCCTAGAATGTTTTTGTTCCCCAACATTGATGGGCCAAACAACACTCCACCCTGTCACCATGCATCATTTGTTAACAAGACAATATTTTTACAGTATTGATACACAAATGACATTTTTACATTATTGGTGATAGGAGTGGTAGCAACACACTATCACGAGAAATTATTACAACTATCATTAGGGCTTGTTAGCTTGCATATTTCTTTAGCAAGGTTTGTTCACTGATCATTGTGCTCAAGAGGGTAAAAGAGATGAAGTTTGATAATGATGGAATTGTCAACACACCCGCCCCTCTGCCTCTCTACCTCTAGAATTAAACCAAACCATTAGATCTCACAACAATTAACATAACATATAGCAATTATCAATTCACAATGCAGACACCAAAAGTTTCACTAATTGTAGAATGAAGATTAGGATCTCAACAGATAGACCTCTTAGATCCCAGAGCAGTAGGTCCCAAGCCCCAGCCAACTACACTCATAAATTCTGAATATCCCCCCTCCCAAATATTCCTTTTTCAATCATATCTTCAACTGCAACAAAATCTCCATTTAGCATAACCGCCTCCTCTGCCATGCATCCCTCTTCTCTATCTGATGTAGACTCTCGAAATCGTTGGGCCCATATTGTGTTCAGCCAAAAGATGATCCCTCTAGGTTTTGTTCCCTATCAAATAATCCAAGTTTTTCTAAATAGGAGGAAGTTCAAAGCATAAAACAATAACTTGTCTTTTGTGCATGTTAAATTGTATTTAAAACTGATCACCTAAACTCCCACATAATTTCCTTGGCATGGTAGATCATTTAGCAGTTATTTGACAAATAACCTGTTACTATCTACCTATGAGCTTTGATTAGCTTCAATGCCATAAAGGTTATCACCTAAAATTGTTAACAAAGTTGTCTTTTTTATTCCTTTGACTGGAATTATATATTTACTGATTTGCTAATCACATTTTAATGAAAAATACATAGGCTCTAAAATTGCATAGGAAGAAATGAAACACAGCCCTCGACCCACATAAAAAAGGAAAAAAATTAATATGAATTAATTGTGCAAGTCAAAATAAAAGGAACAACAAAGGATATGGAAGATACTTTAAAATGATGCATGGAAGATAACTTGCAATTGTGTTAAAATGGGAATAAAAATTAATAGAAAAAAAGGATTAGAGAAATTATGAACAATAGTTTTGTTTACCTTTACAATTATAGATAACTAAATTATGATCCCTGCCAAATTTATGCCTTACGTATCATTCCTTAGTCCTTCAAAATAATTCCACTTGGAAATGTGCTAACCTAGTTTGAATAGTTAATTGAATAGTCCAGCCCTCAAAATGTGATTTGGGAGGAAATTCTGAAAAAAATGTGATACAGTCCAGCCCTGAAAATTAATTGAATAGTTCTTTAATTAATGTTGACATGATAAATACATATATTGTTAGTGTGTTAGAATTAATTTCTTTGACAATTACTTTCCTATTTTTTTGCTTAAACAATTTGTATTGTTTGTAGGTACTACTATTTAATTGTGTAATTCATAGTTAAGGCTTCTAAAGAAGTTGTTGTTGTTGGACTAAGCATACAATCATTTATTTATGACCAACCTTATTGCACCCAAAATATTTGTTACTAGCACATTTTGAGGTATGTATGTAATTGTAAAACTGATGTCCTTTATGTATACAAATTGTTGTTCACATATTTATTATAGAATTGTATTGCTGAAAATATATAATTGAGTCGGTGTTTTATAGTAGCACCACATTCAGGTTTTGCTTTGTTGTGTGAATTGTTTAAGTATGCAGGTTAGGTGGTTTATTTCCAAACCATGTTAACACTACAAAGTAAAGGGTTGACTTAATTGTTGCTGACGTAGTAAAACCATAAAACTTGGTGGTTGAATTATGTAATGAGGATTTGGCCAACTAAGAAACATTGAGTCAGCAATGTTAGATTTTACTTATATTTTCAGCACATGCTCATGTTTTTGTAGCATTTGTTGTGCTTCACAGCACTTAAATCCTTTTACTGGCCCTGGCTACAATTTAATTGTAGGACAAGCTAAGAATTTTAGTCAATATTGTTTACCCACTATAATATACATATATGTTAGGTTTATGGTAATGATACATTGGTTAATTAGGTTTAAGTAAGGTGCTTTTCAGCTTGGTTAATTGGGTTTAAGGATGTCAATTTTCTACCAGTTGGTTAATTGGGTTTAAGGATGCTTTGGACAATTCAATTTGTTGGTTGACCGAAGATAAAGTCATACTATTTGAAGCTGCCATTACCGCAGTCATACTATTTGAAGCTGCCATTACCGCAATCATACTTATTGGTAAAACCATCTATCTAGGTAGGTAACATAATTCGACATTTATTTGAATATTTGGTTTGCTGTTCATATATTACTATTATTTACCATTAAAAATATGTGTATTTTGAGTGAACCTTAGTTTCTTGTTTGAGATTCCATACCATGATTAATACGGATAGTTTGGATTAATCGTGGTATGGAATCTTGAATTGTCCGTTCGGACAATTTGGAAACTCTTTTTTTTTTACTTCATTCGTAGTTATAGGTTAAGTATGTTGTGTTAACGGTTCGAACAAACTGAACCCAACTCTAAAATTTAGAGGTGCACTAATTGGACTCAATCAGTTTGATGGTAAACTATTTACAATTTTTTTAAAAGATTAATATCATGTTCTTTCAGTACCTAAAATAAGAATTAGTCAAACTTGTGAGTTAATTAATGCTTGTAAAATTCTCTACATTTTCATTTAAGAATTAAGATGGAAAAAAAATTCATTTGAACAAATGAATTGCTGATGATAAATAAACTGTAGTGATGAACTATGATTATTTTATTGAGTTTGAACTAAGTGACTTTGATTTTTTTTTAAAGTGCAAGAATAAAAAATAGGTATTAAAAAATTTATAATAACTTTTATACTATATTCTACTTAATCAATTGAGATAGATATCCCTTAATATACTTTGATTTGATTTAATTTTACTTTCTCAACTTGATTTTACAAATAAATAAAATAAGTTCATCTCTAGTAAACTTGAACTTTGAGGCTACTGGCTGAATTTCAAAGTTTTGAATAGCTTGCTGTGATAAATTACATATAACATGTTATCAGTAACGTAAATACAAAGAGATAAAAGGAAATCTTCCACGTATTCACTCAATCAAGCTACAGATCATGCAACCATGGAAAATATATATCTTCAAATTTATTTTTCTTTCAGTCAGAGAAAGACAAGGCTGAATAAGAGCAACTGGATTATAATGAAGGAGATGTAACATCTCATTTTTCGTAAATAAATTAAAAAACATTTTAGTAAATAAATAAATAAATTTTTAAAAAATGATGAGATTTTTATATTTAAATAACCGAAGGGAAATAGTTGTATTAAAATAATAGTTGGAAGAAAAAAAAATATATTTGATTTATTCATTTGATAAGGAATAAAATAAAGTTTGATTTTATAAAATGATAAAAATAAATAAAGAGTAAATATAGGTATAAATAGCGATACGGTAGGCCAGTTTTTAGACCAAAGATGCCTCATCTTCTCCTCATTTTCGTTTTTCTCTCTTCTTCTCTCAAAACTCATTCAGGTTCGCAACAGGTTTTAAATCAATGACGATTTCAGACTCATTCACCGTTGGATCATCATTAAATTTACGCACCAGGTTCACAACTCAATTTTGAGCATTCTCACCATTGTGAATTACGAAAAGATATCGGAGCTGAGAGAAAAATCCTTTTTGTCGCAACTTTTTCTTTTTCCGCAGAAACTCAAAACTGTCTCAGTAAAATTATGGTCCCAGACTTGTTAACCGTTGGATTGTCGTGAAATTTTGATATGTTGTTCGAGATGCAATTCCCCACTCCTTCACCGTTGGGATTTGCGAAATAATATCCGTGGAGAGAGAAAACTGAATCGCACGAAGCAATATAAAATGGAGGTCTCAATCCCTTCTTCTCTGTGACGTTTGAGAACCCTATCAAAACAATCAAATGAAAAACTTGAAGAATCTCAGGAAACCGTTAGAGATGCTGCTATTGTTGTCACAATACACACGTGAGCCCACTTAGAGCTGAGGGATGAGTTTATCGCAATTGGGGGTTAGAATGAACTTGTGTAGGGATCATTAGAGGATTAAATTGAGATTTATTTTGGGATGTTTATTGACTTATAATTTTGCTTTATGATTATAAATATAATATTATTGTGTTTTATGTACCAATTGATGTTCTGATAAGTATTGATTGATAAACTTGAGTGCTCTCGATGATTTTGTGTTTTGATCCATGATTTTGATATAATTGTGTGATTAAAGGTAAAATACATGTGTATTGAGTTGTGAGCTATGAACTGTGCAATTACACAATTGTAAGACCCTTTAAGGGCACGAGTATTGTGATGGGATCCACTATGGGAACCCGACGATTTAAAATGATTTTGAAAACAATTGAGTAGTTGTGTGTATTGCATGGTTCATAGGTAAAGTGCATGTGATTCATGAAGTGTGATGACGTGTTAAATTGAGATTATACCATTGTGATTGAGATCGAGTGTATGTGATAAATTGAGTATGTACATGATTGTGATGTTGTTTGCATTGAGTTATGAACTATGAATTGTACAATCACACGACTTTAAGACCCTTTAAGGGCGGTGAGTTAATTATAAGACCCTTAAAGGGCGGTGAGTTAATTATTAGACCCTTTAAGGACGATGAGTTAATTATAAGACCCTTTAAGGGCGGTGAGTTAATGCTAAGACCTTTTAAGGGCGACGAGTTAAAAATATTTTAAGAACAATTGATGAGTCGTGTGTTTTGTATAGTTCATAGATAGAGTCTGTGTGCTAAAATATTTTCTGGGTTAGACCTGAATCAGGAGGGAGAGACCCTAACGGACTCTTCGGAGTGTAGGCCTTGGGGGTCACCCGGTTTGAGTGCTCCTTTAAGCCTATGCTGATCCCATATGGTTGGGGCATTCTCGCAAAACACCGTGACCCTGAATGGTCTCTCTATGATCTTACCTAGTGAGAGTGACTTGACTTGCTAGTGTGTGATTTGTCTTGTCATGTACTCCTAGGTGCCTGACATAGTTTTTCACTGACATGGTACCACATTGCATATAGAATTGAGTTTTAGTGTATATGTTGCATAACACTAATTGTGTATTGATGGATATTGATTGACTTAGTGATATTATGTGTTGATCCTTGAGTACGTGAATGTTGTAAAAATGAATGAGGCGTGTTGTGTTATGATGTGATGTTGGATGACAAAGTGGTGAAATGATGTGAGTTATGTTTAAGTAAGTTTTATTTTGTTTTTATGATATTTATACCTATATGTTATATCGTTACTCTTCATTAATTAGGAATGTGATAACTCACTCTCAGTGTGTTATTTGTGTTTGGATCCTGTGATGATATCGAACCTTGTGTTCGTGGGAATAGATGAATAGGTGAATGACTATGAAGAATCTCATGCTAGAGGACACCAGAACACAATGCTCTGATAGGATGTGACATTAGGGTATAAGTTATATTAATTATATGAAGTTTTGGACGACCTTGTTTTGAGTCAAAGTGAATTTATTATTTATTTAGATAAGTTTTATTATTATGTTAGAAAGATAAATGTGAGCCTTTTATCCTTTTAAAAGGCTTGTATTTAAAAAAAATATTTTAAATACTTTTAATTAATATTTGAATTTTTATTCTTTTTGTTATTAATATATATATGCATGAGGTAGAGAGTGTCACAAGGGAGGCTGCGTGGTGCACTAGAATGATGAACATGTTTTGTGTATGTGCACACATGTTTTGTGTATGTGCACACAGGGTCAGACATTAGAAACCTGAAGCTGGTCCACCCCATACATATATATGATCCATGATCCAGAGGATACACTTAAGAAAGAGAGTGAAAGGCAATAAAAGAACATCAATAAGAAAATTTATATCAACAGAACATCATACTAAAACAAATTAAGAAGATTTCTCCAAAAAGACACTCATTGAATAGTTCTGACGAGATTTTTTATTTATAATTTTAATGTTTTGAACGTTGCACTTAGAACCCTTGTCGGTAATGCAATAGATACATACTCACTTTCTCTGACCAAATGTATGGCTGAAGTAGCTTCCACTTCAGCAACCCAAATGGAACAGAACACTGAAATTAATCTCAATAAATTTCCCACCAGAATTTCATATGATATTCATTTCAGTTTATGTTCACATGATTTCTTCCTCTCATCAACTTTATAAAAGATAAGCAAGGTTTTGAAAAACAGTCCGGGGACCACCGTGATATGGGCAGCAAAATCAATTCTTTTTTAATTATTTACTATCGCAATTAAGACCATATCGATCATATTTATCTACAATATTAACAAGAAAAATGTTTATTAGATATTCTTGAGTTATTTATAACGGAAAGAAAGAGAGAAAAAATGACTTGATTAATGATGTAATTTGATAAAAAGAGAGATATAGAGAAAAAAAAAGAATTATTAATGAAATGATGTAATTTGTCAAAGGGGAGGAGATTGCTAAGAGAATCAATGAAATGATGAGAAATGGAACTTTGAGAGTCAAAGCTGGAGAAATAAAGGAGGCAGCTAGGAGGGCTGCTGGTGTTGGTGGGAGTAGTGAGGTTATTGTTAAGAGACAAATTGAGGAGTGGAAGATGAATGCTCAATCTACTTGAAAATGTATGTACTCAATAAACCACGGAGCGAGCAAATAAATTGACCTAAAGTTGTTGTAGTTTAATCAATGATTCGAAGTATGAGTCATGGATACCCAGTTGCATGAAGAATTTTTTTGTCTATAGTGTTTCTATTTGATTTGAACAAAATTGTCTACTTATAAATTAATCAGTTCTAGTTGGTTGAGTTTTGTTGGGGGTTCAATGTTAAGGAGTGGAAGAGGAATATGCTCAAGCTAGCTTGCTACTTTATAATCAGTACTCATGACTCATGACGTAGTACTTAGCTGCATGCTCACCAAGGCTAGTTAATCAGTTTGTATATATATATATATATATATATATATATATATATATATATATATATATATATATATATTTCGAAGATCCAAAGATTTACTAAGATGTTTAGTTGTGTTAGATTTGAAGATTTACTAAGATCCGAACATGTGTTATGGTCTAAAGAGTGCTTATTGAGTCAACCATCCTTACCAAAACTTGTCAATTTTTTACCTATGGATTTCCTTGATTAATGCAAGGATATCTCTGCATATTCCGAGGGTGTCTTTAAGTATCTTCCATCACGGCACTTTGAAGGCCAAACCTAATAACTCCTCTTCGTACTCGAGACTATGAAACTGTTTGTATCAACTTATTAAAAGAAGCTGTATCTGCAACTGTTCTAAAATTTGTAGTTATTATTTGGGAGAGATGGAACATTTGCCAGATGCCATCCTTGGAGCTATCATGTGTGTTTGAGGTAAAGATTGTTCGGTTTTTCCAATGTAATTTCTATGTTATGTATTATTCTGTCTAAGGGTATATATATCAGCTGATAGCTGAAGTAGATTTTTCTATTTGATCGATCAAAATCAATTAAAAACTTTGATGTGTTTTATTGTTTTGATCTTTTGGGCATTTAAGGATTTATAGTTGTTGAGAGGCTGTCCAAAGTTTTTAACATTTTATTAATTATGTTTGAATTGGTTTAACATTCTAAATAGTTTCACAAAGACTCAAAGGTTTATGACTTCATGATATAATGTATGTTATTATTAGTTAATATGTAATTAAGTATATATCTTCGTTGTTTTAATGTTCTATTTTTTTTAAAAAGAATTTCTTGATGAAAGATTTGTTATTTAAAGACTTATGATTTTCTTTTATATTTTTTTATATGGATAGCTTTAATTTACTACAGGAGTTTAACTTAATTAGTTAAACATGATGTATGAGTACATCATTGTAAAATTTTAATACATATTTTTTATTTTCACGAATGAAAAAAATTTAATTTAATGAAATACAACTTTTTTTATTTCTATTGTCCTTTTATTTTTATTTTTCACACCCAATTATTGCTAGAAAAGTGCAAAGTTTAACTCTATCACTTTTGCTCGGAATTATTTTTGGGTGACTTAAGTTGTATTTGATGAATAATAATTAGTTTTGTGGTTTGGGGCTTTTTGCCCAACCCAATAACCAAAAAAATCTCACTCATACATAATTAAATTGATTGATTCGAATTAAGCACTTAAACATGCAAAACTCAATCCAGTACAACTCAAATGATTTTTTTATTATTATTACTTTGGATTTAATTTTTCTCCCACACAACCAAACCATAACCACTCCAAGGTTTTCGTCGTTGAAGATGTCTGCCGCCTCGAGTTAACGTTAAAATAATGATGTCGAGAAGATTAAGGACAAGCACGACACCTTTTCCTGCCACGAGTTAACGTTAAAATACTATGACTCTATGAGACAACTTTGAGAATCTGATATGTATCCTTATATTAGCGATTATATAGAGATAATACTAATTTTCGTTTGACGACAAAAAAACAAATAAGACTTATTTCTATTTTCCATTTTCTTAATTTCTTAGTTGGGTTGGGTAGATTACTGAATATAGATTTTTCTTGGATTCTTCCTTGAAGAAGGTGTTCGTGGGGTTCAAAGTTTCAACTCTTTCGTCCTTTTACCTACCCAATATTTTGAAAGATAAAACAAGTCAAAAGCAAATATTGTGCATAATTATTAGTCATAACCCATAACTACTGTACAAGGATTTTAGTAAATTCTTTTTGTACAACTATTTCATGATTAGATGGCATGACTCAAATTTGTGTAACTTGGTCGTAAAAAACTGCTTAATGTTAAATTGTACGTAAAGGTCTAGTTTTCTTTGATTAGAAAATATCAAACAATTTAGAAGCATAGTACCATTGTTCATGTAAAATTTGTATATTAAAAAAGAAAAATTATAAAAATTACAATAAAAATATTGTATTTAGCTTATATCAGATCTTTAGTAATGTTTTAGGTTGATGGTAAAATATTCAAAAAGTAATGCAAAAAGAAGAATTAAAACATTATTTCAATTACTTTGATTAAGTATTGAAATAATGTTTTAGGTTGATGGTAAAATATTCAAAAAGTAAAGATTAAGAAAATCAAAATTGTAGAAGACATTAACGGTGGGATTGAAGATAAAAGTTATTAAAGTGAAAATTAAAAATACAAATCATCACATGAAGATTATCAAAAGATATTAGAAGAAATTACTAGCTGTTATAACTAGTTAGTCTGTAAATAATAGTTTGAATCATATAATAAGGATTAAAAATTATAAATTCTTATATATTCTCTTGTCCACTACCAGGACACTCATGGATTGTTACTATAATGTTCCCAACTACTTCAATTTTAGTATTTTACTGTATTCATAGTGTTTTTATCATTTTTTTATATTTGTTGTATTTTTTCTCTAAATCTTCATCCTTTTCTAATTTCAATTTCATCTCAAAACTCATTACTCTTTTAATTTTCTGCACTTTACACTTTAATTACTTTTATTTTGCACTATTTTATTTCCAATTTGTTCTTATGATCAATTGCACTTTACTTTTTACTATATTTTTTTAATTTATTCTCTTGATAAAAATTTAATGCATTGACTTATCCTCAAATATGTATAAAATTATGTTTGTTGGCAAAAAGAAACGGAAAATTTCACCATCAACAATTATATAAACTAAATTTGGAAGTGTATGTTAAGATGTAAGCAAAATCAAATTTTCCTTGTTGGTTTAATTGGCTTGTCAACCAAGTTTAGGTATTCAGAAATATTATATAAACCACCACATGAAAGATATTATAAACTTAATTAGTAAATTATAAACGCAACTGACATCACCCAGTACCGTTTTACTTTTTGAATTTTTATTGTTTATTATTATCCTAATCCTTCATTTTTATAACGAAAGTCAACTATGTTAATCTGGCAACATACGACTATCTCTAAACTATAATTTGCGTCTACATTAATTTAATTTAATTTTAAGAAAACAAACAAATTTAAATAGGAAATAGATCAAATGACAACGATATTACTTATACTAACTATTCATTAATTAATGTCTTTATATGGTATATGAATTTCACTGTTTCAACCGTTGAATTATAATTATTTATTATACTGAGTATCAAATCTTATAAAAATTGAGCATCAATAAAAAAGTGATTATGAAAAAAACTTTAAAATTTTAGTCCAATGATAAAATTTGAAAAATATATATTAAGTCAATTTTTATCTATAAAAATAAGATATAATTTATATGAAAAATATTTTCAATTCAATAATAAATTTTTGAAATAAAATTATTTAATTAAAAGTTATTAAATAATTTAATAGTCTAAGTAAGTTATACTGTATCATTTAATTCCTCCCCATTTATACTAAAATGTTAAAATAATTTTAATCAACGAGAAAAATTCAATTGATAACATACACTATCTTTATGAAGAAAAAATTGGATTTAGTTTTTACATAATGCATCCCTGTAAATATACACTAAATTTTGAACTAATTAGAACTGGTCTCTTATGTTGCTTAAAATATCAAAATTTATAAAAAATACCTCAAAGTCTTATAGAAGAAGTGATGAATCTATGGTAGTTAAAAAAGAATAAAATATTTTTAGTCGTATATTTTATAAAAATAACTTTTACGGGTTCCATAAGAATAACCGCGAAATGAAAAAAGAAAAAAAGAATACGCGTAGTGTGTGGTTTGTCTCAACTCTCAACGCGTGCCACGCACAAATACAAACAATCTTCTTTTGACTGTATTGTTTCTAATTATTTGTTTTTACTATTTAACTACACGTTTAAAATTCAAAATAATACCACCACCACTTTAAAATAATAATAATAATACCATCACCTACTAAAGTTTTTCGATTTCGGATTCTCTATGATTGGTTTTTCCTTGCACTCATTTACATAATCAACGAACCAGAATGATCGAATGAAATCGAACAACATTTTTTTTGACAGAGAAATCGAACAACATAAAACAAAAAAAAAAATGAAAATCGGATCACTAATACAAATCTAAAATTTAAGCCATGTGATCTTATGCAACAAATACGATTCACTAACTGCATAAATCCGTGAAACATGGTTTTTTTAGAGAATTAGGTTTGCTAAAGTTTCATCTACCTTCTACCTAACAACGTGAGCTAGATCCAAATAACTAGAATTGATCAAATTGATTTCACATGTCCCTGCCCTAATCATAATATTTCATTTCACGAAGAGGTTAATCATCATAGAATTCCATATCCCGTACACATGTAGGGTTGTTCTGTCCTTATTAACATAGACCAATAACTGATTTCACTTCTATATAATTATTTTTTTGTACTAAAAATAAATAGAGAATAAATTCAATGCCTTTATTTAAGTTTGATTTGAATTCTTACCAACTAGACACGTCAAAGGACATACAAATGTCGAAATTTATTTTGATGTTCTTCGTAGAAACTAGAAACAAAAAAGTGCTAGATGTATTGTGTTGTGTGCTATTTGTTAAATGCCCTCCAAAAAAGAAGAAAACACGGAATTGAATTTAGCTACTCCATTTCTTTCTTAGTAACTTTATAGACGTACGTTTACTTATGTTTCGTTTTTTTCAAGACTAATGATATAAAATGGAAAACCAATCTTTGTTGGACCGAGACTCTCGTTTTCTTACAAGTACAAAACATTCTTAGTTTACATTTCAAATAATCGAATAATAAATTTTTTGATGTAGATTAATTATCAATAAAATTGAAGGATATTTTGTATTAATATTATGATCACTCAAAATTAATTTAATAACGAAAAAATAAAAACAAATTTTAAAACTGAATTTCTTTTATAACAAAAACTGAAAAAATAATTTTTTTTTTCTATAACCAAACTGAAATTCTATGACTAGGAAGTTTCGCTTTCCCTCACCAAACCTTAAAACATTTTTAATGCCTGGCAATGTATATATATAGCATGCTTAATGTCCTTCCATATCGCAAAAGATATCCCTCCTCCCTTTAATTGCATATATCTGAGAATCACCCTTTTTATTGATTTAAACTTTGGAAATCTCAATCTTCATCTTTTTGATTGAAATCAACATGAAGCATCCAGGCAAGCTTAGAGTGTTTCTTCCAAATTTGATAATACTTGTAACCATCCTTCTCCATTCAACATGGATTAATGCACAGGAAGTTGGTAAGTGGAACAAGTCTTTTAATTTCATTCCTTTTTTTAATCGAAGACAATAGGAAATGATGATTTACAACAACTCACACATCCTACTTAACCAAGTGAATTAAACCTTTTCGGTTAATTTAATTTCCATCTTTTGATTCGTGCTTTGTGGCTAATGATCATGTATGTGGCTGTGTAGAGGATGAGAGTGAGTTTGATTACATAAAAGGGAGTGAGAAGGGTCCCTCACACTGGGGGGAACTGAAGAAGGAATGGGAAACATGTAAAAGTGGCAAAATGCAATCTCCAATTGATTTGTCAAGCCACAGAGTGAGAGTGGTGCCAAAGTTAGGGGAGCTTAAGAAGTACTATAAGCCTCAGAATGCCACTGTCAAGAACAGAGGCCATGATATTGAGGTAATCAATCAATCACTCATCACAATATCTCAAAACCTCAACCTCAACTATGTATTCATGCAAGAACATATATGCTTTAATTTTATTTTGTGTTTCAAATAAAAATAAAGGTATAGAAAGAACTTTATTGTAACAGTTTTCTGAAGTGGGGTTCCCCTTTATTTCATCTGAAAATGTTTGCTGAAAGCTGGTAATTCCTGAGCCCACCTACAAATTCATTGAGTGTGGAAGAGACATGATGATAGTGTCTTGAGTCCCAATAATGCACCATGATGGATCATAGATATTTAGTTCTACAGAAACATTAGTTTAACAATTTCAAACGGCTAGAATTTTTCCTTATTTCTTACGTTTAATTTACATAATTTATTCTTTTCTTTTTCTTTTTCTTCTTCTTCTTTTTTGTTTCTCTTTTTTATTACATTCTTCACTTTTTCTTTCTTTATTTGTCTGCTTCTTCTATTTATCTAATTCATATTCATTCTAGCTACACCGCTATTTATAATCTTACTATTATTTTATAAAAAAAGATGCAAATTTAATATCTTAAAAACATACAAAAATGTAATATGTTTTTTTTTTATTTAATAATTAGAAAGATATTATAAGGAATTTAGAATTAATGTTTCTGTTTCACAAAAGTCTCATACTTCTCGCAACCTGACGATTTTTTCTTATCTGTCTTGCACATGCCTTAAAAAAGATTTGTCCAATTGACTCTGGTTTACATGATACTATAGTGCAACGGTAAAGAACAGTTTGCATGAAATAACCGAATCAGATGCAATTCATATACCCAAGGGTTCTTATTTGTTTTTAAACTTTTGTACATTTTATAGTAAGATGAAAGAATTTTTTATGATTGAGTATATCTGTCTAAATTATACACAGCTCAACATGTCTGGGCAATGAACTGTCATTCATATATTAGCTAGCTGGCACTAAATTTGTTCAGATTAAGCTATAATATATATAAGATTAAACTATAAGATATCCATATTGTTATTTAAATTTAGTTGGTCGCTCAAACTTTGATTAAAATCTAAAATCTCTTTATAATTTACGTAACGTATATATGCAGCTGAAATGGGAGGGAGATGCTGGATCAATAAACATCAACGGCACCGAGTTTTTTCTGCATCAATGCCATTGGCATTCACCTTCAGAACATACAATCAATGGCAGGAGGTTTGTTTTGCTTCAAAATCACTGTCTTTAAGTATTGTATTAATATATTAATACAATAATTCTTCTTGATGATTAATATTATATTATGGATGGAACGTATGCACAATATTTAAATATATTTTTATGTTGCTCTTTGTTTAAAATTAGAATTTCACCTTCGTTGTTAATTAAAAGTCAACTCTTATTATGTCAGTTATATTGATTAAGGTGAAATATAATTTCAATTTTGATGAAACACTAAATTAAAGTACCCTAGTACTTCTGTAAAAAAAGTGCCCTAATACATCTAAGTTTTTTTCCTTATCTTATTTGATTAAAAATATTAAAAAGTTTCTCTTAAAAAACTGAAATATTATTAGGTATGACTTGGAGCTCCACATGGTTCATGAAAGCAAAAGAATAAACGGGAAAGGCAAAATTGCTGTTGTTGGACTTTTCTATAAGATTGGACGGCCCGATTCTGTTCTCAACAAGGTAACTTTTCATTAATTTTGTTTAATGATCCAAAACGTAGCTAGGAATGAAAACTTATATACACACATGTACGATTGATGACAAGTTTAATTAGGATAACTATTTATCTGAATAATAAGTATATATATGCTTGAAATGGTTTCAGTTGTCAAAATTTATAAAAACCATGGTGGATGAAGAAGAAGAAAAGAACATTGGGGCGTTCGATCCCTCAAAAATTAAGTTGGGTGGCAAGAAATACTACAGATACATGGGCTCTCTCACTGTCCCTCCTTGCACAGAAGGTGTCATTTGGACTATTAATAAAAAGGTAGTACTATATATACATATATATGCTTTAAAACATAACCTTCAATACGTTGTTTTCACTAATTAATTTTGCAATATCCTCACGTTACTTTTCTAATATTTCTTTTGCACCCTGTTATTCTTTCAATCTAGATCATTCTTCCTTTTTTATGCATCTTGATCTTCTCACATCTCTCTTATACTTTTATATCTTCCTTTCTTGTCTTTCTTTTGTTTTAAAGAGGTCATATATATTTCAAAGGCCTATATATCAAGAGGATCGGTCTAAAAATAAAAATAAAGTTATTCACAAACAAAAAAACATTTATTATTAATTTTTATAAAATAAAAAAGATCACATCATATCTTGAAAAGGTTATTTATGTTGATAAAAAATCTAACATATAACTCATTTTAAATATTTTTTTTCTTAAAATTTATTTTAGATCTCCTTCATCGTTGGATCGATCTTATATATTAAATAATATTTTTCTTTTTTTTTATTGAGTAAATTAAAAAGAAAATATATATTTTTTCTGCCATGAATTATCGTAATTACCTTTTTAATTGAAACTTCAAACTTGCATGTTCATCAGATAAGAACTGTGTCGAGGGCTCAAGTCAATTTACTTAGAGAGGCTGTCCACGATGTAAGTATTCTACTTTGATTTATTGTACTAATAATGAAATCAAACATATATATAAATTGAATTCAATAATGTTTAGCTATTTCTTTTTGAGGGAAAAAAATAAACTAGAGATATCAACTTCAACCATCTCTAACTGTTACCTATGTGCGATTTACTCTATGGCAGCATGCAGAGAAGAATGCCAGACCTATACAACCCCTGAATAGACGAGGGATACAACTCTATGCCCAAAAGCGGAAGGATTAATAATTAGCCACATAATTTAATTTTGTCGACAATGATATTTATTTGTCTGTTAATAATTCTTTGATTATTAGTCGTCGTTCCTATATATATATATAGTCCTATCTTGTTTTCTAGCATTTTGCTTTTTATTCCTCTCTTATTATGATTTTGTATACTCATGCGATCATGGTTGTAATAATCATATAAAATACTACAATAATTACATATTAATTTGTTGGTTAATTACCTGTTCTCTTGCATAAGAGTTAAATAAAACTAAACTGAACTGTTTGTTGACTTTGTTCAAAATCAACTCAATAACACAACTGATTATGCAATTCGGTGTATAGACCTGAACTGAAGTAGTCAACTTAGGTAATGCATGCTTATCTGGTGTGCATCCTTCAAACGGTCGTTCAATCAAAAGTAAAAAATTATTACTTCTCACACAATGCTACTTTGAAATGTATGTCCATCCATTCAAATGGTAAATCAAACACACATTGAATTCGTTGTGTTCTTCATTTTGCACTTTCCGAAATTATAGCTTTCACGTTTAATGAAAAATCAACTTGAATATAAACACACCCTAATTTTGTGATCTTCTAATGTATCTTATATTTGTTAATTTTAGCATTTCTGATCCCCTTGTTAACATTTCCACTCTTTGTCTAATTACATAACACGTTAGCCTATAGCGCCTTAATTAGTCATGAGAGTTAAAATAAAATAAAAATAGATAAATAAATAAGAAAATATTAAAAACAGAAACAAGCAAAATAAATGAAAGTAAAAATATTGAATTGATAAAGGAAAGAAGGGGAAAAAATAACGAACCTAACCTTGCCCCTTGCCACCATATTCACTTAATTAACACCTTTCAACTTGCAAGTTAGAGCAGCCCTAGATAGGTTTCTGTCATCTCCTTAAACAAACAGTCATTGTCCCACATCACTAACATTACAATGACCTTTCCATTCAACAAACCCAACCTTGCAGAGTTGCACCTGCATCTAGCTTTGCACTAAATTAAGTAATTAAACCGTGTCACATGTGAATCTCCCATATAAACAAAACATATGCCATAGAAGAACTCTGAATCATATCCACAAACCATGGTGAATCACCTCTACCACTTCCATGTTCAAACATGACAGTTAGTTGATAGTTAAAATATTATTCATTAAAAGTTTTTCAACAAACATATAGAATTAGAATTGTTTAACATATATAACCATGCAGTCGTCGGACCGAGGGAAATTGAATTTGAATCCCTTGACTGGAAATAAATGCACCAAAAAGTTATTTTTTATAAAAAAGAATCGCTTGACTTCTTTATCTCTATATATTTTTTCAGGTTAAATTCTTGTCCTACATGAAGAAATCTACTAGAATCTTTATGTGCCCCATATTTTTATCACAGCCGCCTCTGACATTAGTGATTGATTCATTAACAAGATTAAAATATCAACTTTAATTAAATGATAAGATGTGCGTGTCTATGTATAATTAAATGAGCCTTTTTAAAATAGAATGTCACCAATTATATTGATAATAATTAAATGATAAGATGTGTGTGTCTATATATAATTTGTATTAATTAGTCTTTTAAGTCTTAACATACACTCTCTCAGCAAAAAGTATTAACATACACGTATTTGCAGTAGAAAATAAAAATACACGTATTTCGTTAATCAAATTAGTTATATTCAGATTTGTGATATAAGAATTAATTTGATGAAAAATATATATGCATTCGTCATGCATCTTAAGCATAATTATTTCTATCGCGTAAGTATTATTATGAAGCGACACTAGCCTAAATCTTCTTCTCTCCTGTATAAAAATATGTTAGAGATTTTTAAAATATATTTGAATTTTGTAATTGATTTCTAGAATTTTTTTGTTTCTTGCTAGATCTCTCTGAAAGTTTAAAAATTTTGTGAGAAATTCCTATCATTAGTCTCTATCCAAAATCCATTTGAACACGTCAAGGATACATATATGACATCCAAACATGTGAATTACGTCGTCGACGTCCAAACGCGTGAACTACACTGTCTACAATGACGACGACACCTCCTCCTCCTCAGCCACCCTCCTTGCCACTGTCACTGGCTTCCTCACCTCCCCCTCCTTCCACAACTTCACCGACAGCGTCCTCCCATCCTTCCTCCCCACCTCTTCCCCCTTCCTTGGCTGGTCCTCCGCCAGTGTCGCTCCCCCTTTCGTCCCTCCATGTGCCAATTCTCTGTCACCTCCCTCTCCTCTCTCTCCCAATTATCTTCCCAAATCCAAAACCCAAACTCAATTTCCATCAAACCCTCTATTTTCCCTCTTTGCATCTTCCTCCTCCGCGCATGAGTATCGCGTCTTCCAATTTCGCCTTGCCTCCTTCTCCTTCGAGCCCCGCTCCCTCGATGTCATCAACATTGGTCTTGCCTTCCGTGACCACTTTAACTTTATTTTCTTTTTTTAATAAAAGTTTATTGAATTAAATTAAATATAGAAATTAAAAAAATCCAAGTGGAATGCTACGTCATTGATACCTCTAACATGGTTTCGCATGTGTATCGCTAACGTGTTTAATTAGCGGACACACCATTATATTTTGGACGAAAACTAACGACAAAGATCTCCCACAAAATTTTTGAAGTTTCAAGAATCAACGAAAAACAATTTTTTTTAGGAATCAATTATAAAATTTGAGTATATTTTAGGGATCTATATCATATTTAAACCTATTAAATAAAATGTAAATAGAGACTCTAAGCAAAGGGATATGCTTGTACCATGTTTTACAGCTAACCATACGTCTCCTTTGTGTGTGTGCGTGTCTGACTCTAATATACATCAAACAATAAAAAAATCAAACTAGCCCGCTCTTGCTGATTTGCTAGGTTTTCGTCTCCTTCCTTTTGTCTCACATGAACTTTAAGTTCCTTGTTGGACAATAAAATTATACGTACGGTGGTGGCTCTAATATTTATCAAACAATAAAAAGAATTACAAAAATTAATCTGACCTTTTCTTGCTTTTGCAAATGTATGATTAGCTTGGATTTTGTCTCCTTTTGGCCTTCCTTGAACTTGAATTCCTCAATAAATATATGGTCGTGACTCTTATACCAAAACGACAAAAAATTACACAAATTAAACAGACCTATATTCTTGCTTTCGCAAATTAAATGCTATGATTTGCTTGGATTTTGTCTCTTTGTTTTGGTTTTTTGGTTAAATTAAGTTCCTCAATGACGACTATGTGCATTCAATCAGAGTTGATCTAATAATGAGTGATATTTAAAACAAATTTTAAGATAATTTTTTTATTTTACCTTTTTGTCACATGTGATTTTTTTATATAAAAATTAATAATAGATGTTTTTTTGTGACCTGTTGGTGTGTTGCACCGTTTTTTTGGATTTTTAAAAAATTATAATAAATATTTTTTAATCAGTGGACGTAAAATTTAAATTTTTTAGTTGTTTTACTTTTACTCTTGAGCTGACCTTGTATTCAATAAGATAAAAAAAAAAGTGCATATTTTGCTTCTACTTGAAATTCACGAGGTGTGCCTTTTGCCTCTACTTGAAAGTTTAAACATTTTCTTCTTTTTCACATGTTGAGAAAAAAACCAATTACTTATTTTTAAGGCTAAATTGTATTGGTTCTTCTAATTTTTCAAATTCATAATCTTGTTTCCCTAATTTTTAATAGTAATTCAGTCCTCCTAATTTTATAAATTAATAATTTTGATTTATCTGTTAAATTATTGGTTAAACTATAATTTTAGTTTCCTATAATTTTGGTTTCTTTTTATTTTCATGAAAGAAATAAATTATGCAAAATTGAAGATTGAACAAAATTGTGGATTTTTTAAAACATAATTTGGTCTTCATGTTTTAAAAAATTTACAATTTTGATTTAATCTTCAATATTTCATACATTTAATTATTTTTTATATTTTAATTAATTAAATTCTTTAATTGTGATATCTTATAAGTGAATATGTCAGGTTTAGGATTCATTTGCATCACAATTAAAAAAAAACTATCATTATTAATTTTTTTGAAACCTAATTTTATAAATTAATAATTTTGGTTTATCTGTTAAATTATTGGTTAAATTATAATTTTGGTCTCCTATAATTTTTAATCCATGATTTTTATTTCTTTTTATTTTCATGAAAGAAATAAATTATGCAAAATTGAAGATTGAACCAAAATTGTGGATTTTTTAAAACATAATTTGGTCTCCATGTTTTAAAAAATCCACAATTTTGATTTAATCTTCAATGTTTCATACATTTAATTATTTTTTATATTTTAATTAATTAAATTCTTTAATTATGATATCTTATAAGTGAATATGTCAGGTTTAGGATTCATTTGCATCAAAATAAAAAAAGGCTATCATTATTAATTTTTTTGAAATCTAATTAATGGTTCTAATAAGAAATTAAATTTAATCATTATATTTTAAGAAAATGAATCAAGAGAATTATGAATAATTTAACACACGCATTTGTATTTTAGTATGTGTGCGTTAACAACCTATGTCATTAATATATTTTAAGAAAAAATTTAGTTATTCCTTGTTAATGCACTCACTAAAAAATACACACCCTACAAATATTTGTTATTGTACTTATACATATATTTATTTTTATTTTTAGTATGAATATGTTAACGAACTACATTATTAATCTATTTTAACTTTTTTTTAAAAAAGTCTTTAACTTGTTAATACATTTATACTAAAAATCAAGTATCTATACGTTAATAAATCCATATAAGTACTAGTAAAGTCTAATTCTTTTTTATGAAAGGAAGTCTAATTTATTAACCATGAACCACCTAGCTAGCTAGAACATTATTATCATAAGACAACAATAACGGAGCTCTAAACATCATCATCATGTATTGTGTCGTGGAAGTAAACTCAGAATTAATAATATTCTGGTTTTGCTCTGCTTTTGGATCGGAAGTATAATATATCTCGATTGTAACGTCGCTGCATTGGCCTTGCATTCCTCTCTGCATGCTGCAATGGCCACAGCTAAATCAATAGGTTGGAAGTGCTTATGTGAGAGGTTCTTCAATGAATGAATTGAAACTATCCTTAGTGTAACTAAATTATCATCTAGTATCTTATAAAATTTGGAATTTTATATTGAATAATTGCGCATTGAGTGACTTACGTCATGCACTGCCTCCCTCAAAAGCCTCACTTGTTCTTCCGAAACTGTCCTAATCTGAGGAATATATAGGATAATTCCAAATTCCAAATCAATAATACACAGTCATAATAATTAAGAGAAAGAAGAGACGAAAGTAATTCAAAGAAGGAAAAAAAAAAAGACTAGAATATAATTTTGGTACTTCTGACTTTTTTTTTTCTTGATTTGTTCTCATAAGTTTTAAAATCTTCATTTTACACTCTTGTTATTAAAGTATTTCAGTTAGATTAAAATAATCCATTTATTAGTTTTTTTTACACTATTAATATTAATTTTGATTGATGTAAAAATGCTCGCCAAAACAATTAATGTCACGTATTTACTAAATTAATGTGTAGTAAATTAACGGAAGAACTAATTTTTTTTTATCAGACGGAAAACTAATTTGATTTAACAGACACAATGTATAGGACTAAAATTAAAAAAAAAATTAAACTTAAGAGACTAAATTAAAACAAAAGGAAATTGATAATAGGGTCAAAAATTATATTTTTAGAAACAAAAGAAAACTTTTTGAACTAACAGGTGACAGTTAGCAGGAAAAAAAAATTAGATAGTTTTAGTAATTTGTACCTTTCTATCAATGTTCCAGATGACACCTTCAGTACAAGGAGGAGTGGTGAGTGAACCTACGTATCTGTAATACGCATTGCCTCTTGTCTGTAATCCTGAGGGATTTGTCTCTCCAATTGCTCTTTCTACTTCATTATCAACCAGGTGCTTTATGTCTTTCTCCAACTGAATATAGAAATACATTATTAGTACTTGTTTGGTTGTTTTTAGAGTAATGATGGAAATTATGAAAATCAGAAAATATTAAATTGGAACAATGTTTTGGGGGTAATTATTATGACCTGAGAGAGAAAACGATCAGGACGATGACCAAACTTATAGAGAGCTCCAACCACAAAAATCTTGTTGTCCGGACTTACATGCACCATGTGCATCTCCAAGTCATACCTATTGTATTAAGAAAAATGCATGGTTACTCATATTTTAAAAAAATAAAAACAAGTTATTGATCCTATAAAATCACTTTGTTCCAATTCAGATATCATCCAATTCAATACTATTGATACATTACAAATTCAATTGTTCACTTAATATAAGATTTATGTGTTTGGTTCGGAGTAATAAATAAGTTAATACTCAATTTAGGGTTGCTCCAATAACAAATGAACTCTAAAATAAATTTTAGAAGAAATATTTTGTTTTAAACGAGAACAATATATTAGGTTTTTTTTTTTTGCAATCATACTGTCATTTTTTTCTAATAAATGTGGTCTTTTTTATTTTTTAAAATCTAAAAGTAAATTTTTTTTTTTTTTGTTAGTGGACGTAAGGCTTGAATTTTAGTTGCTTGAGCCTATCCTGGCTCAATTCCATCTCAAAATCTGGAAAATGACACAGAAACAACACCTAGCTGCTTCGCGTCAACTGCTAAGAGACGCAAATTAAACCAAACATGTTATAAGATGTATCATCATCAGTTTAATATGTGCTTCATGATGTCTCTTGAAACAAAAGTACAAATTATGTTATATATTTTTATAATATTTTTTATAAAAAAAAACCGATCATTCTTAAACTTTTGAGCAAAAAAGAAGCAAAGACAGACCTCCTGCCATTCATGGAATGTTCCGAAGGAGAGTGCCAATGACATTGTTTCAGAAAGTATTCGGTTCCATTGAGGTATACTGAACCAGCATCATCCTTCCAATATACCTGCAACCACGTACAGCACATACATATATGACTATGCATCATGCTATTAAATTTTCATGTTCAAGGGATTGGTTGCTGTATTGTTGTGTATAAATTAAACACCATCTATATTAATTACATATCTTTCGGCTACAAACACGATTTAATCATGAGCACAAGATTTATCAATACCATTGTGAGAACATCATGCATACACCCGCAGCCAAAAGTCAAACAATTTCATAATAGATGGATTTTTGGTATAATCAGGTTTTTGTGTTATGATGTTGTTTTCGATATTTAGATTTTAAGAATTATGCAGCAAAGCTTGGATTAAGAAAATAAACGGGGAAGGACTGTTTGTTCTGTTGCATAATATATTGTAATATAAAATTTGTATTGAATTATTGATTATCCAATATTGATAGGTAAAACTACAACTATATCTATGTATAAAATAAACAACTATCCCGCGTTTCGCGCATAATTCAATTCCTATGAATGATGAAAGGTGTATGTATACGAAACTGTCATAAATTTTTTTTGCAAAAATCAGTGTATTATTAAGAAACATATGTGGACACACATGTGGAATGTTTAGTGGTAATAATTAATAAAGACAATGATGAGTGTTAGTATAGTATAATTTGCATAGAATGAAGGTGCTCACAGCAATATCATGGCCTCTGTTGATGATAGTGGCATTAGTAGCTGTGTAGTATATATCAGGTTGGCGACATCGAGGGATAATTTTGACTCTTGCACATGACAAGTCTATGGGAGATTGCAAGTGTCCATTTTTACAAGATGACCATTCTTTTTTCATCTCTCCCCAGTGACGAGGCCCCTTTTCACTTGCTCCAATATAATCGAACTCTCTCTCGTCCTCTGTACAGTTACATACATTTCTTCTAGTAATTGCATCAATTACCACATACATAGACAGAATTAAAAGTTCCTTTGATTTGCTCAAATGTAAGAGTATCACAACACAATACTGCTTGATATATACCCATTTGATTTTAAGAATGGTCATGAGACACGACAAAAAAATTAAAAATGGTATAACACAGAACTAATATGTTAAAATTTATTACTCAAATATTCACGGAATGTCTTTTTGTTTCAGGTAGTAAATATATGTTCAAAAAACAGTTGAATCTAACGCCAACGAATACACAGATAAAAGTTACAACATAGTTGATTTAATATTTTTGCATTGGAACGCGTAATTTCTCCGTTTAACATGATTTCAACACTAATTCAAACACATCCTAAGTCAAAAAATAAGTTTTGGCCAGAAAATTACCAAGTTCTTCAACTTGTGCTCGTGTTGATGTTGAAGCTAACAAGATTATGAAAAGCACGAATAAATGTGGAATTATATATGTATTCACTCTTTGAAGCTTCATACTTGTTAGATGTGAAAGAGAAACAATGACTGAGGCACTCATGGCTTAAAAGTTTGTTTGTGTACATATACAGTGCCAGAGGGTTATAAGTTGCATAATTTGCATCAATATAAGATTCAAAGAATGGGAGGCATGGACCAAATTATCTTGTCCTATTAAAAATACTCATCAATTGATGGCAAATGGAAGTACAAATGGCGCTGCTAAAGCATCCTTCAAATTCTTTGAGGAAAAGTAAACGATTTCGGAATGATTAATGCAAAATAAATGATGAGGTTGGCAGTTATTGAATTTCCAAAAGTAATATAGTGTGTTTGATTTGTCGTTCCACAACCCTTAACCTACTTTCATTTTGAAACTCCCTCTTACATATTTTTCCGTTAAACAATCTTGAAATTCGTGCTGTCAACAAACCAAACGCATACTTACGTACGTAACAAGGTTGTCTATCAATAACCAGTACAAATTTGCATGGAGAAGAGACAAAAGAGTGAAAGACTCTCGTACAAAATATATATTCCCATTTTAAAATAATAATAATAATAATTAATTGCCCGTTTTTTAAGAAAATTCAAAAATGACATAAGGCAGGAAAAATGATATGACAATTTAACACGCTCACTTTCTTCTACACAGTTTCGTCACAATAATAATAATAATAACTTCTTAAAATCAAAGAGACAATATATAAATAACAATAAATAACGCACTGTTAATGCTAACACAAGCAATGGGATTATACTAAAGTCAACGTGTTGCATCCTTAAAGAACATAATTGGTGAACATATGACTATATTATTATTTTTTTTAGAAAGGATTTTGTTTGATTGGTTAAGAACTGTTATAAATTTTTTGATATTTATATTTTATTACTAGGGATAAAAAATATTATTATTTTTTCATTTGAAGGGAGAAGTCTAACTCAAATATTATTTAAAACAATTCACGCTTTTGTATTGAGGGATTGGATAGAAAGCAAGGATAATTACACCCTTACCTTGTGAGAAAACAAGAAATATCAAGTTGGGGAAAAAGGCCATTTTGGGATTTGAAAATGTAAAATGTTTTCACTTTACTCTATATAGCTAAGGAAATTTTATATAAGTCTTCGGAATTTTCAGTTATTTTATTTGACTTTTTAAATTTAATTATTTATTGTCATTTTGATCTTTAAACCATGTTAATATTAAGTTACATGATTTTTTTTTAAAAAAATAGACTAAAATAATTGACAAATTATACTTTCATTTTTTTATTCTTACTTTCGAGAACGAATATAACAATACACTATATTTTCTTGGACCAATTATTTTTTTAAAATTACATTATTACAATGGGTGGCAATGTGGTAGCATGTGGCGGCTAGCATGATGATACCTTATTAGTTATTAGTTCCTTTTCACTAAACCAGTAATTAACTTTGCATTTGGTAGCCATGAACATAGCTGCTAGCTAGCATCACGGCAATGTGTGCCCGTGTGGAAATGTCACCACCTGTTAAATGCCAATTGCCAAACTCCTACAACTTTTTAGTGACCCTCCACCCTCCATACTTGGCAACTAGTTCCTTGTGTTTCAACTATTCTTTATTGTTTTTCTTGTGTCTCTTCTCATCATATTAGTTTGGAAAGATTAATTTTATAAAATTATTATTCTCTTTAATTTATTTATTATTATTTTTTATTTGTATAAAATAACTTATGACCATAATTATTTTTGTTTGGAGAAAGTATTAGTTTAACTTTGCTAAGTCGATTAGTATCATTTATTGGTATGTTTGTCCAAGAATAGCAATATTTACTATAATAAATCTTCTGAAAATTAGAACGGGTTCAACCAATCAGTTACACTGAAAGGGATTCTGCATCACTTGGTTGCTTTCTCAAGGCTATGTTATTGATTTTATGTCCCACAATTAAGCAAAACATGATCAGTTTCTTACATGCATGTATCAACAGGGGTATTTTTGACATGGAAAAGCAATGAAGGTCACATAAGAAGTCACAAGAAAGTCTACCGTTACATTCCAAATAGTATCTCCGAGTTCATTTGACTATCATTGTCTTAGTATAATTGTTAAATGGATTGAACATGTTTAAGTTGTCATTATTAAATATAACGGTTTTTATTTTTAGTTCTTATAAAATAAAATTTTGTCTCTCATCCCTATAATATATGTCAATTGTCATCATATGTGTTGGACTTTATGGTAAGATTTTTTTATCATTAAGTGTTGTAATATTTTTTTTTAATTTATCTAATGGGAGTAGTTTTGAGTAAATAATTCAAAAATTGTTCCTGATAAATTGAATAAAAAAAAATCCCCTTAATATTCAAAACTCCTCTATTGTGATCTTGCCTCTAACAATATATTCCTTATGTTTATATAAATATGACACTTTTGGTTTTATATTCATATAAAATATAATGATTTTATTTTTAGAATTTGTAAATGTAGAAAATATTTATTAATTCTTATTTTTATTTGTTCTTATAAATATAATGATTTTTAATTTTAGTTCCTACTGCCATAACTCATTAGAAAAACAAAAGCAAGTGATGACAAATATTATAGGAATAAAAAATAAATTTTTTCCAAGAAGCTAAAAACAAAAATCACGATATTTAGAAAAATGTAATATATATATATATAACCTAATTAAGTTTAATCCTAAGCAAAGAACGTTTGAGAAAAATCATAAGGTAACTTGATTTTTTTCATTAGAGATAACTTATTTAATTACCGAAAGTGATAACCTAATTGATAGGAACTTTTTAGTTGCTATCATCTTTTAATTTATTTTGTTAAAATTGATAATTATATTTGCAAAATTGTTTCTCAGATGATGTCACCACAACACTATGATTACATCATCTACGAAACATTTTTATTAAAAACCCAAATTTAAAACTAAATTTTGTTTTAAAAAGTTTGAAATGATTTTTTAAAATGATTTTAACAAATCCGTTTTATAAATAATTAAATAAATCATTTGTTAAAACTTAAAAGTAATAAGTTTAACTTTAAAATGAATTTATATTTTTAAGCTTTTTAAAAAATTAGTTTGAAAATGATTTATTTTATTTTTTATTTGGCTTTCTTTCCACAACCTTGGAACCACACTAGTGTGAAGAAGGGCACATGTGTTTTAATTAATTAAGAGATTTATTTTAAGATTTAGAGAAATTCTAGTGAGAAAATATATAATACATTCCGTTAACTATAGTTTTTATTATTAGATAAAATTTATAGAAAATATAAAAATTATGTAAGTCTCGCGCTTGTAATTTATAATTTCTAATAAATTTTAATTAATTAATAAAAGTGTGTCAAACATTTGTTATTAATGATAAGGAAAAATAATTTTATTCGACTAGAAAACAAGTAAAGTTGAGTGAAGATTTATTTTTTTCATTCTTTATTAATTATTTTAATTTTCATAAAAACTTAACTAAAAAAGAAATACATCCAGTCTAATTTTTTCTTATGAATAATTTTAAGTTTTTTATTTTTCATATATTTTTTTAATAAAAAAACTTAAAATTATTCATAAGAAAGAAAGAAAAAAAAATGGTATCCAATTAGACTTGAGGAACGTGACATGAAGTCACAGTGGCTCACGCACACACTGTCTCCAACCAACCAAACCAAACCAAGGATAATCTGTAACTGTCTTCAATCCAAGCTTAGATTGTTTTACTGTTACACCATTCCTAGGTACCATTTGCACCACTCTTTCTTCTTCAATCAATGGCAGCAACCTCAACATCCCTCTTCTCCTCAAATCTCCATTCTCTCAACTCACAACCTTTCTCTTCCTCACTCTCCTTCCGAAATGTCCATTCCACCCTCTCTTTCCCTTCTTCTAAACCCTCCCGTGGCGTTGTAGCCATGGCTGGCTCTGGCAAGGTACTAATCTTCCCCTTTTTTATTTTCCCCTTAAAAATCACATTTGTTATCATGCCCTTTTAAAAAAAAGTATGACTTTCGATCGTTGAATCCCTTTTTTTCATTGTGATTTCGATGAGGAATGTAATTCTGCTTAGTTACTAATCTCTTCCATTTGTCAAGGACTCAATATGTTATGATATGATTTTGTGTATAATCATTTAGTTAGCATTTATTTAATTCTGACTTCTTGTGTATAATGATCTTTTCCTTCCTTTCTGTGTGTTGCAGTTCTTTGTTGGTGGCAATTGGAAGTGTGTAAGTGTCTCACCCGAAATTCTTTTGCTTTTTATACCCCTTCTGTTTTTGATTGGTGAAAGGGGTTGTCTGTTCATTATTAGCATGTAATTTAATGCCTCGTGTAGCTGATTTAATATTTTAATTTAAACATAAACTTCTTTTTCATGAGTGATCCATGTTTGAAGTTACATAGGTTATTGAGTGCCTATAACAATCCTTTTCCTTTACTTGGATTTGGAACTGACATCAAGGGCCTATCACTATGAGACCGTGGATAGAGTTAAAAAGGGAATGATTTAAGGCCTTACATGGGTGCATCATGACAAAAGATAGCAGGGAAATTAATGAAAATGTCACACACAATACAGGCTAAGTGGCTAGAATGGAGAAAGACATTGGGGGGTTATTTGTGATCGCAAAGTACCTAATAAGCTAAAAGGAAAATGTTATCGTATCGTTCTATTACTAGCTGTACTCTATCGTAATGAATGCTATATTTTAAAGGGATAATGAGAGAAAAAAGTGAGTAAAAAAAATGAGTATGTTAAGATGGATGTGTGATCACACAAGAAAAGATGGGATATGGAATGATTGTATATAAAGAGATATTGGTGTGACACCTGTTGAGAAAAAGATAACTGGAAATTGATTAAGGTTATTTGAACATGTGCAAAGAAGGCTATTGAAGCAAATGATGAGGAGAGTAAATCACAGTTTTTAGCTCTGTGAAAAGGGTAGACGGAGACCAAGAAGAATATTGAAAAAATTATTAAAAGAATCTCAAAGTGAATAATATTTATTAGACTTTGGTTTTTAATTGAGTTCAATGGTGTCATGTGATTCATGTAATGAATGCCACCTAGTGAGATAAGGCTATTGTTGTTGTAAAATTCTCTCATTTAGCAGCTCTTTAGTAATTTTTGAAATGTAAAGTCTCCATCCTAACTCTTGAACATATATTTTAGCTGATAAGCCTTTGTAAACTTGTTTCCTTAAGTATTGAACAAATATATTTTTCCTGTTATTTCATCTGTCTCAATTCAACTCAGCCCTCCAGTTTGTGAGCTCCACGTGAATGACCTGTAATTAGTCTTTAAGGGCTCAACTGAGAAAACATCTTAATTAAGCACTTATTCAATAAACTGATAAAATGAAAGCTTATCCATAAGCTTAGTTGTGAACCTTATTGAATAAAAATATCTTATACGAATGTCATAAGCCATTTTGACTAGTTCAAATAAGCTCTTCCAAATCTCACCTTCTAACTTCCTGTAGCAAAAGTACTGCAGAGTTTGCTTGAACCCTTTTTTCCATCCATCTCTCCCTTCCCAAACCTGAAATTTTAGTGGAGCAACCTTTTCCTATTTCTTTGGAAGGAAGCTTTGGTAATGTCATAATCATAACTTTTTCTTGTTATCTGACTGACAAACAACTCTTCTGCATTAGAGAATCATAACTCACTGCAGGCTTTCTGACTCTTGATATTTTTTAGAAACAACTTCATTTAGAAGTTTTCTGGCTGTAATATTTGACTCCGCTGTTCAATGTTTAAGCTGTTCTCCTATCACTATTATTTTCTTTGTGAAAAATAATTAAATTACTGTTTTTTTTACCAGATTTCTGAGATTGGCACTCCCTTTTTGTTTGCTTTGTTTAATAGTTGTTTTGTTTCATTTGTTCAATCACTTATAATTTTATATGACCGATTTTATCCTTGTCTTCTGTCTATAACTAATTCATTCTACCACTAGCCTATTGCATTACATAGAACATTATTTTCTCCTTCAGTACACTGCCTCTTTACTTTTTTTTAAAAAAAAAATTATTTCTTATCTCCAGAATGGGACCAAAGACTCCATCAGAAAGCTTGTCTCTGACTTGAACAGTGCAACATTGGAGTCTGATGTTGGTAAGATATATTCAATTTTCAATTTCATGTAGCAGAGAGTTGTAGTAATCAACGAAAAACCTATTTTCTTCTTTTGAAACTCCTAAATCTGTAAATAAAAGAACATCACTTACTGAGATTGAAAATGGCTTTTACCCTATGTAATACATTTGGGGTAAGCAAAATGTTGATGAAATATAAATATCTATTCGTCCAACATATGGGTGTAAGTGGGACCTTCCTATCATAATGAACCAATTATCAAAAACGAAAAAGGTATACATTTTAGTATGTGGTTTATACTAGAAACATATTCTTAATAGCATATGTTATTTGTCAGTTTATTTTGTCTTTTTATCCTGTTTTCTAATCCTTTTAATTTTTGTGAGAAGTACAGATGTTGTTGTTGCACCTCCCTTTGTGTACATCGATCAGGTGAAAAACTCAATTACAGATAGGATTGAAATTTCTGCCCAGAATTCTTGGGTGGGAAAAGGTGGGGCTTTCACGGGAGAAATCAGGTTAGCTTGCCTTTTCCTGTTAAGTTTCACAATTCACATGTCAATCGATCCTGGGACTTCTGTTTTCTTTATGGAGAATGTTAGGCTTGTTGGTTGGTGATGACAGATATAACACTTTTGAATAGACTTTTTTAACCAAAAAACAAATAAAAACTGGAAACTGAAATTTTATACCATAATTTGTATTTTTTATGATATAATTTCTGATATTTTATCTGTCTTATTAGAAAGTGAATGTCACAAGTCAAAATACTTTCTCATCATGCACCGACTGCACTGAAGTTTCACTTTTGAGTTTTTTAAAGACATAGGTGCAAGTGTAACAGATCATCTGATGGCCAGAAACCAATCTCTTTAGTTCCATGTGCACTCCATGATCAACATCTTGTATTCCTTTTGAGTATTTCATTAAAACATTAGCATTATGAAATACTACATATTTTGGTGCATGGTATATATTACCTTCTATGAACTTATATTTCCCTAGGTCCTAAGTGCACCTAGGTGTTTTAGTAGGCATGTATTAGTGTAATATATTAATTTTGAGATTTTGCATGTATAAGTTCTCTTGAAATTGGAGTTAGATTCTTCTCCGGCATGGGTTTTGTACTATTTTCATCTTTACTTTCGGTATTAATTATGGCCCTGCAAGTGGTTCATTTCAAGCTTAACATTCTTCTATTTCCCCTAAATGTTTTTATGCTGGAAGTTACTTGGTCACTTTTTCTTTATTATGGTTTTGAATGTGATGTTCAAGCCAATTATATTGTTACCTTCTTGTGGTTCTTTGAACAAATTCACTTGGTTACACTTCCATCTGACTCTTTTAGTGTGGAGCAACTAAAAGACCTTGGCTGCAAGTGGGTTATTCTTGGACATTCTGAGCGAAGACATGTAATTGGAGAAAATGATGAGGTGAAAATTTTGGAGATACCTTCTATAGTAGTTTTCCTAGGGACCAGTATTCTTTGTAAAAGATGAAAATGTATAATATACTAACCGAAGATTGCAAACTCCAGTTTATAGGGAAGAAGGCTGTCTATGCTTTGAGTGAGGGTCTAGGTGTGATAGCATGTATTGGGGAACTGTTACAAGAAAGAGAAGCTGGGAAAACTTTCGATGTTTGTTTTCAGCAATTGAAGGCTTTTGCAGGTGAAAGTTTATATTTATTTGTAAGTTTAATTTATATACACTGTCAATATAAATTTTTTACACTATTAACCGATAAAAAATCATGATAGGTATGACTTTTAAGTTAATTATTATAAAAGTTAACTAACTTATCATACATGACAATTGTGATTAAATGTCAGTGTAAAGACTCTTTATTTGAAAGTCATTTTCTTTTTAGGTGGAGAAAAGAAAGGAAGGGGGAGTGGGTTGCCGATTGGTTCCATAACATCCTTTATGTCCATTATGTGCAGATGTAGTGCCAAGTTGGGATAATATAGTTATTGCATATGAGCCTGTATGGGCAATTGGAACTGGCAAAGTGGCCACACCCGAGCAAGCCCAGGAAGTCCATGCAGCTGTTCGTGACTGGCTTAAGAAGAATGTCTCGGCTGAAGTTTCATCTAAAACGCGAATTATTTATGGAGGTACATTGGCTTTTGTAACTATGCATGCTGCATTTGTTAGTGTCAGAAATTTAAGATTCAGTTTAATAAGATTGCAAGCTTTGTTCAAAGTGGTGTAATCTTGGGATGAGAAAACAACTTATGCAATCTCTGCTGGCCTTTTGCATTAAAAAGCCAGCTGCTATTGTGCTTCAGACTTAAGATTATATTCTGTTTTACTAGTATACTTGCATTTTTCTAGGTACAGGCTAAGTGAATTTACGAAAATGAAACTAATTTAGAAGGGAATTCATGATTAACCTAAGGAAAAATGTATTGTTACAATATAAGTGAGCAGCTAGTAATTTGTTGATTACACTACATGATATGCTTGGTGGCCATAATCTTATCCATTCACAAACCTCTTATTGATATTAGATTAATAGATTGACCGTAGCATTGTCAGGTGCAATATTCTTTCTGTTTAAGTTTGGCATTTTTTACCATTTCAGAATTTAATTTTTCTTCAAATGAAAAATTTTAATCAGCCAGTACAGTGCAGCAGCATTGTAGTAGATATGCTAACATTGAAGTAATCTGTCCTTCAGGGTCTGTAAATGCGAGCAACAGTGCTGAGCTCGCGAAGCAAGAAGATATTGATGGATTTCTTGTTGGTGGTGCTTCATTAAAGGTACACGATTTATTCACAACTTCTTTGACTAGAATGTGCTTCATTCCTAGAGTTTTTAAATGAACACGAATGAATGTTTACTGATGTATTGATTTTTTGCTGTACAGGGTCCTGAGTTTGCTACCATTATCAATTCAGTCACATCCAAGAAAGTTGTGGCTTAATTACTTATTATGGTTTTCAAGAGCGCATTAAAAATGTGGCAATAACATGGGTGTATTATGAGTTTTATTTGTATCCCTTCTATGGCTATGATACCTGCGTTTAGTTTGCTACTTCGAAGAAATAATCGTTTATTTTTGTCAGCACCCAGAGGCTTGAGAGAACTTTTGAAAAATAAACGATTATTTCTCAAAATTCAAGTGTTTCTAAACATGTAAGGTATGAGAAACATTCTCCTTTTCTCATGAGCCATGTTTTCTTCATTTCTTGGAACAATTCCATATACGAAAATGTGCTAAAGGCAATAAATGTTCCTGAATTGCTGAATACATCACATATTAACAAACCTTACATGCAATGTAAGGTTCATGATCACCACTGATTTATCACAAGAAACACAAATCATACATATACAACAAAGATATCATGTATCATCACTGGACCAAAGAGCTTCCATCTTTCCTGTTTTTTTTTTAAATAATAATTATAATAACTTCTGCGGATCCTCTGACGGCGGTGCCTAACAATGATCAGCTCATAAATTAACCCAGTTAGCCCACCACCCGACCGAGAGGCCCAACCCAGTAAACCCAATGGTTTTTCCAACTCCAGCCCACCACTGCAGGCCCAACCGATGCAGTCAGGTTCAGGGAATTTCTTCCTGCACCCAGCATTTTTCCAGTACGCCCAGGCATTTTTCCAGTACACCCAGCAGTAAGAGGAAAAAATTAAAAAATACCCTTACATATCCGTATGCCTTATATTATATTAAAAACATTTTATAAAATAATTTAAAATTAATGATTCATACAAGTCTTGAATGTGTGACTTTCATATTATTAACATAATATTTTAATCAACTAAACTAATATGTTAATTATGTTAAAAAATAATTGTTGTTATATATATCACTAAAAATTTTAATGTATATTTAATATACATATAAGTTTACATAATAAAATTATTAATAATTAATTTTGATCTAATAATGTATTTATATATATATATATATAAGTTTTTATTAAACCTGTGGTTTTTATTTAAAATTTATATATGTAAAAAAATACATTATTAGATCAAAATTAATTTTCAAAAAATTTATTATGTAAACTTATATGTGTATTAAATATACAATAGAAATTTTAGTATTATATATAATGACGTTAATTATTTTTTAATATAATTAGCCTACTAGTCCAATTAGGCTATAAAAAGAAAAGAAAAAAGAAAAAAAAAGGAAGGAAAGAAAAAGAAGTAAAATGATAAAGTTAGATTTTTTTTAAATATGTTAGATGTTAAAGAAATTTAAATGTAGGAAGAATAACAGGAAACCATGGCCTATCCCATCAAAAGGTCCACCAACCAAAATATTTGCTCCGACGATGAACCCAATCACAATTGGCGCTATCACTTCCAAACCACAGGTATGTATTTGAACTAGTATCACACATCAATGAAAATATCAATATATATCTTTATCTTCGTTGTAACTTATCTAATGGTAGTCTTTTAGGTTACTTGCTTTAGCTTCTAGTATTAGCTTTCTATCAAAATTGATTTTGCAAAATTATCTATTGTTAAAATTTATTCTAAAATAATATCATTTTTTTTAATGTTTTTATATTGAAAAAAGATTAACAGTAAAACTTAATATGAAATTTTAGTATGGTTTAAAATTAATTCGGGTTTATAATCAACTTTTTTAACGAAACCAAACATGTGAAATTTGCTTAAAATCACGTTAATTGTATGAGTTTGATAGTGATATAAAACTCAACGTGCATGCTAAGTTATTTACACTTTTCTGATAACTAGAACATGATTTATGATCGGATAACAGTTTTTTACTATAGTACCTGTCCGCGCCGGTGGTGAATTTGAGGGGCAAGCAAGCGATAACGGAGCCGAGGATCTAGGCGATCCAGAATAGGACGCAGCGGAGCAAGGTGAGGTTGCCGCCGACGAAGGCGCCGAACGTAACAGCAGGATTGACGTGGCCACCGGAGATGTTAGAACTCACAGAGACGGTGACGAAGAGTGCGGAGGGCTTGTCGACGGCGACGGAGGAGCCGGAGCCGGAGCCGGCGAAGATGAAGATGAGTGTGGAGATGAATTCGGAGAGAGCGGCTCGCCACGTGTCGTGGTGAGTGACCTCTTGGGCTCTACGCACGATGGCGGTGAAACGCCATTGTCCATGTGATCGAGATCCGAAGGTGATGGGTGCGCGTGTGTTAGTCTAGTAATAATACACATCCGAGAAGGTGATGGGTGCGCGCGTGTATTGTTGAGAGGAAACTGACTGTAGCCGGCTCCGGCAAGGTAGGGGAGTAAGTCAATGCTGAGTTTCTTCTAAGGGATGCTGAAGCTTAGTTTAAGTTGTAAAGGATTTTGTCATTTTTTTTTTAAGATGATAATACACATTTGAGTTTTCTTTGGACTTGAAGAAAAGAAATAGAAGAGAAAATAAAATGGAAAAAATAAGATACTTTGAATTCTTTATAATTTTAGACTGAGAAAAATAATAATAATTAGAAGTAAAAGGGGAAAATAAAGATCTTCTTAAATAAAATTTATAAATTATGGAATTCACGATGCTTTTTTTATTACAAATTTTTAGCTTTTTTACTTGGGTAACCAAACAGAGAAGGACCAATCTGACAATTTCTACTTCCAATTTTTTCTTTCATTTCTTTTTCACTCTCACTCGCATTGATGTGTGCCAGCACAAGTTGCTCGTGTATATTTTACATTAAAAAAAATTGAGTAAAGGCTTAACTTTGACTTTTGAAACCTGATGTCTTACCTCACTTCTGAGCTTGATAAGTGTGGCTAAACCTCTTGAGCAATTTAATTTTCGGTGTTTGTGTGAATTCTGTCCTTTTTTTCTTCTTTTTTTTAATCTTTCAAAAGATCTAACTTCTAAATTGATGTGTGTGCTAGCAAAAAGGTCTCATCCTCATCAATTTTATTGGACCCTTCTACTCTGAGACCAAGGCCATCATCGTCTTTATTTTTCTTTTCTTTGTCGCACATCACATTGCATTGCACTTAGATTTGTAATTTATGTATGCAAATGTGAGGCAACAAGCGGAATATTGCTTTAGAGTTGAAAATTGGGGTATTCAAAACTGAATCAAATGGAGTGTAAAATAGAAATTAAAATTGATCCAAAAAACCATAAATTGTAAAAAAAATCGAAGGATATCGGTTTGGTTTGCTTTTTATTTTTTCAAATTGCACGATTCGATTCAATTTTTAGTTTGGCACACGGAAACTAAATCAACCGAATCGAACCACACTCATTAGTTTAGTATAGGGCTCATATTAGTCATATAGGTATACGACAATGTAACTTTAAGCTTATGTGAAATGAAAAACTTACACGCAATCTAAATCTAAGACTAAAACGCTTAACATCGAATGTCTCACTCTCCTTTCTTGTGAAACTCTTAACTGAAAGCCTAAAATCACTCTCTTTGCGACCCTCTTTGTGTTTGCGATGATAACTCTCTCCGACGACAACACTTACTATTTTTTTAAGTTTAATCGTTAGAATTTGAAAGAAAGTATTACATATTGTTTTTACTTTTAAATTTAATTGTTTATTACTTAAGTTGAATGATTATTATTCAAGTTAAAAATTTAACTTGACATTTTATACTGTTGATTGTTAAACTAGTTATTATTCAAGTTTTATCCAATTATAATAAATTTTTTAAGCATTTTTTAATACTCACTAGCAAAATTTTCAAAATGTAAAAATTGAACCAAACCAAACTCCAAAAGATTGGTTTGATAAGGTTCGGATTTCATAAATAATCTAAATCGAGCCAAATCACATCGCACTTAATTTGTTTGTTTGATTCAGACTAATTTTAAGTCAAAATTACACTAAACTACATTGTGAACACCCCTAATTTAGAACTTCACAAGAATGTTTGTACCTTGCGAGTCAAGAAGAAGAAGAACAAAAGCAATAAATATTGATTGTCATATAAGGCCTATGTTAAGAATTGGGTTAATTATGTTTTTTGTCCCTGAAAATCTTGAGATTTTCACTTTTTATCCTTGAACAAAATTTTGACCAATCTTAGTCATGATGTTTTCATCCGTTAATTTTTTTAGTCCCTACTATCAAGTACAACTGTTAAATAATAATGTGACAGTTATATTTTTGTAGCGATGTTTTTGCTGGCTGTTATAATCCCCCAGAAATTACTTGGTTAAAATATTTAATAGGTATTACACAATTTCTGGGGCTAAAAACCTCCAAAAACTACTTAATTAGAACACTTAATATTGGTTATTCAAAATTGTTTCGTTGCAAATTTATTGTTCTCATGAATCTAACACAAATCGAAGAATCCATCAACAAGAAATTAAAACTTTAACAAAGTAATAAAACTCATGCACCAATAATTTATAGCCTTGTCCTCTAAACAACCAAGTTTCATGAAATACAGCCTCCTGCAGAAGCAAAGCACCAAAAGGGACGATAGCACCAATGAAGCAAGATTTGTAGTTTAATTAATCATATGATCGAAACCCCTAGCAGCTTGTAGTGCAAGAACCCAATTCACTCCATCATTGTGCAACAATTTGTTGTAGCCACCTCCTAGTTATGCGGTCTTCCTAAATAAACAAATCAAGACCAGATAATGCAAACAAACAATTGTTCCTCCATGACATTGTTTCTGATTCCAACAATATCTAATTTTTTTTAGATCTTGCTCTCGATCTTGTCAATAGTCTCCACAAAAAAATTTTTTATTCCAACTTTAAAATCTTCTTTGTCAGGATTTTAGGGTTAGGGATAGCGTTCTCGTTTTGGATTCTAACAATATTGTCCTTTTTGATGCCATGCGTGATAGGACATAGAACTAGATGTTGATTTGGGTTGAAGGGGTCTGCTTGGTTGTGATAAGGGATAGGGTTTGGAAGTGGGAACGTAAATGGGTTTCAAGTTTTTCTCTCGTTCCACCGCATGGTCCAAGGCGCGGTTGTTGTCGAAGATGGTTCAAAGGTGGGTGAGGAAGCACATCAGATATTGACGAGTTTGCCATGAAAGTGGAGGAATCAGGTCAATGACCTTCACGAATGTGGAGGGAAGGGAGGAAGGCTGGTTGGGTGTTTGGGCTTGAGTTGGAGTTGGATTTGGGTTTGGGGGAAGAAGCAATTGTTTCATTTTAGGATATAGCATTTACTTTTGTAGTTTGAAGTTGATTAATGTTGTTGAATCCATGTTGTTTAACAAAAATGATGAAACTTTGGTGAGAGTTAATGTTGTTGACAATTGTAATGATCGAGAAGCATTTTCTAGTGACTTTTAGCCAAAAATCATTCAATGCCTTTTTAAACGAGTCCCAATCATTTTCTGGTGGGTCCTTAGCTGCAAAGTTAACCATTACAATAGTTAAAAAAAGTAAATATGTTACTGCCACATCATCATTTAACGATACTTTTAATGATAAGGACTACAAACATCAATGGACAAAACACATGAGGGACTAAGACCCATCAAAATTTTATTTAGGAACTAAAAATAAAAACTTCAAAATGTTCAAGGACTAAAAATATAGTTAAACCTTAAGAACTTAGATACTCTAATAGTTAATCCGAGTCGTTATACATTCAACTAATTTGTATGAGTTCATTTAATTTTCTTAGTTGAATTCTACTAAGAGCATCTATAATGTGAGTTGTTTAACATGTGATTTTGAGTTGTTTAAAATTAAAGAGTTGCTTATATAACATTAGAGAGAGTTACAAAATATTATTATATATTGCTCATGATTTTCTTAACTTTGTATTAAAAATAGGAGAGAGAAATAAAATATTTACAAGTAAGCAACTTGTTAGAGCATCTTCAATGGATGCAATTTAAGCATTCCATTTTGAATTGTTTACCTTATGTTAATCGGTCCCTAGAATGTCACATCATAGTTAAGGAATTCATATATATTTTACACCAATGGTATAATTTTAAACCACTCTTGAATTATCCCCTTAAATAATTCTTAAATGAGCAGATTTTTTTTTTACCCATAAGCAACCATTGCTTTTATAAGTAACTGTAGATTTATTTTAAGCAACCCAATATGACATGTAGATTATATCCAATGGTAAAATAAATTAAACAAATAAAATCAAACAACAATGTCTTAAAATATGCAACTCGTTAAGCAACAAACATCAGGGATGTTCTTAATAGAAATATCCATTGGAGAGAAAATTAATTGAGTTGCTTAAGATTGTGGTGATTCAAATTGGGTTGCTTATATCAACATCATTGGAGATGCTCTAATGTCGTTAGTCTGAGGTCGTTAAATAATAACGTGACAGATGAAATATCATGTAATCGGTGCCACATCATGTTGGGTCTCATAAGTTGTAATCCTCTATTTTTCCCTATCATTTAACTTCTTTTTTTCAATTTTTAAAACCATTTTTTTTGGGTTGTAGGAATCATCAGGCATCATGTTGGATCGTTTGTGGCTCGAATGAGACGTCAAGGGCAGTGCGGGCTGGGCGATGAAGAGTCAGGAAATAAGGACGAAGCAACAACAACTCTGGTTGAGGTCATTGCTTTTGAAGTCACGATTTTCCCTTGCCACTCCAATGAAGCAAACTCACCGGACCAGGATGCAATTGTGGTTTTAAAATTACCCCTAGTAAAGAACACTTGTTGTTTTAAACTAATGAAAAAAGGGGAAAACTTTACTTCATTAACTAAAGAAGTAAATCCACCAATTTTTTATTTTTTTCTAAAAGAGAATTGACATTGGTCCCTCAAAAATTACTTTTGGCTCTCGCATCAAAGTACAATTACCTAAATACCCTTTCTTCCTTTTTCTTCTCATCTTGGCACCCACCCTACCCCTTCTTCCTTTTTTCATCTTTTATTCTCTTCCTTTTTTCATCTTTTATTCTCTTCCTTTTTTCTCAGGTATTGTCAAACTATTAAAAACAAAAAAATATACAATGAAAGTATGATTCTGTTTTAGTATACAACTAAATCAAACTTCAATTATACTATTTTTTTTTGGAAAAAAAATTGCATAATAGAAATATCATTTCATTGTACATTTTTTCAAGAAAAAAAGTATAACAAAAGTTTGATTCCATTGTACACTATGCAAAGGAATCATACTTTCGTTAAACATGCTTAATTAACCCCCACATGCAAAACAAATTTGTGGTTTCGTTGTGCACTTTTTTCACACACCCAATTACACAATAAAATTACGATTTTGTTACACTGTGGGGTGCGAAAAATGTTGTGTAACGAAATTGTGATTCCGTTGTTGATGTATAACGAAATCATGATTTTGTTGCATAACATTTTTTGCACCCCAACAATACAACAAAATCATAATTTCGTTATGCACTTTAAGGAATGATGTTTTTAGAATTTTCGAATGATAGTAGGGGCCAATAACAAATGTGTTTGGGCCAACAACAACCCTTTTTCTAAAACCACACTATTTGGGCCTAACTAACTAAAACAACTATTTAAAAAGTGGAACCTAACATTTCTTCTAAATATAGACCAGGCCTTATATTAACTAGAGAGAGAAAGGTTAATAACACTTTACTTTAGCATTTTTTATTATTAGCTAATATTTATTGAAAATAATTTTTTTTAAATCTAATTTTTCATCTTATGATTGTCTCTCTTGATTTAGAAGTGAAATCCACAAAATTTTAAAAATTTCAATAAATTTTTGTCAATATTTTTAAAAAATATTAGAGAGAATTGTATTAACATTTCTCAATAATTGAATTGTAAGCATAAAAGACATCTTGACCTATTTTTATCATTAATTAAAAATATCAAAATCAAAAGAGGTTATCTTTGATCCACAATCAAGTAAAAGCAAGCTAATTAAGTTTGCAAGCTAATCCGGAAAGGTGTACACATGATAGTCCATTCAGAGGACATTAACTAGACCATCACTTTTCATTCACGTACATATATTATCAATTGTCGTATATACTGAATTGTCATGTGTCATTTAGGCCACCTAGATAGATAGCATGTCATTTAGGCCCGGATGTTCACTTTAACAAATTTTTTTAACAAAATTAAAATGACAGACAAATTACATTTATACCTAAATGGTATTTTCATAAACCTAAATAAGAGTAGATTATATTTTCGAGGATCCAAACAGTAGTTCACCCTAAAAACAAAAGGTAATTAAACAAATTAGATACACTTAGTATTTCTATCATATCTGTCTTTCTTAATTATTTCCTATTTCTCCTATCTAGTGGGCCATTGATAGATATTACAGTAATATTTTACGCTATTAATTAATTGCTAGAGTATGGCGATCCAACAAAAGCAGTATGTAGTCATGTGAATATGTAATGCTACATATAAGAATACGTTTTCCGGAGGTCTCCTTCAGTTTTCAATTGGCTAGGTTGTCATACTTTTCCGATATATATAGTACATAATACTAGGAGAATATATATGACCAATGAAAATTCAATATTATTGAATTATCCACATGTCCCTTTTTTTATCATGAGCTGCTTGAACCTTTGAAAAATAGTATAGGGAAGTGTAGATGCAATTTATATCTCATATTATTAATATTGATTTGGAATACATATCTAATTCAATCAGTATGTCCAGCATATATTCCTACCATTATGGAAAGAAATTACAGATAGATGCCTTTTTTCACTTTAATAATTCCGGCTGATAAAAAGCAATGTATAGCTATTAGCTAGGGATGTTGTTTTCTCGATCTTGAAAAAAAAAATTAAAGCCTCTGAAGAAATTAAAGTGGGTAGAAATTAATAATAATATTATTCAAAGCATTTTACATATCCCAATTTCTGAAAAGCAAAAGTTTAAGATAATGAATAATTTTAAAATTAATTAAGGAAAATTTATCAATTTCCGTTGCACGTTAATAATAAAATATATGTGATACATAGATGTAATTTGTAAGCTGAACCTCAATTGGTGCTAGTCATTGACCTCTTGCTCTAAGGTTCAAATAACCGATAGTGGTATACCTGCATGTGAAATGGAATATCATACACTGATGTGGAATACATGTTATTATATACGAATTCTCACCATCAAACTCTCTTTGTGTCTTATCTACGCTTAAGCAAGATTATCAGATGATGTTCCCTTAATGAAAAAGTAAACAAAAAAATTATCATACAATGATTCATATATTTTCTTAGATACAAGAAGGTGGTGAGTTAGTGTTGTAGACTTATAGGCATTCTTGCATTAATTGAACAACTTTTTAATTTATTAAATCCAAAATAATCGAGAAATGTTTTAATAAAATTATTTATTTTGCAGTGAACAATTAAGATGCTTTGCTTTAAGCCACTAACTGCAGCTAACCTATACCTGATGATGCTGTTACGTGCCACTGACAACCCCTCCATTCCCATAAGAATTCCTTACTCTAAGAATCTCTTACCCTCTATTATCCATATACTCTATACCTTACACCATGAATTGATAAACCCTACGTCATAGCCACCGTCCATGCATGTATACTCCACCATACTCCATATGCCTCTCTCTCTCTCTCTCTCTCTCTCTCTCTCTCTATATATATATATATATATATGCGTGTGTGTGTGTTTCATTTTCTTCATTAATATCAGTTTCCATTCTAAATAAAACAAAACCTGTGGCATATGATGTTGTTACATTAGGCCTTTTAACTCAGCACTAAAGTTACTTATAATTAGGTATTATTCAAATATTAAATTAAAAAAGTTAGATAATACATTAAGGATTGATTAGCACGTACAACATGTATTTTCATCTCACTATGGTCTTTTTTGCGAAATTTAAGTAACATTTTTTGTTGAATTTAAGATATCTCTATCTATTAAAAGTTAAGGACTAATATCTTCAAGTACTTAATTTCATTAAAGAAAATAACCTCTTCAGATAAATATTTTTTCATACATATAATATAATTTGGAGATTGAACTTAACCATCAATTCAAGTAACAAAGTTGTTGTACTATAAATTGGTCTATTTAAGTAGTTATTAATTCCGGGTTCGATCACACTAATTTAGGAGAAGAAGAAAAAAGCAGTTGACTATTTATAGAATAAATATTATTAGTTTCCTTGGTGTGAAAGCGCCACTACACTCAATTAGTTCACATTTTAACGTGACAAAAAAAATAACAACGATAATGAGGGTGTGATTAATTGATGGTAGTAGTTAGGACTCAAGACAGAGTCACACTCTATTTATAATATACAGTGCTTTTTACCGACACCAAATGATTGGGAAAGACTATGAAATATGAATCACATAATAAGGGTCATGCATATATGCGGCGTGATTGTTGGATATTATTGTCCATTGAGGTAGTGCCAAATGTGCAAAATAAGTGGTTGGGGTCAACTGCACATTAAATTCGCCTTCTTAGCAACTATTAATCATCAAGTCATGGCTGCAACAAGCTAAAATAATAAATAGTACAGGATAATCTCGCATCACAAGTCATAAGGATCCTGTCCAACCCATAAATATATTTATATACGCTTAGTTTAGTTTGTTAACTAATTATTAATTCAATTGGGTTCAAATTTAGTTAAATTAAAAGTTATAACCATCAAACAGGTGAATTTATTAATGCGAAATTATTTTAACTCAATGAAGATTTTAAGTTTAAATTTTAAATATGTAACTATTTTAAATATTTGGTGAAAAAATTTATTACATAGTAAATATATTATATTCGAATAAAATTATATTTAATAAAATATACATGTAGTTTAGATAAAAGAAAAATTATATATGTACAACTAGAAACTAAGGAAGCTATAGCTAGCTAAGCTACTGCATATTAAGAATGAACAGAAACACTAACAAGAAAAGAAAATAATTAAAAAGGAAGATAAAAAAAAAAAAAAAAGTGAGGTGAAAGTTGCACATTCTGTGTGGTTCCAGGCTTGCAAACCAATCCTCCAGAAAGGAATCGTTGAGAAAAAGTAATGGGTTTGCTTCAAAGCCAACCGAATCTCACTCCTTGCCTCACCTCCTCATACTTCACATTGCATCTCTCTTTCTTTCTATCTATACACTTCACACCCTTCTAATTAATACATTATTATATATCCCTATATATATCATTTTTCCAAGGTTAGAAAACGCAAGTCTGGCAAAGCCAAAACGCGGTTGTACACTGTTCAATTCACGGGGTGTTTTTCTTTTGCTTCTATTACTTGAAACCTTTTCTCTCTCCCACCAACCACCAATATATATTAACCCCTCCACCCTCTTGAATTCTTCACACAACAACATCAAAAGCAGCAACAACATGCAAGTCCAAGAGGAATTACTTGTGGTTTCCAAGGATCACACCCAAATGATGATGATCAAGGGCAAAAGAACCAAGCGTCAAAGAGCACCATCCCCTCTTAGGCTAGCCATGCCTTATAATTCAACCTCAAGTAATAGTAGCACCAACAATTCCATTGATAGTGCCACAACCTCCTTACCCTCTCCCTCTCCCACCAACAACACAATTGAATTTCGAGAAGACCAAGACATGGCGAATTGTCTCATCCTTCTCGCTCAAGGCAGATACCACGTGGCAGCACCAACGCCGCATCACAACAATAACAACAACGACGACGACAACCTCAAAAAGTCAACAAGCCTATACCTTTACCAGTGCAAGACTTGCAACAGATGCTTCCCTTCATTCCAAGCACTTGGAGGACACAGAGCAAGTCACAAGAAGCCTAAGCAAAACGGCACCTTTTCATCAGAAGCAGTTACTAATTTCATTGAAGAGAATAATGATCGTTATGACCCCACCACAAGTACCACCCTCTCTTTGAAAACACCAAATGGTGTTAGTAATTTGTGTGGCACCATCACTGCCACAACAACAACAACAACAACAAAAGCTAATAAGGTTCACGAGTGTTCTATCTGTGGTGCTGAATTCTCATCAGGGCAAGCCTTGGGGGGCCACATGAGGCGTCATAGAACTCTTGTGAATGCTTCTATGACAACTTCTATGAGGGGTGGAAATGTTGTTGGTAGCAATGAATTTCAAGAAGCGAAGAAACCCTTGAAGTTGGACTTGAATCTTCCAGCACTACCAGAGGATGATCATCATAGAGAATCCAAGTTTTCGTTTCAACAAAGAGAAAAAAACGTTATTGTCTTCTCTAAGTCTTCTTTGGTGGATTGCCATTACTGAATTTGTGTAGTCTGTGTTTTTCTTTAAATTAACCTCATCACCAAGAACCTATTTGTATTCAGTGTTAATTGCCTTACTTTTTATTTTTATTTGTTTCGTTTCAACTTGTATATATGGTGATTCTTTCCATTTATTCTGTGGCATGCAAAGAAAATTGAATTCATTTATTGGCTTATAATTAAATAGATTCACAATTTCGTGATTTAGTTTTTTTTCCAGGCTGTGTATTATTTTAATTTTAAAAAAATGTTTTCCTTTTTTCTGAATCTGATTGACTATTAATATGCATGTGATCAGAAAAATAAAAAGCAATTTTGTAATAATATCCTTGAACATGTATAGAAAAAAGAGGGAAATGAGAATGAAAGGAGGGAAAATAGTAAATTTAGTTTATAAAGATTGAGTGATAATATTTTAACACAAAAAAATTCAAACATTCAATCAATAATTTTTTTAACTCTCTTCTTATTATATTATATCATCAATCAAATTAATTCTTTTTTTTTTAATTTCTATCTTAAATTATAGACAAATTTAAGGATATCCAAGAAATATTTTTCAACCATAAAAGTAGAAGAGATAGAAATGAGTACAAAATTAGTGTATCAGAAATCAGGATTATTTAGGAATTTAGGTGAGAAGTTGAGAGAGAGAGCCCAAACCCAAAGTGTACGGGAGCAAACAAAAGGAGACTTGATAGGAGTTGCCACCAACAAAACAAAACCACAGACCAAAAAGCTATCAATTAGTTTCTTTATGCCTCGTCTTTCGTGTGCTAGAAATTAGGTTTAGTTTTATGAAACTGACAACAGAACAACAGGGGGGGAAACAAGAAGAAAAAAAATCTCTAAAATAAGGAGAAATACAAAGTGAAAAAGTGATTGAAGACTCAGTTAGGTTGACTTGAATTAAAATATTTTATAAAAGGATAGAAAGTTAGATTTTAAAAACAATACGGTAAAGGTTAAAATTATTAAAATAAAAGTTGAATTCTGATTGGTTAAGTAAATTAATTACCAAAGCTATAATTAATTTACAGATCATGAGGGTTACCACTGTGTAATCTGTTGATTCAGTCACAACTCAAACAGGCCAAACCAAAAACTGTTGATTCAGTCACAATTTACAGACCCATGCTGTACGTTTTTTCTGCGGTTTTTTTCTTAATTAGCCGTGTTTATAATTTTCTCTCCTCAATCATTGTTTCAGCCAAAAGTACAATGCTGTTTTTGATTTAAATAATAATATTATTTACAAATAATTTGTAACACCATTTTATTATTGGATAAACCAATTACATGAAAGATAAATATTGTATGCGGTTCAAACCCAAGGAAAAAAATGATTAAAAAAATTCACTAAAAATAATCGATTATTTCATAAAAATTAATTATTAGTAAAATTGATAAATGTTATGAATAAATAACATGATAATCAAAAACACATTGGAAAAATGTTATCACTTAAATAACAAAAAATATATTATTTATATTAAATTTTTACCACATATTTTATAATATAATTTTTTTCTATTACATTTATAATATATAATTTTGTCTTTTTCTCTCATTTATTAAATTTCTTTTTGTTCAAGTTCCTTGTCAAAAATAATTTCTCACATAAGAATGCTTTTGGATCGGTAATCTGAGATACCATACCTTTTGTTGTCATTTGTCAACCTAATCATCGTAAAGCTTATTTTGACGTGGATAAAATAATTACAGGTTAACCACTGCTTATTCTTTCTCTTTTTCAAGTTTCAACGTGTTCCATGAATCTAATAATAGCTTATCCTTTTGAGAGGCAAGAGAGACGTAGATGATGTCATATTTTTAATTCTTCCCTTTAATATTTTGCTTATTAATTGAATTATTGGTGGGATCATTGAGGAAAGAGAAAACATTATTCTTACATATGCACATAAATATAGTTTCAAACATTTATATGCAAATATACTACACAAACATAATCTATTGTGATAGTAGAACATAATATAAAAGAAAATTTTAAGTTTAAATGGACTTTTGTGAGCTGAGTTCAAATTGGTCAATATGATCAAATTAGACTAAAAAAATTCAAATTTATTTTATGAAAAATTAAAGCTCAAATATTATATTTCATTAAACAAAATTATATTTAGTTAGTTGCAAGCTTCATGTGGGTCATGTGTTATAGTGAGTGAAGCCAAAACAAAAACCTCAAATTCAATTCAAATTTCTAAAATGAAACCCAAGTTCTTTGAAAGTCTAATCTATATGAGTTCTTTTGTGGGCTAATGATCGAATTCAACTAAGAAGGTCTAAATTTAAATCGTGCTTTAAATTTAAAACTCAATCCCCATGTGTTCATTGGGCAGGTTCAAATCAAGTTGGTCATAGACCTGATGTTGGTTAGACAAAAAAAAAATCAATTTAAACTTCTAAAATGAGATACAAATCCAATGAAAGCTCAATTTGCATAACTTATTGTAAGTTAACCATAAATCAAGCTTAAAGGTTCAAATTTAATTTGTACTTAAAATTTTAAAATTCAAGTTCAACCTTTCATCACCAGAGTTTGAGTCTAGTTAGTTATGATCTTCATGCAAGTTGCAATTGAAAAAAAAAAAAACTAAATTCAATTCAAGCTACTAAGGATTAATTCCGATTTTATATAGGATTTTGTAAGCAAAGCTCATATTAGATCATGATCAAATTGGTCTAAAAATGTCCATATTTAATTTATGTTCAAAATTTAAAGTCCATGTCCTACATTTTATCAAATAGGATTCAATCAAGCTAGTCATAGGCCATAACAAGTTGAACAAAAAGCTCATATTTAATTTGACCTTCTAAAACGAGGTTTTAGCTTAATGATAGCTTCTTCTTTTTTTTCCCCTTTTTGTAAGGCTTTTGTAGGCTAAGCGGACCAAAATGTACAAAATTAATGACGGTTTCGCACAAACACTACACTTAACGCAATTCCCGTTTTGTCTTTTCGTAAAACTAATATGGATCAGACAATATTAATTTAAAATAAATAGTCCAAACATGAATCAAATCTAAGACTTTCACGTTATTAACATAATGTTATAACCAACTAAACTTATATGTCAATTATGTTATAAAATAATTAATGTATATTTAATGCGCATGTAAATTTAGATAATAAATTTTGATCTAATAATTAATTTATTTACATATGTAAATTATAAATAAAAATCATATGTTTATTAACATAAATCTACTAATGTATTTTTTGACATTTTACAATTGATTTTGATCTAATAATATATTTTTTTACATATATAAATTTTAAATAAAAATCATAGGTTTCATAAAAATTTATATATGTATACATTTTAATTATTATATCAAAATTAATTGTCATAAAATTTATTATCTAAATTTACATGCGTATTAAATATACATTATAAATTTTAATGTTATATATAATGATATTAATTATTTTATAACATAATTAATTTAAAGAAAATTGGATGAAATGCAAAAAGAATTAAATATGGATAAAATGTCAAAAGGACACAATAATTTCTAAAAACTTAAAACTATGAATAAAAAATGTTTTTTTTTCTTTTCTGTTCTCAGACGTGACATAAAATGGTTTTGAAATTCATTTGAAAACCATTTCAACCCAATTTTACTCAAACAAGTTTTGTTTCAAATTTTAAAGTTTGAAAAGAAAAAAAAAACTTACAACAACCCTAAGTTATACCTCAATATGTACTTAGTTAAGTTTATTTACCCAAAACACACTTACAATTTGATAACAAAACCATAATATTAAAGGATGATTATCATGCATGTTACATTATTTTTCCAAAACTAATTTAATGCATTTATAAATAAACCAATAATTATTAACATTCTTATCTTATATTCTTTTTTTCCCCTTATAAATTAATCATTTTTTCAATTATTGTAAATTATATTATTTTCTTTTTAATTTCTATTGACATAACACTTATGACATCATGACATATAAAAAATGTGACACTTATTAATATCATTATTTGATGGAGTGATACTTATTAACCTAAGCAACCGTAACTATGTTAGTAATTTTTAAAGACAAGTACTACACGATCAAACAAAAAAAAAATGAATTCTAGAGACTTTAAAAAAATTACAAAAGAACAAAAATGTGAAAACAAATAAATTATAGGAAATAAAAGTATATTTTGATGTAAAAAAATATATATCTAAGCCATAAAATTGATGCAGACATAGTTATTGGTACTTTGATAATAGAAATTACCAATATGACTTACTTATTTACATAATTAAAAACTACAAACACTAAAATAAGAAAAAATAGAAAAATAAAAAATTTAAATCACACAGGCATTAAACTAAAAATTTATAATTACTTAGGCACATTACTCAATAAACTCAACTAGACTAGTAATAGTTAATATATGAACGAATCTTATAATTTACCAAAAAAAAATATACTTATTTTTCTATCTTAACTTTTTTAAAAATAATTCTTATAATATTAAAGTTTTCTCATTAGTCTCTACCATTATATAAGTATTATTAATTATTAATGTGACTAAAAAGTCAAAAATTAATTTATATCAGCAAAACTAAAATAAAAAGACAATACAAATATAAAAAATTAAATACTTTAATGTTTAAAAGAATATTTTTAAAAAAAAGAGATTAAAATCAAAAGATAAATCCTGAAAACATATTTAAAGTTTTAAACCCCTCTTCAAACCGTAACAAAAATAACGTGACACTGCTAAGAGAGTGAGAGAAATTGGCGGCGGCGGTGGCGGCGGCATAGAGTGGAAGTAGTAAGGATCAATGGCAGTTCCAGGGAGGCGCAACGGCATGAACGACGACGAAGAGGAATTAGACGACAACGCCCTTTTCGAAGAACAAGGTGCCGTCGAAGACGACGCCGATACCCCTCCTCACCTCCGCGACCTCTCCGCCGCCGCTCAGCTAGGCGACGTCCACGCCCTCCGTATCGCTCTTGGTTCTCTCTCTCTCTCTCTCTCCAATTCACTGTAATAATTGATCAAAGACCTGCCTCTGCTATACCCTATCTAGTATCTGTATCTGTTACTTCTTCAAATTTCAATCCAAACCCTAGCAAACTGGAAAATTATGTTTTTCTATATCTTCTGTTAGAAAATTGATTGATGATATTTACTAGTAAGGCTGATATAAATAGTCCTCACCCTCTGGCAAATTGCTGTATGAGTGTCTTGGATAAAAATTCTTATGTTTTCACTTCTCATTAAGCTTTTATAAAAAGTTCTACATTCATGATTTTGGTCGCAACATCAAGGATTTTAGGGTTAATGCGATCGCAATTGCCAGCCGCATTGACCGCATTTGTTCCGCAATATCAACAATTGAGATAAACTGTGACCGTGACTGCAATTTAAAACCTTGTTTTTCATGGATTTTGAATCTGATATGGTCCTCTGTCTGATACATTAGCAGTAAATTTTTTATTTTTTTTTCTGAAGATTGATATATAGTGTGTTTGGTTTCACGTCTCTCAGATGTGGTTTTTTACTCTTACTTAGAAGCTAGTAGTTATAGCTTCTAAGTTCTATGGTTTTTTTAGTGAATTTGACATAATTTCTTTTATTCTCAATGGATTTCCAAACACGTAATTTGTAGAGAGTGCTTAAAATTTATTCAAGTAACTACTATGATTTGATTTGTTCGGTAAATAAAATCATTCTTGCTAGCGTACTGGGACTGGGTGTCCTTTTTGTTGATGCTTACCCTTATGCTATATACTTCAGATAACTTGACTGGTACCCTTATGCTATATACTGCAGATAACTTGACTGGTAGTATTGATGAGCCAGTGGAGGATGGGGATACTGCTCTTCATTTGACATGTCTATATGGCCATTTGGCTTGTGTCCAGGTTTATTATCTTTGCTTATTCTTATGTTTGTATACTCTTATTACAGCATTGCATGAATTGTTGATATTGTTTGATAAACTGCAGCTGCTACTAGAAAGAGGGGCGAACATTGAGGCTAATGATGAAGATGGTGCTATTCCTTTGCACGATGCTTGTGCAGGAGGTAGTTTGATTTTGAAATTACATTCTATAAGTTGGACTGATATTTTTATCTGGGGGTGAGAATTTCAATGTCATTTTGCTTTTGATGGTCTTATCAGGATTTACTGAGATTGTCCAACTGCTGCTTAGCAGAGCTAATGATGCTGAACATATAAAGAGAATGCTAGAATCAGTTGATTCTGAGGGTGATACCGTGAGTATTTATTTACTCTTTGAAAAATTTTGAGTTCCTACTTGGCTACTCTTAATGCCAATGTCAATTAAGCATTCATATCCCAACTGTCTTTGAATCATGTTTGATGAATTTCTCCTGATTTTTTCTCCATCAATGTCTTGTGATTACTTTCTCACAGCCTCTCCATCACGCTGCTAGAGGTGAGCATGTTGAAGTAATTAGGTTGTTGCTGTCTAATGGTGCATCTCCCACAAAGGCTAACTTATACGGAAAGGTAAGCTCTGAAAGGAATTTAGGGCATTTTTGGTTTGAGAGAACGTTTTGCTTTTACCAGTAATTTAAAAATATTATCTGTTTTCACTGTTTCTACTTTCAAGGATTTGTGTATGAAATGGTCAAAGCATTTTATTGTTTTTGCTTTTTAAGTGACAATTTTATAATTATTATTGAGATTAGAAAATGTTTTCTCAACTTTAAACAGATCAATATGAATTACCCATTTCTATTCTTCGTTAATTTCTAAAATAATTTTTTGGCAGGCCCCTGCAGATTTGCCTGAACAGGAAGCTGCTCGGAGGCTGCTTGAAGCTGCAGCTCTTGCCATGGCATGCCAATAGCATATCAGTAGAAATATTTAGTTCCATTTTGACAGAGATGCTACACTTTTCGGACCATAAAAACTGTATTTCATACACACTCTTTCTTCGAAGTTCAAAAAGCAAAATGATTTATTAGAGGAGCACCATAGGGAGTTTTAACTTTCGAGAGAGATAAAAATGAGGATTCCCGGGGATTACTTATAGTGGACAAACTTGTTTGTTTCATTAGTTTGCTTATTTGAAATGTATTTACTCTTCAACATGTCAGTGAACTATGACTGGATAGTTATACTTGTCATTCAGTTTGTGGCATAATGTTGCTGGTTAGATTTTGATAGAGTTTGATTTTTGAAAGATTTGATATTAAAATTAAGAATCGAAGTTAAAAAATTATATGTATTTGGGAATCTTTTTAAAATGGGTTGGAGTAGAATTTTGTTCAAATAAGTAAAATGGTTCTTAAAAAGTCAATGATTTGATTTTAGGTACAATTTAAATGATTAATTGGTAAAAAAATTATTATGTAGTACAACTGATCATAAAAAGGTATTTTTGGCATTTCAAACCTTTTGAAGACCCACTCCTATTCCTTGTTTTGTTTTTCGTTTCTGATGTATAAAAAAATAATAATGGAAGTATCCCAAAGTCGATTTTTTCTCTTCCCTGCCACCCCAACTCATTGACCGTCCAAACAAGAATAGTTCATTTTCTACCCATTAACAAAGAGTGTTGCTAGGTGCACCCAACATTCTTTAAAAATGACCAAATTACCCCTTCCTTCTTTATCCCTTTATGAATCAAGTTGATCCGTAAGAAGTTTGTGAATCAAGTTGACCAAATCTTATTTTTTTAATCTTAAATCTTATTTTTCAGTTACTTAGAGACATTTTTTGGAAAAATGAGTTGGGAATTTGCCAGGAAATTCCCCCTTTAATTTCGAGCATTTTGACATATTATGGACCTTAAACGGACATTTTTATCAAAAGTTACAACCGTTTGAAGCTTATAATTTCCATACTGCCAATTGTTGATCCATGAAAGACTTACGGATCAACTTGATCCGTAAGTCTTAAAAATCAATTCGCGGATCAACTTGATCCGTAAAAGACTTACGGATCAACTTGATTCGTAACAAGTTTACAGATCGTCTATATCAACTGCGGATCACCTAAAATCTATGCGGATCAACTCATTGCATATGTGGATCAACCTGAATGAGCTGGGTGGACAAAAATATTTTTAAAAATACGCAGGAGTATTTTTGCCTTTTCACGTTAAGTGCTGGGTGCACCTAGCAACACCCATTAACAAAGATGCACAAGTATAAAATTAACTCCGAAGCATTGTAGATACATACATACTCCATAATGGTTTTACATGCACGTTTAACTTTGCATTGTCACACACAAACGCAGGACATGCTAGTAAAAATTTCCTTGACTGTATTTTGACTCGATATAGAGAGTATTAAAAATATTACAAATGTATGTCCAATTGAAGAGTATATTATTATCATTGGTCTTTTGAGAGAATAGATCATCTTAGAAGATTTCACGTGATAGATGATGTAAAAGAAGAGATACACATGAAGACACCACAAATTTTGGCAGGGCCCTACATATTTTAACATTGCCATACACATGAAGACACCACAACTTTTGGCAGGGTCCTACCAATTTTAACATTGGCACAGCACATTTGTGTCTGTTTATATTTTAGCATGTTTAAATTGATACGTACAAATGCAGCAATTGCATAATATATTGATTGAGTATTGACTAGGGAGCAATATAGTAAATGACATCTTTCGTAGTTGCACAAAGCTGTAGTGATTTTGATAAATTATAGGCCAGAAACAATAACAGAATGCACAGAAATTTACACAAGCTAATAGGCACTATTGTTGCCAATTGCCCGTTAGTATTGGTATAAGTTATTTAGCAAAGAAAAATACACCAATAGGAAATTTTACTTTAGAAGCTCACATATACAGGGATCAGAAGGACCAGTGTGCTAGTTATGACTCAATGTTCACATTGCAGCTATTAAGAGCAACAACCACCAAATTCGGATGCTTGGGGTTGTTCCTGTTGTTGCTTTAGAATATTCCTTTTTACTGCTGTAGATCCTTCTTCCAAAAGACTAGGAACTTCCATTATCTATGAAATGGCGCCATATTTGTTACTATAGGAAAGGAAAAGCAGTGCACAGCAAATACTCTACAACAGAACTTTTATTCATGCAAGAATGTCATCACTTCCATTCCATTCACAAATCACAGTTCCACTCTTTCAACATTATTTAACATTTTGTGGTGATTGCATCTTATAATAAATATTTAAAATTTTAGAATATTAGCTTTATTTCTTTGGTCCTGATGAAAAATTCACCCTCCAGAGCCTATTCTCACTAATTCCTAAACAAAAATTAGGCACTTCTTTATCTGTGGATTGTCTCATAAATCTATGGCTAATAGACCACTTGCACTGTTGATAATGATATCTTAATTGAACATGTTGGGATTTTATCAGACAAAAACATAATAGAGTTAATAAAGTTTCCCTCATCTATGTAACTTAAAATGAACACTAAATAAAGTTGAAAAATAAGAAATACAAGAGATAACAGCAGAATTTTAAAATGGAAACCCCACAATGTGAGAAAGAAAAATCACAAGACCTGGCTTCGTTTCCTACTCATCACTTCAAATAATTGCCATGACAAAGGCATTGATTTCTATTATCTTTATTATGCAAATTTGTTTTATGGTCAAGTTACCTCATTCATGATTCCTCTGCCGCCAGTTAATTGGAAAATTGTTGTGTACATGGATGCATGATGGATCAAGCGTCAATAAATAAATAGTATGCTTCTAAAATCATACCTTCAGTGCAAGTTCCTCGAAGCACCGCTCCACATTTTCTCGAGTTTTGGCACTACATTCAAAAAACAAACATCCCAACTCCTCGGCAAGTGCTAAACCCTCTTCTTTGCTCACAACCCTTTCAGAATCCTAAGAATAGACAAATAAATAAACTATTAGAGAAATTGTTCAATAGAATACATCTTGACAATAACCGGAAATTAGGAGAAATATATGCTCCTAAAGTCTATTGCACCAAAAATCTAAAGCTTGTGTATGAAAGGAGCCTCATTTGAGAATTGGCATCAATGGTTGAGGATGTCCAAGGTCCTACTCCTTGCATTACATTTATCTATCTACAAAAGATTCTGTAATAGTAAAGACCCTGTTCGGATAAAAAGGTCAAATGAATTGAACTTCTTTATGTTAAAATCAACTTATGCACCTCTGCTTTTGGAGAAATTAGATGAGAGAGCTTCTAAATAAGTTGATTTTAACTTGTGGGAGAAACTCAATTTATTTTACCTTCTTATTTTCTTCTCCCGGAGAAGTTTATCCGAACAGGAGTGTTTCCAGTAAAATTACTGTTAACGACAGGTTTAGGTTGCTTTGACTACATGAAAGGTTACAGATGACAATTATTTTCTGTCTAAAGAAGTGCATGCATGTATCATCCCAATATTTACTGAATTGACATGGAATTCATAAAATCATGCTATATGTAGATGGAGTGATGGACTCAGTTGAGATGTCACTTTTCATCTAATCTGTAAGGGTCTAATTTTCTGATGGATGTCATCCGTTAATCATAGTGATAGTGGCAGAGAAGTATGGAAAATCTGTATAAGTGTCCCATGCTTGTCCATATGTACCAACAATAGGCAAGACAAGGTAAAAATTAGCTCAAATTTAGTTGGTTTCACGATAGAATTCAAGTTACTTGTCTTGAATTTCATAACAGTGTAAATCATGATAGAGATGAGAGACATATGGAAGACAGAACTTGAATATTGTTTTTTACCTTAATGCAGAGTGCAGATAAGCTCAAAGCCACAATTTCATAATTTTATTTTCAAACATTTCATTGAGGAAAGATTTCACAGTAGTTACTGATCCATTTCCTTGGGTCACATATTAATGCACAAGACTAAAAACACAACTTACTCTATCAACTTTATTTCCAACTAGCATCTTCACGCAATTCTGATTAGTTGAATAGAGTTCCACTTCTTTAGACCACACTTCTGATAAGTTTGTGAAGGTGTCTCTTCTCGTTACATCATAAACTAAAAAAGAAAAAAACTCTATAAGTAGAAAGCTTGGACTTAAAACATGTTAACTAACGATTTTTCAAAAACATGCATTAATCACCTTACTCATTACAAACTGGTGGCTTCAGAAGCCTTGCCATGGACCCAAAAAAACAATGGTTACAAACACTTAATGCCATAAAAAGGACATAAAAGACAATGGCAATAACTGCCAAAAAAGACGAGGCAATAATTGGAGATGTCTGAGAAATCCCTTGCTAACCAATTGCAAATTTAAAACCTATCCAATAATTGAAACTGTTTTAACACATGGTTCATAAGAAAACTCATAATTCCTTGCAAATGCTTATCATATTCTGAGTGAAGAATTCGTAATGCCCTTATTAGGTTTATGAAATTAAAGAGTTAAAATAGAGTTCAATCTGAGCTGGAACCACTACAGTGAGGCCTCTAATGCAGGAAAAAAAAAAACATTTTTGCTTACCAAGAATGATTCCTTGCGCTCCTCTATAGTAAGAACTAGTTAGCGTTCTGAACCTTTCCTGTCCAGCTGCAATATGGATGTAATGTTATTAATATAACACTTCAATCAACCATTTTGGTCAATGGAAAGTGATTCAACAGAAAGACCCTATAAGAAATATTTCATTATATTTGTTTGCATCTAATTCAAATGAACCCAGAACTTAAAAATGGTCCAACTCATGAACTAGAAGCTAAAGATTCGAGCAACTATTACCAGTGTCCCAAATAGTTAGTTTCAATCTCTTCCCTCCTACAGTGAGCATCTTGATCTTAAAATCAACACCTACATAACATAGACCAACATAAGCTAAGAACAAATAGCATCACATCATATCATATCATAACAAATATCTGATAAGAGCAGCATGACCATGAAAGCACTGGTCCAACCATAACAGACCAAATAAGAACATATATAGTACATAGAATTCAACATCTCCGCAAAAAGTTCATAAGTGGTCCACAACAGCACAATTGAAATCCACATGAGAACTTCACAATTTTTCATTTTTTTTTATTTTAAAAAAATAATATTCTTTTCATGGTTTACTCCAAAAAACATTTTTAGTAACAAGCATGAGAGAGAAAGAACAATTTTTTGGAAGCAGCAATGAAATACCAATTGTGGGGGCAATATCTTCAGCAGAATTGGAGATGAAGCTAACAAGGAGGCTACTTTTTCCCACAGCAGAGTCACCGATCAGCAAGATCTTGAAGGAGAGATCATAGCCACTGCTCTGACCAGAAGAAGAATTCATTCTCTGCACTCTCTGAATGATGATGATGATGCCAATTAAATGATTGTTTCTCAAAAAGAGTGTTTCTATTTCTATATATGTATCTCTTTCTTGAGTGAAAAGTACAATGAAAGGAACCTATGTTATGTAAGTGAAGAGAGAGAGAAAGAACAAAAATGGGGTGAGAGAAAAGAAAGAGAAAAGGTACCCTGTAATGAAATGAAAATGGGGTATAACTTTAGCAGCATCTTTCATTTTTTGTGGCCGTTTGAGAAAGAGAGAGAGAAAGAGAAGCTAAAGAAAACGGCTACCTTTGCCTGAGTTGACGAACAATAATCAGTTGACACGCCACAACAACAACAGCAACGCATATATTCTTTTCTTAATTTCTTTTTATATATGTCAACCTTTTTTGTTTTAGGAATTGTTCTTGTTTCACTTTTGTTAATGCTTACGTAGATTGTACGTAAAAAGTATTTTTCATAATCTACGCCATGGAAATTCATCAATTGTCAAATTAATTTAGTTGGTATGTTGTGGATTAACATATTTTGAGGTTACAAAAGTTTTTGGTAGATGTTCTAAAATTGTTAAAACATGATTACTTTTTTTTTAAAAGGGTGAAATATGATTTTTGTCATTTCGTTGAATTTTTTTATTTATCTATCGAAATAGAGCTCAATTTGTATGATTGAATTATAAAGACAATTATAATGCGACTGAGAATATGATATTTTGGTCATTTCAATATTAATCTTATTGGATTTAGTTTTCCAAAATTAATTTTATGATTCATGAATTATTAAAAATTATTTTTTTAAGTCTTTTATTTAACTTTGTTAAAAAAAATTGTTAAATCTAAGTTATCATCACCTCTTGTAGATAATGTGACCATGACTCAAATTATTGCCGTCAATGCACCTTATGTTTGTTTTCAAAATCATTCCACTAACAACAAGAGTAATATATGAACTTAACTGTATACACTTGTTTAAAAATAAAATATATGTAAAATTAATAATTTGACTAAACTGAGAAATTTTTAAAAAACAAGAGATGAAGATAAAAAAAAAATCATGGATAAAAAACTAAAGAAAACAAATATTGCAATTTAATAGTACTGAATATATGCGCGCGCATGATGATACAAGTTTTCAGAAAAGATAAATAATCAACGTGATCATTGAAAGCGGGAAACGCTATTAATTCCCAAACAGTGATAAAAAAATTTAAAAAGTTTCTGGAAGTACAATTTATCACTTTGTTGAGTCTAAAATTTAAAAGTCTTGATAATATTAACTTTCTTTTAAAAAACTAAGTGACAATAACTAATTAAATTTAAAAACTAAAGTAATAACATATAGACTTACATTAAAATTTTCAAAGAAGTGAAAACCTTTTACATAAGAAAAACAATCATTTATGGCAGCTACAGTACCCCAGAACTTGGATAGTAGGATAGTATTACATTTAAACAATTTTATAAAACAAAAACTATAACAAAATACTACTCCATTCTTGAAGACATATATTATACAGGATGCAAAACAAGATTTGTAGTGTTTATCACTCAATGTGTATCACATTTATTATATATCTCCTAATACTAAAGATTTGATCAACTATGATATTTACCTAAAAACTTATTTAATTAGTTTTTAAAAAGTTCATTCTTAAGATAACCTTAATTTTTTTATAAATTAATTAAGTAGGTGTTTGTTGATAAATTATTTCTAGGAAATCGTTTACAAAATATTTGTGTGAACTCATAAAAATAAATGATTGTTTTTCAGATATAAACTAAACAAAACACGCAAATCAAACATTTCACGATTTATTATTATCTCCTAATTTTCTAAATAATGTTAGTGATAAAAATTTTATTCATTTTATCTTTAGTCGGATCTAAATAAATTTTGAATTTAGTAGTTATTTTTTCTTCTCGAAATCCTAGATAAGTTGATCCTTAGTTAGAACTTAATCATATACTGTGGCTAATGTTAAACAAAATCTTTACATTAAAGGCATGCAATAATAGTCTCCATAGTTTACGGAACATACTCCCTGATCTAGAATATAACCGACGCTTTTTTTTATTTATTAAAATATAAATAAATTTCAGTTACATATATTTTATTTAATAAAATTATGTCTTAAATATCTTTCATTTCAATAAAATAAAAGACTTTTTCATGCTTAATATTAAATTTTAATGAATGATAATTCAAAAAATATTTATTTTTTAATTAAAAATATATAATTTAATAAAATTAATTAATTTTTAATAAGTGTGATATGATTTTTGTTTCTTATAATAGAGGCCCGTGAAAGTATATTATTGTGTGATATTCAAACTTGTTTTGTTGTCTGACTTTTTTTTATCGAATATTTCAATCACTCTTGTCAAGAAAAATTAATAAATAATTAAAATAAAATATTAATTTTTAAAATTAATCTTATATTATTATTAATTTTTTTAGATTTTATATTTCATAATTAATATATAAAGGAATATAAGTAAAAAAATATAATTAATGTTATTTTTAAAAATTAAAATAATAATTATCTTGAGACAACTTTTTTTTTCTTATATAACAATTATAATGAGACCAAAGGAGTAAAATGAATGTTCTTCAATTCAAAGAGAGGTTATGGTCACTTTTTGGTCAAATACCCGGTTTTTACTATCTTCTTCTTTCATATGATATTATTAAATTATAATGTTAAGAATTAATATGATATTAAATTATAAAATTTAAAGATTAATTTATTATTAAGTGATATGAAAGAATGGACTTATCACATCTTTTACATAAAAGGGATCAAATCAGAATTAACAGATTTTCAAATTCTTATAAATGTCACTTTTCATACTAATAACTAATAAAAACACATGTAATATTGGTTGAAATAATAATCAATGGAGAAAAGTACTTCTCAAACCACTTTTCTACTTCTATTGAAATCATATATTTTTTTTAGAGGAAAAAAGGGATATATGAGTTCAACCTATGTAAAGGAAAAGTACTTTGTTAATCTGTGTGTGCGTGTACGTGCCTGCGTGCTTATGTTTGTCTTAGCTTTTTATTTTCATGGTGAAGGATGAGTATCTTGCATTTCCATAAGAATAAATAATTTCATTTTTTTTAAATTACTATATGCCAACAAAGTCTAATTGGAATTGAATGTTGCTTGTACACATTAAGCAAAATCTTAAATTCGAATCTTGTGAATGAAAAAAATGATTAGGAAAGACAAATTTTACTAAAGGTGACAAACTGAGTTTTATGACCAAGATTAATAATCCACAGAGTCGATGAATATTTCGTACCAATAATAATGGTGGCTAAAAAACATGTTCATGAGAACAACATTCTTAGGAAATGCAATAAAATGTTTCACTTTTTCTTAAAAAAAAACATTTTATTAAGCAAAATCTTGTGAATTCAATCCATGAACCTACTCAATCCAATTAGATTTTCGTGGGTTAGATTGAGTTATTAGATTGAATTGGTTTTAATTCAATGAAATTGATTATAATCGAATGAGTGATGGGTTTGGAGTTTTGAACCCGATCAAAACCCAACCCAATCCAATTTAGTACAGCATTATGTTTTATGATTATTGTTGACGACTTATTTTGAACTGTAAATCAATGTTATGTTTATGATTATTGAATTCTAATACTGATTATTGTTTATCATGTGAATAATATTTTTCTCATTTTTTGTCAAATAAAATATCTTACTATTTTTTGAGCTTGATGTTTTTTTTATTAAATTTTTTTTCTGAGACTTAAGTTGACAATTTTTTTATGGCTCAACCCAATAATCAATCAAATCCAATCCAATCTAATTCAATTAGGGTTGGATTGGGTTGGAAAAAAAAAAGTAAATTCAATCCAACCCAATTAAGTTTAATTGTATTGGGTTAAGAAATAGATAAAATTCAATCTAATCCAGGCCACTTACCATCCTAAAGCATATAACATTTTTTTTTCATTTTAGATGTAAATTTTTTTATTGAGATTTTATCAAATTACACAAAATATTAATTGGTTTTTTTACCCTTACATTAACCTCCCTTACAAGGGTAGATGATGTAATGTTTTTTAAACCTTGAGGGAGGGAGTGCAACTAAAAAGAACGTCACTGTAATATTTTTACATAATTAGGAGAGATTTATATAGGGATATATAATTTCAAAAAATTAAAGAGATATCAATATAATTTACTCTATTATTAATTTGAAATGTAAAATTAAATTTCAGATTAACATTTCCGAAATGTAAAAAGTTACATTCTAAAAAGGTTAAACGTGTAGGAAGCAAATTTTAAGGTACAAGAAACAACTACATATTAAACACTTTAGAAGACAAGCAAAATGGGGTGAATGTAGGTGCCCCCGCTGCAGCCCATAAAGGGAACCCTATAGCCCATGGACCCATGAGGTAAATGGGCACTATCAAATTGGGGTGGCCGCAAGTATGACCACCCAACAAAACCTACTCTTTTTATTTTTATTATACGGTTGCATGAGATGTCAATTTCCTTCTTTATTATTACATGTTTCTTTGTTCTATATGCTTTGAACCCAAAATGTTTCCTTTCCCAAGACATTTTATTTTCCCAGCTGCTGGTTTTGATCGATTGGGACTATGAATCAGGTTAACTTTGTGAAGAAAATGATTTTCTCAAAGATAGAGCTGTATGATTTTCCCTCGCTCTTTAAGAGGGTTTGAAAAAGGCTACAAAGTTTTTTTAACAAATAAAATGAAATGAGATAGGCAATAGAAATAAAATTATATTTGAGTTATAGTATTGATATAGTTTTGTATGATAAATTAATGACATATAAAGGACTAAAGGAGTCTAAATCTTTATTTATGTTAAATATATGACGTTGAGTTTTTATTTCATAGATCGGCAGTGAAAGAGAAAAAGAGCTACAGAAACAATTTACTCTTTATATCAATCTTTAAATAGTGAAAATTGTATATATCCGTATAATTCAAAAATACATTAGTTTAAAACTTTAGATCAAAATACTTTTTGAGTCATGAAACTTCATTAAAAAATATTTTTGATGCATTATTTTACATTTTCACGTAATATTAGTATGTTGAGACAGCATGTAATGAGTTTGACAACTTATCAATATAGTTAAACCCACAGAATAAGTTGTCTAGAAAAAAATTTGTTGAAAGAAATTATCTTTACTAGGATTAGTTTTATGACCTTTAACTATGAACTACTTTGATTTCAACAAATATATATATATATATATATATATATATATATATATATATATATATATATATATATATATAATATGTTATGCTTACATTAAGTTGGAATTAAACTCTTATAAAATACATTCAACATAATAATATAACGTAATAATATACTAGTTATGATCATGAATTATATGTTTAAATTATTATTTTTTAAAATAAAAATATTCTAATAACATAATACCAATATCAACTTAATGTGTTTTATTTTATAAAAAAATCAACTTATGTTAATGTCCATGTAGTTATTATGTTTCGGCTTGTTAATCCAAATGAGTTTTAATACAATTGTACTCAACTTCAGGGAGACTACTTTATCTTTAGAGAAACAGACGACGACCACAATTCAACAACTTATTACGTACAAGTGTTATGGATTTGCAGGCATAGCCGTAAGGTCTATAAGGACAAAAACGCCCAAGGACAATGTGTGACTCATTCCATATAATATCTATCTATTAAGGGCACCAACTAATTCTAAAGTGTCAATGACCTTCACATGCACCTACCACTTTCTCACATCGGATATTGCATTTCACTCATAGTAAGGAAAGGAAGGGGACCTCACCTCACCATCTAAGCAGAACCAGCAAAAATCATGTACAAATTCACCTTGTATATAAAATATTGTTCAGTAAAAATATGAAAAAAAAAATACTAGTTTAATTATTGAATTTAATTTATTCTGTAAGAAACTAAGCCATGTAATGTTACTATATGCTTTACTTTATTTATAATTATAATTATAATACTAATTAATGCCATCCATTCTAGGAATCTTCAATAAAGTTTATGATTAACGAACCATTGTAAGGCCAACCATAGCCATATCAGTGTGCAAAATACTTGTCAAAAGGGGAATCACGACAGTGATCGTTTCATTAATTTGCCCAAGCTCAGACCTTACACCTCTGCATCCTATCCTCTAGAAGAGACGAGTAAATTCTTATCATTCACTTGATGATTCAAACTTCAATGCATGGTATAGGGGTTATCTATCTCTTAATACTAACACTAGATCAAACTTCTCACTCTCAATATCACCGGGCCCATGATAATATAGAATTTTAAATATGTTTTCAGTCTAAAAATGTCAAGTTTTGATTCCAATCCCTTTTGATTTGTATTTTGTTTTGGTCTGTTGGAATTTTTGAACTGCTGCGATATGGAGTGTTGAATTTTTATTAAACATGAGATGTGTACTGTCAAATACTTTTTACTTGTGGATAGTTAATTTTAAATTTTAAAAAAGACTAAGATGTAAAAGATGAAAATAGAAAAGACCAAAATTAATATTTAGCATATTTATAAAATCTAAACATATTCAAGTCAATTATACAGCATGCACAAAAGGAGGCAATGTGACAATGACACTTTCTGAATAAACCAACTGGTTGAACTTAATCCCCAAACTGTTATCCTGCCATTTCATGTGGTGGGAACACTTTCTGAATAAAATCCAGGAAGCGACGCGAGTAGAATGTTGGATCCACTGCCGAGATAGACAATGAATCGAACTGAATTGATTTGTATGCATGTTCAATCTTCTTAGTCATGTTGTACTCTTGCAATATGTCAATTATACCCAGGTAAAGTACGACATCATAAGCCTCATGGAACATTTGCATTTCCTCTTTTCCTGGAATCTGTTCTGCCCTCGCTGGCATGTTCACACCTAGCTGGATTTGTAGTCTGCATAACAAGTTGCAAAGTAGGAAAAACCCTCAGCCTACAATATTTACTATAGTAAAGTGAAATGCCTAGACTGTTAGGAGAAAAGAAAGGGATAAGATCTATCTCTTCCAAGACAAATAGCCATATAAAGTCTATCAATGTGCAACAAGTATGACAGATGTTTAGGGTTCATAAAGATTCGAGCACCGAGGGATTGTTAAGAAAGTTTAAGAATTGCAAATATTTTAATTTGTGGCAGAGTACATATATTTTCTCCACCTTGAAATTTATCAATCAGCTTCCAGCATTGAAAAATCACTTTTCACGGGTGATTGAGATAGCCTAACGGGAATTAATTTTCAAACAGGAGCATCCATGCATCCTTTGGCAATGACCAGGTGATCTCTCAATCACACAGCACAATTGTCCTTAAAAGTAGAAGTGTCACAACATCCCAAATTTGTTTATAATTTATGAACATAGAAGTGATAAAGAATTTGGAGGTGCAAGGTTCAAACATAAAAATAGGATAGTTGGACCACTGTGATTTTGAAAATGATACATAATATTAAAGAAACCATACCTTGCTGTACCGGGTAGAAGTAGATCCACCTCCTCATCCCCAGCAGCCGAAGCTCGCAATCTGCTACCCCTAATGTGTGACCCTACAACAACACTATCATCATCTGTACCCCGAGGGACCAGAACAAGGCCTTGTGGATAGTTGGATCCTTCATCCTCTAGAGGGTCTGCAGTTGGTCATTAGTGAAATTTTGAAACTAATCAGCTCCATGATTACAATTCTAGTATAAACTTCGTACCCCATTGCCCAGAAGCTCTTCGCTATGCAATGATAAATCATGCTGAAACTTGAAAGCATAATGATAGACAAACAGATAAGCCTTTCAGGCTTTCTAAAATGGTGTGGTGCCTAACCATTATCATAGTTGTGAGTAAAACTCTGATTAGATGTCAACCAAATTAAGCACCTAGATAAAACAAGAAAAAAACTCAGGAAAAAAGAAAGGAAAAGTAAGCCACTGGGTTTTTACAACACTGCCCCGAATAATGGCTACTAACATAGTTTAAGTAGAAAATCCAAACTTAAGCCAAGCCTATCAATCTTACGCAAGTAAACAATCAGCACAAAATTGTAAATAACAAATGAGATGGACATTAGCCAATTTGGAATAAGAAAAAAGTTGTTTCCAGAAATAGCCCTGATCAATTTCATCATCTACCCTACCTAATAAAAACCAAAAGCAGTGTTTATATTGTTTGCTGGTCACATCAATAGTTAGGGGCATAGCATTATCTCTCCAGTCTCCATTCCAGGTCACTAGTTTCATATTTCCAATGCATGAAAACATCTAATTAAAGACACCTCGATATAAATACTTATAAATACCTATCTGAAATAAATATCAACCATATAAAGGCAAATAATAAATCAGTAGCTTTCTAGGCCGGATCAGATACCCACCTTCCTCTGCAAGAATTGGCAATCCATCTGCAGTTCTATTTTGGTTGTATGGATGCAGCTGCTGGGGAGCTCGATAATGAACACCTAGGAGGAGGCTGTAATCCATTATCTGTTGTAATTCCAAAAACTTGCTGTCAATCTCAATCTGCCTGCACAAAGAGCTAATATTCAATTTTTGCAACCAGGAATTGTACATCATAAAAATTTAGGTAAACTCACCAGACAAAATTTAGGATTTCAAAAAAACACAGGCAGTTACTATTTTTATTAAGCAACAATATATTGGGGAAAACACAAAATAGATCCATTCCTAAAAAAATTGAATATGCTCAATGTATACAGTATTAGAATATTTGATAACGGTTCAGCAGAACTACAAGAGACAACATATTCATAAATCCAAAATGCACAAATTAAATGATATACACGTGTTTCTATTTGCTTTGTTCTTTGTTACTTTGTCAACAAAGTGCAATTTATCTTCCTTTTTCTTTATATTCTCAGTAATAAAATTTATTTTTATAACAACAAAAAACAGAAAGGAAAATGCAAAATCAAAGAAAATATTTTGTAAATACCCCTTACTTCAATAAAGACTCCTGCCAAGATGGTTCCAAGTAAAAGCAGTAGTTCAGATCCAAATCTTTAAGAGTGGTGTTTTCATCAATTTCTATCTTGTCCGAAGAACGTCCAAGAGATGAACCTTTCAAATCATATCTCCTATGGATCCTTAATTCTGTGCAGAACATATTTCCCATCACGACAAAGCGAAACTGCAAAATAGAAAATTAGATATAAGTATTAGCCTCCTGATAAAATGTAGATTATTAAGTCATTTTGCATGAAAGATGTTAAGTCTTTTTTTTTTTTTGGAAGGCAGAAAATATATATTATTAAATAAACTTAACAGTACCAAGGGGTACTGGTTGTAAGATAATACAATGCACCTATGGTGCTGCCCTCCAAAATAGAAAAATCCCAAGCTAACCCAACAAGTAAAGGAAAACCCCACCCAGATTAACCAAAGGAATCCGAGATATTGGTCGACCAATGATTAAAACTAGTGTTGAAGTCTTTCTCTCTAGCTTTTAACCAAGACCAAACTAGAAATAGAGCATCTTCCATGACTTTAGAGGAGTAAAAAATTTTGCCCTGGAAAATCAGAAGGTTCCTATGCTGCCATATAGTGCTAGTTAGAGCAATCCACCACCCACACCATCTACTATAATTTACTGCTGCACCAAAATCATCGCAAAATTGAACAAAGTGGTTTGCTAGAGAAGCTGGAAGAGGTCCTACTACCTGAATCCATCTCATGGATTCCCACCACAAGCCTATTGTCATTTTACAATTGAAGAAGAGATGACCCGCCTCCTCCTGCACATAACCACACAGAGGACAAACAGCTTCCTGGATGGGCACATTTCTGCTTAGAAGATTATCCCTAGTGGGGAGCCTGTCTTTAATAAGCCTCCAAGAAAAAACCGCAGCCCTTGGGGGGATTTTCAACTTCCAAATTATCTTGAAAGTCCTCCCATCTGAACCAGATGTAATGGGGTTCATCATTAACCTATAAGCTGACTTAGTGGAATACACACCACTAGGTTCAGCCTTCCACAGCATGGTGTCTTTCACATGTCTCTGAATAGGGATAGAAGTGATTTCCTCCATAAAGTCCACTGCTAAGTCATTTTCATGATCAAATAAGTTCCTCCTCCACTTCATGTCCCACCTCCAACTATCCTAAGTAAAATTGTCCATCATTGAAATGAGATTTTTTTGCTGTCTACTAATTAGAAATAACTGGTTATACTTCTGCTCAAGAGTGCAATCTTCCCCTAGCCACTTATCTGTCCAGAAGTTAATTTTATCCCCACACCCAACCTTCCAAGCCATATTTTGATGAAAGATGTTGTGGTCAGACTGATGATACAGCTTTCTAAGGTCCCTCCACCAGTGGGAATACCCCCCTTTGTCTCGGCCATTCTGGAATTCTGACCAACCTCCATATTTGGAAGTTATAATTCTAGCCCATAACTGCTGCTGATCAGAGGCTAAGGCCCATATCCATCTACCCAGCAAAGCTACATTGAATTTAGAAATATCCTTGATCCCCAGCCCCCCATCAATCTTGGGAAGACAAATAACATCCCACTTCACCCAAGGTATTTTCTTATGCTCATGATCTCCCCCCCACAAAAAATTCCTTTGCAAGGATACCAATCTATGAACTATCCTTTGAGGTATCTTGAAAAAGGATAGGAGATAAATTGGAAGAGCATTCAAGACAGAGTTTATGAGGGTGATCTTCCCACCCATAGATATATTTTAGTTTCAAATTTAGTTTCAAATTTTTTGATCAGAGGCTCCCACACCAACCGGCTTGAAGGTTTAGCTCCAATAGGAATACCCAGGTAATAAAAAGGGGTTTCCATTTGCCTACAATTCAGGATTTGGGCTGCTTCATGGGCCCAATTAACTTCACCTCCTAAGATCCCAAACTGACTTTTAGCAAAGTTAATCTTCAGGCTAGAGGCCAATTCAAAACCTCTAAGCAAGGCCTTCAAAACATAGACATTCTCCCAAGCAGCCTCACCCACAAAAACTATATCATCAACATACTGCAGAATATTGGTGGGTTCTTTTTTCTTTCCAACCAGGTAGCTTCTATATAGAATTTTCTGGACTGCTTCCCTCATCATTCCAGTGATACCTTCTCCTACTATATTAAAGAGCAAAGGGGCTAAAGGATCCCTTTGTCTCAATCCTCTAGTAGGAACAAACTCCTTTGTAGGACTTCCATTAACTAGAATTGATATGGTTGCTGATTGGAGGCAGGCAGAAATCCATTTTCTCCATTTGAGACAAAAACCCAACCTTAGCAGCATATAATCCAAGAAAGACCAAGAGACTGAGTCATAAGCCTTTTCAAAGTCCACCTTGAAAACCATTGCTGGCTTCTTGCTCCTATTAGCTTCCTCAATCACCTCATTGAGAATCAAAATACCATGAAGGATATGTCTGTCTTTAATGAAAGCTGACTGTCTTTCATCAATTAGACCAGCCAACACATGCCTCAATCTGTTTGCCAATAGCTTGGCTACCACTTTGTACATGTAGCCTATCAAAGAAATTGGTTTATAATCATTAAGGGACTGAGGATGATTTAATTTGGGAATTAAAGCCAGAAAAGAAGCATTGCTGCCTCTAGGGAAGCTGCCATGAACATGGAACTCATCCACAAATCTTCTGAACTCAGGTTTCACCACTCCCCAAAACTCTTTGATAAAATTGAAGTTAAAACCATCTGGCCCAGGACATTTATCCCCACCACAGCTCCACACAGCTTCTTTGATCTCTTGATCTGAGAAAGGGGCAGTCAACTCCTCCCTCTGCCTTTGATTAATTGTAGGGAACTGGACCCCATCCAGAGTAGGTCTAGAATAATTCTGTTCAGTGAATCTATTAAGGAAGAAATTAACAGCTTCATTCTTCACTAAATTAGGTTGTTGGACCCAAACCCCATCAATGAGAATTCCTTGGAGAGCATTGTAATTTCTTCTGAAATTTATGACTTTGTGAAAATATGCTATGTTGCAATCACCTTCCTTTAGCCACTTGGCCCTAGATTTCTGCCTCAATAGAGATTCATAGGCATTTGAAGCATCCCACAGATCTTGATGTAAGGATTTTTTAGCCTTAACCTCATCATCAGACAGAATTCTATCAGAGGCTAAACTTTCCACTTCATTTAACATCTGCTGAAGATTCTGAATCATCTTACCATTAATATTCCCATTTTCTTTGCTCCACTGCTTTATAACAACTTTTAAATTCCTCAGCTTGTTTTTGAGCACAATTCCCCCCAGCCACCTTGCTGATCTCTACTCCAAGCCTCCCTCACCATTCTTTGATACCCTTTTGATGAAGCCACCAATCAACCACCCGAAAAGGCTTAGGGTCCCAGTCCACCATCTTAGTTTGCAAGATGATTGGACAATGGTCTGAAAAGTACCTTTGAAGGACATGTTGACAACTATCAGGCCAAAGAGATAACCACTGCTCTGAAACCAGGAATCTATCAAGCCTGCTCTTCACACTACCATTGGGCCTAATCCAAGTGAAACTACTACCAACACACTTAATTTCCTGAAGCTCCATCTCAGATATCCATTGATTGAAATCTGAGATGCCATAGGAATCAACACTTCTTTGAGTTAAGCTAATTCTTTCCTCTTGACTTCTAATGCTGTTAAAATCCCCAAGAAAACACCATAAACCATTAGGATTAGAGGTCTTCAGCTGTCTCAAATCATCCCATAAGACTCTCTTCCCAGCAAGGTCACAAGGGGCATAGGCATTAACAATAAACAGCCTCTGATTATTATTGACACACCTCCCATCAAGCAATATAAAGTTTCTACCTTTCTCCCTCCTATCCACCTCAAAAGTTAAATTATTCCATATGCATAACAGACCACCAGCTGCCTGGACTGAGACACTATCCCAAGAGGCAGTAGAATCCCCCCATATGGCCTGACAAATACTATTATTGAAATTCTCTTTTTTAGTTTCTTGAATACAAACAAGATCCACCTTGTGTTTTAAAATGAGCCTTCTAATGGCAGCCCACTTAATTCCCCTCCCCAAACCTCTGGAATTATAGGAGAGGATGATCATGTTTGATGTTTTTTAATTCCCATCTCAGCTGCCACCTTATTATCTCTATTATCCATGTCTAACATAAGCCCCTTGACCTTCTTAGAATCCTCCCCATAAGTCAAGCCCATTTCTTTTACTAGAGCACATTGCTTTTCTATGGGGTCCCCTTGGAGTGATGACAACAAATCAGTTTTTGAGACTGAGTTTAAGTCCACGGCTGGTCCTTTAAGATGTTGGGCCTTTCCACTACTTTCCATCACCTCCTTTCTTCTAACATAGACCTTTGTAGCTGAATGAGTTGGGCCATTTATCCGCTGGCCCAAATCCCCTCTTACTTCCCTTAAGACATTTTGACCACTGGGTATATTGACTTTGTTGTTCTTCTTTATGGTCATATTGCTGCTGTGTGGCAGAAATTCCTCAAAAGGCTTATCCTCCTCCTTATCCCCCTCTGTGCTTATAGCTGTGTGTCCGAGAATATCCTCAAAAAGGTCTCCCTGCTGACCCTCCTCTTCATCTTTGTCCCTGTCTTTTACTTTTTCTATTTGCTTGCTATCCCTCAGTTGTCTTTTATCCTCAGCATTTAAAGCTATACCTTTCTGGGAAACTTGGCCGTTGATGGGTTCCTGCGCTGCACCAAGACTATCACATGGATGTCTTTCTTCGTTGTCGACAAGTGATTGGGTCACGTCATCACTGTCGATGACAGACCGGTCCAAACAACAACGACCAAGGGATTGGACCCAGTGGTCACGGCGGGCCTGGGTCGAAAGGGGCTTACTCCATTGGTTGGAATAGTCACCGACGATGTCGTCGAAGCCTCCGTCGGAGAAGTCGCCGCGAATATTGGCCCCAGGGGTTTTGTCACCGACGATTACAGGGATGTTTGGCTGAGTCGAGAAGGGTGATGGAGGGAGCCAACTAGTGGTTCGGTTGGTCTTCATCTGCGTACCCATTCTGGTCGTGTCCTTAACAACGTCGATAGCGTATTCAACTCCGTCGATGATGGCCGGCACCGTCTCCTAGATCGCCGATCTTAGTTTCGTCCGAATCAGAATTCGCGCTACGTCCATCCGCCGCCGTTCCTCCACGTTTTCGTCCACTTCCACCATCTAGCCGATGTCCACCAACACCTTCTCCATGTGTTCCGCCTCCCACACAGCCGGCGGGAGTCCCCATAGAAGGACCCATGTGAGACTGTGGGCTGGACGAGGACCATTTCTGAAGCTCCAAAATGGGTGTAGACCCATTCGCCATCTCTTCATTTATAAGTCGAGCAGCCTTGGATTCATCCAGGTAAGGGAAGATAATCCAATCATCAGCCCAGTAACAGGGGTTAACTTCTAAGTCTACCACCCATTTTAGCTCCTCCTCCACCCTTTCGAACATACCTCTGTTCTTCAATCTCCCTACCCAAGCCTTCTGAAACCATTCATTGTTCTCCATGTTTGAGCTCAAGACCACTGGCCTATGAGTAGCCCTTTTAGCACGCTGAGGGGCTTCCTTCAGATTATAAGAGCGTCCTTCTCCAAGTGTCACCTCCCTAACCACCTCAACGAAGGATCGAGGTCTTCCACCATTAGATGTGACTTTCGTGTCCTCCTGAAAACCTTTGGGCACCTCTTGAATACTCACCATTCTATGTGTGGAGGTACCATTTTGGTTTGTACGAAACACCTTCCCCCTGCCAAATTTTGGTCTGTTAACGAACATTTTCATCCCTCCAATGAAGATGTTGTTGTCTAGTTGCCTTTCCAACCTCTGTTCATCCACAACCTCTTTAAACTTGACAAAGCCAAATCTATGGCCTTTCTTGTTTTTGGATTTGGAATAAAAACTTCCCACACCTTTCCCCATTTCTGGAAAATCTGCCATAAGTCTTTCTCCTTTATCCCTTCAGGGAATCTAGAGAAATAGAAGGTCGTTACATCTTCCTTGTTTCTCCATGTCACCTTCCTATCTTGCCATTGGTGTCTGCTCCTTTCCACTCTGCCTCTGTTTTCTGCCACGTTCGTTTTCCTCCTATGTGTTACTTCGACCCATTCTCATTGATTGGTGATAGAGTCATTATCGTCCTCCTGTTCTGCACTCCATCTCTCTTCAAAGCTCCTTTGTTGGTTGTATCCTCCATCTCTGCTGTTCCATCTTCTATCTCTGGTTCGAAGTTTGCCGCCAGCATGGCATCTTGGAGATGTACGTCGTTGATGTCTCTCCCTCGCCACATCATTCCATCGAAAACTCCTTCTTGCGCTTTCGTTCCTCCTCCCATTCTCTTCCCCTTTCTCTCTCTCTCTCTCTCTCTCCCTCATCTCTCTCATAATGTCGCTATAATCAATATGGCCAAAGAGTTAGGAAAGATGTTAAGTCATGATAGGTTCAAATATTTGATGTGGCACATTTGCTTTATGAAAAATCTTGTACTTTTTGATATTCCGGAATTTCAAGTTTTAAGGTGCAAGTTGAGGCAATAGTAATAGATAAATGCTCCAGAAAATGACTCGGGTGCAGAAAAATGCACATTACCTTTTGACCACTCGAAGGTATAATCCTGTGCAGACCAAAAAATTTTGTGATAAGTGTATTATCATATGTCTTCACATGGTGATGATAGTCTGGAAGCATTCTTAGAAGAACCTACATTTCAAAATTTGGTTATCACAATTTTTTTTAGTGAAAAAGAAGTAGAGAAGAGCAAGTGAATACTAAAATATCATTACTAAGCATATGCTCCAATGAGTTTGATTTAATATTCAAAAGTGTTAGCTAAAGGGTAAATTTCCTTTTTCATTTTTTACTAAAAAAGTAGTTTTATTAGAGAGATATGGAATTAGGAGAAGCATAAAATGTCATACAAAATCAACCCAAAAATAAGAGAGAATTCAACAGGGAAAAGGAACATAAAATCAAGAATGTGGTAAAGATGTCAATTTTCTCCACATGAAACAGTCACGTGAAAATCTGCAATTGAGTTAATGAGACGGTTATGTAACTTGTTTTAAGTATTTCATATATATATATATATATATATATATATATATATATATATATAATATTTGTTTTATTTGAACCCTATTATTGCTAAAGGCCAAGTTTAGTATACTTTTATAATTTGTGTCACATTTTAATCGTCATCCAGTGCACAATGATGTCATCATCAGCACTTGTTGCAAGTGGGTCACTGATAAGTGATAACAATGCCAAAACCAAACAGGTGTTATGGATATATGAAATGCTATTAGATGCAGAATTCCAGCAATGTCAACCTCAGAATCTGAATGGAGTTCAAACTGTATAATGTATTTTGAACTCCAAAAGAGAACCAGTAGAAAAAAAGCCTCCAAGGAAGCTACAGATATCTGCAACTGCAACATATGCCAACGAACAAGATCCAGATAAAATAAAATACCTTCACTTCAGATCTTCGCAGTGTCTTAATCATGAATCGATCATCTTGAGACAGGAAAAAGACACTACCACTTTTCCCTGGAGAAGAAAGTTCCCTCAGAGCATCATTTCCACAAATGGACATCATATAGTCAGCAGCATCAATCTTGAACAACTCTCTCAAATTTCTGCAACAGGTCACAAGGTCATATATAACAATCACATGTAAAGTGAAAGGAATGAAAAAGAGAGAAGGAAAAAAGGGGGATGTAACAGTAGTTCCTTACTATGTATACAAACACGATTGTAGAAAATTAAAGGCCAATTATTATTATGATTAATGATTTTCTTTTTTTTTCCTTATCTTTATTTTCATATTTATCAAGAAAAAGAATGCATGATTCTATTCGTCTCAGATTATCAACTAGGCAATTTGAAATGGATACTCAGAATCAGGTGCATAAAACTTATAATGTACACATCCCCCTGCCCCCTTTTCTGAGAAAAATTAAGAATTATTTAAATTTAGTTACTTTAAGAGGAAAAATGGAAATTTGATGAAAACTAGTAAAATAGGATGATGCTATCAACTAATGCATAGAGTGATTATTGTGAATCAGGTGCTCAGGATATGAATATTATAAACAATTCCTCTACAGATATACAATACACCAATAACAGAGTAATTCTGAACCTAGGGCTGCATACAAAAAAAAGAAAGAATTGGTTTATGAGCATGTCTAGAGAGTAAGATCAATGATACAATGGCCCCACGAAACAAATAAGCCTAAACAAGTGTCAATACTTACCTGAACACCATAGGGCAGTAATCTTTCCATTTAAAACCCTCTGATTGATGAGGAGGTGTCAATTGAGAACCTTCTTTAGGAAAATTCATCCAAAAGCTTGCTCTAGGACCAAAATCTGATGCTCGAACTTCTCGTCTCTGTATTGGGGTAATCTTCCCCACAGTATACCTAAGCCATATTGAATCCATTTTTGACATTAGTTACGGAAAAATCCATGCAAAAGCAAATATGGATTCCAGAATAACATTTTTTTTCTTCTAAAGTAGGTAGGTCAGGTGTTTTTATTGTTTATTGGTTACCTCAGGAGTCATGACATATCTAAGTTCTACTGAAAATTTGTGAAATACAACTAAGAAGCAAATATTTGTTTATTGAGGATGAAACATCTTTTAATTGTCAAGTTATTCCCAATATCAAATAGAGTTCCTTTTCATGTTTTTGTGTGGGAAAATTGAAAAAAATAATTATTGATATAAACAAGTATTAAAATATCACTCAACTAGTAATAATTACAGATGTCCAAAGAGTGTTTGATTTTGATGATTAACCACTTGAGCCTTTAATTGTTTCTAAACTGAAAATATTCTATCAAACTGCCTTATTTGTAATTTTCTCTATTTTCAATAATCACATTTCTTTTCAGAGGAAAAACAAACAAAAGAAAAGGATGATCTCCACATTCCTTTCTCCTAGAAGCACTGAAGTGTTAGTTTAGTGAGTCTCTAAGGAAATGGGAAAACAATCTGAAAGTTGAAGCTTTACAACTAAAGCTACAAGAGTGTGCAAAAAGTCAAGGTAGTGTCTTTATACCTTATTCCGAGCTGCAAACTAAGCATCAGATCATAGCTCCGGTGACCTTTAATGATTGCTTCACCAGGTCTTTTAATTTCTTTGGCAAGTTTTTTTTGGAGCTGTTTTGCCCTTCTAGACATTGATGAAAAACTATTATTTAAAACTAATTCACTTATTAACACACCTTGCATATACTCGCGTTCCAAAATTGGGACTTTATCTCCATTTTCTGCTACAGAATCTGTTGATCCTAATCTTGAATCATGCCCAATCACTTTCTCAATAGATACCTCAAGACTCCAGCGCCTTTCGAGAGAAATATTTTTGCTACGAGATTGTTCCAGATTTAACAAGTTTCCTTTGGCGAGCTTATCAGATGAAACACGATTTGATCTCTGACTTTCACCAACCTTGACATCTCCCATATCAACTGAAGCAGCATGATGAATATGTATCTGTTTCTGTTTTCTCAAATCTGGCAACAGCCCTCTTTTTCTCAATGCATTGAGATATATTTCTTGTGCAGATGGAAGACAGCTACCTCTCGGATAGAAGGTTCCTTTGCCATCTTTTAGACCCCGTGTCCAAGTCCCAACATAGCAGCCTCCATCACTCCATGTATATGCCCCAAGCCCATGCATCATGCCATTTAACCAGCTTCCTTCAAATGAGTCCCCACTTACCCAGGTGAGAGTTCCTTTTCCTGACATTCTCCCACCTTTCATATTTCCCAAATATACATTTCCGTTGGCCCAGGTATACTTGCCTGGCCCCTCAGGTGTTCCTTGAATCCAAGAGCCTTCAAATATATCTCCATTTGGATAAACTTGATAACCCAACCCATGTTTAACATTTAATCGCCACCGACCTTTGTAGGTCAGATTATCAGGGCCAATATATGTTCCTGTACCATGGATATAGCCACCTGAGAACTCACCATCATACATTACTCCAGAAGGCCATTGTATTTTCCCATATCCATTTCTCATCCCTCGTCTCCACTCACCCTCGTATACACAACCATCTGGCCATACATACTTACCTTGACCCTCTGGAATGTTACCAAGAAGGGACCCAGAATATGATTCTCCATTAGGAAGTGAGAGTTCCCCTACTCTAAATCCAGCAACTTCAGAGGAATGACCAGCTTCACCGTTTGTAAATATAGATAAATGATCTATTTCAGAAATGGCATCAAGAGATTTTGTTCTCTCTGCACAAGAAAGTGCTCCATCCAAATTATCAACTGTGGCCACAGGGCCAGACATGCATAATGATCAAAAGGAAAATTTCCTTGTAGAATTATAACTATCCCAAATTCTCAACAGCTACAAGACAAGAAGGTTTGCATATAGGAAATCTTACCAAGAGTTTGACACTTGAAAATCTTTGTCCTTTTGACTAGAGAAGAGGAGTAAAAAAAATAAAACAAATTAGACTTATGTCAATACACAACCAAGCCTGAAGAGATCCACATTCATGTCATGTAAAAGGGGAACAGACAATGATCATCAAGAGCCTAAGAGAGCATAATGGAGTATAGAATGAAGCAAAATTAATTCTAAAAAGCAGTGACAAACACACTACTTCCTTGAAAACAAATGGCAGACCACAACATACGATCATGGTCTTAATTTGGGAAACATTATGCAATTAAATAGACACCACAACTACAATCAATAGGATCTTTAAAAGAAGATATTGACTCGTTAAAAATTAAAAGAACCAAACAAAAATCAAATGCAAAATAAGCATACATAAAATGGAAGGACAAATGCTTCCGTAGGAAACTAAACTTTTATACTGCATAAATCCAAATTGAACAAATTTACAACACTTTACCTCATCATGGGAAAATTCAGTTTATTTCATAAAAATATAGCAAATAAAACAATACAAAGTAACACAAAAAATAGAGTAGTAGTTAGTTGATGAGTCCTAAAGAAATGCAGAGAAAGTGCCCAAAAACCAAAAAATTGCTAGTCCTTCAGGATTGAAACAAACAAAGCTTCAAAATTCATTGTACAGTCAAGCAATAAGTTCTATTCCAATTTCATAAGATAGCCCCTATTATACCACCAAAACTCCTAAACTCATAGTTCAACCAACCAGTTTCGGAAAAATTCTACACTCCTTAAATTTCAATTTCAAAACATATAAACACTCTTTAAAAAAAGCAAAACAGTTGAGAAAATTGTGATTCGAATCAAACGATTAGTTCCTTGGCTTCAATTCCGTAAGGAACAAAACATATATTTAATTTCCCTGAAATCCATATTGCAACCTAAACTGAACACAGAAAAAAGCCACAAGCAACGAACAAGTAGAAGATAACAACAAATTCTCACTTGTCACACACGAATGACGATAAGCGATTCCACATTACGCACAGATACATCAAGCATCCATAACCGCAATTCAATAGAAACAACGATGCACAGAGAAAGAGAGAGAGAGAGAAAGTACCTTGAAAGTTGAAAGTGAAAGAATGAAGTCAAGTGTGTAGGTGATGAAGGCGAGGAAAATTAAAAGAGGTAGTAGATGAGGGTTGTTTGGTACAACACTTTTAAGCTTATTTTTCCACTCTCCAAATTTCGCTTTCGGACGCGATTGGTAGAAAGAATATATGGTTACACAAACACTGTGTTGATTTGGTCGGATCTCATTTTTATTTATTTATAAGAGACTACAATTCAATGTATTAAAGATTAATTGTGTTAGTAATATATATTTATTGTTACAAAGAAAAGAAAATTAAATATGACACTCTTTAAATCAAAGATTAATTCAATTTTTATAATATTGGTCCATGAGAATTTTATACGTAAAAAAAATTAAATACGAAATTATTTTACCCAAACATAAATGTAATAGGAATCTTTCAATGGGTTGTATGATCGGATCTCTAACACAAATTCGTTATTTAAACTCTGCCCTTTGTCTTTTCTAAGTTTTTCTTGAGCCCAAACAAGTGGACATGATGAGATGATATGCACTTTATTCTAATTCCAAGCAACATTTTTCTATGATTAAATATCAGTAGATATTGCTAGTATTATTATTAAAAAAACAACAAAAATTCAGACCATATGATATCATAGGCGAATGCGATGTATCCTATATGGCGTGGCGGTTGAAAAGACAAAATTGTCCGCAAAGAGTTGGACGGTACTTAATTAGTGGATATTAATCTGATGGAGTACTTATGCGCAATAATAATTGGGTTGTTATTCCCAAACAGGGCAAGTTCAGACAAAGAGTTCCCAACTATTGAAAACTCAAAATTTTGGTTACCACCCAAAATTGCAGCTAGTGCTTTTGACTATTTGATGACATCATACTCATAAGGTGTTGTTACAGGTTTTCTGTCTTCGGATTAGTTATGAAATCAAAAGTTTTGTTTGAACAATTTTTTTTAATAAATATTAACAAGAAAAAAGAAAGAAATAAAGAATGAAAAGTATAATAAAGTTTTCTCATAAACTAAAATTAATTTATACATAAGTTAAAATTATTTTTTAAGAAGCTAAATAATTTTAACATTTTTTTAAAATTTTTTTTTCTTATACAAGTGTTTGATAGAAGTTCGTCTAATCAAGATTTAATTTAAAGTTTACTATCCATCCCAAAAGTTATATCATACAGGAATTTAAGTAAAGTTTTTTTTTTTTTTTTACAATTTTTTAGAGTTTTTCAACCCAAAAAAATTCTATATTTTCCGTAGAGAAACTTTTAAAAATATATATATCTTACATCCAAATAGACATTATTAATAAATAGTAAAAAATAATCATTAAATTTTATGGTTATAGTAAAATAATAAATAATTGTTTCTATTTTTTTTTATAATATGATCATGATTTTGTAAGATAAAATTAATTCTCGTATGTTATTCAAAGACTCATGAGTCACACTCACATGATCAAAACTCAATTTTGGTTCTAACTAGTCTCAAAAGCATGCCTCTACCTCCCCTGATATCGTACTATATATGCGTATTAATTTTTCCTTTTGTCTGTGCACCTACGTCATTATAATAGTGGATAATGTTTAAATAAAACATGAGTATATAATTAGGGTTTGTAAAATTTATCCAATTGGCATGGTTTCAATAATAAGCGTAAGAAAATCTATGCAGATTTTATTCTCCTCGCGTGTATCATTCAGGGACGCACCGTTTTCAGAACCGACGATGGGATTGGATTGGTTCGGAGCTAGCTGGTTTTTGATGCGTTTCCGTTTGATGGAGACGTGGTTGGGGCATGAAATATTGTGGCCACTGTGTGCAAAACACGTTTTGTATATATGTTTGTAACCTTTTTTGTCCCCTAGATATTTCTTCAATATTCAACACATGAAAATTGACATACGAATGCCAAGGAAGAAAGAAGTTTTGCAATCTATAATATCCAGTGTCTAATTGTTGCTTTAATTTCAGTGCCGTGGGTCCAATTGCCCCTTTTGCATTCCATGTAATCTTCCATTTTGATTCTGAAAATATTTATTTTCGTATTGACATGATAATATGTTGAACTAAATTTGTATATACATTGTTTGAATGTTTGTCTAAGTACGTAGAATAACCTACACGATTGCATACATCAATTTATGTCACTTCAACTTTTATTATTTGATTAAAGTTAGTTATCTTTCTTTTTCGCGCCTTCTTTCTTATTATGATAGAAAATTAGTTGAGACTTTGGAAGAAAAAATGGTAATGATAACATTTCTCTCCAAAAGTAAATCAAGGAGCAAATACATGAGATGGGTATGATCAATTTAGCCAATTATAGTATCAACTAATTACCAACTAATTGTAGTAATATATTAAAAGGATAGCTAACAAAATAGCATAAAAGTAAATACACTATATAAATTTGACATCATCAATTGCTTGAATAAACAAGGATTTAAAAACATATTATACCAACAAAAAAAATTACATGCAAATGTCCTTTTAGACTGGTTGACTGGTTGATGACATGAAAGTTAATGGAATGTTAAGGTCATTATTACATAATCATTTAATGTTGTTACTTAACAATAAATACTAGAGTAATAAATATATCTTAAAGATTAAAATCAAAACAAAAATCTTTAAAATACTAAAATTAAGATCTCCCTATTTTATAAGAACAAAAGGTTATTTAAGTCTATTTATAATGCAAATACCCAAGTTTGACATGAAGTTGGAGTTGGCATGTTCGCAAATTAAAGTGACACGTGCTTTGCTTTGTCACAAAATATAAGGTTTGTGGTTAGGTGAATTGCATACTTTGTCACTAAAGAACATGACACCCTCCATTGAGATCCCCAAATGTGAATGAGACTTGTTTTAATCAAAGTAACTCACAAACTAATGTTCTATACATACTTAGCCTTGCAAATGATATTGAAGTTTAAAAATCATTGAGGGACACACAAAAACTATGGTGGAGTTTTTAGTGTTTGGACAATTTTTCTAATTTGCATTTGCAAAGGCAACGGGGTTGAAACAAGTTTAGGTAGAGAAAAAAAACTTTATGAGCTTTTAAGAGATGAAGTATATGTTAGATAATGTGATAATTTCTACTCCGACATACATATTTATATAATATTATATATGAAAATGTGAAATTAATTAAAGAGATTTTATAAATAAACATAAAAGAATTCACGTGGGTAAAAGATTCACATCCACGTCAATCATTAAATTAAAAACTTATCAAATAAGGGTATGAAAACATTTCCGACCCAAAACAAGATTGTCCAATTTTTACAAAAAAGAAACAAGTTAAGCAGGGGAATAACATAAATTAACATGTTTATAATATTATGCAAATAATAAAGAAACTCATGCCCCAATGCCACATTCTATCAAAGTGTTATGTCTCAGCGTCCACTAGCACGAGGTTTTTTAAAGTCATTCACATAATCATTTGCTCCCACGAACACAAAGTTCAAGATCATCACAGGATCCAAACACAAACAACACAGAGAGAGTGAATTATCACATTCCTAAACAGGTAGAGATAAACGAAAACACACACACATATAATATAAGTATAACAAACTCAACTTATCACAATTCGCATCATTTTATCATGCATTGTGTAACATCACTTGTCCCAAGAATTTAATCAAATTCCACACCTTCATATTAATCATGTGTTCAAAACAACACATCTTAAGTACAACACAACATCTCACACTCACACAATTCATTACTCACCATCACGTAACAAGTCACAATGGTCATTACACATGTGTTATGCAACAGATACACTAAGACTCAATCCTATATGCAATGTGGTACCATGTTAGTGAAAAACCTCATCGGGTGCTGATAATTGCGAAAATTGGGTTTAATTGATAGTTAATTTTGATTAAGAATGATTAAAATTCCTTTACTTTACTATTGTTTTAAATGAAATAATGAGGATTTTAATATCATTTTAATTTTTTACCATTGGGATTCAAAGGAAGGAAATTACAAGTGCTTTGGAGGAAAAATTGACACAAAAACTTGAAGAAAAAGTTGAAGAGTGGAACAACTAGCTTAGCGCACAAGACAGGTCCAGTGCGTCTCCCCGCTTAGCAGCCAGCTCAAGCTTAGCGCGAAGAGGGCCCACGAAGAAGCCCAAAGGCGCGCTTAACGTGAATCCCGCACTGAGCGCGTGATCGCCTTGCTAAGTCCAGACGTTCTCGAGCTCAGCGCGTGATCACCCTGCTAAGCCCAGAAGGGCACACTTAGCGTGGGGTCATGTGAATTTTAAGCTACCTTAGGCCTATAAAATGAGTAAGAAGCAAAGGAGAAAGACACACTAAGACTCAGAGCTCTTTATTGAATACACCCAAAGTCTGAGCTTCTCAAATAAGGGAAACCCTCCATCTCTAGCCATTATCCCCTTCTCTTCCATTATTCATCCTCTTCTTTTTCTATCCACATCAGCCCCTAAAGTGTAAAATCTCTCATGGCAACGAGAGGCTAAACCCCTATTGTTGGGAGCCTAGCAGCCAATGCCCTTGTAATGTAATCTTTCCTTACTATCTATTGAATGTAATGTCAATTTTTATTATTTTTTTTTTGTGCTTTATTTTCATTGTTATGGTCTAATCATCCATGCATCTGTTCAGGGATTAGGCATTGGGAAGTGTTTAATTTCTAAAGAACTGAAAAAGGGAATCTAAACAAATCATTGCTAGGGATAGAATGGTATTGTTTAGCCTATGCATACATTTCTAAACTTCATGCAATTTATTGTTTTATCTCTGCAAAAGGATTTGGGAGAAATAATAGATAAATTAGGCTCTTCAACGTGAGGGATCGAGGTTGAATGTCTTAGTAGATGTGGGCAGAAATTGGAATAATATTAAATAGAGAAACACATTAACATTGCATCAAAGGTAGTTAGGCATGCTAGGTCCCAACATATTTAAATTCTGAAGTCATCTTTGCATTCAAACTTTTCTACTCTTTTTGTCTTTTACTCTTTAATCTTTCTTCTTATCTTTTAGTATAATTCTTTATCTCTTGCTTACAAATTTGGGTATACATCAAATCAAATACAAACAAAGTCTCTGTGAATTTGACACTCGGACTTCCGAGTAAATTTTACTACTTGAGACAAAATTGGTGCACTTTCCAACAAGTTAACAAGTTTTTTGGCGGCGCCTAGGAGTACATGACAAGACAAACCACACATTGGTAAGTCAGGTCACTGTCATTAGGCAAAATCATAGGGAAACCAATCAGGGTCTCGCTGTTTTGTGAGAATGTTCCAATCATGTGGGATTGACACAAGCTTAAAGAAGCACTCAAATCGGATGTATTTACCCCTAAGGCCTAGACTCTGAAGAGTCTGTCAGGGCCTCTCCCTCCTAATTCAAGTCCAGCCCAAAAAATATTTTAACACATAGACTCTATTTATGAACTAGACAAAACACACGACTCCTCAATGACTCTAAAAATAATTTTTACTCGTCACACCTCAAAGTGATTAAACTCATCAAGTTCCCACAATGGATCCCATCATAATACTCATCATGCATTAACTCGCCGTCCTTAAAGGGTCTTACAGTTGTGTGATTGTACAGTTCAAAGCTCACAACTCAATGCGTATAATATCTCAACACACATGTATCTTACAATTCAACGCATACTCAATTTATCACATACATCCAATCTCAATCGTAATGTTATAATCCCAAAGCAACATGTTATCGCACCTCATGAATCATATACACATCACACAATATTAATATATACATGACACAAAATAGACTTTACCTATGTGCTATGCAATATACACAACTAGTCAATTGTTTTCAAAATCATTTTAATTCATCGTGCCTCAAAATGATTAAACTCGTCGGGTTCGCACAGTGGATCTCATCACAATACTCGTCGTGCATTAACTCATCTCCCTTAAAGGATCTTACATTTGTGTGATTGTACAGTTCATAACTTACAACTCAATGCACATAACATCTTAATACATGTGTGACCTCACAATTTAACACATACTCAACTTATCACTTACACACAGTTCATTATACTTCCATAATCCCAAGACAACATGTTATCACGCCTCATGCATCATATACATGTCACACAATAATAATATTAATATGTTACATTCATATGATTAAACTCAAACAATTTCACATAATCATATCAAAATCATAGGTTAAAAACACGAAAACACCAAGAACACTTAATTTTATCAATCAATTTGCATCAATGCATCAATTGACCCATCAAACATAATAATCTCATAATTATAATCATAAAGGTAGAATTATAATACAGTAAACATCCCAAAATAAACTCCAATTTGATTCTCTAAGGATTCCTACACTTGTTCAATTCTAACCCCAATTGTGATAAACTTATCTCTTACCTTTAAGTGGGCTCACATGTGTAGTTTGACAGTGATAATAACATCTCTAGAGGTTTCCTAATATTTCTCAAGCTTTTCCTCTGGTTGCTCTACTAGGGTTTCCAAGCGTTAGAGAAAAGGAGAAGGGATTGAAGCCTAAATTTTACTGTCTCTATGTGAGGGACATTTCTCTCTCTACAGACATTATTTCACTAATCCCAACGGTGAGAATATGAGAGAATGAGTTTCAAAAGTGCTGTCCAAATTTTAGGATGATCCAACAGTTAAGGAGTTCGAGATCATAGTTTACTGGAACATATTTGAGTGTATGCGAGAAAGGAGAGGATTTTAAGAGGAGAAGAAGGAAAAACGAATTTGGGAGAAAGAGAGAATATAGAAACATATCGTAAATGTAAAAACTGACCTAATATGTCTCTATTTATATCTATGGTACTTTGAGTTTATTATTTACTCTATTTTTCTTTATTTTATAAAGATAAACTCTATTTTACTCTTTCATTAAATAAATAACCAATTAAAACATCCATTTATTTTCTAAAACATCATTTTACTCTATTTATTTCCTAATACTATGAAACTCTTATTTTAATTAACAAAAACTTTTTTCTCTCATTTATTTAATTTCTAAAAAATTCTATTATTTTTTAAATAAAACTCCTTTTATATATTTTACAAAAAACAAGGTGTTACATATAACAACCAAGTAAGGGGTGGATTTTTAGATGAATTTTGAGTTTGTGTACAACAAAAATTATGTTTGGTCTCAAAAATCAAAATGATGAGATGACTTAATTATTAAAAAGGTCCCTTTGTTTATTTAAAATGATCAATTAAGTCTTTATATTTTTTTACTATGCAATTAATTATTTTTTTAAAAAAATGCTTCAATTATATCATTTTTTTACTATACAATTAGGTCCCTCTGTTTTAAAAGAATCATTCACGGTGATAGAAAAAAATAAAATAAAGAAAGGCACAAGAAAGTTAATGAAGATTTGATATCATGTTGCAAGAAAAAATAGATTTTAGGAAGAAAAGAATGAAATGATTTCATTGTTCTCCAAACATAAAGAAGTAAAAACATATGAAAAAGGGTTCATCAACTAATAACCAACTAATTGTAGTATTAGTTAATAGACTAATGAATAGATTACAAAATAGTAACAAATTGACTAAATTGTAAAATTCTTTACCATTAATTGTGATACAGCTTAAAACTTCTCTATAATATAATCAAGTGATTGGACAATAAGTAATTAATGTGTTGAAATCAACATTAAATCATTTGGATACTATCCGAATTTGATCCTTGACAAAAATATATTCTTGATCAAATTTTAGTCATCTTCCGACTGAACTCCGAATTAATCAGAATTTCTTTCCCATGATGAACTAGATGTTTAAGAAAAAATAATAAATATTATATATGTTGAGAATTTATGAATTTGGTTTTATTATTAATTAATGGGATATACTAAAGTTGTTGTTATAATAGTACATTATTTGATACAAGTGTAATTTTCTTTTATAATCGACAAATAATAATAATTGAATTATCATTAAATAGTGTAAATTACAAATAAATCCTTTTTGATCTTTTTTCTTTTTCTGAAAGTAAGATATTCTCGTAGTAAAAAATCATGAAATTAACTTTTGAGACGCAGAGACTGTCGAAGTGAATTTTATCTCTCATAATAAAGTTTTTTTTATACACATAATAAAAAAATCAAACTTTTATTAACATGCTTAAAGAAGTTAGTTATTTACCAACTGTGTTGAACTTTGTTGATAAATCCTTATTTTAAAAGTACTGGGACTTGGGATATCAAAATAATCATTTAACTAATGTGCTTGCAACCTTCAAAAAATAATTTAGTGTACTAGCACTTTATTAGATGAAGGTAGTATTATTAATCAAAAAGGTTTTGTTATAACCTCGGAATCAAATTCAAATTCTTTCTTTTTAGCTGTTACTTATTATTTATGGAATAAATATGGTTTTTTTATATGAATATAAATCTAAATTTTCAGTTTTTTTCATATATAATTTAATCTTTTATGTTATTTTTTGCTAGTCTGGGTGACTTTTTTTGCATTGGAAAGTTCTAATTCAAATTAGACTTTATTTGTATTCATACATATGTGAAATATAGATCAAGATCAAACTTTTCTCCATCCACACAATATCTTAATATCTTTCCTATATATGAAAAATACAAATATTTAATTTTAAGTATTGTTAAGCTCCAATTAAATATTAGTCTCATGACCAGTTCAAAAGATCAAAATTTGTGGAGATATCTTGATGTACTATTAAGGAACCTAAGACTTTAATTACGATGATATCAAACTAAAAAAAATGTATTATATATAATATCATCATTTCTCGTGAGATCAAGGCAACTTGTTATTTTGAAACACCAATATGCAAATTAGGTATGTTACCACACCGATAAGAACTTTGGCTTATGCGGAAAAGAGATGAAAAAGGCAAATATATAAAGGTAGAGAGAACATTGCATGTCAATAGCTAGGCAGCAAAACTTCTAGAGTCAACCTTTAGCCAGTGAACCAGATTCCCTGAAAACAAAACTCACACCTCAGAGAAAGTAAAACTTGAGTAAGAAAATTCCAAATTCAGACCACACAACTTGGCAGAAGAATAATGTTAGGATCAAGTGGAAATGATAGGATGCTTCCACTTTCTGAAAGCGTCCTTTCGTTCATATTTAAATTAAAAATCCCAAGATACGAAATGGGTTTGCGGTTGTTTTCATCGTTCGAACTCTTTTGTACAGTTTACGTCATGAATAAATTAAAAATAATGTAAGTTATAAAGTTCGTACAATGTGTGCGAACTAATGTAGTACATGGAAATGGAATCCACTTTATAGACAAACTCATTAGTAGGTGGGGGGGTTAATGAAAGCTGTCCATTATATTCTTATGGTTTTCTCTAATGGCTTCATGGGCCTACCAAACTTAGCGTGGATTTTAATAGATGATTATTTTAGATAAACTCGTTGAACGAAATGATCAGATAATAATTAAAGGTAAGCATGCATGAAGATAATGTATTTTAGTTGGTATCAACAGCATTTTAATTTGAGTTCCAAGTACTTTCATGGTGGGCTGCGTTGCATGCTTCGTAATTTGTATAACGAGTGTGACAATGATCACGAAATTAAAAATTTTCTAACTAGGTTGCTTGCTAGGATTTAAGCATAAGAGAAGAGTCAAACTCAAAAGACTATTTTATTAGGTAGAACTTCGAAGTTTAAATATCACGTCAAATAGATTATTTTTACTTAATAGATTCCTAACGTTTTATTTGAAAAAAACTTCTCAATAAGTATTTATAAAAAAATATAAAATAAATAAATTTGAAAGTAAGCTATATTTACATATTTTTATCTGGCATAGTATCATTAAAAGAAGCGAAAGTAGAAGTATTTTATATCTTTTTGAATTAAAGTGCAATTATTAAAAATATATATACTTGGGGGTGTTCAAAATATTTTATTTGTACAATTAATACTTTTTTATTGCATTATTATAAAAACTCATTATTAAAAAATAACTATTCCAAAAATAATTATTGTATATAGTTTTGACATCCAGTTGCGTGAAAATAATTATTTAATTTTGATTATACTTTTTCTTCTTTGATTTAAATTGAATTTAGTCATACTATCAATTTTCTCCTATTTAAAACGATTAAATTGTATTTTATTAAATATTTTAAAAGTTTATGATTTATTTAAAATATATTTGATTAAAAAAAATTTATTGCTTGAACTAAGCGTGTATGTATATAATTAATTAAGAGTATAGAACATGTAGAAAACTAAAAGATTTGAATCAATTAAGAAACAATTATAAAGGTGGCTTATAGTTGGCGTGGTGGTGAATGATAGTAACATCTTGATGTTGAGTGGGTTTGAAAAAATCATATGTATCCATGTCTGTCGGATGAAGATTGGAATCTCCGGCCACCTTTGCACTTCATCAAATTTCTATTTTGCTTCATTACTTCATCCTCTCTGGCTGAGGTTTTAACATTACATCGTGGGGTTTTGAAATTTGAAGCACATGGCAATGTGGTATGCTAAATGTGACACTCACCGAATTTGGTGGGAAGGGTAGGGTTTGAGGGAGACAGACATGGTCCCATGGAAGTGGCCAATTATCCGAGCCTTGCCAATATAGCTCATCATATATATATATATATATATATAATATTCATATGTATTAATTAGGACTATAATTTTTCAAAAGCTTATGATTACCAATTATTATATTAATGACTTCAAATGTCGGTAAATGTTGTTACTTTTTAAATCACAAGTTTTTTTTTTTACACATATCACAAGTTTTCTTGATTTAATATTTTAATGATAAATTTTAAGTAAGGTCTTGAATTTAAAATTTAGGAATGCTTAAAATAAAATGATAAGAGAATTTTACCCTTTTAAATAAATATACTCAAGTTGATTTGATTTTTTTTTTCTTTACAGAAGTTGATTTGAATTATTTAACCACCAAATATAGTTTCAAGAAGTGAATAAAGTTTAGTAAATGAGGTTGCTCCATTCAATAGTTTCATAAGTCGCGCTACAAACTTTATTGAGGACTTGTCATAGTAATTGCTGTTATGAATTAAACTGCACAATGATATTGAAAAGAAAGGAACACTTAAGCTAATCAAGAGGGTTTAGAGAAGATGAAAGAGTTAATGGGAGAGAAATTTGTTCTGTATATCCTATCAATAGTTTTAGTTACAAGCCTTATAAAAGCTACTACACTTCCACTAATCACATAGGGAATTCTGTTATGAGAAATAATAGAATTATCCAGCTCCTAACAATCTCTCCCTTTCCAAAAATACAAGAGAGAAAACAAAAATAATAGTTTAAGGTAAAATTAATTCTAACAATTCTCCGCCTTGGTTTAAACCTTCAACTATCTACACTATTTGCATAATTTGTATACAACGAAGAAACTTAGGTCCAAGTAGAGCCTTAGTCAAAGCATCTGTTGGATTATAATCAGTGCTAATCTTCTCTAGGTTCACCTCCCCAATTTCAATGATTTCTCTCACAAAGTGAAACTTGACATCTATGTGCTTAGTCCTCTCATGGAATGTTTGATTTTTAGCCAAATATATACCACTTTGGCTGTCACAGTAGACCTTAGCAGCTCCTTCCTAAGCCTGTAAAATCTCTGTCATTCCTTTCATCCATATTGCCTCCTTCACTACCTCGGTCACAACAATGAACTCTGCTTCTATTGCGGACAATGAAACCACATTCTATAGGTTGCACTTCCAGCTAACAGTGTTTCCACAAAATTGAAACACATATCTTGTTAATGACCTCCTAGTATCAATGCACCCAACATAATCCGAGTCAACAAATCCTGTCACATTCCCTGCACTTTCTTCATGTTTCTTATACAACAATCCAACTTCAGTGGTTCCTGTTAGTCGTCATTTACAACTAACTTTTGTATTGAATAGTTACATGAAATTAGCATCTTTCCTTCAATCTATGGTTCTTTTTGTAGGAATTGCACATATTTTCATGTTTAGTTTGATTTTATATAGTAAATACTCTCATTTTGTGAATTAATGTTGAAACCACTTCCATTTTAGGTTAAAAGAAGAGAAGGTTGAAGCAGCTGGTGTCACGCTAAGCGAGACATATGCGCTTAGCGAGTAACATCCGCTAAGCGAGGCATGCAGCTCGTTTAGCGTATTGGGAAACCCTAGAAGAGGATCAGTCTTAGATGCACGTGCCCAGCGCGTTGCCAGCTCGCTAAGCCAAAAGTCACCTACTCTTGCTAAGCGAGCCTTCAGAATCTGAAACGTCAAGGAGCCTTTAAAACACTGAAGTTGGTGGAAGCTAAGGGAGAGAGTAAAAAAACAGAGCCAAGGGAGAAGCTAGAGCGACAGAAACGAAGCCACCAAGAGAGTCTAGGTTAGAGGAGTGAGATTAGGGTTCTAGAGGTTGAAGGAGACATCCTCAATCCTCCTTAGCCATTTTCTTCCCTCAAAATCTGACCTTTGTATTGAAAGCTCATTACTTGTAATGGAAGGCTAAACCTCTTGGTTGGAGAGTTCTGCTGAATCTTTGATGTAAAATTCTCTTACTATCTATTTAATATTGTTTTTATGTGTTCATTGCTCTTATCTATGCTTATTTTTGCATGCTTGTGGCTTGATCATCCATTTGTATGTATAGTTAGGATTTTTAGTATTGGGAAGTGCTTTAAAGCCTTAAAACTTGATAGAGCAAACTAGAAAACTGTATGTCTAGGAATGGAGTGCAGTGATCTAGTCCATATTATGCTGTAAACTTAATGCAACTCTTTTAGACTAAGTATGTTGAGGGATCAAGGACGAGGTTTAAAGAGAGTTAGGCCCATTCACTCAAGGGATCTTGGTTTGGATAATTTCTCAGCATAAGAACACTAGAATAACATTAAATAGAGAAAAATCTTTAACAACATCAAGGTAGATTCAGTAGAACAACCCAACACTTTTTACTTGACTGTTTTTACTTCTCAAACTGTAGATATTTAGTTTATAGTTAACTAGATTTTCATACAAAACCCAACTTGTTATTCACTTCCTTTCAGTTTATACAAACAAATGTTTGCTCACTAAATATACAATTTTTTAAGTGAAACAAATTCCCTGTGGATACGATACTCAGTTCTTACCATTTTATTTACTACTTGAGCGAATTAGTACATTTGCCGACGCATCGCGAACAAGTTTTTGGCGCCATTGCCGCGAAATTTCTTTCAACTTAGATAGTATAGTTCAGTTTGTAGACATTTATTCTTTATTCTTTGATTGATTTTGTGAATAGTTAGTTAGAATTTATTTTCTCTTGATTTGGTTAACTGCTGCTCTGTTTAGTGTTTCTTGTATGCGAGGTAACTCTTCAGCAGGTAATTTAGCTCCATTAGATTTGGAGATAGAAGCTACTTGCAGAAGAAACAACGCAGAAAGAAGGAGAAATTTTTTGCAGGAAAGGACAACACAACCAAGTTTGGAGGAAACTCAATCATTTGAATCATCTTCAACATTCCCAAAGTTAAGAGAATTCGAAGTAGGTGCGTCTGAAGCACATATCATGGCTGAAGATCAACCACGGAGGGTGACTCTTGAAGATTATTCTAACTCTACCGTGCCGCAATTCTTCACAAGCATCGCACAACCGAAAGTTCAAGCTCACAATATCACCTATCCTCATTCCTTGATTCAACTGATTTAAGGAAATTTATTTCATGGTTTGCCAAATGAAGACCCTTACGCACGCCTTGCTACTTATATAGAAATTTGCAATACTGTGAAAATTGCAGGTGTGCTGGAGGATGCAGTAAAGCTTAGCTTGTTTTCATTTTCCTTGGCTAGAGAAGCCAAGAGGTTGCTGCATTCGTTCAAGGGAAACAATTTGAAGACTTGGGAAGAGGTTGTGGAAAAGTTTTTGAAAAAGTACTTCCCTTAGTCCAAGACAACTGAAGGCAAGGCAGTTATCTCCTCATTCCATCAATTTCCAGATGAATCCCTGAGTGAAGCACTTGAAAGATTTCATAGATGGTTTGAGACCGCAGTCCAAGTAGTTATTGGATACTTCTGCTAGAGGAAAAATTAAGTTGAAGACCCCTGAATAAGCATTGGAACTTATTGAAAATATGGCTGCTAGTGATCAGGCTATTTTGCATGATCGGTCTCATGTACCAACAAAAAAAAGCCTGCTAGAGCTTTCTTTACAAGATGCACTATTGGCGCAGAACAAGCTGCTAGCTAAACAACTTGAGATATTGACAGAGACACTTAGTAAGCTGCCAACCCAATTATAAGTGACTCAACCTTCCCATTTAGCAGTTATGCAGGTTGGAGGTTGTAGCATATATGGAGGAGCGCATGAATCTGGTTACTGTATACCTCTTGAGTATGCTGCAAAGGAAGTGGATTATATGGGAAATCAGCATAGACCAGGGTTTAATGTAGATGGATTTTTAGGTTATCAGCAAGGTTCCAATTTTAATCAAAATCAAGGGCAGTGGAGGTCTCATCCTAGAAACCAGTTCAGCAAAGACCAAGGAGGATCATCCAAAATGCCTCAAAATCAAGGGCCTAGCCTTTATGAGAGGACCACCAAGCTGGAGCAGACTTTGGCTCAGTTCATGCAAGTTTCAATGTCCAATTACAAGAGCACAGAGTCTGCTATAAAGAACTTGGAGATTCAAGTGGGACAACTAGCTAAGCAAATAACTGAGAATTCTTCTGGAGGTTTTGGAGCCAATACTGAGAAAAATCCCAAAGAAGAATGCAAAGCTGTCATAACTAGAAGCAAGAGGGAAACCACAGTAAAAGATGAAAGGAGGAATAGTGATGAGCAGGAGTTAGTAGCAGAAGGAGAAAAAGAAGAAGAAGAAGATCATGTGAGGGAGAAAAAAATAAATGATGAGGAGAAATAAGAAAAAGAAGAAAAAAAGAGAGTGAATGAGAAAGAGAAGAAGACAAAGGGTGAGTTGGCCAGAGAAAAGAAGAAGGAGGTTGTCTCATGTTCAAGGAAGGAAGTACCATATCCGTTGGTGTCATCCAAGAAAGACAAGGAATGGCACTTTGCTCGTTTCCTTGATATCTTCAAGAAATTGGAGATAACTATCCCCTTTGGAGAAGCCTTGCAACAAATGCCACTCTACTCCAAGTTTCTGAAAGATTTGCTGACCAAGAAGGGCAAATATATCCACAGTGATAATATTATGGTGGAGGGAAACTGCAGTGTTGTTATCCAAAGAATCCTTCCACCTAAATACAAGGATCCAGGGAGTGTCACAATCCCTTGCTCTATTGGTGCGGTGTCTGTTGGGAAAGCCCTAATTGATTTGGGGGCTAGCATAAATTTGATGTATCTCTCTATGTGCAGAAGGATTGAAGAGCTGGAAATTATGCCAACAAGAATGACATTGCAACTGACTAATCGATCTATCACAAGGCCTTATGGCGTGGTTGAAGATGTTTTGGTGAAGGTGCGACAATTCACCTTCCCTGCAGACTTCGTGATCATGGATATTGAAGAGGATGCTAAAATCCCATTGATTTTGGGCCGTCCCTTCATGTTAACTGCTAATTGTGTGGTGGATATGGGGAAAGGAAATATGGAAATGAGTGTAGATGATCAGAAAGTTACATTCAATCTATTTGAAGCTATGAAGCACCCAAGTGACCACAAGGCCTGCTTTAAAGTAGAAAAGGAAGAACACGAGATAAACATGGTAGCTAGAACCATGGTACTCCAGTCCCCACTTGAAAAAGCATTGACTAATACTATGGAGTGTTTGACAACAAAGGAAGAAAAAGAAGTGCAGAGCTGTTTAGAGGAATTAGAGGGTGTAGAAGAAAATCCTTCTAGAAGAGTGGTTTTTGAAGAATTGAAGAAGGACATTCCAGCATAAATGGCTAAAATGGAGTTGAAAACCCTTCTAGAACATCTGAAGTAATCATCAGTAATTCTCTAAGAAAGGAAGAGGAATCTCAGCTGGTGAAAGTTTAGAAGAAACACAAAGCAGCTATTGGATGACATATTTCTAACTTGAAAGGAATCAACCCTTCTTACTGTATGCATAAGATCAACATGGAAGCTGACTATAAACCGATAAGACAACCACAAAGAAGATTGAATCTTGTTATGAAGGAAGAAGTGCGAAAGGAAGTGCTCAAATTGCTAGAAGCAGGCGTCATTTATCCCATTTCGGATAGTGCTTGGGTTAGTCCTGTGCAGGTGGTTCCGAAGAAAATAGGCATGATGGTAATCAGGAATGAGAAGAATGATTTAATTCCCACAAGAACTGCCACTAGTTGGAGGATGTGTATTGACTATAGAAAGTTGAATGATGCCACCAGTAAAGATCACTACCCATTTCCCTTCATGGATCAAATGTTTGAAAGGCTGGCAGGACAATCATTCTATTGCTTTTAGATGGATACCTTGGCTACAATCAGATTGTTATGGATCCAAATGACCAAGAAAAGACAACATTCACCTATCCCTTTTGCGTGTTTGCCTATAGGCGAATGCCATTCGGTCTTTGCAATGCTCCCGTAACTTTTCAGTGGTGTATGATGGCAATTATTGCTGACATGGTGGAGAAATGTATCGAAGTGATGACCTCTCCGTCTTTGGCTTATCTTTTAATTGTTGTCTAGCAAATCTAGAGCGAGTGTTGCAATGGTGTGAAGAGACAAACTTGGTGCTTAATTGGGAAAAATGTCATTTTATGGTGCAAGAAGGGATTGTTTTGGGCCACAAAATCTCTGTGAAGGGGATTGAAGTAGACAAAGTGAAGATTGATGTGATTGAGAAGCTACCTCCTCCTGTAAATGTCAAGGGAGTAAGAAGCTTTCTAGGGCATGTTGGGTTCTATAGGCGGTTTATAAAAGACTTTTCAAAGATTGCCAAACCACTCAGTAATTTGCTTAACAAGGACGCTGTGTTTTTATTTGATGAAGACTGCTTGAAAGTATTCAATACCTCCGCTCTCGTCATTACAACACCTAATTGGGGTTAAGAATTTGAGCTAATGTGTGATGCAAGTGATTATGCTGTAGGCGCTATATTGGGCCAGAGGAAAGGCAAAGTCTTCCATGCTATTTACTATGCTAGCAAGGTCCTAAATGATGCTCAGATCAATTATGCTACTACAGAGAAGGAAATGCTTGCAATTGTTTATGCATTGGAAAAATTCAGGTCATACTTGGTGGGATCGAAAGTTATCGTCTATACTAATCATGCAACCATCTAGTATTTACTGAATAAAGTTGACTCCAAACCTCGATTAATTAGGTGGATCTTGTTACTTCAGGAGTTTGATCTAGTTATCCAAGACAAGAAAGGATCTGAAAATCTGGTAGCTGACCACTAGTCAAGACTAGTCAATGAAGAGGTGACTTTGAAAGAGTTAAAAATAAGAGACAAATTCCCTGATGAGTCGCTGTTCGTGGTAAATGAAAGGCCATGGTTTGCTGATCTAGCTAACTTCAAGGCAGTTGGAATCATCCCTAAAGATTTGACTTGGTAGAAAGGAAGAAATTTTTGCATGATGCCCGATTTTATGCATGGGATGACCCACATTTATTCAAGATTGGTGTTGATAACCTTTTGAGAAGGTGTGTAACAAAGGAGGAAGCCAAGAGCATATTATGGCATTGTCACAACTCACTATGCGGAGGACATTACAGTGGAGACAAAATAGCAGCCAAAGTCCTACAATCAGGATTCTTTTGGCCAACACTCTTCAAAGATGCTCATGAACATGCCACTCAATGTGATCAATGTCAAAGAATGGGAGGAATAGCTAGGAGAAATGAAATGCCCTTGCAGAACATAATGGAAGTGGAAATCTTTGACTGTTGGGGAATTGACTTTATAGGTCCTCTTCCTCCATCTTTTAGAAATGAATATATTCTTGTAACTGTGGATTATCTCTCCAAGTGGGTTGAAGCAGTGGCGGCTTCGAAGAATGATGCTAAAACTGTAGTGAACTTTTTGAAGAATATTTTTGCTCTCTTTGGGGTGCCTAGAGTCCTAATAAGTGATGGGGGCTCTCATTTTTTCAACAACCAACTGCAGAGGGTGCTAGGCCACTATCATGTCACACACAAAGTAGCCTCACCTTATCACCCACAAACAAATGGCCAAGCTGAAGTTTCCAATAGGGAATTGAAAAAAATCTTGGAGAAAACTGTAGCTTTCATTCAGAAGGATTGGTCAAGCAAGCTGGAAGTGCTCTATGGGCCTACAAAACTGCATTCAAGACCCCTATAGGCCTGTCTCCGTTCCAAATGGTTTACAACAAATCATGTCACTTACCTATAGAAATGGAACACAAGGCATACTGGGCTCTGAAATTTCTTAATTTTGATGAGGCTTTATTAGGGCAAAAAAGGAAGTTACAACTCTTGGAGCTGGAAGAAATGAGATTGAATGCGTATGAGTCTTCAAGGTTGTACAAAGAAAACGTGAAGGCATATCATGACAAGAAGCTGCTCAAGAAGGACTTTAGGCCAGGACAACAAGTGTTGCTGTTTAATTCAAGATTGAAGTTGTTTCCAGGCAAGCTAAAGTGTAAATGGTGTGGACCTTTCACCATTAAGGAAGTCAAACCATATGGAGCAGTGGAATTATTCGACCCTGAATCAGAAACTTTGGATAGAACATGGATAGTAAATGGTCAGAGGTTAAAGCTGTACCATGGTGGGAACATTAAGAGGCTGACCATCATTATGCAATTACAAGACCCTTAGAGGTAACATACAACAAGCTAGTGACGTTAAAGAAGCGCTTACTGGGAGGCAACCCATCTCTTTTTCCTTTTTCTTTTTTCTTTGTTTTCTTAATCATTGCATATAGTTAGGTCTCAACTTGTTTGTGATTGCTAGAGTAAGACATCAACATGTTTTGTATGATAAAAGGGGTTGCTAAAGCTTCTCTGAAGTTATAGATGAGAAATAACTCAATTCTTTTTTCAGTCATCCACTCGCTCAACGCGCTCTGTGCGCTAAGCGAATCATCCTTCATGCGCTGAGCGAGTAACCACTCGCGCTAAGAGCGCCAATCCCTACCCATTGGCTAAAAGGTCTCGCTAAGCGAGACAGCTGCACTAAGCCCAAAACCCCCTCTGGAATTGCATTTAATGGAATTGGGCTAAGCGAGTTATCTCGCTAAGCATAGCACATAGTCTCGCTAAGCGCAACTGTATGCTAAGCACACATACCTCTCTGCCTGGACCCCCATGCCAATTGGGCTAAGCAGGTCATACTAGCTAAGCCCAATTATCTCCCTAGAATGGCATTGCACTAAGCGAGACCATCTCGCTAAGCGCGACCTACTATTGCATCTTGAGGCATTTAATTCGCTAAGCCGGCCATGTCCTGCTTAGCGAAAGTTGTAGACCAATCAGAGCTGCAGAACTCGCTAAGCGCACATCTGTGTGCTAAGCCCAAATCCTTCTCGAGTTTTCTAATTCTCGAATTGGGCTAAGCGAGTCTGTTCCGCTAAGCGTGTGAATTTAAAATATGAAATTTCAAACATCACTGAGAGCTCGCTTAGCGAGTTACTCGCGCTAAGCGAGACAATCAAAACTGCCAAAAATAAGACATAACTGCCTCAGGCAGTTACTTTGAGCAAAATTATAACTCTTCTTCTCTATCATTGGCACTCATCATCTGCATTGCGCTCACAATCCATTGCATTCTCTGCTTCTTTTGCCCTCATCTTACTTCACTATACTCTACAATCCAAGTAAGTACCTTCTACTTTGCTTTTAATTTCTATTTTTGAACCCTAGGATAGAAGCCATGTTGTTCTCTCTGAAATTGTTGATTGTGTGTTGTTGTTGCTGTTCATTGCTTAGTTGTTTGATTAGATGTTGTTAGGGCTTTAGTTTCGTAGGTAATGTAGGTTGATTTGACATGTTTTGCATAGGATCCATAGGCCTAAAAGTGGATGGATAGTAGGGGCTTTGAAGCCCCATTTTTTTCTGGAAATTTCGATGTACTCGCTAAGCGAGCCTGCTCGCTAAGCAAGTTCATCGATTTTGGATGAATTTCTGGGTTTTTTGATGAACTCACTAAGCAGGCCCTATCCCGCTAAGCGTGTTAATCACTTATGTTGAATTTATGCTTTTCTATATGAACTCTCTAAGCCACTGCACTTCGGCTTAGCGAGTGTTTAAATTTCCAATTTTAATTTTTGTGTTTGTATGAACTCGCTAAGTCAGCATGCCGCGCTAAGTGAGTTAGTTTACTTAGGTCAGAGTCTATGAGGCTTTTGGTATTTTGTTTGCGGCTAAGCGAGCCACGCTCGCTAAGCCACCATGCCTCTGATGTTGAATAAGCTTGGTCTAAGCGAGTCAATCTCGCTAAGCCTAAGGCAATTCAGTTGTTCTAAATTTTGTTCATGCGCTAAGCGAGTCCACTCGCTAAGCGTAATTTCTTTTCTGTTTTTGAATAAGGCTTAGCGAGCCAGTCTTGCTAAGCCAATTATGTTCCAGTAGTCAAGTTAGGCTAAGCGCTTGTTGGCGCTAAGCCTGTGTAGTGTGTCGCGCTAAGCGAGCTTGTCTCGCTAAGTGTAATTAGCTCTCTATTAGAGAATAAGGCTTAGCGAGCCATGCTCGCTTAGCCATTGTGCTATGTCAGCTAAGCGAGTGTGTCTCGCTTAGCCAAAGTGCTTATTTTTTTTGTAGTCGCACTAAGTGTTCCGTACATGCTAAGCGTACCCTATTATTTTCTAAAGACACGCTAAGCCAAGCAGTCTCGTTAAGCGCCCAGTTTATTTTTCTGTTTGATTTTTCTGCTTTCAGTTTTGAATAAAACCTGTCTAACTTTATTTCCTGTGATTCTTTTGATGCAGATGGCCTCTAGAAAGAGAAAGACAACAACCTCCCGACCCCAGCAGCCCTATGATACCACCAAATTCATTTCTGAGGGTGCCTGGGAGAGATACGAGTAGGACATTCACTCCCGGAACATCCTTTCGGAGAGGAATGTCGCTTTATATGTCACTGAGTATGACAAGTTCCGTTGGGAGCTCGAGAGGCGTAGATGGCATAAAGCCTTGACTAGGTAGCCTGATGGTCACATTGATGTGGCCCTGGTCAAAGAGTTTTATGCCAATCTATATGATCCAGAGGATAAGTTCCCGAGGCAAGTCAGAGTCCGGGGAAAACTGATTAAATTTGATAGGGAGTCACTAAACACTTTTCTAGAGACCCCCGTGGTTTTGGAGCTAGGGGAGCGCTACATCACTTACACTAGGTTCTGCAGTACTCACCCAAACCCTCAGGAGCTTGCTTCCAAGCTCTATATTCCAGGGCGCGGTTTTGTTCTGAACACTGAATGAGGGCCCTGGAAGCTCTTGAGGAAGGATCTCACTACTTTGGCTCAGACCTAGAGTGTCTTATCATATTCTAACCTCGGTCCCACTTCTCACACATTCGATCTGAATATGGACAGGGCGAGGTTAGTTTACGGTCTAGTGACCAAGATGGACATGGACATGGGTTCATTCATCTCAGGCCATATTTGTCAAATGGCCTAGTCCAACTCCTCTAGGCTCGGCTTTCCAGCTTTGATCACTGCTTTATGCATTTCCAGATGAGTGGTCCTAGATTCACTTACCTTCGAGTCCCTGAGCCCTGCCATTAATTTGGCATACATCAGGAAAAATTGTTGGAACCTGGATGATCTCACGATCACCTTTTCGGGGACTCGCAAGACCAGGGCTCAGGGACCCTCAGACGCTTCTGCTTCTTCTTCTACTCCACCTGCTCCAGCTCCACCAGCTCCCACTCCAGCTCCCACACCAGCACCCTCCGACCCCTCAGCTCAGAGCACAAAGATTTTAGTGTTGTTGCTTAAGCTAAGTGCTTTATGATTGTGGCATTTCAATAGAAGCTGGGAATAAAAGGAAAAGAGTTGATATAAGGATGAATGCTCTCCTAGAACCTAAATTTTGCATCCTAGAAAAACCATGAATTGTTTGTAACCCAGCCTCATTACAAGCCAGGAAAGTCCTTCAAATTCAATTTGTGTGTTTGTGATTGTATGGCATGAGATAAAATGCAAAAGTTGAGACTTGTGTTGGTTGTTGATTTGAAGAATTGCCTTAAACACTTGTGGTTATGAGAGAAACAGTGACCGTGAGGATTAGGCTTGATGAACCTTCCTTGATACCTGTCTTGCTTGCTAGCTTATTTCAATTGACCGTGTGTTTGTGATTGTATGGCATGAGATAAAATGCAAAAGTTGAGACTTGTGTTGGTTGTTGATTTGAAGAATTGCCTTAAACACTTGTGGTTATGAGAGAAACAGTGACCGTGAGGATTAGGCTTGATGAACCTTCCTTGATACCTGTCTTGCTTGCTAGCTTATTTCAATTGTGCTGCTTAATGATCATGTTCATATCTTTAAAATTCTACATATCTTTATGAAGGTCTGTTGGTTGAAGTATTACTTGCCACTTGTGTTATGTGATTGAATGCTTTAGAACAAACACATTTCTTTTGAGTAACCACTGTGAATTTTGTCACTACAGGACAAGTAAATTGTTATTTCTTTGCTTGAAAACAAGCAAAACTGTAAATTTGGGGGAGTTTGTTAGTTGTCATTTACGACTAACTTTTTTATTGAATAGTTACATGAAATCAGCTTCTTTCCTCTAATCTATGGTTCTTTTTGTAGGAATTGTACATATTTTCATGTTTAGTTTGATTTTATATAGTAGATACTCTCATTTTGTGAATTAATGTTGAAACCACTTCAATTTTAGGCTAAAAGAAGAGAAGGTTCAAGCAGCTGGTGTCTTGCTAAGCGAGGCATATGCGATTAGTGAGTAACATCTGCTAAGCGAGGTATGAAGCTCGCTTAGCATGCTGGGAAAACCTAGAAGAGGATTAGTCTCAAATGCATGCGCCCAACGTGCCGCCAGCTCGCCCAACGAGTTGTTTGTCTCTTCTCGCACTTAGCACGCCCAGCTCGCTAAGCCAAAAGTCACTTACTCTTGCTAAGCGAGCCTTCAGAATCTGAAACGTCAAGGAGCCTTTAAAACACTGAAGTTGGTGGAAACTAAGGGAGAAAGTCAAAAAACAGAGCCAAGGGAGAAGCTAGAGCGAGAGAAACGAAGCCACCAAGAGAGTCTAGGTTAGAGGAGTGAGATTAGGGTTCTAGAGGTTGAAGGAGACATCCTCAACCCTCCTTAGCCATTTTCTTCCCTCAAAATCTGACCTTTGTATTGAAAGCTCATTACTTGTAATGGAAGGCTAAATCTCTTGGTGGGGGAGTTCTGCTGAACCTTTGATGTAAAATTCTCTTACTATCTATTTAATGTTGTTTTTTATGTGTTCATTGCTTCTATCTATGCTTATTTTTACATGCTTGTGGCTTGATCACCCATTTGTATGTATAGTTAGGATTTTTAGTACTGGGAAGTACTTTAAAGCCTTAAAACTTGATAGAGCAAGCTAGAAAACTGTATGTCTAGAAATGGAGTGTAGTGATCTAGTCCATATTATGTTGTAAACTTAATGCAACTCTTTTAGGCTAAGTTTGTTGAGAGATCAAGGATGAGGTTTAAAGAGAGTTAGGCCCATTCACTCAAGGGATCTTGGTTTGGGTAATTTCTCAGCATAAGAACACTAGGATAACATTAAATAGAGAAAAATCTTTAACAACATCAAGGTAGATTCAGTAGAACAACCCAACACTTTTTACTTGACTTTTTTACTTCTCAAACCGTAGATATTTAGTTTATAGTTAACTAGATTTTCATACAAAAGCCCAACTTGTTATTCACTTGCTTTCAATTTATACAAACAAATGTTTGCTCACTGAATATAAAATTTTTTGAGTGAAACAAATTTCATGTGGATACGATACTCGATTCTTACTGTTTTATTTACTACTTGAGAGAATCGGTACACTTGCTGACGCATCGCGAACAGTTCCCTTCAAGTACCTTAGGATCCACTTCAAAGCCTTCCAGTGTAGTTTTCCCGGTTTCCCCATGTGTCTAGTGACTAGACTTACTGAGTAGGCTAGAGCAGGCCTTGTACATATCATTACATACATCAAGCTTCCTACTGTATTTGCATAGGGTACATTCTTCATATAGTTTGCTTCTTCTAACTTTGGTGAATTTTGGTGTGAAAGTATGAAATGTTGAGCCATAAGAGTTGTCACTGGCTTGGACTTCTCCATATTGAACTTCTTCAGCACTTTGGTTATATAACTTTTTTGAGTAACAATCAAGATATCCTTGGTTCTGTCCCTCAGAATCTCCATTCCTAGAATCTTACTAGTAGGCTCCATATCCTTCATTTCTCACCCTTAAGCATTTCTTTCACCTTTACAATCTTTACTTTGCTTTTGTAGGCTATCAACATGTCATCTACATATAGCAGTAAGTAGATTATGGATTCAGTGTCAATATCCTTCAAGTACACACAACTAACATACTTACACCTTTTGAATCCATTCTCCACAATGAAGGTGCCAAACCTTTTGTACCACTGCCTAGGAGATTGTTTGATGCCATAGAGTGACCTCTTTAACAAACACACCTTGTTCTCATCACCTTCTTTGATGAATCCCTCTGGCTGAGTCATATGAATCTTCTTATCCAGTTCTTCATGTAGGAAGGCTGTTCTGACATCTAATTAATCCAATTATAGGTTTTTTGAGCTACTAGTGCAAGTATCATTCTAATTGAAGAATGTTTCACAACTGGTGAAAATACCTCATTGTAGTTAACTCCTTCCCTCTGAGTGAACCCTCTTGCAACTAGTCTTGCCTTGAACCTTGCTTTTTCAATCCGTGGAATTTCTTCCTTCAATTTGAAGATCCACTTGCAGCTAACCAGTCTAGTCCTTTTTCGTTTCTCCACCAAAACCCAAGTGTCATTCTTCTGAAGCAAACTGATTTCTTCATACATAGCAACAATCCAATTTTGAGATTGATTGCTATTGATGGCTTCAACATAATTTCTAGGCTCGTCATTCTCAATTTCTTATGCTACATTCAGTGCAAAGGCAACCATGTCAACAAAGCCAAACCTTAGTGGTGGGTTAATGACTCTTCTTTTTCTATCTCTGGCCAATTTATAGTTTTGCAAATCAGTTTGAGCTTGTGTAGGCCCATTCTCCTGATTCTCAACTTTGATCTTTAGTCTTGGTCTTTCTTGTACTGGCTCCACCTCCATCAGAACACTATCATCGGTGCTTGATCTTGATTGTTGATCTGTTGAGGCCTTCCTTGTGTAATACATCTCAGATTCCCTGAACACAACATCTCTACTGATCAAAACTTAAGGCTGGCCCTTCTCCATACACCACAACCTATAACCCTTGACCCCTTAAGGATATTCAAGGAACATACACTTCAAAGCCCTTGGTTCTAGTTTTCCTTGCCTTATGTGAGCATATGACACACAATCAAAGGTCCTCAAATGTTCAAGATTTGGAGTGTAACCACTCCATTTTTCTTCTGGAGTTTTGATCTCAATAGCAGTGGATGGACTTCTATTTATTAAGTAAGCTATGGCCATCACAACTTTAGCCCAGAAATATGCAGAACAGTTTGCATTAGATATAATGCATCTGACCCTCTCCATAATGGTTCGGTTCATCCTCTCAGCCATTCTATTGGGGAGTGCCCCTTACTGTCTTGTGTCTTTCAATCCCTTATTCTCTGCAAAACTGATTGAATTCTTCTGAGTAGAACTCTAAACCATTGTCAGTTCTGAGTTTCCTGACTTTTCTATTGGTATGAGTTTCAACTAGTACCTTCCATTCCTTGAACTTCTCAAAGGCTTCACTTTTTTTCTTGAGTATGTAGATCCACACCTTCCTAGAGAAATCATTAATCATAGAAAGGAAGTACCTTGCTCCACTGTGTGATGGTACTCTTGTTAGCCCCTATACATCACTATGGATGTAGTCAAGTGTACCTTCGGAGTGATGCACAACAGTGACAAACTTCAACCTCTTTGCCTTGCCAAGAATACAGTGTTCACCAAATTGTAGTGACTCAACACTATCTTTTCCTAGTATCTTTTACTTGCTGAGCTCCTTCAATCTTCCTTCACTCATGTGTCCAAGCCTCTTGTGCCAGAGACTTGTATGTGAATAAGTTTTCTCAGTCACAATTGCCACAACCCCCTTTTGAACATTTCCTGCCAAAAGATACAGGCCATTTTTCAGCTTGCCTCTCATGAACACGATGAAGCCTTTGGTGATCTTGAGAGATCCACCCTCAGCCCTACACACAAAACCTTGCTTATCAAGCATTCCTAGAGATATTAGATTCCTCCTCAATTCTGAGACATGCCTAACCCCTTGCAGTCTCCTAGTTACTCCATCAACAAGTTTTAGAGTAGCAACACCAATTCGCACTACTTTGCAAGCTTTATTGTTGTCAAATAAAACCTGCCCTCCATCAATCTACTCATAAGAGCTAAACTGTTCCATTGTAGGACACATGTAAAATGAGTAACCCGAGTCAAGAACCCAATTTGGTTTGACTGGTGCCTCTGAAACACATAGGACATCAGCACTTCCATACCCTTCTAAGGCAACGTCTGCATCACCACTGTGATCGTTCTGATCCCTCTATTTATTTTTCTTCTTGTACTCAGGACATTCTTTCTTGAAGTTTTCTTCACTTCCATAGATGAAATATCTCCTCTTCTTGCCTTCTTTTGATTTGGATCTTATACCTTTCTTGCCCTTGAATTCTTTCTTTTCAAGACTCTCTCTAGCGAACAATCCCCTTGCATCTTGATCACCCTTACTTTTTGACTTCCTCCTCAACTCCTTTGTAAACAAAGCTTCCTGTACTTCTTCTAATGAGAGAGTACCCCTGCCATAGATGAGTGTTCTTCAGAGAGGCTATCAAACTCGTTCAGTAATGATCTCAAGAGCAAGAGTGCTTGGTCTTTATCTTCTAAGGTGATTTCAATATTTTCCAGATCAAGAATGATCTTATTGAAGTCAACCAAATGATCTTCCAACGACTTCCCTATTGTCATCTTGAGGGTGTACAATTTCTGCTTTCAAGTATAAGATGTTGGCCAACGATTTGGTCATGTACAGATTTTCCAACTTGTTCCAAATCACAATAGCTGATTTCTTCTTTGAAACTTCCCTCAGTACTTTATTTCCAAGAGACAGGATCAAAGCACTATGAGCCTTGTTAAGAACCTCCTTCTTCTCCCTTTTTGTCGTTGTTGTAGGCAACCCTTTTTCTCCTTCAAGGGCCTGCTCCAGTCCATGATGAATTAGCAACGCCCTCATCTTCATCCTCCATAGCCTGAAATCATTCTTGTCGGTAAACTTCTCAATATCAAACTTTGTAGAACCCATTCTTGATTTTACCAAGAACAACTTTCCCAGAAAACCCAACCTGAGCTCTGATACCAATCTGTTATGAATTAAAAAAATATTGCACAATGGTATTGAAAAGAAAGGAACACCTAGGCTAATCAAGAGCGTTTAGAGAAGATGAGAGAGTTAATGGGAGAAAAGCTTTTTTTGTATATCCTATCAATGGTGTTAGTTAAAAGCCTTATAAAGGCTACTACACTTCCACTAATCACATAGGGAATTCTATTATGAGAAATAAAGAATTATCTAACTCCTAACAATCTCTTCCTTCCCAAAAATACAAGAGAGAATACAAAAAGAAGGTAAAACTAATTCTAAAAATTGCAAATCAATTGCTAAGTCAAAACAGATACTACTACTTCCATTTCCTTTTAATTGTCGACTTAAAAAGACAATACAAAAATTATAAAATATAACTAATATTTTTATTTATATTAATGAAATATTTTTAAATTTTAATATAACTTCAATTGATTTTTTTATCATGTGAAATATCTAAGAATTAAATGAAGATAAAAGTATAAATAAAAAGATAATAATAAATATTATCTTAAACTTCTGAATGAACAGATACATAGAGTCGAAACTTTCTTTTAAAAAAAGGATCAAATAAACTTAAATATTTTAATTGTTTTAAAAAAAAGATAATACTGTATAATTTTTATGTTTTTAATAATATACAAGCTTTTCTTTTCCAATAAGTACACACGTACGTTGTAAAATAAGTTGTATTATGTTACAACTTGTGCCTATCAGTTAATATATATGAGAATTGTTGCCCGATAAAGAAAATACATAGTACGTAGTCAAATAAAAAAAGACTACATATAACTTATCAATAACTAATTAATTAAGATTTTTTGGTATATATAGTATTTTGATTTTATCAATTAATTAGTCATGCGTTTTTTACTTTGTAGCCACCTTTGTCTTCTATTTCTTTGATTAATTAATTAGTAATAATATTTGTTTTTTCCTATTTTAAATTTTCAATTTGATGATTTTTATAATATCCAAGGCGGCTGATTACTTAGACTTATGGGCGTTTATGGTGAGTGGTGTGCATTATTAGATAAATGATATGAAGGTTGTAGCAAAAAAGAAAAACGTGAAAAAAAATTTGAAGAAGAATACTGATGAGCTATTTATATTTTTCTGAAAAGAATTCAATAATGTAAGTGTAGAAGAAGTATGGAATTGAAAGACTAAAGAAGATGCTCGTCCACAATAGCTTATATAATTTAAACAAAAAAGAATTCAGTAAAATATATCCGCCTATAAATTTAAAAAATGGAAAAGGAAAAGGTTCTCGTGGTTATGTCGTCTCTTTCTATATGTCTCTATGATTACTTGGTTTACAAATAAAAATTCCCTTAATTGGAAATGCTCACTCACTATAAAATACAGCAATTGGATTAATATCTTGTCTTATTCAAAATATATATAAGTGCGTTTTGTTCGAAAGCACGCCTAGTACGTAGTATCTACTATATATCTAACTTCTTCCTCAAACTCACCCAATTTATTTTATTTTATTTTATTCTGTGTTTTCTATAAAAATCAAGTGCACCACTATATTGTATTCTACTGAAAAATATCTGTGATTATATATATATAAACATATTGGTAGAGTCAATCTAGCTGATACGCAGGACAACTTTGATAGAAAAATAACTAAAATTTTCAAATTATATTTTATTTAACTAAAAAATTTATGTTCATTTCTTGTTTATTTAATTAAATTAAAAGTTTATTTGACTAAATTAGACATATTTGGTTAAAAAAAACCTGGTTTTAGTAATTTATACAACATTTAATTAGCATTTTTAACCTTTTTATTTTATGCAATATTTATGTTTAGGACCTGGTAAAAAAATCAATCTCTAAATCAATGTTCAGATTCTTATGCAAGCTAACAGCTAGAAAACATGGATTCCCAAACATGTCATTGTCTTGAGTTAGTTGAGTTTGGATTCTTATAGTCATATTTTGAGTTTTGTAAAAAACATAATTAGAAAAATTAGTCATTCACAAAGTTAATAAATATTTCATATTACATAATACTTCAAAAAAAAAAAAATGAAGATACACGTAAGATATCATAGGATCACAACGATATATATCAAATTTTAGAAGAAATAACATATAATTAAACAAAACACAAATCATAATTGATGTTTTATAAACGAGTATATATCATTGTGGACATAATAATATCACGAATTGTTTAATTGTTATGACATTATAAATGCAGCTAGAAGTATTCAACATTTCGATTATGCAACATGATTACTTTATTGAATTATCCTCGGAGATATAAGGATGATCCCGTTGTTGAGAAAGAGTGAAGAGAAAAGAGAAAGGTTGTGGGTTCGTGTTCTTCCAGGGACACTTTAATAATAATAAAAAAAACTAAGGAGGGCCAGCATTGTTGGGTGAACTAATCTTATAGAAGCGGATCGCATTTCTTGCAAGGATGTCTTTTGCAGCTTCCACAGCCTCAGGAATTGAGAGCTCACCATCAATGCATGCATCATGCAGAACAGAGAAAACAACTTCGCGAGAATTCTTTGCACCTGCGAAAGCAAAACTTATGATTTCAACTTGTAATCATAGATAGTACCCGAATTGTTGCACTCATATTTGGTATAAGAATTTCCAGCAACAGTTGTATAGATTCAAGATATGATTCTAAGTGTTTGGACTTATGAACATAAGTTGAAATCATAAGCTTATGCCCATTTGACTTAGCATTTTGCATGTTGATTGGAGTTTCTAGCATTGGTGTATGCAAGGTAAAGGTTAGGAAAGAGAACAAGGTACACTTCAATGTGGTGATGTACAAGAGAAGAAAAGCATTAGAAATTGAAACAATGAAAACAAAGTACTTAAGCATAATCTTAAAATTTGGGTGTCATAATAGATGCTAACCAACCTAGGTAGAAGGTTTCAGGAAATGTATAGGCATCAGTGCTGAACATCACCTGCAATGCAAAATTTCTTCTTGTGAGACATTATCTCCCGATTTACACGTTTCATTTGACTAGTCATAAAGTTCATTTATAATTCCATCATAAAAGGATAACAAACTTTAAAAACAATTGCATTTTATATTTCAGTATATTTCATAAAGTGGCTCATTTCATGCACATTCTATACTTTTCTACTGAAAATAAAAAGTAAGGGAATTTTAAGAAAATGGTAATTTTTTTATTTTTTTACATTTTGACTTTAAAATTTAGTCATTGAGACATGCCATATCAACTGGTATATGGAGATTAGAGAGTTCAAATCCGATACATAACTAATTTATATTTAAATTTCAATCTCAGCAATCAGTATACCTGTAGCAGGGGAAATACAGTAGTGAACTTCTAATATTATTTACATATACCACATGAATATTTTTTTCTTCTTAGACCTTGGTACATTTATCTGAAAAATGATATTCTCATTTCTCAGTGAACACTTATTTGGATTGCTTAAACTGTCACCTTATCTAATGGAGCCAGATTTAGCAGATCTTTGACTGCAGAAGTCATCCCATGTACACTAAGCTTTGGAATTGCCAACCCAAAATCAAGGTAAACCTGAGGGAGAAGATTGTGTTAATTGAAATTTAATTTTAATTAACTGATACAAGTAAATATGCATTAATCATAAAATGTTTGCCTGGGAGTAAACAGAAGCTAGATATGATGCTTCCTTTGAGTATGGATGAGATGCATGTAACAAAACAAACCGACACTTTGAATATCTCTTGTCCTCAAGAACTGAACGGAGATGAAGAGGATTGGTCTTCCTCAAATCCAAAAGTCTATCCCCAAAGCTAGTTACAGAAAGAAAAAGTTTAGAGTGTTAGGTAAGAGTAAGAGGTATAATCAAGTAGAATATCATGGTGATTATGTATCTCTAGACAGATGAAAAAGGAAAACAAACTACAGCTTTGACATCTATAAGGAAGTGTACCGTAATCAATTCCAAGAAATCAAGGCACAGACTATGTGCGTTTGGGTGAACGCTTGCAATGAAATTAATTTTGAACTTCATGTTTGAAAAATTGAATGATTTTATCCTGAAAGTAAGTTTGATGTAAAACTCTGTAATTTTTTAATTTAATGTAAAAGTTACTTTTTGTTACTTTTAGTCAAAACTGAGGTTTGGAGACAAAATCCTGTTTGACAGGGGACAATAAATTATTATACTTTCCTGCATGAAACTAAACACACTATTTTTACCGAAAGCTTTTATTGAAAATTCTAACAAAAAATGTTTGGATATCAATATGGTAAAAGTAACAAACAATTAAAATCCGTCACTTACCCTGTGTGTATCTGCATTGGCAAGTCATAAGATAGAGCAATTTCCAAACTTTGCAAGAAGAGGTAGTCAACAAGATTTTTGTAATTTTTGTATTTTAGTAGAAAAATAGGTTTCGCAGCTGAAAGTACAAAAAATGATGAGTAGGAATAGCCCGAAACAGATCATATTAATATTAAAACCAAATTGCATACTCACTATTTGTTAACACCTCTTTCAGACTCTCCTCAGCATCCGTTTTAGTCACATTTAAATTGATTTCTAAGCCACCGTAGTATGCAGCTATGCTTTTCAAAGCATGGATCTCTTTAGCAACTGTAACAGTGATGCTAAGGAACAAAGCTAAAACATTGATACTTTTTTTCTTACTTTCATCAAGCTAAGAACTTATTTTATGTGTGTGTGTGTGTAAAGAGACATGTAAAGGATATGATTTAACCTTTGAGACATATGCTTCAGTAAATGAATCGATTGTCCATGAAGATCCATTAGGCAAACCCTTCAGGGAGCATTAAATATAAACATAAGAAAACATAAAATAGAAAAGTAGGTGAATGGCTAAGAAGCAGGATATGAATACAATTGCAAATAGTAGGATGCTTTAAAACACAAGAAAATATGCAATGGAACCATTGTTGCTTCTTGTTGAGAATATTTTCCCAAAAAATATTAATTTCTTCAAACATGGCAATATCACTTTTAGACTTAACAGTAGTGTAATTATGCTAAAGATAATGAAACTTTCACTATTTGGAAAAAATTGAGAGGAAATAATTTAACATGACTAGATATATCTTCAATTTCAACCACTAAAAAAAAGTAAAAAAACTACTAAAAATGAGAAAACGGTTAAACAGGATTTACTTGAAGGAAATGACTTGAAATCATATAAAGATGAGAAAATGCACCAAAAATAAGTATGTTTCTTAAGGGAGAAGTAGCACAGATGAAATTTTCAGGCAGAAAAAAAATAACATAAACCAAGGAAAGAGTAATATATCATATATGTAGATGACATGGTTACCAATACAAGTATAACATTGAGATCAATCAAACTCCTAAAATCAAGACCAACTTGTCAATAGATTGAGTAGAACTAGACTCATATCTCTTAAAAGTTATCAGATTTTAGTCTATGTGAATAGAAAAAATATGATTGGGAGGACTATATTAAAAGTGGACAATCAGATTTTTTGATGGAGATTAACAAAACTTGTGGATATATCGCACTAATATCATGAGGATCCAAAAAATGGTGCCTAGTAATAATGGCAATATGCAGATTAAAAGTGAATGTCCATAAGTGTCTTACTTGTTCAAGGATTTGCTCGGCCACACGTTCAGTTCTTAAGATTCTGCCAACAAAAGGTGTAAAATTTTTGTGCCATTGCATGTCATGCTTTTTGTCCATTTCTATGCCATCATCAATGAGTATGGCAGAGAATTTTGCAGCTTTGAGGCATGTTGAGCTGATGGATTCTATTCCAGACGCTTTACGGTATTCCTCTACACCTTGCAAAGATACCTCGGTTCCGTATAGCTCAGCAACATCTCTCAAACTTCTCTGATATCACATAACAGGGTGTCATAATGAGATTTCAGAAAATAAGAAAAATTCATGCAAATATAAGTTCAACTAGAAAGGCACTCTCTTATTCATGGAAATAGGATCTATATACTCTTGTAACAACTGTTGAATACTTGGAATTGTTTGCATTCTTTTTTCTTATTTTGCTGAGTTTGTTTGCATTAATTCTTGGATCTGGATCTTCCAATTGCTTACACATTTGAAGCCTCACATAAAACACCATGATACATAGGGCTGTCTATTGACACCTCCAATGTCGTATTGTAGTATATTTTTAGTCCTTGTGACAATGTTTGCTTTTAGTATATTTTTATTCACTATGCATGAGACGAAGTAAGATTCTCAAAAGAGGAATAAAATGAATCCTAGTAAAACTCTCTTTGGCATTTCTAATATTTTTTATGAGATTAATTGAAATTGATAGAAATCATCAAATTTGATTCAAATCCACCAAAGTTAATAATTTTTAACAAATTTCAACAAAAAAAAGTGTCCCTAATATTTCTCTCTTCAAAATGATCTTCATACAAAGGTATATATATATATATATATATATATATATATATATATATACTTATAAATTGAATTCAAATAAATGACTCGTAATTAAGGTATTTTCTAAGAAAAAATTAATGCAGATCGAAGACATTTTAAATTGATTCTTACAAGAAAGATTAAACTTATAATTTAATTTTTATGAAAAGGACCAAATCAAGTAGAAATAGCAACATTTTACGAGTCTAACATTTTATTTAATATGTTACTCTTCAAACCTTACTAATATATATAAATGAAATGTGAGTTAAAAAGTTATGATTAGTAACACTTCAAACTTTACTAATATAAATGAAATAAAACTTAATTATACCTTAAATTTATCATGTTCTCCTACCCAAAGAAAAACATATATATTGGGGCACAGAAAATTAAAACTAAAAAATATAGTGATTGGGCAAGGTGTTGAACAAGCATTGATGAAGAAGTAATAACCTTGAAGGATAGAGAGGTTTGTGCAAAAGCAATGGCATCAGCATCAACAAAGGCTCCCACAGTAAAGGCCTGAACAAAACCGGAGATGGAGGTGGAGTTTAGGGCAACTATGTTATGGGAGTGACCATCCACCAGTTCAACCTCCTCCACTGCTTTTCTCAGCTCGCTGAAATCCATTCCCTCTCCCTCTACCAGTGAAGAATCTATATATATGGGGGAAAATGTTCTTTTGTTTGACATCCGTTATGTATAGGAAGATAATAGATGCACAGTGTGATCATGCAATAAAAAATAGTTGAAAAGAATTATACATATGTTAGAATTTGTATCTAGTCTTAACTCAACCCTACATTTTTTTAAAGTGAAGGTTATCCACAATTTATATACATTACTTGGCAATATTACTAGTTGTGTCTCCAACAGAGCTTTGGTAAAATTTATAGAACTAAACATTTGTAGGTGAAACAAGCTGATAAATAATACATGCAGTACCATAGGCATAATAACAACACTTAGGATCGGGTTTGATTCCATCTTATAATTTAAATTTGAACCTAAAACTCAAAGAGGCAGGTGTTAAATTTACTTATATACATTATTTTAGTCATATTACTTGTAAATGTGAAATCTCCAACATACACATAGTGAGAGAACTTTAACTTACGTTCGAGTCCTTTAAGGTTGCAGAGGATTGAGATAATCAAGAGGACTGTGAATGGCAATGAGATGTCCATGGCGGAGAGAAAAGAATGAGAAGGCCAGTAAGAGGAGGGTTTTCTTCAAAGAAAAGGCAAATAAAAATGAAAGAAATGACGAGGTAGTTAATAAATACTACTACTATTTATGCACAAACCTATGAGTGAGACAGCGGTGGTTAGAGAACGATCAAATGCGCATGAAATTAAGGAACGTGTAATCGGCCAAAAGCATGTCTGTTACCCCCACACACACATAATATATATATAGTCATGAATTAAAATTCTTAAATATAAATTTGAGTTTTTTACCCCTTCTTTCTCACCCTATCTCAAGTTAGAGAACTTTCTTTTATTAATAATTAAATTAAACTAGCAAATTTCTTATACGAAAGGGTGTTTACTAGCTAGCTAATATACAAAAGGGTGTTTACTAGCTAATATTTATATGTATAAATTTTCTTCGTGAATTAGTTTATTTCATGTATACTTTTTTTTTGACATGACGTACATGATTCATGTATAATTCTTAGAATTTGATTCTTAATATAAAAAAAATATTTTGCCGAACGAAATAAAATTTACATTAGCGATCTCTATACCATAAAGAGACTCTTTAGTTATTAACTGAGTCAGTAAGATGTTTTTTTTTATAATACAAAAAAAAGTTTAGCATAGGCATTGAAGTATATAACTTTGCATTAATTTCTTTCAAAGGAAGAGGTCTCAATTTAGGCTTTTTTACCAATTAGGGGTAAAAAAAATTTAAATTTTCCTATCGAAGGTATATTTTAAAAAATTACTCAAAACGGGATAAGTCGTAACAAAAAAGTCGTAACACCTGTTACGACTTATAATTTTTTTAATTTTTTTAACTGAAGTCATAACAATATTTACGACTTCAATGCAAATCTTATTTTTTTATGACTTTAAAATCATATTTTTTTAAAAAAAATAAAAGTCGTATTTTATTGTACGATTTTAAAGTCGTAAAACTATTTTATTTTATTTTTTAATTTTTTTAAAGGTTTACGACTTCAAATAAAATCATAACATATCAAGTAAAATCACAAAAAATATACTAATAAAATCAACTTAATATTATTTATTATATATTTAAATATATTTTTTTAACTTTTTAATTTAAAATAAAAATAAAACCATAAAAAAATATTAAATGAAAAAAAAAACAGATTTACCAAAAGAAAATAAAATAGGTTAACAAAACAAAAACATGTCTATAAATAGTAAAAAAGCAATTTAAAACAAAAACAGATTTGTAAAACAAAATAGGACTTCCTTTTTTAAAGAAATAAAGTCGTAAAAAAAAAGATTTGCACTAAAATCGTAAATATTTTTACAACTTCAATTAAAAAAATTACAAGTCGTAGTAGGTGTTACGACTTCTGAGTTAGAAGTCACAACCTGTTACGACTTGTCCCGTTTTAGGTAATTTTTTAAAATATACCCGATTGGAAAATTCAAATTTTTTTTACCCTTAATTGATGAAAAAGCCCTCAATTTGTTAATTCTCACTTCTCGTTGACGGAATGCTATTTATAAAACACAATAAAAAAAGTCACAACTCTTCTTCCACGTAGCATTCTCCCGCTAATTATAAAGAAATTAATGCTAATGTGTCTTCAGTAATAATGTTATTTTTTCTTATAATATTTTCTTATTACTTCTCTAGATATTTTATAAAAAAATGTTCAATAATAAATAAATATTTAATATATTATCAAGATAAAAACATTAATATTTTTTAGGATGTTTAATAATTAATATTATATAAAATTTTAAATTATCCATACAATGCATAAGATACTTGCTAATTATCCAATGACTGCAACTGAATTGACAACATAGGCTAAATTTGTGAAAAAAAGACCCGAGTTCAATTTCCATAGAATGTACTCTTAGAAAGGGATAAAAAGTCTTGAGCATGACTAAATCTCAATCGAGTGATTATACAAAAATTGAAAAAACATTATGGTAAAATGCAAAAAATAACTAACTTGAATGATAAAATGCATTATCATTTAAAACGAAGTATGTAAAATGTGTAAAAGAAGATAATAAAATTTATAAAATGATAATAGTAAATTAAATAAAATATGAAATTAAGCCATAACTAAATATTCTCTTTAGAAGAGATTGTTAAAGTAACTTTTATTTGGTTTAATAAAATATATTTTTATATCAATAATCAAATTTCAAAAAGTACTTAAGATACACAAATTTCTTATAAATACATGAAAATTAAACTATTCATGAACAAAAGTTATACATATAAATATTAGCCACCAACAAAGGATAACCTACTTCATAAGTAAGAAACATACTCATGGTAAAAAGACATGCATTCAATTTTCGTTGTCTATATGAGAATTTTTTTATTGATAATTTATAAGTACTTATATAAACATTCTTTAAACCTTAAGTTTCTCCTTTTTTGGTGAACTCTTAGGATCCAACTAACATAATTTTTTCATTATAAAAAAATACTAATCCTTTCAGATAATAAGATAGTTACTAGTTTAATTAAATTATTGATAAAAAAAAACTCTAACTTGAGATATGATGAGAAAGAAAGCGATAAACTCAAATTTATATTTTCGAAGGAATTGAAGACAGATAAAAGAAGATTTACAACAACTCCTATCCAGCTTAACCAATTGAGTTACACTTTCTTGATAACCCAAACTCATATGTAAGAGTTTTAATTCATGACTATATTAAGGGGTGAGAAGATACTAGGAATTGGTGCAAGCCTCAGGCAGTGATGAGGTTGCGCCGTTTAATATGTTGGTGACCAATGGCAATACGAGTCATAGTTCTAAAACTGGCAACAGGTTTTTAAAAGTGGAAAAAAAAAAAAACCCAAAAAACTAACAGTTAAAAACAGAAAACAAGTTTTAATTTTTAAAAATTTGAAATCTTGAAACTTAAAATCACTCGCAACTGGTAGTAATTTAAAGATGAAGTTGAGCAATGGACATTGGATAAATTAGTTCATATCTTTCTAGAACAATAAGATACATAATAGATAAAAATACAGATATGGCCATTACTGTTTTTACCCTGAACCATAAAGCTCAAGTGTAAATGCAAGCAACGACAAATGTTCAATGCGAAGAATTCACCTTCACCAGAATCTAAACTATGCTCTGAACAGTCTTGCACAGGAACAAAAAACAACTAGCTCAATAACGGTGTATGAGTTGCTTGTATGCATCCTTGTGCTTCGTGTAATGATCAATTTCAGCCTGACAATAAGTCACATTAAGCATCAAAATTAGCACCTTGGCTACGAAAATAATAGAAAAGATAAGAGCAGCTGTGATCCTTGAGTTAGTCACTAACAGAAATCATAACAAGTTTAAGGACTAAAAAGATAGTAAACCCAAATCATTTTATATAAGCAAGATAAAGCATGGTTAAGCTCTTGATGGTTTGGTACAGGACCAAAATTATTTAAGAACGGATAAAAATAAATTTTGAAAAACATGATTCAATAAAAGAAAAGAAAAGAAGGTTCTCTTTTCACTTTTTCTATTTTTTTTCAATCTCAAATAAGCAAAGGCAGACCGCAATTAGAAACTATCTACGTGTCAAAGCATTTTATATTGACCTTATAAGTATGAATTTAAAAGCATCTAAACCAGATACATACCTTTCTGATTGCTTTTATGGTAGTTAGCAACTTATCACTCATAAATTCCTTAAGGAAGTCATCCTTATTGAGAGCATCCAAAGATTCAGAAAGTGATGCTGGCAATCTCTGAAGGGTTTCCGGATTTGGATTTGTATCTGTATCACACATGAAACGAGAAGTTTGTTGTTCAATTGATATTTTTATATACAAGCGCTGAAAATTATAAGAACCTAACAAAAATTTATGCAACCATTATGCAAATTGGTATAAAGAACTGAGAACATGAAAGAGAAAAGGGGGGAAATGGCTGCAAATTTGTAATTCAAACTTGATATAAGTAAATAAAATCCAGTTGATTATCCGCATGCAACGTGCATCCCTGATTCTTGAATTAACTTCAGAGTAAATTACAATGATACCCCAGAGATTTTTTATTGCACATAATTCCCAAACTTCTGTAACGTTTAAAACAACTTTCTAGGGGTACACGATGTCAGTTAGTGTAATGTATAAGGGGTGTCAGTGTAATGTGTGCAATCTGAAAAACTTCAGAAGATATCAGTGTAATTTACTCTTAACTTCATTGTGATGCATAGCCAGCAGAGCTATGTTATGCCAGCTAGAAAAACATTGCTGATCAAGTTGCTTGCAAGATTTCAGAAGAATCATAATATGATGAAAGAAGTGTGTACATATAACTTCTTCCATAAGTTAATACAATCTAACACAAAATCACTAGTTATTTGAATATTGTAAAAGCTTATGGTAGATATAAAAAAACATTATTCACAATGCATGCTGTTACACACCATATTATAAAGGATTTATGATCTTACCAACAGGTTCAGGAAGAGAAAGCTTCCTACGAAGTCCATCAATGCCAGCAGCAAGTATGGCAGCTAAGCCCAAGTATGGATTGGCAGAACCATCAAATGATTTCATCTCAAAGTTGCTCACTAGACCATCAGGAGTTCCAGGTGGAGACGTAGCTCGCAATGGAGCCTCCTTATTTTCGTTTCCCCAGAAAAGGTATGCACCACTCCATGTGTTGGGTTGTAATCGATCATAACTTCAAGGAATTTGAATAGCAAAGTAAGAAAACATAGCAGCATAATTTCAAGAGTAACAAATAAGAGAAGTTCAAAAGATGGTCACTAGCTGATATGTTACTCCTTTTTAACTCTAGATTAACAAATGTATGAATGTCACATTTCTATTTTACTATAATGCTTGTTAGTGAGGAAAAAAATCCTAGTCTTTCACGTAACAACTTAAGCTTTACCAATGCTAACAAAATTAGTAGTATGATAATGCCATACAATAACCTCAGTTTTGGTCAAAAGTGCAAGAATAAGATACTGGGAAGAGCAACCTGTTAGGGAGTGGTGCTATAAATGCCAAAATTGAAGGTAGATGATGTAGAATTCCAGCCATAAATTCCTTTCCCAAAGTTGATATTCCATGCTTAGATGATCTATCAGATGCCATATATACATTTTGGCCATTTCGCGACAAGCTAAGGTGAACATGGGATCCAGAACCCAAATCATCTAATGCGTACCTTCAATATCACAACAGAAAACTGTTACTTCAACATGTTTACATTTGATCTTTACACTAGATGCAATAAAGAGAGTTCATCAGTTGTAATTAAGTTTTATAAACTAGAGTCTATACATAACCCTCTGTAATAGCATATATATATATATATATATATGTTTGCGTTGGAAATTAAAAACATATATTATTAATAATTTTATGATAAAAGAATTGATTGTAAGCAAATAGATTGAAAATTATTTATTTTAACATTTTAAATTTCTGGGTATTTTAAAGTGGTAAAAGGAGAAACAGCTCCGAGGTATAACTATATTTTCAAAGGCTATTGGTGTTGTTCAAATATTGTTAAAATAGCGTATATTGAAATCATGAGGGTATTTTATTTACACACACAATCAGGATTTTTCACCATAAAAGATACAAGCACGGGCCTCCATAGTTGAGGGATAAAATAGAATAGATATGCAACATCACAATACAATTATGTCTAGATGGTGTCAAATATGCCGGTATAGTCTTCAAGGCAGGCTTACGATGCAAATTTGATTCTCTTTGGTTCAAAAATCTGAATTACACAGATAGCATATGATCAAACCTATAACAAACTTTGCCGCTTACTTTGGAATAAAGGTTGCCAGCAAGCCATGCTTTCTAGCAATTGCCCTGACAACTTCACGGGTGAAAGTTAAGTTGTCTGCAGCTTTAGTACAAACGGTATATTTCAAAACCAGCTCAAATTGACCTTTTCCAGCCTCAGCATGTAACTACAATACAAAAAAGATAAGTTCAAAAGTTGGGCCATATAATGTGACAACTGGAAAAGAAGTATCAAGCAATGTCTTTAAACATGCTAAAGAGGATGATCCTTTTAAGGACCTTGGTCATGCTTATATCCAAATTGTTCATGTTTGTTGGGCTTTTCAATGCTTACATTCAGTTTTGAGAATGTACTGTTTTGGTAGAGTCCTGGTAATGACTATTATTCTGGTTACATGTTGTCATTATTAGGTTTAGGTTCAAAATTACTTTGAAACTAATCTGGTCTCATTTATGTGAAAGCAATTGAAGATAAAAAAAATAGCATTTAATGAAAATATACAAAGACAAATCATATCTTCATTTACAATTTGATCATGTTAGAAATTCCTATTTACCTGTTCTACTGAAATGCCCAAGGAATGAAGAGAAGCAGCAACTTCATGAAGTATGGGGGAAGCAGCATCAAATGCCGATGAAGAGCAGTATGGACTCGAGTCAAATGGTATCCATTCCTCTTTACCTTCCCTGAATGATTTTTTTTCCCTCAACAATTTAACTAATTGCCACAGTAAATTGCACTATTCAGATCAAAAGATAGATAAAATCATATATGATACCTTGTTATGCTCTTTAAGAGGATAAATTCATTCTCAAATCCTGCATTCATTTCCTGGAAGTGGAAGCAGAGGAAAAGTTAAACACAGAATACTTCCCAACAGATAAGACAAACTCTGCTTCGTACCAAGTCAAATTCATCTTTCAGAATTTTAGAAGCTCTTCTTAAGGCGTCTCTTGGGCAATATTCCCAAGCTTCACCAGGTTTAACACACATATCAGCTAAAACCATTTCATCTTGCTTGTTCCTATACAAAAGACAGTTGCATTAGTTAACAAAATTCAAATTCGACCTGACTTTTCAAGATTCTGTAAAACAAAAAAGCCTACACCTTAAGATGACTTCCATTAAGGAAGAAAACTTCTTGATCCATGCAATTGCTATTTACTTAATTAACAAATACGTCAACAATCATATACAAAAGTTATCTAACAGAAAGAAGAAAAAGAAATACCATACTTACATAACAAGATAAACAAAACATTAGTGAAAAATTGTGAACAGATAAATGATGCCAAATTGAAATGAGAAAAGGACATTAGGAAATGAAAAATATAGGATATTAATAAAAAAAAAAAAATCTGCTCCCAAATCTTTAATGATATGAGACAGAATAAAATGCCAGTTGAGAGAGGTAAATTGGAAGGTTCACTGTTTTGAAGACTTCATACAATTTATAAGGACTGAAAACAACTACACAGAGCATACCCTCCAAAAATGAAGAAAGTTGTAACTCAACAACTATATCTCACAATTGGTGGGAGGGGGGGGGGGGGGGGGAGGAGGCTAAGTAGCAATTCAATTTCAACATATTGATCCCTTTATTTAAAGGACAGAAAACAAGATATTTTACTTTCATCTTTTCATTCATTATACATTTGATGAAGAATATTTGAAATTTACATAATATTGTTAGAAATTTGGCTTTTCTGCCTTTTCTTCTCTCCATTCATCTCTACAAATAATACATAGCATTTATAACTACTTTAATGACAATTAATCCTAATTCCTGATTTGTACAACCTAAATTAGGAATCCTAAATATATCTAATTAATAGGCTGAATACTATTCCTAATTTATAATAGGAAATAAATATACATATAACAGAGCAGCTGATTTTTAGGAAGATAATAATGGTCCAGCGAATTCCTTTCCTAACATCCCCCCTCAAATTGATGCGGGCGGCCAAGGAGCATCATTGAGAAACTGATGGCGAGGATGAGGAACAACCTTGGTAAATATATCTGCAAGCTGAAGTTGCGAGGTAATGTGGGGAAGAGAGACAATACGATTATCAAGAGCCTCACGAATGGAATGACAATCCACTTCGATATGTTTGGTTCGTTCATGGAAGACTGGATTGGCGGCAATCTGAATGGCGCTAGTATTGTCAGCATAGAGAGGTGTAGCCTCGGTTTGAGGGAAATCAAGCTCAGCTAAAAGACCACGAAGCCAAATAATTTTAGAACAGGCTAGAGACATAGCACGATATTCAGACTCAGTGGAAGACTTAGAGACCCAAGCTTGCTTTTTGCTTTTCCAAGAAATAAGTGCAGAACCAAGAAACATGCACCAACCTGTGACAGATCTTCGAGTATCTGGGCAACCTGCCCAATCAGCATCACTATAACCCACCAAATTAAGAGACGTCCCAGTAGGAAAGAATAGGCCCCTATGAGAAGTACCTTTCAAGTAACGAATGATACGTCGGACAGCAGCTAGGTGAAGATGGCGAGGAGTGTGCATAAATTGGCTAACCTGCTGGACTGCAAAGGAGATGTTAGGACGTGTAATAGTCAGATAATTAAGACTACCCACTAACAGACGATACAACAAAGGATTAGGTAGAATGTCACCCTCATCACAAAGATATTTGGCATTAACTTCGAGAGGAGTATCCAAGGGAGCAGCAGATTGGAGACCAGCCAAAGAGATCAAATCGTCAGTATACTTGTGTTGATGAAGAAAGAGACCTTTGGGATGAGAATTAACCTCAAGACCCAAAAAATAGTTAAGATTGCCTAGATCCTTCATATGAAAAGAAGCTTGAAGTTGTCGTTTGAGGTGCTGTATTGACACATGATCAGAACCAGTAATGACCATATCATCAACATAAATAAGAAGAAGAACAATACTAGCTGCGGTGGTTTGAATAAATAAAGAAGAATCATATCGACTTTGAGTAAAAGAAAATCCAAGGAGAGTAGTCTGAAAATTTTCAAACCATGCCCGTGGTGCCTGCCTTAGACCATATAAAGAACGTTTGAGCTTGCATACAGCAACAAAAGAAGAAAACAAACCTTGTGGAGGGGTCATGTAAATATCTTCAGCTAGGTCACCATGAAGAAAGACATTTTTCACATCCATTTGATGGAGAGACCAGCCCTTGGAGGCAGCAATAGATAGCACAGTTCTAATAGTAGTCATTTTGGCCACAAGTGCAAATGTCTCATCATAATCCACTCCATATTCCTGTTTGTTTCCCAAAGCAACCAATCGAGCCTTGTAACGATGAAAAGAACCATCAGAATTAAGTTTGACAGAATACACCCATTTACAGCCAAGGGTTTGACATTAGGGGGGCATGGAACAATATCCCAAGTATAATTCTCCTGAAGTGCTTGCAACTCCTCTTGCATAGCTTTGACCCAACACACATCCATAACAGCCTGTGAATAGCATGTAGGAATAGGAATGCTAGATAAAGTGGCAGTAAGAGAAGTAGGGGAGTAACCATACCTATCTGGTGGACGAGAAATGCGGTTGGATCTACAAGGTGCTATTGGTGTACATTCAGGTGACGGTTCAGAGTCGGGAAGGGGCGGGGCAAGAGGGTGCCTAGTATATACATAGCCTGGTTTAAACCGTTCCGTAGCATGAGAAACCTTAGGAAAAGAAGGAAGAGTAGCAAAATCATTAGCACTAGGAGAAACAAATGGAAAGAAATCTTGATGATCAAAGAAAACCACATTCCGAGAGATACGGAAACGCTGGACAACAACATCATAACACAAAAAACCCTTCTGAGTGGTACCATAACCCATAAATGCACATTGAACAGACTGAGCCCCAAGTTTGTGACGTTCCGAAGGTGGAAGGTGTACAAAACATACACAACCAAAACGGTGAAGTCATCATAACTCGGTTGTATGTTATAAAGTCGAAAGAAAGGAGAATCGACGCCAAGAACCTGGGAGGGAAGGCGATTGATCAAGTAGACAACAGTGGTCAATGCCTCAACCCAGAAATGAGAAGGAACCGAAGCCTAAAGAAGTAATGCTCGTGTGACATCAAGCAAATGCCTATGCTTTCGCTCCACAACACCATTCTGTTGAGGTGTATATGGACATAAACGTTGAGAAATAATGCCTTGTTGCTGCAAGTACGTGTGAAACTCAGCAGAAATATATTCCCCACCAGAATCGGTGCGCAAAATCTTAATGCTAGTGTGGAATTGATTTGCAATGTAGGCCAAAAATGTCTTAAACATGGAGAAAAATTGATCTTTAGAACGGAGAAAATATATCCAAGTAAAGCGGCTATAATCATCAATAAATGTCACAAAATACTTGTACTTGACATGTGATAAGATAGGCGATATACCCCAAACATCACTGTGAATAATGTCGAAACATTTGTCAGCACGATGAGCATTAGAAGGAAACGGGAGGGTTTTGCTTTTAGTAAGTTTGCATACAGAACAGTTAAAGGGATGAACCAGGAATGGTAATTTTACTGCTTAAGAATCCATTTTTCAGTAAATGAGACAAAACAACTGAATTTGGGTGACCCAACTTTTTGTGCCAATGCTCATACTTATTTGGCACACCAGTACAATTAAAAGACAAAAAGTCTAGGTAGAGTAAACTGGAGTGGAAATAATCTGCCCACTTTAGGCCCCGTCGCGATCACCTTCCCCGACACCTGATCCTGCACAACACAACCAGCCCGAGAGAAATTAATATTGCAATTGTTATCCACCAATTGTCCAACCGAAATTAAATTAGAAACAAGTCCAGGAGAGACAAATACATCACGAAAGGAAGGAGTAATATCACCAACAGCAGTGATTGAAAGAGTATTACCATCAGCAATATGAATGTTTTGAGTGCCATTATAAGTGCCAACGTTGTTTAAATGTTCCGAGGTACCAGTCATATGATTGGAGACTCCAGAATCAACAAACCATGGTGAAGATATATCATTAGACTTACCCTGGATGCCTAATGCAGAAAGCACCATTTGCTGCACCATCTCTGGAGTTAAGGCATCAGCATTGGTTGGGACAGAAGTGGGTGTCTCAGTCATAGAATTAGCTGCATGAAAAGCTTGCACCTGACGCCATGGTGGTCTAGTGGGACAGTCCGTGATGATATGACCACGTTGCTTACAATAGTTGCAAAACTTCTTGGTGCAATGGCGAGCAATATGACCAAATTGCTTGCACGGATAACATTGAACTTGTCGTGTATCACAACCTTTGCCTTTATCCTGGGCAGTATAGGCAACAGCAATAGCTTCCGAAACAGAAGAGTCACGGGACAGAGCTGCTTGAGTGAGAAGACGTTGTTCTTCCCAAAGCAGTTCGCCAACACATACACATCCAGAGAGGGAAGTGGGTGGCGATTTAAGAGAGCAGCACGTACAGCTTCAAATTCAGGTCTAAGCTTCATGAGGAATTAGTCCCGTTTAGTGACCTCATAAACCTCTTGAACAGAAGCCAAAGAAGTTTTCGAAACAGCAGCATGAAGTATAGCAGAGTGTTCAGCCCATAAGTTCAGGAAATCAGAATTATATTCATGAATAGAGAAATTAGCCTGACTGTAATTGGCTATGTCCAATTCCAACTGAAAGCATTTGGCGGAATGGTCCTAATTGAAAATGCGGTTGAGATAGTCCCACATGTCTTTGGCAGTAGAAAATGAATGCAGGTTATTGACCATTAGAGGCTCAATGGACCCCAAAAGCCAAGAAATAATCTGGGCATCCTGCGTCTCCCAAGCTGCCAACTCAGCCATGGCCGTGGGTTTAGAGGAGGACCCATTGACATGTCCCCACATGCCTTTCCCTTTCAAGAACATCTTGAACTGAAACTCCTAAGCAGCATAGTTCTTGCCGTTAAAGCGAACACAAAGATTCTCCATAGTCATGAAAAAAAAGCCAAGAGCTCGTGCTCAAAAATAAAAGGGGACAAGAACCAGGAACTGAAACACGAACCACGAACGAGAGAATTACAAGAACAAACCAGGAGCACACGCAAACAAACGAGCGTCAGTGTCGTGCGTGCGGCTAAGCAAGGACCAAGACGAAGAACAGAAACAGAATCACGAATCAAGTGCGAACACAAAACTGGAAAGACTCACAATCACGAATCAAGTGCGAACACAAAACTGGAAAGATTCACGTTGCTGTCATGGAGACTCGTGATACTATGTTAGAAATTTGGCTTTTCAGCCTTTTCTTCTCTCCATTCATCTCTACAAATAATACATAGCATTTATAACTACTTTAATGACAATTGATCCTAATTCCTGATTTGTACAACCTTAATTAGGAATCCTAAATATATCTAATTAATAGGCTGAATACTATTCCTAATTTATAATAGGAAATAAATAAACATATAACAGAGCAGCTGATTTTTAGGAAAAATACTAGTTACCATGGAATTCTTGTTAGAGTAGACAAATCAGGCATTAATCTTGTTTCACCAACTGCAGTTAGACCAGACCCGTCTGCAGGTCCATCCATATAAGAAGAGAATCCCAAAGTCGCAAATGCTAAGCCAACCCCATTCTTTGCAACAATATCATTGAAACGTTTTTTAGGAACCGCCTGAAATAAAATATGACTTCATCACAATATGTAATTTAAAGAAAAGAATTCCTAAACTGTGTGTATTGATCTTTTATGGGCCTGTACAGCCAGAAGTTTAAGTGCCTAAGAGACATAAATTTCCACTCACAGTAAGTGCACAAAGAATGAGGGGTATTCTGTATTACAAGTTACAAGAGGTAAAAAAGGACAGCAAGATGTCAAGAACACTTCTCTGTGATTTCTAATTATATTTACATTTGAAGTTAATGTCTCAGTCAACAGGGGGAAATTTTCATTTTATTTTTTCACTTTGTGACATAAACCTGAACTAAGTATCCTAGATGTGTCTATAAGTCCAGTAAGGGGTTATGTAAACCAGTTACAAGTCAATTTAGTTTGCAATAGTTTCTCTTGAGATTGAAAATGTATCTAGCATCCAATGTTATTCCTGACTTCTGTTCACTGTGGCAACTATTCAATCGTAGCTTACTATTTTCAAGAACTTTACCAATCTACTCCCGCATTTGGAGAAATTTCACAATAGCAGTAGCACTTAAGGACAATTATTACCAAAAACATAAGTGCAAGAAAAAATGCAGCTAAATTTCTTATACTAGTTTTCTCCTGGAAGACAGAATGGTATAATGCAACTGATACAATATGTATTGATGCGAAATGATAGATAATATTATTTCATGGGTGAATTTCATCTTTTTTTCTTCTTTCCCATACTAATGTGATATATAGAATGAAATATGAAAGTTACAATTTACAGCATGATTGGTGTGAGTCTGTGACAAGCATGCAATTCAATTTGATTCCAAATGTAAAAAGAATAAAGAAGTGTTCTACCATTTGAGCATTGAAACATTTTTCTCCCAAGGTTCACAAATAACAGGTTTCAAGCTACAATAGATATGAACAATGAAGTAATGGAACACTAGAGGGAAACTCACACGACATCTATGCTGTCCTGAACCATCAACCCACAAGATACGAACAAGTGACAAATCAATGTCTAAGCCATCATTCAGCTTTTGGGGCAAATTACTATGTGAACTAACAACACCAATAGCTGAACTAATCTTGTAGAAGTGGATTGCATTTCGAGCAAAGATGTCCTTTGCAACTTCCACAGCCTCAGGAATTGAGAGATCACCATCAATGCATGCATCACGTAGGACAGAGAAAACAACTTCGCGAGACTTCTTCGCACCTGTGAAAGAAAAACTCATAGCTTTAACCAGTAATATTCACATCATGAGTTAAGAGGTGGAAATTTTCAAAGACAGTAGAAGCAACAAAGAGTTTAACATCGCTCTCATTTTTAATGTACAAGAATTTCAAGCATTAGTTCTGTAGAATCAGGACGTCAACTTGTTTGCCACATTCTAAGCCTTTGGGCTCAAAAAAAGTTAAGAACTTAAAATATTCAAAGGCTCATAAGTTGAAATCATAATATCTGAAATCTGATATATTTATCAAGAGTGCTAAGAACACTCTCTCTAACACACTCTTTCTAATTGGTTAAAATTTAATGAAAACTACAACATCAAGAGAGAGAATCCTTAAATATGATGTGGACAGAATCACATTTCAGTGTTCAAAATATCATAAACATGCCAATATGCAAAAACAAAGAAAACTGGCAACCATAGTAGACCTACCGGGAAACTAGCAACTACCTTAAACAAAACAAGTAACTGGTGTCGAAATTTCATGAGTCAGGTACTCAGGTGTATATATCAAGGCAGCAAAGCAAACAACATATATTTCGTGACAAAAAGAATAAGATACACTTCAGATGGCAACATGCAAGAGAAAATAAGCAGAAGAAATTCAAACACCACAACAAAGCACTAAGAATATTAGCTGTAATAATAAATATTAACCAACCTAAGTAAAATGTTTCAGGAAATGCATAGCCATCAGTACTGAACATCACCTGCATTGCAAAGTTAATTCTTGTGAGACATCAAATGTTGTGGCCAGAAGTCATTCCCTTGCTATTGAGATGTTTCGTTTGATAACTCAAGTTCAAAAAGATTCTAATTTCATTATATAAGATTCTTAGTCGCTTGCAATTTACGCATAACACATGATTTATTGTCCTATTTTTTAGCGCATGGTACTTATACCTGAAAACTTCTATTCTTAGTAAAATTTATTTGGATTTCTTATATTGTCACCTTATTTATTGGAGCCAGCTCCAATAGCTCTTTCATTGAAGAAATCATCCCATGTACACTCAACTTTGGAATTGCCAGTCCAAAATCAAGGTAGACCTGAAGGAGAAGATTGTGTTACCTGCCAGTTAACCAGCAATTCAATTTCAAACATACTAATACCAAGCCATTGAGTTGTAAATTGTTTGCCTGTGAGTAAACAGATGCTAGATATGACGCTTCCCTTGAGAATGGATAGGATGCATGTAAAAGAACAATCCGAGACTTCAAATATCTCTTGTCCTCAAGAACTGCACGTAGATGAAGAGGATTGGACAGTCGCATGTCCAAATCTTTATCCCCAAAGCTAGTAAACAAAAGAACAAATTAGTATAATAAGTAAAAGTAGGAGATATTATCAAGCAGAAAATCACAGTGATATTGTGCCCTGACAGCTGTAAATAGGAGAAAAAAAAGCTGCTTCTTTGACATTTAGGAGAAGTGTGGTAAATCCTAGAAATGGGCAAAGCACGTACTAATATCATCTTACTAACATCAGTGTGGTGGTGAGACTGGAATGTAAGATAGTCCCGGCTCAACATGATTTACATGTTCAAGTAACCTCATTAATTTAGGTCCTGTTAAACACTTAGAAACTCAAATTGTTTCAATTGAACTTAGCTGAGTAATTTTTTGAAATTCCCAAAGAGCTACCCTCGTCCCAAGCTTTTATCATATATTCCCCACAATTATATAAAACAATTGAAACCCATCCATTACCCTGTGTGTATCTGCATTGGCAAGTCATAGGATTGAGCAACTTCCAAACTTTGTAAGAAGATGTAGTCAATAAGATTTTTGTTTGCAATACGGACAGGCTTCCCAGCTGAAAGTATAGAATGATGAGTAAGAATATCCTGAAACAGATCATATTAAAACCAAACTGCACACCCTACTCACCAATCAACACCTGCCTCAGCCCCTCCTCAGCATCCTTTTTAGTCACATTAGTATTGATTTCTAGGCCACTGCGGTATGCAGCTATGCTTTTCAATCCAAAGATCTCACCAGAAACTGTAACAGTATTGCTAAGGAATCCAGCTAAAACATTATATACTTATAAAGCTAAGACCACATTATGTGTGTGTGGAGAGCAAGAGAGACATATAAAGGATATGATTTTAACTTTGAGACAAATGCTTTAGTAAATGAATCCACTGTCCAAGAAGATCCATCAGGCAAGTCCTTCAGGGAACATCAGATTTAGATATATAAATAGCTTATACTTAGAGGCAGAATATAAATACAATTGCAAATAGAAGGATGCAATTAAACAGGAGTTGGCAAAATAAGCAATTGAGCAATTGCATCTTCCCCAACAAGATTTAATTTCTTCAAATTTGCAATTTGAGACTTAACAGCTGCATAATAATCCCCAAAGATAATGAAACATTCATTGTTCAGAAAAATAAAAGAAAAAAGGAAACAAAATTTGATATGACTAATTATATAACTATAGGCATCAAGCAAAGCAGAGAATGCATCCTCATTTGATCAATTAGGGTTCTCAGAATTCAGAAAGCAAACAGCTTTATGGCCTACTGTCATGCTCAGATGTCTTGGACATCTAAACATCCTAGAGACTATAAGGATAACATTCCTTTTTTTCCAGTCAAACACAATAGGATGTAAAATGTTGAAAAATAAATCTCTTGTCAGTTTCTTTCTTCCTTTATTTTTCCTTGAAGCTATCCATGGGCACATGTGTAGGTTATTGTTTAACACTCAAAGTTCACAAAATCCAAACTGAAGTTATGATATAAAGTTAATTAAAGTATAATTTAATTGAAATTTTTATTTCTAACAAAGACTACGGAATCCCTACTTAATGAAAATTCTCAGACAGATTATGCTCAAGACATTCAAACATTAATTAGCAGAAAACACTTTAAAAAACCCTGTAAATAAGTAAGCAAATGAAGCATTTGGAATCAATGCACCCATAATGAAAGTCCATAAGCAAAACTACTGGTCTAGAATGAATCTAGCAAAACACAACATTTTTTGTCTCGTTGTTTCAAAACTTTTGTTTTTATTACTTAATATTATCAAATACTTGCACAGAAAGCAAGTAACACAGATGTCTCAAATTTTGAAGGCCTAAGCTCTAGCTTAAAAAATACAGTAGGGATTCGAATATATTATTCTCCTTCCTGCGTAAGTAACCAAGTTGAAATGAAATACTGCAATGGAATTTCAGCAAGCAAAAAAATAAGAAAAAAAATAACCCAAGAGAAGAACAGACTATGTAGATGGCATGGCTACCAATACAAGTAAAATAAAGAGAACAATAAAGAACCTAAAACAATATAAGATGCCTAATAATAATGGGAATGCAGATTAAAAGTGAATGTGTTTAGGTATCTCACCTCATCAAGGATTTCCTCAGCCAACCGTTCAATTCTTAAGATTCTACCAACAAGAGGTGTAAAACTCCTATGCCATTCTATATCATGCTTTTTGTCCAATTGTAAGCCATCATCAATAAGTATGGCAGAGATTCTTGCAGCTTTGAAGCATGTTGAGCAGATGGATTGCATTCCAGATACTCTACGGTGTTCTTCAACACCTTGCAAAGATAGCTCGGATCCATACAGCTCAGCAATTTCTCTTAAATTTCTCTGACATTTCATAATAGCCAATCATAATAAGATTCGTGACTAAAAATAAAGTTTCAGTAACAAAAATTCTACAAGATAATACTTTAGCAAATATTGGTTGAACGTTCAAGTGTAAACTAATACATAGTATATGCTAAGATCAGCACCAAATTGACAGAGACACTATCGTTCATGGAAAAGTCAACCTGACTCATGTAACATAACTGTTGAGGAACTTGATAAGTTTGCATTCATATTGCAGGCACTTTGAGTAGCTTACACTTATGAAGTACTATACAAAACAGTAAGTTTAAAACATAATAAATTTTATGTATTGCTCTGTATGAACAGAAGATGAAGAAGGGTTAATCTTATTTGATTTCCTCGCTTTACCTTCTGTTTATCACTAAAGAAATACATATCTCTGTTAATATAATCTAAGCATAGATTGTTTTCTTTGTTTAATACAGTGACTGCAGAATGTAATCCTCCTTAAGAACAAGCAAACAGCCAAAACCCAAAATAATCAATTAAATGCAATATTCTTTAAAGGCGAGTGCTAGCAATACATTCTCCAACATACTGTTTTGAACACATTCTTTTTTAGTGGTTAAAATTTATTGAAAACTATAAACTCACAAATGAGGCTCATTTAATAAGGACTATTATGACCCACATAATTTTGTGATTTCTAACAAATTTGAAGTCAATAATAGTAGAGAGTATGTTACAAAAATGTGTTAGAGAGTGTTTTCTAGCATTTCTCTTATTTAAATTCCCAAAATCAAAACTACAAATCCTTTTGAACGTTCAATAACTACTCATTTTCACAAAAATGTGGCATCCTGCAACAATAAGGTTGTCCACAACAAATACATAGGTGAGCAACCGGAGATATAAGGTTGACCCAGCGATTGGGAAAGGAGGAAGGGCGGGGGAGAGGTCACGGTTCGAATCTTCCAATTGACATTTGTAACAAAACTAACAAATTTGCCAATAAAAAAAAAACATTCGTGACCAACCATTGAGTGAAGAATGTTCACAGATGACACACCTCATCAACCCAAGTTAGTTCAGAGCCGTTGACTTTTTGACCGTTAGAAATATCAATCTACATCACTCTAAATCCGCAGCATAAAAAAAACAATTAGAAAAATTCAAAACCAAAAGAAAAAATGTTGTTCCAAGACCGTAACAGAAAGTAGATGAAGCAAGTGTAGCAAAAAGCTAAGAGAGTAAAGGTGATTGACCATTGACCAAGGTGTTGAAAAAGGCAGAGAGAAGAAGAAGTTGAGTTACCTTGAAAGATAGAGTGTGTGGTGAGAAAGTAACAGCATCACCATAGGCTTCAGAGAAGGCATGGATAAAAGCAAAGTTGGAATCGAGAGAAACTATGTTGTGAGCATGAGCGTCCACCAGCTCCACCTCTTCCACCGCTTTTCTCAACTCACTCAATTCCATTTTCAGTGTCTCCGTGTGTTCAGAAGTCAGAACTTGTTAGAGTCATACAGAACATTGGGTTCGGGACTATATAATATACAGTGTTAAAATTAAGTTTTAAGTATTATCATTACGTAAAGAAAAATGTTTCTTACAGAAAATAGTACATAGGATATTCTGTGGCGATAATTTTTTCTCTAAATTACAATAAATATTAAAAAAAAAATCAGAAGATATCTCACAATTTCTAAGTCCAAAATCTTAAATTATCTTATGACTTTTACTTTTTTTTTTCTTTTCTAATGTTAAGAATTTTTGTTTTTAATTGTAATACGTTCTTAATTTTTTTTAAATGGAATTTTGAAGTCCTAAATTATTTACGATTTTAAAATCGTAAATTCTTTTATTTAAATTAATATTTTTAGTTTTATTTAATATTTTATATGTTGTTTTATTTAATATCTTTATATATTTTTTTATTTAATATTTTTATATTGTTTTATTTAATTTTTTTGCTTTTTTATATTTTATTTAATATTTTTTTTCTAATGTTAAGGATTTTTTTCCAATTATAATATATTTCAACGAGTTTAACTTTAAAGTCGTACGTAGAGCTATAGCTTTATTTTATCGGTGCTTCATTTATAAAAAAAATATTAAATGGAATAATCTAGAAAATATTAAATAAAAATATAAAAAATATCAAATAATACAATATACAAAAATATAGAAAATATTAAATAAAAATAAAAATAATATACAAAGTTGTATATTTTTTAATTAAATTAACATTTTTAGTTTTAGTTTTATTTAATATTTTCTATATTTTTTTATTTAATATTTTCTATTTTTTATATTTTATTATTTATTATATTTTCTATTAATAAAACACTAATAAAATTGTGATTATATGGACGATATTATAGTTAAGCTTGTTATAATGCAATATAATTAAGAAAAAAATCCTTAGCATTAGGAAAAAATATAGAAATATTAAATTTAAATATAAAAAACAAAAAAAATATAAAAATATTAATTTTAAAAAAATTATTTATGACTTTAAAGTTACAAATAATTTACGACTTCAAAACTAAATTTTTTAAAAAAATTAAGAAATAGTAAAATTTATTATTATTTCAATAAAAAATATTAAAATAATTTACGAATTTGAACTGAAGTCGAACAATATGTTACGATTTATTCTTCTGGGTATTTGTTTAAAATTTATTCTATTTCAAAAAGAAATTATCCCTGAAAGATCGTTTCGCCATATTCTGCACAAATTGATCTGAATATAGTACAAGAGGGTTATATTTCCATAAAGTCGTGGAATAATATAAATCCGATCCAATTGACTTTTTTTAGTAATTAATAATACTACTTTTAATAAACTTGGAGTATGCGAAGATTTTCTCACGTGGCTAGAGTATGCATAAAGACACATCTGGCATGTCTAGATTCGTGCAGAAATGACTGTGACGTGTTTTAATGTAATATAATGGTTAAAAATTAAATGAAAATAAAAGTAATGATTTTGATTTTTTAAGTATTTTTCTATCAGATTCTCAAACATGCACAATATTAAGAATGCTTGTTTTGGTTGAGAGTTTAAATAGTTTATAATGATAGATGATAGTGTTTGATTTTGATCATATTTTTAGTTATATTTATTTTCCATATTTTTATTCATTTTTATGTTTCCTTTTCGTTTTTATTCAGAGACCACAAGCTACTCATTATTAACATATATATATATATATATATATATATATATATATATATATGTATGTATGAATTATGTACTACTTATTTTATTATTTGAGTTAGATCAACTAGGAGTATATATAGTTAAGTTTAGGTTGAATTTCGTTTAATCTATTATCGACTGGATAAAAAATAAATTAGATTTGGTTAAATTAGATTTATATAGATTTTTTATATTAAATTTAAATCAAATAAACCTATATTAATAATGGATTGAGTTAGATTGGATTTATAAATATAATAAATTAATTTCATTATATTCATAAATCCAATCTAACTCAACCCATTATTATATAAATTTATTTGATTCAAATTTGATATAAAAAAATATATATAAATCCAATTCTACCTAATCCAATATTCCATCATTTTTAAATGAAATTTTGATATAACTTTTGAATAATTTTATGCATTTGACACATATTAGTGTATATGCTACCATCCACTTTCTCCACAATATTTAACTGTGTTTTAGGATCACTAATTAATAAATCAAAAACAAAATATAATAATATCTATCTATATATATATATATATATATATAACTTTTTAATTATGTTATAAAATTTTATTGAATATAAATATAATAGTATAAAAAAAACCTAAATAGGAAAAGATAAATATGAGACTAAGGCTCGTGTAGTAGACTAGTCATATCATTGTGTGTTTTCTCATTTTTATTTTTAATAAAATATATAAATAATAAATTAAAAATAAAAATAAATCACATCAATGAATTGAGTTAGATTTGTGCATTTAATACCAAAACCTAATACTCAATCTAAAGAATAATGATTTTGATTAAGTTGCATTGGATCTTATCCGAATAATTTAAAAATTTAATTCAAAGTACTTCAGTTGAAATAGATTAACTTAAGTTTATGAAAATTTTCATGGCTTTACTTATAAACACCCCTAAGTTCAACTAATTTAAGTTGCATGCTATTGAGAGGACCTAAAGGGAAAGATTGACCCACATAGCCAACTTTACCTATCTAATATTTTTTATGTTGTACATTCCTAAAATTATAATAAAGGAAAATACTTAACATATATTTAGTTTTTTTTTTTACAAAAAAAGGTACACCGGGGATTAGGCACCCCCAATATCAACATATGCCCACCTAAAGAATTACTATTTTTTTTTACTTGGCAAAAATTATAATATATATATATATATATATATATATATATATATATATATATATAAAGGAAATGCCTATGGAATACGCATCCTCTACCAAGACAATGGCAGAAAGGATCAAAAGCTAATCATACAAAGAAAAGAACATAAAAACAGGGGGTGAAAAGCAGTACTGCCTAGCTTTATTTTGTAGTTAGTGGGGGACTCTGAGTGATGCATCTGTTTTTCTGTCTTATGCTTCTTAACCCTGTTTTCATGTTCTTTACTCTGTACAGGCACAAATTGTAACAAGTTTCACCTAAGTATAACTATTCAATTAATTCATAGGCACTTGAGGATTTCTCTAAGAGCAAGAAAAATGACATCCGAGAGATTCAAACCCATCCCATTCTGTTCCACCTTCATTTTATTTTTACTTTTACTTTTTTTCTATTACAATATATATCACATATTTTGTCTATATATTAAGTTTTTATCTCCCTTGTATTTTTTAACTCCATTTCATCACAATTTGAGATGAAGTGGAGAAATATCAATACTCTACAGCAGACGTGCATGTGATGCATTGCGCACATGTAATTAATTGCTCTCAGAAATCAAGGCTGTATCAGTGTAAGAGTTGTCTTGTTTGAGCCATAACTACACTCTGCAATGGATGGATTACGGTGTCCCTACGCCCGATTCTTCTTTCAAGGCTTGAAAGGAGTGAAGATAATTAATTGAAAACAGACATCGATTGTACACTGTTACATCCTAGCAGGTGTGCCATATATACGTACAAGTTGAAACGGCAGGGAACTTGGTCCATGCATGAGGTAAACTGCAGCTGAGTGTCCTTTCGGTAGAAAAAAAATTAAGATGAAAGTTTTAAATTAAAATAAGATTAAATTACTCATTTGATTCTTATAGTTTCATGATTCTTATATTTTTTAATCTCAATAATTTGAAAGTAATCTTTTTAATTTTTATAATTTATATTTTAATTCTCTTTTAGTTTTTATAGTTAAAAGTGCTATTTTTAATCTTTATAATTTATATTTTAATTATAATTTAAAAATTATAAAAACTAAAAAAATAAGAATAAACGACTTAGAATTAAAATGTAAATTATAAGAACTAAAAAAACTACGATACTAACAAAATAAGAATAATGAAATTATAAATATCAAATCAGTAATTTAGTCTTGTAAAAAGATCAATATGATATTATTTTTTTTATTTTCAATTAATTAAAATAAGGGTTACAGTAGATTAAATCCACTGTAATTTAATTTTTAATTTATTAAAAGTTCTTACCTCAACCTTAAGCCTAAACACACAATTCTCTCACTCAGCCACCACCGCTGCACACCCTCGTTGCCATCGGTGTTCAAGATCATGAACCGAAAGAAAATCGTTGCACACCCTTTGGTATGTGTCCATGGTGGCGATTCCCAACACCGTGAATTTTTTTCTCTGTTCTTTGTTTTGTATTTTATTCCTAATTTCAGATTTTTCTTCTCTCCTCGTCAGAGTCGCCGCACACCTCATAGATGTCTCCTTCCAATTTTGACATCCACATTGTAGGTTCACAAATTAGTTTTTAATTTCACTTTGTGTCTGTTTATTTGATTGATTGTTTCATTATTTTGTGAATGACAAAGTTGGGCCAGAGGAAGCTTAACTAACACACATGCATTTTGAATATGAAATGCTGGGTGCTCAACTAACACAAGTGAAGCGAGAGAATCTTGTAGATCTTCTCAAACCATTGCTCCAGAGTGGGTGGGTGGCTAAACAAACACAACACACAATGGTTTTTTGTTATGACTTAGTAGCAAGTACTCATGGATTTGTATTATCACAACTACTATAGTTCTATTGTGAATTGTGATGGTTATATATATGGAAATGAAATATTGTCATGCATTAATTTTATGTTTAACTAGGTACTGTTTTTATATTATTTTCAAATAAGTATTGCTTTTACAAGTTTTGATAATTTCCTAAAAAAATAAATTTAATTAAAAAATATAATTACCTAAGGTTTCCCACTGTATTATAGTGGGTTCTTATTGTGTAGAAAATACACTATATTACATATAGTTAAGTCGTTTACATCACAATGGGTTTGATCAACCGTAAAAAATTCACAGTAATACAATAAGTTAAATCCACTATAATTTGTTATACATGTTAGCCCAGCTCCATTGTTACTCATCACTTATTGACGGGTAAGTCCTTTATATTATTGATGATCAATATACTCATGACTAAATCCACTATATTACCTTCTACTTACAGTGGACTAAGCCTGTCGTATTACAAACGACTTCTTTGTGACCATTAATAAAATTTATTGATAAAGGTTTTACAAACAAACTCATAGCCCACTATAAATCGTCTGTTTACAGTAAAATTTCGCTATTACAATGGGTTTAGAGGGAACTCAATCGATTTTTTTTATCAGTTCAATAAATAGTCAGGTTTTAAAATATCAGGAAAAAAATTATCTTAAATTGGTTGATTCTTGTTAATTGGACACAATTTAAATGATTAAATCGATCCATTTTTTTTAACTCTTCTATTTGGTGGAGGGATTTGTGCAAGGTGTGTGCTGGTCAAAATGAGTCCAAGTGGTTTGATGAGTGTGTGGAGTGGAGGGTGGGGAGGGAAATAGGGTAGAATTTTGGCATGATTGTTGGATTGGCCATGAACCACTAGCTCATGTCTATCCTAGAATCTTCTTAAATTCTAATCAAAAGGAGGAGTGTTAACTCGTTGGCAAGTGTACCAAATTTGTCACAAGTAGTAAAGTACTCAAAAGTCCGAGTGTCGAATCCATAGAGACTTTGTTTGTACTTAGATTAATGCAAACCCAATTTAAAAGCAATAGATAAAGAATTTAAAATATAGATAAGAAAATAGATAAGATAAAGATTTAAAGATCAAAATAGAAGATAAAGAAAATAAAGAAAATAAAAGTAAAAGATAAGAAAAATAAAAGATAAGATAAGAAAAATAAAAGATAAAAATAGAAGATAAAAAATAAAATAAAATCAGAGCGTGATAATGTTGGGACCTAGCATGCCTTGTTGTTTGCTTAGGATGTATGAGTTTATGATTTTTCTTTATCAATTTAGGTGATTCTATTCTATCCACGTCTGTTCATTTATTTGTCCCTGATTCCTTAGGATGACAAGCCTATTTTACTTACTTATCTCCCAAATGTCTTTGAAAAGATTCAATAAATAAAATGCATGAATATTTAATTCTAGATGTTTTCTTTGATGCATAGGCATAATGTAATCATTCTATGTCTAGTAATGATTTTATTATGATATCCTTTCTCCTTGTTCTATTAAAGGTTACCCTCTCTCAAGCATCTAACCCCTAAAACTGATACATGCATAATCTCCTTAAATCTTAATTAAAGATTACCCTCTCTCGAGCACCTAACCCCTAAAAGAATATAAAGGTGAATAAAGCAAAATAAAAGCAGAAAAGATAATAGAATAGAAAATATCTGGTATTGCATTGATAAATAGTGAAGAGTACACCATACATTGCTTTGGCTTTTAGGTCTGTCAGGCCCTAACTGAGGGGCTTTACAATGAGAAGGGATGAAAGAAAGAAAATGAGTAAATGATTTCCCCTAGAGGGGATTCTGTAGTGGTCCCTTTTCCCTTGGTCTGACTCTCTATTTATAACTACTGAAGTGGACTTAGGCCTTCGTATGCTCGTTTAGTGCGCGCTTAGCGAGCTTCTCTCGCTTAGCGCGTGTTGTTCTGGTGTTGCGTGCTTAACGTGTGCTGCGCGCTAAGCACAAAATTAGGTTGGGCCTTTCTGATTCCTTTTTTTTCTTCATTATTTTTTCACCTTTTTGCTTTTTGCCACTCTAGTTTTTATATCTGCAGCCAGGATTTAACAAAACATCAATTCTTAACAAATTAACACAAATAACTGCTAAATAATTATTTTTTAAAGGAAATTTTACTTAATTTTCTATTATCAAAGTACAATTATTTAGCAGTTATCAAAGAGCCTATTATTAGGATGGGTTTGTGGGATGAAACTTTAACTGGAGACGGTCTTGGTTTGAGTGGGAATTACCCATGGTGCATAATTTTTTTTCCAGCTTATTGCTATTTGTACGCTTGTGAATGGGGGAAGCTATTTTTTTGGATTTGGAAGGAGCACGGTTCTGGAAACTTGATGGTGAAATCAGCATATGGTTACTTACTTGCCATGGCTATTGGTTCCCATCAATCTTAGACCTTTGAGTCTCTATGGAACCTAAAAATTCCTCCTAAGATCATTACTTTTGTTTGGAGAGCTTTGTGGAATGCTGATAGCAATACTGATAGAAATAACAGCACAACAGACCTAATACCACTACCTTAGGCAGTTATAACAATTCCACAAATTAGTTGAGTAGGATGTTAACAAATTCTGTTATAACAAATTATATTATGTTAGAAGGAAAGTATTATAAATATGTAAAGAAGTGGAATTAATGGGATATATCAGAACAATTATCTCAATTAGTTTTCCTTAGTTTCTTAGCAGTAGTATAGCAGTAGAGTAGCATTCATAACAATTTGGTCCGACATGCCCCTTCTTAGTCGCTCTTCAATGGCGGATGCCGATGCCGAACCTTCTGCCGCCAGCCTGGATCGCCTCGAGGCCGCCATGGCCAAACTCCGCAGCCCAAGCTTCCATGGATTCCAATTTCTATGCATCTCAACTTCGTTTCGCAGCGACCCAAGCCTCCATGATCTTCAAACTTGATCTCATTATCCTGAAACTAGATACCATGATATCCCGCCAATGCTCCCCATTTCCTTCTTCGGTGCAGCCACCGCCGCCGCCAGCTCCTCCGCCGAACGCTTATTCTTACCACCCCAGCCAGTACCCTCCTCCGCCTCGCTCTCACGTGCCTCCTGCTCAGTTCGCATCACACTACCACGTTCCTCTTCAGCCTTATCCTTAGGAATGGGGAAACCCAAACTGGCCATCGACAGATGCCCCAATGCTGACTCCCCTTCCTATGCCGATCGCGATTCCATGCCCTGCACCAAGGCAACAAAGCCCCACACCCATCCCGACTCCGCTTCCCATGGCTGGAAAAGGAGATGGTCCTAGTATCGGAATAAATTCCGGCACCACCTACTTCCCCGTCAGAGTGTGGCAACACCACCGTGTCGACATCAATCACCTCTTCCAGTTCAACCGTCTGTTGCCTCTGCTGCTTCGCAATGACCACCGCCGTTACCAAGAGATTTCCTACGAAAAAGACATCATCCTGCTCGGTGACGCCGTCGTCACACACCGGATTCATCCGCGCTGGATTTGGGTTCTCTCCGCTACTGAGACTCAACTTTGCTTTGTTCCTCACCGGTGTCGATGCCCGCCGCCACACCTACCACCATGTCCACCACAACTATCGAAGCCACTATTGGCACGGGTCTACATTCACAGCCCTCAGCACATCATCGTCTGCGTTTCGTTGACAATGGTGTTACGGTCGTCAAGCTCTTGGCTGTGTGTTCTACATTCGCAGCCCTCAACGCAGGTCATAAACCCAACCTTCTCCACCTTCACGTATGTGATAACCCTTAGGGTTATCTTTGTCAGGCCCCAAACAAGCCCACCAACAAAGCAACTTCTATCACGTTTTTTTTCTCTCTAAATCCACCCCTGTTTCAGTTTTGTTTTGATTGCCCAACCTTGAGGACAAGGTTGGTTTTTCCAGTGGTGGGTAATGATAGCAATACTGATAGAAATAACAACACAACAAGCCTCATACCACTACCTTAGGCAGTTATAACAATTCCACAAATTAGCTGAGTAGGATGTTAACAAATTCTATTATAACAAATTATATTCTGTTAGAAGGAAAGTATTATAAATATGTAAAGAAGGGGAATTAATGGGATATATCAAAACAATTATCTCAATTAGCTTTCCTTAGTTTCTTAGCAGTAGTATAGCAGTAGAGTAGCATTCATAACAAACGCCCTGCCCACAGCTGATAATATTAGGAGGAGGAATATTCATGTGCCAAATTCGGACTTGGTCTGTCCCTTTTGTGGTTCTCTTGATGAAAACATTGGCCCATTCTCTTTTCAGTTGTCCCATAGTGAGCTTGGTTTGGTCAGAATGCTACTCGTGGCTTAATCTTTCCTCTTCAATACCTGCAACTGTCCTAGAGCATTACTGTCAGCATGTTTTATATAAGTGCTCTCCGATTACAAATTGAATTTGGCGGGTCTTGTGGTGTGCCATTACATGGGTTGTTTGGAATTGGAGAAACAACATCATCTTCAACAGAGACAAGTTTTTCCATGACATTATTTTAGTCCTGGTCATGGTTGAAATCATCTGAACCAAATTCCACTTTCTCATAAGCATTAGTGCATGCATTTCCCATCAGATTTAATTCACGTTAATGTTGTCTCTGCTATTCTGCTGGTTCTATTTTGGGCTAGCCATATGCAGATTTTCTGTTGCTATTTAATATGTATCAGGTTGGGGCTTACTTATCCATGGTATCTTCTTATATGCGCAATTTCGTGTATATACTAAGATCCCACCGACATGTTCTATGTTAATCTCTTGTATTTGAGGTTAGGATGGGTAGATTAAGTGTTTCTTTATCATCTTGACTAAAGCTTGACAATTGCTAGCCAATGCTTGTTACAACATTATTCGTGCAGTTATCAATATATATTTGCTTATTTAAAAAAATACTCCATTTTTTTAAAAGATATTGCCTCTCATAAAAAATTGTTGAATTAATCTTTGAGATAGCCAACCAGCATGAGATCATGCTCTCAGAAAAAAAGATTCAACTTGCTCAATCCCAGATTGATTTCTTAGGATGCATTTTTCTCAGGGTACTTACCAGCCTCAGCCTCACATAGCTCAAGAGCTGTTAAATTTCCCTGATGAAAATCTCACAGTCAAACAGATCCAACAATTCTTGGGGATTGTAAATTATATCAGAGATTTTATCCCCAGATCAGCCCAATATACCAGTTTATTATCCAAACTTTTGAAGAAAAACTCTTCTCCATGGTCAGAAGAACAGACGATAACAATCAAAGAACTCAAGAAGATTGTCCAAAATCCCCCCGCCTTGAAGATTCCTGGAACAAGCCAGAGGATATTACAAACTGATGCAAGTGATCATTATTGGGGAGCTAACATGATAGAATAAGAAGGAGAAAAGAATTATTGCTAGTGGACTATTCAAGGAAGCTGAGAAACATTGTCCTATTACATTCAAAGAGGCCTTGGCGGTAAAAAATAGAATCAAGAAATTTGATTTTCATTTGAGAGGACACCAGTTTCAAGTTCACATGGACAATTCATCATTTCCAAAAATTTTGGAATTTAAAAATAAGATGCCACCAGATCCTCAAATTTTAAGGCTCAAGGATTGGTTCTCCAAGTATGATTTTTCTGTGAAACACATACAAAGGAAGAATAATTTGATTCTTGATTTCTTATCCAGACCAAACAACAAGATCGTCAAGGTGATAACTTCCACTCACTCCTTTCCATTGATATTCATGGCAAAACCATTATCTGAAATAGCCAAAACTATTAAGGTTTTCCCTCTAAGATTGATTACTCATACTCCTGCACACATCCTTGAATATGCTAAGTCTCATTACTCCCATTTTCTGCATGAAACCATGAGATTCAAATATACCCCAGCACAAATATTTGACCCTGAGATACCCTTTGGAGGTATATTTGAACTGTTATGTGAAATTGGGTGGGATTTGTGTGAACCAACCATATGGGCCATTTGGTGTAATAGAGTACAATATTCAATCCTCATCGCCATGAAACCTTTGATGACATACAACATGTTGACAGATCCATGTAAAGATGAATATCTTTTATGGACAATGTTAGAGTGGTTTTCTCCTTTAGCATGGTGGCGTATGAAGCTAAAACAAATTCTAGACATTGAGAGACAAAGAGGAATCTCAGAAGATCACATAGGAAAACTAGTTGGCGAGACATCTCTGTGTCTAGGAAAGAAGCTCAAATTTAGGAAACTTTTGAAGCATATCCCTTGGAAGAAAGTTATGGCAACCAGCTGGCGAGACATCTCTGTGAAGTCAACAATTACTCATACAGACCTCTGGATCCAAATCTACCAAGTTCATCTCAAAGGCCAAGGGGGGATAGTTATCCTACTGATAAGATAATACTTCAGAATATGGTCAAATCCAAATAGAGATTTATGTTCCAGACCCTGAGTTTCAAGAGGTGGAAGATTTGGTTGATGACTATTCTGCATTAGAACAAGAATGGGAAGACTACAATGCTCAATTGATGGAGGAATTGTTACACAAAAAGAGATATCCTTATCACCACCCAGTGTACGGAAGTCTCACCAGATCAAAGGTACAACATTACAACTTGTCATTATCCACCAGATCAGACGTGACTGCTGAAGAAATCTTGTATATGAGTGTGTTGTAAAGAGAGTAATCTTCAGGATAAGGATGACCGTAATCCTATCCTCGTCATTGTGTGCCACATGTCAGTCGTCGTTTAGAGGTTGCCTTATCTTAAGTCTACTCAGCCTTATCTATCTTATTTGTAATAATCTTATCCTTCCTTCCCCAGATAAGACTTTGTGCGTTAGTATCTATTCCTCTCCTATATGAAGATGATGAGTCTGTATGTTGAGACATGCTGAATCGAATAATACTGTCTTCTTACTAGATGACTCTCTTTTAAATTCCTTCTTCTCTGAAACTCTGAGTTGTATAATCGTTATCATTTGAACTCTCACCAGCTAGTATGCTCTACACTTCTTTTTAGAAGATCATATGTATCAGAAGGCCAAATATTAGTATCAATTGGTGGGTTATCCTTATGATCTGTAAATGTCTTGCATCAAAGTTATCCTGAAATACTTAATGCCTTGGCGCAACGACATAATGGATATATAGAGATAATAAATATTTATAACCTATCAAGGAGGCAATCCCAACCGAGTGGTCCACTGGATTAAAAAATAATATTTTTTTTACTAAATTGAATAATACAAAGTCGCATCTATTGTACCCCTTGATTGATATGCACAACTTAAAATTACTTGTTATTACAATTTTTTAATAATTTTCAATGTCTTTTATTTTCTTGTTTTTTTTTTCTCTTTGGTTGTCATGCCACAACCAAAAACTAAGAAAAAAGTTTATCAATTACTAAAAAATAAAATTTGTCAAACGTTACATGATTACGTTAATAGTATCGTTAGTAAATAGTAATAATTTAACTTTATAAAATTAATTTTATAGTATCGAATTTTTAGTTTCACTTATTGTAATCGTACAATTTTAGTTCTTCAGATTCAAACATAAATTTCTTACTTGATAAAATTGAACTAAAAATGTTTTTTTTTATGATTTCTTACCTGATAATGGTGAGACAAATAATATATCAATTATTATTGATGATTTCATGTTTAATAGTTCAATAAATACATTTAAGAATGAACGCATATTTTATTAATGAACTTCACAATAAATCAATAATATAAAAAATTAACAATTAATATATTTGAAATTAACGTAGTTATATTTTTTTATAATTAAAATAACACAACATTCTTATTCTTTTCTTATATAAAGAATTTGAGGTGATAATAAATTATTAAATAAAATTTATTTTAGTTATTGTTAATTTAAATTCAATTAAAATCATCATGACCGAGTCTTATAATTAAAGATGAGCCTTTTATTAAATGCAATAGAAAAAATTCAACAGGACATTAAATAACTATTATTTCTTGAGACAGGACCGAGTCTTAAAATTAAAATGAAATTCCGTAAAAAGAATTTTCTTTTATTTAATTATTTAATTTCACTTTTTATTTGATTTCCATTTAAATATTTTTTTGGAAATATATATTTAATTTAAATGCACTAATATATATATATTAAATCCGTTCTCATCTTATCATAAATTTTCAATGCTATAATAATTGATTTTAAAATTATATTTGGCATAATTTGTTTAATGGATTGGCCGTGTAAATTTATACCTGCCGTGTATAAAAAGTATAAGTCTTGGTAAACTCCCATTGGATCACGTAGTGGGCAAAAATAGGTAGCACAAATTCATAATTCCATGCTGCGGACGGCAATATCTTTTAGAAAAAAATAAATAAAACTTAATCGTATTTTAATTTTTTTAGTTGTTTTCTACTTTAAATTAATTAATTTTTATTTTAAAATTAAAGAAATTTGATCTAAACGTTATTTTCATTTTCTACCTACAAACTTTACAAAAATTGAACAAATAAATTTTTATTTTTTTTGTTTCGAATTTACTAACTAAAAAATAAATTTCACTCAAAATAATAAAGATTAAAATTTCATATCTTCATAACTCCAGAATATTTAGATAAAATGATAAAATATGAAAAATTGACAAAAGAATCAAATTAACTTAATTTTGGAAATTAAAATATTTAATTAACAACAAATGTTAAAAGAATTAAGATTAATTTAGATGTAATTAAAAACCAATTCCTATATTATAAATTCGATTATATCACTTGGAGGGTAATGTTTTCATTCTTCTCATTCTATCAATTAGACCCTTTTAATATTCTTTCCTCTGTGCATGCATTTCAAACTATTTCTCCCTAGATAATCGATCTCAAACTATTCCGGTATTCCCCTTTTATCTTTTTTTTTTTAATTTTAATTTTTTAATTCTTCATTCTTTTCAATATAGTCTTTTTATTTCTATCTCTAAATTGAATTTCAATCAATTTTTTAAATCAAACAAGCTATCAATAGGTAAACATAACTTTATATTTATTCATTATGAATTTAAATTATATAACAATAAATATTATTTTGTGCGATGAACGGACAAAATTATTAGTTTTAATTCTATAGTTATTTTAACTTACAATTATATTTTTAAATTGGCATTAAACTGTATTAATTATTGTTATCATTGTAACAATTGTTGTTAGTCTGAATACTTCATTATCTTTAAATTCAAATTAAATCTTATTTTATTTTAATTTCTAAAAAATCCCATACCATCTTTAAAATATTTTTGTTATAGTTGTATTATTATCTTCAAATTTAAATCGAATCGAATGCTAATTTTTTTGTATTCATTTATAATTCTATAAAAGAATATAAGTTGTTTTAATTTAGATAATTAAATAATTATATAAAATTTATTTATCCTGTATTTAAATAAAATGCTCTACTTTACTTAATTTTATAAATAAAAAATTAATTAACTAAAAAACACTTAAAATAATCAAAATTATATGTAATTCAAATTAAAGTAAAAAAAAATGCAATTACATGAAAAGTAACACTTCCGTGAAAAAAAAACACAATTCTACTATACAATATTACACAAAGTCATACAATAAGAGTAAAAAAATACTCCTTAAGCAAAAATAAAAATATATGGTAGGTGAGAGTGTAATAATAATAACTTGCAGTCTTATATAAAGACAGAGTTATCTCTCATAATTACTCCTCACGTCATAATTACTGCTTCACAACCAACCTGACACGTATCGTTGAATATTCCACTCTCATAGCCTATATAGCGAGGTCACGTTCCAATTCATTCATGCTTCATCGTTCAGCAACCTGCAAAAACAGGAAGACACCAAGAAAGTCACCAAATTAAAAATGATGAGCAACATTTTTTCTCTCTGCCTCAGTTTTTCATTACTCTTCTACGGTATATTAATTCAACTTCTGTTTGTCTCATTTTCGTTGAGACACGTGCATGTGTGGTATCATTCTATCACATTCATTGGTGTACATATTTTCTCATGCATAAAAAAACATTGTAAAGCCTCTTAGTTTAGGGACAATTAGTTGGTGCTCGAGTAATTTTAAAATTCTTTTTTAAGTAAGATGTCGAATTTAAATTTTATAAATAAAAAAATATAATTAAAAAAATTCTTAACAATCAGATTATTCATCCAAGATTAATAATAATTATACTAATATCATAATGATAACAAAAACCCTCCTACTTTATACTGATACCGTTACATATTTTATTCTGCATTTTTTTGATAAAAAAGCAATAAATAATATTGATGAGTCTACTCTTTTATTTTTTAACCATTAAATATACAAGTAACTGACTTTTGATTTTTCACGTATGCGTTACCTTTTTCAATCATCGAGATAAGAATGATGCATTCCTCGCGCGCAATGGGCACTGTCCATTGACCTGGATAAAACAAGTTCACGAGTGCTAGAATTCAAGCTATTTTACGTTTAGTTTGTTATCCATTAATTTCTACCATAGGAAAAAAAAATTACAAACACTTCTAAAGTTCATATTGAAAATTATAGGTGAAAATATTTTTTTTAATATACGTTAATGTTTTATGAAAAATAATCTTTTTGAATGGGATTTGAGTTATAAATTTGCTTTTAAAATTTTGAATATATTCTTAAATAAATTTGTAGGGTCTTCTGGACTCCTACTACTCATTTTGTTAATAATTCACTTTTCTTACAAGAAAATTTATAATAAATACATGTGCATTTTTTAATTTTAAGAGGAGTGTTAACAAACATCCCCTTTAACGTTTTTACATTTTTCTAATACATACTCTCTCATTTGTTAAATTTTACTAATTTGAAAATGAGAATGGGCAAATAAAAAATAAGAACATATTATTGAGATTCACATGAACTTAAAGTTCAAATAAAAACGAGTACGTTGAAAAAAAATGTAATAGATAGTGTGATACTTTGATATAAAAAATATGATTTTGCATTGTGTCCATAAGTAACTGAAGATGTTGGTTTTGCAAGCAGTGGCTCAGGGAGCCACAGTTACTTTCACAAACAATTGCCAATACACGGTGTGGCCAGGAACCCTAACCGGAGACCAAAATCCTCAGCTGTCAACAACCGGTTTCGAGTTGGCTCCCGGAGGAACCAACTCTGTGAACATTCCATCTCCATGGTCGGGCCGGTTTTGGGCCCGAACCGGATGCTCCAACAACGGAGGGTTTACATGCGACACCGGAGACTGTGCCTCCGGTCAAGTCGAATGCAACGGTGCCGGTGCAATCCCACCCGCTACTTTGGTGGAAATCACCGTTGCACCGAACGGAGGACAAGATTTCTACGACGTGAGCAACGTGGACGGGTTCAATGTGCCGGTGTCCATAACCCCACAAGGTGGAAGTGGCGAATGCAAAACCTCTAGTTGTCCAAATAACATCAACGATGTCAATGTGTGCCCTTCGGAGCTCCAAGTGAAAGGGTCTGATGGTAATGTCATTGCTTGCAATAGTGCTTGTGTGGCTTTCAATGAAGATCAATATTGTTGCAGAGGAGATTACGACACAGAAGAGACATGTCCACCTACGAACTACTCTCAGATTTTCGAGGAGCAGTGTCCTGATGCTTATTCCTACGCTTACGATGATAAGAGCAGCACTTTCACTTGCTTCAACGGACCTGACTATGCCATCATATTCTGCCCTTGAATCCTCATCTCCACAATATAAATAAGACCATACATACATATATATATATATATATATATATATATATATATATATATATATATATATATAGTTTATATACTATGGTCGAGCCATAGAATGCAGCATGAATAAAGCATCACGTATTTTCCCTAATTGCATGTATATATTCATAAATTACATCTTACTATAATAAAGTTTAAATTTCATATTTCCGTTTCTGTGGGGTTTGTTTATGCTCCTTTGCCTAGCTGCCCTCTTTTAATTGACTGTCTCACATCCAAGGTATGAGCTAGCTGATTATAATATTTACGATGACAATAAAGAGCAATGATCAATGAGATAAGTTTTTAGTCAAGATTATCTATTTATATTATTTCTAACTTGAAACAATATTTTTTATTTAAAAATAAGTGTATTTCCATGATCCTTAAAATTAATATGTTGGGTAAATTAAATAGCTATTTAAATGTCTAATTTATTTCTAACTTATAACAGATTGTGTCTAATTTAGAATAATTTATATCTACCCTTGAATAATCTAATAGGATAAAATTAATTATTATACAATTTAAATTAAATTTAAGGTAGATATATTCCTAGTTAATTAATCTCTTTAGAGAAGTATTTTTGAACTTCAACAAATAATTTTGTATGGAGTATATTGATTTAGATTTTATTAGGATGAGTGCTGAAACACTCAATTGTTAAGCTGTTTGACCCTGCTCACAATTCACAAATACCTCAAAAGTCACATTCTTTTCATTTCACATTAATTATTTCAAGATTTGAAAGAACTTTTCCTAATACGCGATAGCTGCCCTATTATACAAGTTATTGAATTAACAAAAAGTGCTTCCATAGGATATTTACTTTAACAAAATAAGTAAATAGACTTCGGTGGGAGAGTTAAAAGAATGAATGGATGGGAGGTGAGTTTGGTCTTGGTCCAGGAGGAGAGACTTTCAATGGGAGTTGGAACTGATGCTCAGTCTCTCCAACAAGTGGTGGGTCTTGGGTTGGGGGTAGGACCGACCCAAGAGTAAGGGCGCAACTAAAGTTTATGTTTTAGGTTAACTGGCAAAAAAAAAAAATTGTTATTATTACTATGAAGTAAAAGAGATCTCATATATTAAAAAAAACTATATGTATTAATAAAAAAAAATCATATGTATTGGTAAAAAAAATTCAACAAATTTAAACTAAAAAATTTCTTTTAAAATTTTCATTAAATCTCACTTAAGGTGAAATTGGAATAAAGAACTGCTTGGTGTCTACACAGTCTAATTGACATAGGTTATTAATGGCCACTAGTGAGGTGAATCTTGATATATGTTGGAATGTGTGGAATTAAGGTAAACTAGTAAGTCATCCGTATGAACACACGAGCTAGTTGTAAATTTAAATGCATGATATAATTGTATTCATTTAATTATAATTGTGTCGAATTTAGTAAATGATAATCAATATTAATTAAAATCAAACTACTAATGATATAACTATACACTAATTGTATGAGAGCATAAGAAAACGTTCAAAGTCTTAAGAAACATTGTGTTTAAATATATTCATCTATATATTCCATCATTCACCATTTTCAATACACTATATACCGTGTGAAAGCAATTTGTATTCTTTGACAACCAAATCTATATCTCTACTACCATGATCAATCATTTATTTATACCTGGTCAGTATAATTTTTTTAAAATAACTTATAATGGTAAGAAATCAAACAGGATGACTTGCATCGAATTAAAGCAAATGGTTACAATCCAAGTGATGGAAGCAAGGTCATTCAGCAGCTTTGGTCAGAAGAGGTTTGAATTTTTTGAGGCCTACCCTCAATCGCCCATTATCACTACCTCATGTGGATGAAGATGGTGATGCGGAGATGGAGATTGATGAGCAAGGTATTGAGAAAGGAAGATGTGTTCCAGCAACCAAATATACCAATAATAATATTCTAAGGATACAAAATTATTTCCAACAACCAAAACTACCAGAGAAATTGAAAGTATTCAAAGCATGCAGTTTGGTGAGTATATTAACCATGTGTTTGGATTAGGAATTTAAATTTTTTTAGAAAATTTAAATATACAATATTTTGATTGTCTTGATTTAAATTCTTTTTATTTTATAAATATTTTGTTTGGAAGAAATAATTTAATTTTTTGTATTTTAATTTTTTTGTTTGGACAAAATAATTTAATTTCAATTAAATTCAAATTTTCATTTTTAAATATTTATTTAAAAATTAAACTTTCAAGAATAAAAATAAACATGAGTATTTTTTAAATAATTAAATATTCAAAATAAATTTAATGTTATACAATATATAATAATTTTCGTGATGAATATATAGGAGGATAGAGTAGTATTTTACATATTCATTGTCTAATTTTCCTTGATATGGTTAGGATTATTTCTTTATTTTCTGAAAATGGTAAGATAATAATACTATATATTTCTCCAACATTTATGTGTCCGATAAAGCCACTCCCTACACGTTGTGTATTATTATATTCATAACATTTACCCAGTGTGAGTGCATTTTCGTTCAGAGAATCTTGTTCTAATTATGGAACAGTTGAAGCCAAGTGCTGCTAACTCTTCCCCTCTCACTCCCCTCGGCTTCTTGGACAGAGCAGCCACCGTCCACGCGACTTCCCTTCCCTTGTTTATAACCACATCACCTTCACGTGGTCCCAGACGTGCTGCCGATGAACATATTCTCTCTGAGAAAAGACCGAGAGAGAGGAGTGAGTACCGCAAGAGAGAGGAATGAGCCATGGTATAGAGAGAGGGCTGAGTATGGCAGAGAGACGAGTGTGAGTGCTGGAGAGATAAGTCAGAAAATTGAAATTCTTTGATTTTTAAGAGAATTTCATATTACTCATTTTTTGTTAATTAAAATTTCTTTTAAAATTTTAGATATTTAATTTCCTTTTAAATTATTATCTAAACACTAAATTTAAAATGATAGATATTTAATGTCTTATTTAAAATGAATTATTCCATTAAAAGTATCCATCCAAACAAGGCTAAATTAGCAAGCAAGAGGATGAAAAGAAATAAATGAAAACTAAATCTAATAATATTGGAATATATAATATATTTCACATAATAAAGTTGTCTATTTAGGTTATAAGTGCACAAAATTAATAGATAATATAATTATATACATTTAGTGGTAACTATATAAAACTTATTAGATGAAAACCAAAATTAATAAAATTAAAATATATAATAGATTTTATAAAATAATATTGTCTATTTAGTTTGAATGGTTACTCATGTTTTAAAATATTGTAAACAATGAAATACATATTTAATTTTATTAAAGTTATTTTTGTTTATTATTTACAAAAGACTAAATTATGAAGTAAAAATATAAAACGACTAACATATTGAAATACATTCATGATAAATATATTGAAGAATAATTGTAAGACTAATTTGAAATATCAGCACGATAATATCATATGATAAATGATTTAATAAAAACATAAAAACAAAACAAAGTATTTTTTTTAATTTAAAAAACAAAATTAAACCAAAAAAATAAATAAAACATGGAAATATAAATATTATCTACTCAGTATGGTGTATCGCAATTACACGGCGCGCAGTTAGTTGTGTATCTTTTAAGTATGTATGACAGTTTTCCAATTCATTATTTTTCTTAATTGATTGAAGCTCTGCATCATTATATTGTGTGTGTGTGTGTATTACAGTCTAACCTGAAAAAACAAAATAACACATAAAACTAATTATAAATTTTTTTCTGAACACATTGCCTTAGGGTCAAAAGTACTTGATATCAGAATAATTTGTTTGAAGCTAGTATAGAAATATAATTTCGTTTAAAAAAATAAATATAATTTGAATGAGAGCAAGACTAAAATATAAATATAATTTCATTTAACTTGTGCTAGTATAAAAAAATGATAAAAAAACAATGGTATAGGGACTGTTATTATCACATAGATTATATATAAAAATTTACTTCAATATTTATTAAGATTAAAATCACGTGTTTTTAAAATATATGAAAATAGGAACCAATTAATTATATTATTATTATTATTATTATTATTATTATTATTTAATATTTACGGAATATCAAGATAATGAGTTATAAAATTATAATCCAATGGTTAATGTACCAAAAAAAGGTAAAAAAAAAATAATTCAATGTTAAGATTGACAAAAATACATTCTATTTAAAGTCATTAATAGTGGAGTACTAAAGTCTTACATCAGTATAAGCTAATTCCTCTTATACATCATTAATTTACTTACACATTATAAAATAACTTGATATAGATAACACATTACTCAAAAATCTTAATTTTAAGAAATAAATTTAAAGATAGCAAGAGAAAAGGCACTAAAAGTAAAAAAATACATTATATATCTTTTATAAAAAAAATGTTATGTGAATTTGGTTTGATGATATTTAAAATATATATTATTTATATTTTGATTCTTAATTGTTATACTTCTCATTTGCATTTTTAACTATTGTTTTTTTTTTGGGTACTTATATAAAATAGGAGTATGCACTCAGAGAACAACTAGAAATGCATTGTTCCGAAATTTCATCAAATTCAACAAAATAATGTTAACCTTAACGTATGAATCTTCCATAAAAATACGACTCTTCCCAAACTGTCCAAACGGATAATTCAAGATTCAATACAACGATTAATGCAAACTATTTGCAAGAATCAGTATATTCAATCTCAAACGGGAATTTAAGGTTTACTCATGATGAACAAAACTTGTATATAAAGCACTGGTCATTAATCACATACAACAACATACAAAACCATTGCTAGAATGTCATGATCACGACGCAAACAAGAAGACAAATAGTGCCTACAAATTAAATATTTGAATGCTAAGTGAGATATAAGACAAACTTGGATATATCAAGTAAGACTTTACATGAAATGAACAATGACCCTTGACTTTATATTTGAATGCTTCCATGTAACTAACTTCAAGTTTATATATTATATTTGCTACTAAAATAGATTAAAAACAAAACACAACCACACACAAAAAGAGATATAACAAATGAATAATACTTCAACTCATACAGGTATATTTGTATTAAGTCTCTTAGCAATCATTGTCATCGAGTACTCGTTGGTGTCAACTAGTCCCAAGTCCCAGACAAACAGTGCTAATGTTAACATGCCTACTTTTCACTGGTGAAATTATTTTAAACCAAAGATACCTTATTGGAAGACCATGTCAGTATAATCAACCTACATGTAAGTAACCTCTTTAAATAGATAAAGAATGGAGACGATTCTCTCAATTGAGTATGGAAATAAACAAACATATTGTGTAAAAGTCAAAGAATGGAAAACCATGTCGTAGCACATGCACCCAATAAGCACACCATCAGTCAGCACAAATAATAAACCATAGGGGAATGTACCTCAAAGTTAGAGGAAATAGTTAGGGTTGGTGACAGTGATATTGCCTGGAGGTTTTGGAGTTGTCCTATAATTAAAAAAATTATTTATGCTAGAGAAATTATGAATAACAAAATAGACCAAGCATGCACACAGACCCAAAGATATATAAGAAGTGTACTTAAAGGGCTTTAGGTGCCTTACACATATTTGAGTTTGGCAGTGGAATCCATACCAATTTCTGACCAAGAACCAATGAATTTGTTTCCAAAACAAATTCATCTTATTAGAGACACATAAAGCAGTCAACAAGAGGAAAAGCAAGTGATCAAACCATTACTACAAAACAAGTCTCATCTTAGCAAAACAAATTCATCTCATTTAAGACGCATAAAACAGTCAATAAAAATTATAAGTGGTAGTTATACTAAACTAAGTGCTGAATCAATGTGATGAATTATAGTTTGAGTCATAAAATTTATTCATACAATAAACAAATTTGATGAACAATTTTCTTATAAGTGGTAGTTATAGTAAACTAAGTGCAAAGTGAATCAAGAATATTAATCTTACAACTCATTTTCTACACTTCCACGAGGTTATAGTTGTCAAAAATCTTTTGGAGCTAGTTCATTATGTTAATTTAATTGAATATTTGGGTCATAATAAAAAACCTTAAGTCCTTGTCATCATTTGGTTGTACCAAAATTGATGCTAGCGATATTTATGTAGCAACCGTGATAATCACTGTAAGCAATGAGTACATTAAGTTGCCATTTCCGCTAATATAGAACCAGATAAATAAGAAGTGCGTTCAATTTATCATGCAAACTTTCTTCAATTTATTTAATCTATTAGTTATGCAGTTGAGAACTTAAATCTGCTACTATTCATGTAAATACCATCCTAACGTGGCAAGTGATAGTAGTAGTAGTCTTTATTTTAATCCTCAGTAGAAAAACTACCTCACCAGTTACTACCTACATTGACCACCACTTCCTCTTATAGTCCTCACCCTCTCTATCACTCTATTCAAACGTCACCATAGTTTATCAACCACGAATGTCCACAAGTTGAGAACATGCAAAAAAAAAAGAAGCAAAACATGGAAGCTATTAAGTTGGTGATCCAAGTGAGAGACCAAACACAACTTAACTGATGTTAAGTTAACTGTTAAGTTGGTGCTGCCAACTTGCCTCCTATAATACATGTGACCCCACACCTGAAAATCCTTTTTTTTGTATGCACTTTAGCAACCATATAAATAGTAGTTTCTGAATGATACTAACACACAACAGTTACTTCACATTGGTTTAAATGTCTATGTTTACCTAATTATATTTGAAGCACTTTAAAAAAGAAAACAACAACCAAGAACAAGCAAACCGAAACCCCCCAATTGAGGGGTTGTGAGTGATCACCCTATAGGAAAATAGACATTAGTGACAAAGACTAAGGTTAAGGAAGGAAGTTATAAAAAATGGCTAACCATAGTTGCCTTAAGGTTTGCTGCGATCTCTCAATCCCTTACCTCTTGAATCTGATCATCATATACAAATACCATTGGAGAACCAACTTTCTCCCTTGGTTGCAATTAATGAGATCACTCCCCTTTGGTCTAGGGAAAAACAAATATGATGATTCATATTACTTACCATGAGCAAATATAATATTAGAACTCATGACTCATACTACTTATTGCTATTAACTGAGAATAGTGCAAGTTGATTCCCTGTCCATGACTATTCAAATACTAAGATGAACCAATGAAAAATAGATACAAGTCAAACACCTTTTTACACAAAAATCTCTAGCTTTAAGAACATGGGCAAAGGGCCTGCCATGCACATGGCCACAACTATTTGCTATGAATCAAGTACTATTAAAAAGGGAAGCAGTAACAATCTTCCCGTCTAAAGATAGAACACAGATAGTACATTTACCTTGTAACTGTCCTTTTTTTTTAGAAACCCTTAGATCATTGACCAGTGAAACAAGATTTGTAACTCCAGTGCTATCAAATAAATCATCATATGTATGAAAAAGGAAATGTAACAAAAATCATACCTTTAAAATTTTTTTAAAAAAAACTCTTGTACAATTGCTCTGGTAATTGATTGAGCCAGCCACAAAATAAAGGGAATAGCGACAAACCAAGTTAAAATGGAACTAAAAGGCTTGGAATATGCATTTAGCAATTCACGACATTACCTAATTACATATACATAATAGGTACTTATGCTTGACCAAAGTGTGGATAAAATAAAAACAAGGTTGCAACAATGGTATTGACAGAGTCACGGAAAATAAGGTTACAACAAAATACCTGGGCATGGTGGCGAGGTGTCACGGTGGCACGCTGTCACAGGGGTTGCAGATGTTGAGATAGAGTCATGAACACGAACCTTAGACGGAGGAGAAGAGAGCGCGAGGAAAATAGGACTCACGTTCTAATATTTTTAAATGTAGCTTCAATATCGATTTTCAATACAAAACCGATTTTAACCAAACAATGTAAACATTGACATTAATATCGGCTGTGATGTTAGAATCGATGTAGAATAGTGATTGTTTCTACATCGGTTATATTTGAACCGATGTAGAATGAGACATTTTTTTTTATTTTTTGAAATTTATGAACCCAGGTCAATTTTCAGCTATCAAATTAGTTACTGAATACAATACAAATATGTAATACAATACAAGAAGCTATGTTGCTTATATTAACTAACTCTTTCAGCATCCACAATTTTATTAGTACTTTTTGTTGACTTTATAGTATACATACAACGTCCATGGTTTTCTATATATGCTTTCTCTACACTGTTCTCTCTTTAAAGCTTTTCTATATATGCTTTCTATATATTTTCTGTTTTTGTGAATTTTTCCTTTATTATTTTAATTATGCATTAGTTTATTTGGTAACTTAACAAATAATATTTGATAAAAATACTATGTGCATGATAGTATAAAAATACTTTGTGCATGATAAAAATACTATTTGCATGATAGTATAATAATCAAATTGATCTGGTTATAAAAACTATATATGCTTCTACCTCATTTCTATCTTTTTTTCTCTTTTTTTATTACTTCTTTCCTGTCTTCTTTTCAGCTAAATACACCCCATTTTTAGAGAACACGGTTTATTACCACTTATAAAATTAAATTAAATATCCACTGGAATTGATTTTTTTTTTTTTGTATGGTTTTGAGTAAAATGGTAGACCTCCACCCAAAATGGGATGCAGGGAAGAAGGATAGAAGGAAATTAAAAAATATAAATAGAGAAAATAATAAATGGACTAAATATTCTATCTGCTAGGCATTTTTTTTTTCCACCATAAATACTCTTTCTTTCTGCTAGGCATTTTTTTTCAAACTTTAATGTTATCCCAAATATTTCACAAACTTCCGTTATAGTTCATTTGTGTTTTTCTTGAACTTTTATTAATTTTCCTGGTCATTTATCTATTTGAATATGAGAATTAGCATAAATTAATTCTAAGATTAAAAAATCAAATTTTTTAAATAATCACTTAAATCAACTTGATAAATACCACCAGTAAATAGAAAAATTTGTTCATAATTTCTACATAGTTATGTACTAGAGACTCCATCAAAACCTTTTTCAACCAATCCAAAAACATACGTTTAACTTGAGAACACACACATCTCCAACAATTAGTCCCACTGAATTCAATAAAAAAAATCTGTCAAACCACATAGATTAAAATGCAAACAAAAACTAGTTTTCCCATTTGATTAATCAGAAATCAGACAAAGATTAGGGGCTTACAACTACAACTAGTCATTGAAGGATTAAGGATGTATATGATGTAGTAGGTGAAGATGAATGGAGACATTTTTTCAGAGTTCTGTCTTATTATGCAATACATGTGTATTCTCAACCAAGACAAGAACAAACACAAGGGCTGAAAATCAACTAACCTCTTAACCATAGGTTAGGAGAGGGATCTCAAAAGCCATTGAAGCTGCATCAAACTCTGATGGTGAGTGGATCACTGAACCATTCACCTGTGAACCATAGATAAGGTGAGCAGAGAACACACTCACCTTCTAAACCATAGTTAAGGAGATAGCTGAAAATCAGTTTTCTCGTATTTTTATCTTCAACTAAGTGTGAATTGCGTCATGCAGTTTTCTCCTATTGGAGTTTAATTTAATCTACATATTTTTTTAGTACAAACCTTGAGATAAATTTCAATTCTAATAACAGAACATGACAAACATGTTAAGAACTATATTTAAATTTTGTCCAATCAAAAAACCCTTTTCTTGCTTAATGATGGAGCTATATTTAAATTCATGTCAGTCTCTTTGTCTTGATTAACCACAGAATTTATCATTTCATTACTGTTCCCAATCCTCACAAGATCCACAGAACTAGCTCTCAGATCTCTCAGTGAAGTATCCCTATAAAAATACATAATGAGTTGAAGATAAAAATAGAACTTCCTTTCTCTAAAGCAACATCTTGCACTTTTACAATTATAAAATAGAACTGCAATAATATTCAGTAAAAATAAGAATCACCCGGAAATAACACTGGCATCAATGATTTTATATTAAATCTCTAACATTTTCCATTTTTCCAGTAGAGACTCTACTGATATAGCCACAAGTGTTGTTACCTTACCACCATCAAAATAAAATACTCATTGAATTATTTATGCATTTAAGTTTGAAGTTATGGTAACAATATTATGTGTTATTATAAAATCTAAATCATACATCTAATCAACAACATAGACTTAAATGTAAAATTACAATTTACTTTATAAATCCTTGTGCAATACAAATATAAAACCAGAATCAAATTACAGCTTTAAACTACATCTTATCCCCCAAAATGGAGCCTAGGCTTAAAGACCCTAACAGGAGAGATAACATAGATAGTTGACTACTGGTATAATGCTATTATTTCTTGGGTGGCATTGCTACTAAGACCTAGCAGTTCATTATTGTCAGCAATCATCATTATTCATTACAGATTAAATCAAGTTTCCCCTCAGTCATCGAAAATTGATTATCCAAAGCAATCTTCTAGTTCAAAATCCAAAAATAGATAACACAGGAAATCTTAAGTATAAGATCCAAAAAATGAAAAGAAAGGATATGAGCTTATTCAATCATTTTATCATTTTAATGGAGACTACTAGTTCTATATCCTCTAATTGTGGAAAGATCATATATAACAGACAGTCTGTCTCTACAAGAACATGTCGTTAAACCTCATAACAAAAGTTATGAAGGGGAAAAGGTCACATATCCCTGCATTTTTCATATCTTTGCTTTCTTTCAAGTTAAGAGTTATGATTCAACTAAAACTTACATGAAGAAACAAGAAAAAGACTGTTTAATGTTAAGTAACAATTTCAATGATGGACATACCTCCCTGTGCTTGTTTGATTGCTCTTGTTGGCTCTCTTAATGATGCTGGGTTTACCACTGTAGTAAAAACCAGTTAAATCGAGCGCTTCACTTGCTACAGCTCCTAAAACTGCCAAAACATTGGCAGACTTGCTTTGAAAATGACAGAGAAGAATAGGAAATAGTCAAATTTAAATTTGAAATGCAAAAAAAAGAAAAAAAAAATGAAGAGACTGCTACCGTGAGACAAAAAGATAAAGCGTAACATGCTTACCTCTTTGCAAACTTGTGAAAATCCCAGTGAATAAATCTAAGATGGTTCTCCACTGGTAGAATTTGGTTCAGATACCCAACATCATTTGCAAATTCACGCCTCAACATCATTTCTCGAGGCCGTTTCTCAACTGTCTGTATTTCATCATTTAAATGAGTAACAACAAAGTATAAATTATCTTTTTATAAAAGAAGCATTTCATTAATGCAAAGAAAAAATGTGAAAGGAATAAAAAAACATGTAAATTCATATTTGTTAACGCACTAACTATTTTTATATGAGGAATTACCTTAATCAAATTCAGAACAATAATTGGATTGCCATATCTCTTAGCTAGGTCTTCAAAATGCAATTTTGTTGCTTGGTATGTTGGATCATACCTCTGCACTGGAAGTCAAAACGGGGGGCGTCAAAAGAGAGCTAGATGTATTATAAAAGCATAGAATTTAACAATGAACACGATAAATATTAATCACAACTACTCTCATACAAATTATATCAGGCTTGGGGCTAAATCTGGATGCTTCTTGTGACCAGAAAAGTGGTATTGATCCACGCATTTGCACAACTGAACTCATCTTTCCCTTGCAAGAGCCTGATTCTTCATCAAGGACAATCTGCTCTGTCTCAACATCATTAGCAACCCTCCCCCGATCATTCACACCCCTTTTCAAGTACCTGCAGAAACAATTCATGACAAAGAAAAATAATCCAACCATTACTATTTTAGCCAGATAGACACAATGTAAAACCAAATATCATTGCAAATTGCAAAATACAGATAATTCCTGATATCAAAGAATATTGCTTGCTATGCAACTTGCAGATACAATGGTAGCAATATTACGATAAGAACAAGGCCAGAATGACAAATAATACTTGAATTAGTTAATAATGTGAAGAACGTTACCTTTTTTCAGAGTCCAATGCATCATCAATATCACCAACCAACACAGATGCAGATCCCACATGAGCATGGCTGATGGCTCCTGCATGTATCATCAATATCACCGGAGGTGCATTTTCGTGGAGTGAGAAAGAGGCCATGGGGGAGATACGCCTCGAAGATCAGAGATCCCAGCCAGAAGAGCCGCGTCTGGCTCGGAACCTTCGACACTGCGGAGGCGACAGCGCGTGCCTACGACGCCGCAGCACGAGAGTTTCGTGGCCCTAAGGCCAAGACAAACTTCCCTCTCCCTTTGGAAAATGTTAAGAACTTGAGCCCCAGCTAGAGCAACATCGTCGAGTCCTCTAGCCGCGACTGCGATGTCGCCGCCGATTCCTCGCCTCTAGACCTCAACCTTGCCCTCGCCGCAATCGCATCCACTCGATTCCCTTTCCAGCACTTTACCGGCGCGGTGCTATGGCAAACCCGTTTTTGTACTACGAGGCTGTCCTATGCGCCGGCATGGGCGGTCCACGTGGCTTTGCATTTGGCTACAATCATCATCCCGTTGCAGCGACTGACGAGCGACTCAGACTCTTCCTCTTCCTTCTTCCTCTTCCTCTGTTATCGATCTGATGAGGGTGAAAGGAACGTTTCCAGAATCTTCCATCCAAATTCGCATAAATGAAGACGTTTTGTATAATATATTTTATTAATAAAGAGGGAAAACTGAAATAAAAAATAATTAAAAAATTTATAACTTCAAATTAAATGCAGTTGTCAAAAAGACCGTAGTAGTTTGGTGACTAACAAAGACGGTTTTTATAAAACCGCCTTTGTAACCTTCACATTGAAGGCGGTTCTATAAAATCGCTGTCGTTAGCTTAAAAAAATTTATTTTATTTTTAAAAATTCCATCTACATCGGTTTTTTTATAACCGATGTAGATAAGACGACATAAAAAGACATTTTTGTAGTAGTGATGAAAACTAAAATTATCATAATTTTCACAATCCTTAGATAAATTTTATAATTTAAATGTACAGATTTTTTTAAACAAAGATTATACACTCAAATATACCACCATGAAAAATAAAAGAAAATAAATCACGTAATAAAAACAGGATCTTTAATTATTTAACATATTAAACGGTAAATCACATGTAAATTATTGATCAAAGAAAATGACGAGTCACATGTAATTCTTCCTTGCACAAAGCTGGTTTGGTGTGGATATTTCTTCATATATCCTCGTAGAAGAATTTTTTAAAAAGATCCATAAGTGCTGTCAGGAAATTCATGGAAATAAGAACACCATCTCCATCAGGGCTTATAATAATATGTGCCCTAACTTCTCGAAATACTTTTGCTAAACCAAAGTGCACAGGCTTTCCCCAACCAAAATCTGCATCATACACTGGCAAGCTCATCCAGCTTGTGATGAGAATGTTATGAGGATTCCCAGAATAGGGTTCATTAATAAGGTCTCCTTGTCCCGAGAAAAAAGCCCTTATGTTATCCAATTGCTCTTGCCCTAAAACATAACTTATGTGTGACCTTATATACTCATATGTAACCGCATAAACCGCATCCCTTATCTTTTGAGCCCCATAGCTTAATGGGTTTAATAAGATATCTCCCACACTACACTTAGGAGTCAGTGTTTTTGCCAAAGCATTCCCAAAATAATTCTGAGGGAGAGGTGGATTCAATCTATTGCGAATATCAACACTAAACGTAACTACAGTTGGTTGGTGATTCTCATCAGATGCATGAGCGTGATGAGCCTTAGATGCACATCTCCATATATGAGAAGAAATAGCTTCAAATCTGCTATAAGGTCTTACCCCTTCTTTTGAAGGTTGTTCATTAGCCTTCTTCTTCAGCTTCTCCACTTGGCTTGATGAGAGTTTCAACAATATAGCACTTATCTTGTTTTGCTCAGCAATGTTGTCTGGCATGAACCTTACAGGCTTCCACTCTGGGAGATCAACACATGGTTCTGATGGCTCTGGAAATTTGAGTAGTGTTCGATCAAGAAAAGGAACTTCATTGGGATCCAGTTCTTCGCCTCGAACCAGCTTTGCCCATCGGTTGATGAAGAAAATAGCGGCAGTACCATCAACCAAAGGATGAGAGAAAGCAACTCCAATGGCAAGACCTTCACCACCACAGAACCTGGATATATAAGATGGATTGGATGCATAAAAGAGAATGAAAAAGAGGAAAGATAACGGGTTCAATCTACTCTTGCTAACAAAAAACTAACATTCTAATTAACAACTAATATTTACCGATAAAAAAAATAAAACCACAGAACCTTGTTAACTGCACTAGCATTAGCGGCATGTCCTCTGAGGGTCGAGTATAATCAACTTTTGGAACAAGTTCCATGGTGGAATCGGAAGGTGCAAAGTCTCCATAATCACCAAATGTGGCTGTGCTTTCAGCTTCAATCAATGTCACTCCTTTTGCATTGCAATCCACTTCCATTCTACCATTTTTTGTCAGCTTCAATCTGCCAGCTATTGGATAGTATGGCACCAAAATCTTGCTAAGAGAGTTCTTCATCCTCTCAATATCAATGGTGTTGTTGGGTCTTGATTTGTAGGCATAGATAGTGTTTACATGACGTAGGTGCCCAATTTGATCACTATCGGATAGCCAAATAGGATCACTGGGAGTTGGCTGATTTGGAGTGACATTGTAAGAAGCAACAATGGTTATCATTTTTGTGCTTGAAGGCTTGAACTAATGTGCCTGAGGCTGGATATGCTTCATGGCTTGGCTATACATATAAAGCAATATTTATAGTAAAAAACATTATCTTATGACAACATCCCTCCCCCATGCCTTTGTATAGCGAAGAGTCTCTGGGTAATGGGGTACGAAGTTTTTTTTATGACTTATGGAACGGATTTTTTTTATCTGGGGTGCAAAATATATAAGATAAAAAAAAATGGGCATTCAGTGTTTTCAAAATGATTGTTGACTTTTATACTGTAATGATGTAATATTTTTTCATAAATTATCAAAATAGATAGATTTTTAAAAAAATTACAAAAATAAGTGAATTGTGTTTCAAAAGATGATTTTAATAAGAAGAAATTGTACTTCCAAAGACAATTTCTTCTTCGGTTTTTGTTTTTTAAAACTTTATGGCGGCTAATATGTATTTATGGCAATATATATGGCGGTTAATTGTACTTCCAAACTGTTAATTTATATATATATATATATATATATATATATATATACACACACGTGTGTGAATGTGAATGGAAATAATGATTTACCGTGATTTAAATAAAAGTAAAAAAAAAAAATACAGATCGTGTTTAACAATAGAAATTACTACATTTGAATCATCTTATGGGTGTTTTCTTTCAACTAGCATCATGACGCATTATCTTTGTTATTAATTTATCAATATATGGTTCTCAGCATAGACACTGCTGGTGCAAGATGCTTGTGTTAATGTAAAGCTATACGTGGCCTTCTACCAACGGTACATTTTTGCTTCTCTAACTTTGTTGGATGGTAGAATTAATGCATTATTCTTGGTGTCATAAATTCTGTTGTCATTGTTATAAATAAATATGCTAATGGTGACGCAGGGATTTATAGATATGTGGTCTACCAATGTCATATCTTACCATATACTTCTTTTGCGATATTTTTTTTTTCATTTTGTCGGTGATGACATTAATGGTAAATCTGTTAAATTTGATAACAAAAAGAGATACATAAAATAAACCTTTGTTCTTGATGTATCTTGCATCAAATATCTGCCTTTGAGCATCATGATATGAGCTTTAGCATGTTGTGCAATCACATCATCACGATCAATAAGTTGTTGAAAATTTTGCCATAGCCAAATTAGATAAATCATTTTTTCCTTGATATACTTATCAGGTGGAATGTCTCCAAGTAAGACATGATAAGCAACATGTACATCACCAGTAATGACACAAGTTACCGACCGTCCAACGTTCAATCAACGCAGTGACCAAATGCTGATTAATATCAATTTGGCTGATAGTTATAACACGACCAAAACTAGCTTCATTTATTAAGTTTTTCACACGATTATCTATACGATCCAAATGCGTAAAAGACCAGACATAATTACACCTTGGACAAATCATTCTTTCTTGGTCTTCCCATACTTGATTTGAAATATGATTGTGTTGTAGGCACAACAATGAGCCATCAATAGGCCAGGTTATGCATGTTCCATTGGTTCAAAAAAAAAAAAACAAGAGATTGCAAGAAGGATGGAAAAGGTGGAATGTGGGAAAAAGAAATAAGCTTTGTGAGAGAAGTTTGGTGGGATGAAAATTAGAATGAAGAAGAATGAAAGACCAAGTGGAGGTAGACTACATGAGAGAAGTTTCCTTTGAGTTCGCGTGTCATGCATCAGTAGATAGTGCAAATTATTCATACCTTTGAGTTCACATGTCATGCATTTGTCATTAGCCAACTTTGAGCATCTCATGCCTCTGCAATGTACATGACTTGACTTCAGGTAATGCCTTTGAGTTCACATGAGAAACAATGACATGCCTTTGAGATCATGTTGAATGTCTAGAATAGAATCTCATAGGTTTGAACTTTGTTAAAGGTGTAGTCTTTGGGTTCTTCAAGTTATCATTCATGAGTTTCATCATTCAGTCTGCAATATCATTCACGAGCTAAGATTCTTCATCATTCACGAGCAGCATAGTAAATTCTTGTATAGTCATTTCCATAATTCATGTCATGCAAGCTAAGACTCTTTACGCATGAGTTGCAATGATAACTGCTAAATATGAGTTATTTTGATAGTAAAAATATATTGAAAATATCTTTAAAAATATTTATTTAGCAGTTATCTTTGGCTTAAATATTAAGATTTGATATTTTTTTTTATTTATGACTTGCAGATATGAAAATGAGAGATTAAAAGAGAAAAAGATCAAGAAAATATCCAAAATATCAGGAAATCTCTGGAAGATATGATTAAAAGCAAAACAAATCCAAAAGATATCAAAAATATCAAAAAATGAAGATTTCTAGCATCAGGCCCAAGTCCACTCCAACAATTATAAAAAGAGAGTCAAGCCAAGGAGGAGACACAACCGTAGAACCCCCTCACCTAGGGATTTCATTTACTCCCTTCCTTTCAACCCTCTTATCCCATCAGTTCTTATACCCCATCCATTGGAAAGCCCTCAATGGCCATGAGTGGCTAAACCCCTAGTTAGGGCTTGGCAGACCTAAAAGTCAAGCGATGTATGATGTACTCACTATTTATCAATGCAAAGGTGTTTTCTATTCTATTATCTTTTATGCTTTTATCTTGCATTATTCATCTTTATATTCTGTTAGGGGTTAGACGCTCGGGAGAGGGTAACTTCTAAATCAGATTTAGAGAAGGTATGCATGATTTGGTTTTAGGGGTTAGACGCTCGGAAGAGGGTAACTTCTAATAGAACAAAAAGAAAGGATTTCATAAGAAAATCATTGCTAGGAATAGAATGATAATTTTATGCACATGCATTCTTGCAAACATCTTGAATTCATACTTCATGCATTTTATTTGTTGAGTCTTTGCAAAGGAATTTGGAAGATAAATAAATAAAATAGGTTTGTCATCATGAGGAATCAGGGGTAAGTAATTGAACAGATGTGGGTAGAATAGAATCACCTAAATTGATAAAGAAAAATCATAAACTCATACATCCTAGGCAAACAAGGCAGGTCAGGTCCCAACCTTATCAAATTCTGAATTTTATTTTATTTTTATCTTTTACTTTTCTTATCTTATCTTTTATCTTCTATTTTCTTTTATCTTTATCATATCTTAATTTAAATATTTTATCTTCTCTATCTTCTATTTTTATCTTTAAATCTTTTATCCTTTCCTTTAAATCTTTATCTTATCTCCTATATTTTCTTATCTTTATTTTAAATTATTTATCTATTGCTTTTAAATTGGATTTGCATTAATCTAAGTACAAACAAAGTCCTTGTGGATTCGACACTCGGACTTCCGAGTACTTTACTACTTGTGACAAATTTGGTACACTTGCCAATGAGTTAACATGCAATATTCACTTTCTTTTGCATTATTCACAAGCTTCATCTGCCTTTTTCTCTTGTTTTGCATGAGCCTAACCTGCATTTCCTTATTTCCATTTGCACGAGCCTCCTGCATTTCCTTATTTCCATTATTTTCATGCACGACTAACCTGCATTTCCTTATATCCAATATTCTTATTTCCATTTTTTTCATGCATGAGTCACACGACTTAGAAGTCGTAGCACATGGCTTAACTTCAAAGTTGTAAAAATGGCCACGACCTTAGTGTTTTTAGGTAGGTTAATGGTGGTATTGTAGTTTAGAAGTCATGAGGTAGGGAACAACTTTAAAGTTGTGACATGTGGCATGACTTTAAAGTCGTGTTTATGTTTTATTTATTTAACAAGCATATATGTTATAAGTTAATATTATTTTAGGGTTTTAGTTAATTAAAAATGTTATATGTTATAGGTTAATATTATTTTAGGGATTTAGTAATTTAAAAGTGTTATATGTTATAAGTTAATATTGTTTTAGGGTTTTAGTTATTTAAAAATGTTATATGTTATAAGTTAATATTATTTTAGGGTTTTAATTATTTATAACAAAAAAACTTTATGGTTTTAATTATTATTATTATTTATACAAAATTTTTATAAGTTATACTTATTTATAACAAAAATACTATACATCAAATGAAAGTCATGGAGGCTTTAATTCCTTTGAACTCATGCAAAACATATGACTTTCATCTCCATTATAAAAGAGACATTGTCTAGCACTTGAGCTCATTGGTAATCTTCTCCATCTTTTCACATTTTCCTTAGAAGTCATTGTAGTCATTTTACGATCTTCTCAATATGTTTTTATTTAATGTTAGATACTATAAATTATTCACATTTTTACTAATAAATTACACTTTTATTTGTCCAGAGATGGCGGGTGAAGAACTCATAGTAAGAGATAATGTTAGCGATTTTAGTGATGAGGATTAGGACTACGATGTTCACAAAAGTGGAGGATCAAGCAATCAAAATCAGTGTGGGTCATTTTCATAATTTGAAACTATTAATAGCCAACTATCAGAATATCTACCATTCTTAAATCCTTATTAGAATAGAAGGAGTGACAGTACGAATGACTCCTATGACCTTTAAGAAGGCATGATATTTGAATCAAAACAAGCAGTTGTGAATGTCATTAAACAATTTCATTTTCTACATGCATTTAATTATGATGTTGAAGAGAGCAAGAGCGACAATATGGTAATGGATGTCATTAGAGGGTGAGAGCATCCTTCAGCAAAATACGCAGGAGGTGGGAGATAAAGAAAATAAATGGTACTCACTTGCACAACTTTACTCATATCATAAGATCATGTTAGGTTAGACTCATATGTAATTATTCATAATATTGTTCACTCAGTGAAAACAAATTATGGTATCCAAATCAACACCTTGATTAAATACATGCTACAATGCTTTGGTTATACTGCGACATACAAAAAGGCATGGACAACTAAATAGAAAGCACTTGAAATGGATATAGTAGCTCTACCATCAGAACGAATTGGGTGGACTGGGCCAGATAGAACTTTTGTGTATTGCATCAAATTTTAACAAAGAGTTTAAAAATGTTGACGTAAAAAAAACAAGGCATCAATATGGGTAAGCTTCTAACCATTTCATGCATCAAATTCTTGCATTATTATGTGTTCAACATTAATATTATTCATCAGTTTGTCTTTTGCCGTAAGATATGAGATAAGGAAACCACAAATTAAGGCAAAGTTACTCACAATGCAATCAGAGTTTCCACGAGCAGCAAATTGGTTGAACCAAATTCCCAAGAGTAAATGAACTCGAGCCTGTGATGAAGGAAAACAATATGGGCATATGACTATCAACCTTGTCAAATGTATAAATTCTATTTTGAAAGGAGCCCGAACATTTCCTATTACTGCCTTAGTCAACGAAACATTTAATAAAATAAATGACTCATTTGTTACTAAGGACATGAATATGATAAATACAGGACACATGTACTTTGAAGAGGTATATGTCATGATGCAAGAGAATTGACACATTTCTACCTTGCATTATGTTCAGATGTACTGGGAAATAAGGGAGTTTGAGGTTCAAGAAATAGCTAATATGTGACTTGGGCGACGAGCAATGATATGCACTATCAAATTGAACGAATGGTGGTGTGGCTGTGGAGAATTTCAGACACTTCGAATTCCTTGCTCGCATGCAATTACAACATGTACTTCTTGCAAATTAAATTACGATGACTTTGTTGACCCTGTATACAAGTTGGAAAACATTTATAAAGTTTATCAGCATTAGTTTCATTCCTTTGGAAGTGAAGATAAATGGCCTTAATATTTGGATTCATATTTTATGCCCGATCATTCAAAGCAATGAGACACATCCGGAAGCCCGCCACTACTCGTATACATAGTAAGATGGATGAACCAATTCCAAATAAGTCTAAGAAATATTCATTGTGTAGGACTGAAGAATATAATTGTAGTAACTGTGCATAAAAGCAAGTTAACGGTTAATAATATTTCTACTTTTTATGCTTTTGTTTAATTTGTATTGTTCATTTTATGTTAATGTATTATGTTGTTTTTATTTTAACAACTACTTTTTTCACTAAATTATTTTATGTTGTTAATATTAAAATAATTTATAAAATAAAATTAATTAATACTAATGTACAAAATTATTAATTTACTTAATGATAATTGTAAAAATTAATTAAATTTTTTTAAAAAATTAATATTATTTGATAAATTATAAGTTAATATTAGTTACAAAACATTTTAATATTTTGTTAGACGAACATGTAATACATTTTTATATTTTTATTTAAATGTAAGTCTTTTGTATTATTTTTTAATTCACAAATTAAAATCCTCAACATTAGTTAAAAATAGAGAAAATATTAAATATAGAAAGTATATTAAATGAAACAATAAACAAAAAATATACATAATTATAAATAAAATAATATACTAAAATTAAGAAAATATTAAATAAAAGCATATAAAAAAATATATAGAATATTAAATATAGAAAATCTATTAAATAAAAAATATACAAAAAATGTAGAAAATATTAAAAAAATATACCCAAAAAAAATATTGAAAGTCTTAAATTCATTTACGACTTTAATAAATCAATTTTTAAAAAATATATGTTTTACGACTTTAAAGTCGTAAAAAAAACTCTTACAACTTTAAAGTTATTATTTCGAAACAACATAAAGTTGTAAAATATATTACGACTTCAATTAAAAAAATATAATTTATAATTAATATTGCGACTTTCAATTCAAAAGTCGTAACATCCGTTATGACTTATAAAACAAATTGTCCTCTTCTAGAAATTTGGTGGGGCAAAAAAAAAATTATCCTTATTGGGATATTGATATGAAATTTAATGTCACACTAACTTGGATGGGGCAAACGACCACTTGAGAATTTTTTTTTTCAAATTTATCAAGTGGGGGTAAAAATTAAATTAATACCCCGAAAGGAATAAGTCATTGGGTAACCTACGACTTTTGAATTGAAAGTCGTAAATTGAGTTGTGACTTCTTCTTTTTTTCATTGAAGTCGTAAAAAATTTTTAAACTCGACTTTAAAGTCGTAAGAGTTTATTTTTTAACACAACTTTAAAGTGGTAAATGATTTTTTTTCATAGAAGTCCTAAATTATTTTACAACTTCAAATTTTTTTTTGCACGACTTTAAAGTCGTAGTGTATTTTTTTTTAAATCATAACTAATTTTTTATTTTAATTATTTAAGGAATTAGTGTCTGTTTTATTTTTTTAGTTTTATTTAATATTTTCTATATTTTTTCATATTGCTTTATTTAATATATTTTCTATATTTTTACTAATGTTAAGGATTATTATTTTTTTGTAAATTAAAAAATAATACAAAAAACTTAAATTTAAATAAAAATGTTAAAATTTAATACATATTTATTTTAAAAAAATATTAAAATGTTTTGGTACTAATATTAAAAAATAATATTAACTTACAACTTATCAAATAATATTAATTTTTTAAAAAAATTAATTAATTTCTACAATTATCATTAAGTAAATTAATTTCTTACAATAGTATTAATTAATTTAATTTTATAAATTATTTTAATATTAAACATAAAAAATAATTTAGTAATAAAAATAGTTGTTAAAATAAAAATAACATAACACATTAATATAAATTGAACCATACAAATTAAAGAGGAACATAAAATTAAAAAGTAAAAATAATATTAGTCGTCAATTTGCTTGCATAGATAGTTACTACGATTATGTCCTTGAGGTCTACACAATGAGCATTTCATAGGCCTATTTAGAATTGGTTAGTCCATCTCATTATGTATAGGACTAGTGGCTGGCTTTCTCATTGTGTCTTATCGCTTCGAAAGATCAAACATAAAATATAAATCCAATTATTGAGGTCATTTATCTTCGATTCCAAGGGAATGAAATTGATACTAATAAACTTTGTAAATATTTTCCAACTTGTATACAAGATCAACAAATTCATCGTAATTTAAATTGAAAGAACCAGACGCTGCAATTGCATGCGAGCTAGCAAAGAATTTGAAGTGCCTGAAATTCTCTACAATCACACAATCGTTTTTCCAATTTGACAGTACATGTCATTGCTTGTCACCTAAGCCGTGTATTAGCAATTTCTTGAACCTCAAACTCCTATGTTTCCCAAATGTGCATGCGAACATAATGCGAGGTAGCAATGTGTCAATTTTCTTGCATCGTGACATATACCTCTTCAGAGTACCTATGTCCTACCTTTATTATATTCATGATTTTCATGCTATTAGTAAAAAAATGAGTCATTTATTCTATTAAATGTTTTGTTGACTAAGGCAGTAATAGGAAATGCTCAAACTCCTTTCAAAACAAAATTCATACATTTGACAAGGTTGGTAGTCATATGCTCATATCGTTTTCCTTCATCATAGGCCCGAGTCCATTTATTATTGGAAATTTGGTCCAACCAATTTGCTGCTTGTGGAAACTCTAATCGCATTGCGAGTAACTTTGCCTTAAATTGCGGTTTCCTCATATGATATCCTATGGCAAAAGACAAAACAATGGGTAATATGTATCTTGAACATGTAATAATGCAAGAATTTGAAGCATGAAATGGTTAGAAGCTTACTCATATTGATGACTTGTTTTTTTTAAGTCAACATTTTAAAACTCTTTGTGAAAATTTGATGCAATGTGGTGAATATAATACACATAAATTATATCTGGCCTAGTCTACCCAACTCATTCTAATGGCAAAGCTGTTATATCAAACTATATCAAACTGGTTCTCCTGTCTAATATAATACACAAATTTGGTTGAGGTGTAACATATCTCCTCAAATAATGCAAGAATCACATCCAAGCTTCTTTGCTCTTGCTCTTAACAATTGCAAAAGCAATTGGAAAAATGTTTCGACTACCATCTTGTCCAATGGCAGTTAACAAAGTACCACAATATTAGTCGTCAACTTGTTTGTATGGATAATTACTATGATTATGTCCTTCAATTCTACACAATGAAGATTTCTTAGGCATATTTGGAATTGATTCGTCCATCTCATTATGCATACAACTAGTGACTAGCCTTTTCACTATGTCTCATCGATTTGAAGAATCAGACATAAAATATGGACTCAAATATTAAGACCATTTATCTTCGTTTCCAAGGGAATGAAACTGATGCTAATAAACTTTATGAATGTTTTTCAACCTGTATACAGGGTCAACAAAATCATCATAATTTAAATTGCGAGAAACACCTGCCGCAATTGCATGCGAGCAGGGAATTCAAAATACCTAAAATTTTTCACAATAACACCACCATTTGTTCAATTTGACAATGTATATCATTGCTTGTCTCCCAAGTCGACCAATATTTAAAAAAAAAATTAAGTTTTTGCATTATTTTTTTTAATTTACAAAATAAATAATAATCCTTAAAATTAGTAAAAAAAAATATAGAAAATATATTATATAAAATAATATACATAAAATATTAAATAAAATAATATAAAAAAATATTAAATAAAACTAAAAAATAAAACATACATTAATTTATTAAATAATTAAAATAAAAAATCATTTATGATTTTAAAAAAATACATTACTAGTGCAAAAAAAATTGAAATTGAAAAATAATTTAAAACTTCAATTAAAAAAAAGAAAAATAATCCTTTACGACTTTAAAGTCATGTGAAAAAAAACTTTTACGACTTTAAAGTTATGTTTAAAAAAATATAAAAAATTAAAGTTTTAAATTTTTTTCCAACTTCACTGAGGAAAAAAAAATCATAACCTAATTTATGACTTTGAATTCAAAAGTCGATATATTACAATTTAAATTTTATCCCAAATGACAAATTTGAAAAAGAAGTGGCCCCAAATGATCCTTTGCCCGACTTGGGTGGGTATGCTTAACGTTCCTTTGTACTTGTTGATTTGTATTGTGACCTACGGGTATGTATCACACGATACTGTGGCTGTTTTCCCCCTCCTAAAAGTAAGGTATTTTTGCAGTAAAAAACTGTGAGACTAATCCCGAACAAGTACTAATTAATATCACCATTGTAATTCCTCCATTGGCATCTCTTATGCTGACTCTCGCAATAATATAAACTTCGGCTTATAAAAATAAGAGAGATATTCAATATATAAAATTCTAAAATAATTCAATTTATCTTCTAACATAGTTAATATCAAATAAGATTTAAAAACTAATTTAAGCAATAACAACAATTCCAAGTAAATAACACCAATAATATTCTAGAAATAATGTGTATATTTAAAAAAAAAATCATTTTTCGTATAATTAATATTTTTAGTGAAATATAAATTTCTTCTACCTATACTTCCTGCGATAACTTCATATATGTTTAAAATAAATCAAGATCTTTAATATTATATAATATTTAGTAAAGCTTAAAATCTGTTAAAAATATTATAATATTCTTTTTTAACCCATCTTCATCTAATGTTTTCAATGCTCAATTAATATATATGATCTAAAAATTACAGTCTTATTGAAAAAAATTCTTATTAATCAGTATTTTTAGATTATTGGTTAAAAAATAAAAAAAATATTTATTACAAAGATCATATAAAAATATAAAAAAATATGAACAATATAATTTTATGTATTTTATTAATTTTTTAATCAATGATCCAAAAACACCGATTAATATTTATCTTAATAAAATTATGAATATATAATATATCATAATAATCTTTTTGACATTAACATACAGTTTATTTTATTATCTTTAAAAATTAAATATGATATGATAAAATTTATAACATCTAGACACCTTCTTCCACTAATAAAACTGAGGTGCATTGTCATACAGATCTAGATTGACAACCAGTGGGTCCGTGGGGTGCAAAAAATTACACGCAAGTGAAAAGTCTCATTTTGAAACCCATCAAACACTGAAACCCCCTCGTCCCACAACTTTGTCAAGTCTTTAATCAACCGACTAAGATAAACATCAATGTCATTTCTTGGTTGTCTTGAACCCGATATCATCATAGACAACATCATGTATTTTCGTTTCATGCATAACCAAGGAAGCAAATTGTTAATTACTAGAAAAACTAGCCACAAAATGTTTTGAGTGCTTAAACAGCCATATGGATTCATTCCATCAGTGGCAAGTCCAAGCCTAAGATTTCTTGCCTCTTTGCTGAAATCCGAATACAAATGATCAATCTTCTTCCACTAGGAGGAATCAGCCGGATGACGGAGCATTCCATCGTAGTTTCTCTCATTTGCATGCCATGTAAGGTCTTTTGCATCATCTCCATTAGCAAATAGACGCTTAAACCTTGGAATGACTGAAAGATACCACAACACCTTCGCTGGGGGGCCCTTCTTTGAGTTTTTGTCACTACTACAGTCGTCATCATCCTTCACTTTGTACCGTGAAACCCCACACTTAGGGCATTTTTGTATTTCTTCAAATTCATGTCTGTACAATATGCAATCATTAGAGCAAGCATGAATCTTCTGATACTCCATATCCATCAGACACAATATCTTCTTCACCTGATAGTGACTTTTGGCAATATGTTTTCGTCTGGAAGCATATCGTGCACTACTTGAAGCAGTGAACTAAAACTTTTGTCAGTCCATCCATATCTGGCCTTCACATTAACCAGACTTAACACCACTGACAACAACGTCAAGGAATTCTTGCACCCCAGATACAAAGGCTTCTTTGAATCAGTTTGCAATGTATCATACATAGGGGCATGTGCTTGCTGAAAAGACTCTTGTCCAAGATCACGAATCATATCCTCTAACCGATCTCCCATTTCTATATTAAACGGTTTAGATTGGGACCCACTCTGCATGTTTGTCAATTCACCATGTTATATCCACGTTGCATAATTCTTCTTAATCCCACCACACAACAGATGCTCTCATATGTCGTCAAGTATTTGTCGTCTTCCATTCAAATAATTTATGCAGGGACAGAAAAAATTTTCGTCCTCATCCGGTCGACTTTTTTCTAAAGCAAATTGCAAGAACTACTCCACGCCTTCCTCATACGTAGGGCTCATGCGACTTTCATTCATCAAACTTCGATCCATGTAAATAATAACTCTGTGATACTGACAAAGTTATTCGATGCATGAAAATCTCACTTTTTCATTAAAGGTGTGACTGTTCGTGTTAGCTGGTCGACAAGTGTACCAAGTCACACATGTAATATAAAACAGTAAGACCGAGTATCGTATTCTCAGGAAATTTGTTTCACTTAGACACGGTACATCCAGTATGCAAACATTTGTTACACACGGTTCAGATTGGGACCCACTCAGCATGTTTGTCAATTCACCATGTTATATCCACGTTGCATAATTCTTCTTAATCCCACCACACAACAGATGCTCCCATATGTCATCAAGTATTTGTAGTCTTCCATTCAAATAATTTATGCAGGGACAGAAAAAATTTTCGTCCTCATCCGGTCGACTTTTTTCTAAAGCAAATTGCAAGAACTACTCCACGCCTTCCTCATACGTAGGGCTCATGCGACTTTCATTCATCCAACTTCGATCCATGTAAATAATAACTCTGTGATACTGACAAAGTTATTCGATGCATGAAAATCTCACTTTTCATTAAAGGTGTGACTGTTCGTGTTAGCTGGTCGACAAGTGTACCAAGTCACACATGTAATATAAAACAGTAAGACCGAGTATTGTATTCTCAGGAAATTTGTTTCACTTAGACACGGTACATCCAGTATGCAAACATTTGTATGGATTAAAAGCAAGTAAATATTAAGTTGAATCCTATACTAAAGTTTATTTGAATATTAACTAAATATCTAGAATTTTGGAAGTAAAAACAGTCAAGTAAAAAACGTTGGGTCATTCTACTGAATTTCTCTTGATGTTAAAATGTATTTTTCTCTATCTAACGTTATCCTATTGGACCAGCGGCCTCAATAACTTAAGAGGGATAGGCTTAAAATGCAGAAGAAGCAGCAATCAATTTAATAATGTTCTTTAAACATACAAGACAAAATTGATTGCAACAAAATAAATGAGATAAGGGAAGAGAGAATGCAAACACAGTTTTATACTGGTTCGACAAATTCCGTGCCTACGTCCAGTACTCAAGCAACCCACTTGAGATTTTCCTTTCTCTTTATAAAATCCTTTACAACTTCAGAAACACATAGGGACAACCCATCCCTTGTGTTCAAGAATCCTTACAACTTAAGAGACCCTCATTTCCTTAAACAATCTCTTTGTATAAGAAGAAAGAAGAGGAATTCTCTCTTGAAGATAAGGATATTACAATTGAAGTCCATAGATGAACTCTTAATGGATTTGCAAGTATTTGCCCAAGAGTTTCTTTTGAGAGAGAATTTGGCAATGAAGTTCTCTTGGAATCTCTATCATTGCTTTTTGAAGTCAGACACACACACATATATAGGCCCTTCGTGCCTTTTCAAAATGGTTTGAAGAGATGTGTCTTTTCAAAAAGCTTTTTCTGAATATCTTCATTGGTAATCGATTACATGTTTCTGGTAATCGATTACACAGTTATATTTTGAAGGGTCACGACTTTTGAATTTGAATTTCAAGAGTTTCGTTGATGGTAATCGATTACAAACATTTGGTAATCGATTACAGATTCAAAAATCAAATTCAAAACCCTTTTCAACAGCTATTTTTCAAACTTCCCTTCGGGTAATCGATTACACTTCCTGGTAATCGATTACCAGAGCCTTGCATGACTTTGAAACCCTTTGTTTTGAGGCAAGGCTTGATCTTAAAGAAATCTTGAATCTAGGTTTTGTTTGTTGAAGCAATCTTGTATTAATCTTGAAGCAAATGCTTATCCTTTGAAGCAGCCTTGTTCGATTTTTCTTTGGCATCATCAAAATCATGTATATATACATTCACATATCCTAGTGTTCTTATGCTGAGAAATTACACAAACCAAGATCCCTCTAGTGAATGAGCCTAACCCTCTTTAAACTTTGTCCATGACCCCTCAACAAACTTAGTCTAAAAGAGTTGCATTAAGCCTACAACATAATATGAACTAGATCACTGCACTTCATTCCTAGACATACAGATTTCTAGCTTGCTCTACCAAGTTCTAAGGCTTTAAAGCATTTCCCAATGCTAAAAATCCTAACTATACATACAAATGGGTGATAAGCCACAAGCATGTAAAATCAGCACAGATAGAAGCAATGAACATATAAAAATAACATTAAATAGATAGTGAAAGAGTGTTACATCAAGGTTCAGCAGAACTTCCCAATAAAGAGGCTTAGCCTTCCATTACAAGCAATATACTCTCAATACAAGAAAGGATGAGTTTTTGAGTGAAAGAAAATGGCAAAGGCTGGTTAAGGATGTCTCCTACAACCTCTAAACCCTAAACTTCACTCCTCTAACCTAAGCTCTCTTTGCTACTCTCTTTCTGTCGCTTCAGCTTCTCCTTGAGCTCTGTTTTTTACTCTCTATGTAAAACTATGCTTATTTCCGCCAACTTCAGTGTGTTAAAGGCTCTTGGACCTTTCAGCTTCTGAAGGCTCGCTTAGCGAAACTGGCTCGCTAAGTGAGAGTAAGTGAATTTTGGCTTAGCGAGCTGGGCGCGCTAAGCACGAGAAGGGACAATGACCTTGCTGGGCAGGCTGGCTACGCGCTGGGCAAGCACATCTCTGACTGATCATCTTCTAGGGTTTCCCAACCTGCTAAGTGAGCTATATGCCTCGCTTAACGGATGCCACTCGCTAAGTGAGTCATCAGCTACTTGAAACTTGTCTTCTTTTGGCCTGAAACTGAAGTGGTTTCAACATTAATTCACAAAATGGGAGTGTCTACTCTAAAAATCACACTAAACATAAAAATATGTACAATTCCTACAAAAAGAACCATAAATTGGAGGTAAGGTGCTATTTCCTTGCAAATATTCAACATAAAACTAACTCATGAATAACGACTAACAGTGACCCTATCCCATTCAAGAAGACATTTTCTTATGGTAGATTTATACATCAAGGTTAACTCTCTTTTGTTAAATTTGGAAAAATTTCGGTAGCATTTTGCATTGATCTCTAAGTACACGACATGAAAGTGGTGACATTAATTCCTCGACAATCAAGTATGCACTCAGAGAACAACTAGAAATGCATTGTTCCAAAATTTCATCAAATTCAACAAAATAATGTTAACCTTAACACATGAATCCACCATAAAAATATGACTCTTTCCAAACTATCCAAATGGACAATTCAAGATTCAATACAACAATTAATGCAAACTATTCACAAGAATCATTGTATTCAATCTCAAACGGGAATCTAAGGTTTACTCATGATGAACAAAACTTGTATATAAAGCACTGGTCATTAATCACAGACAACAACATACAAAACCATTGGTAACAAAAATGAGCATCAAAAGTTTATGAAAAACTTTCCTACCTGTGATGATGATCAGTGTAATGTCCAATGACGAATGTCATGATCACGATGCAAACAAGAAGACAAATAGTGCCTACAAATTAAATATTTGAATGCTAAGTGGGATATAAGACAAACTTGGATATATCAAGTAAGACTTTACATGAAATGAACAATGACCCTTGACTTTATATTTGAATGCTTCCATGTAACTAACTTCAAGTTTATATATTATATCTGCTACTAAAATAGATTAAAAACAAAACACAACCACACACAAAAAGAGATATAGCAAATGAATAATACTTCAACTCATACAAGTATATTTGTATTAAGTCTCTTAGCAATCAATGTCATCGAGTACTCGTTGGTGTCAACTAGTCCCAAGTCCCAGACAGACAGTGCTAAGGTTAACATGCCTACTTTTCACTGGTGAAAATATTTCAAACCAAAGATACCTTATTGGAAGACCATGTCAAAGTATAATCAACCTACCTGTAAGTAACCTCTCTAAATAGACAAAGAATGGAGACGATTCTCTCAATTGAGTATGGAAATAAACAAACATATTGTGTAAAACTCAAAGAATGGAAAACCATGTCATAGCACATGCACCCAATAATCACACCATCAGTAAGCACAAATAATAAACCATAGGGGAATGTACCTCAAAGTTAGAGGAAATAGTTAGGGTTGGTGACAGTGATATTGCCTGGAGGTTTTGGAGTTGTCCTATAATTAAAAAAATTATTTATGCTAGAGAAATTATGAATAACAAAATAGACCAAGCATGCACATAGACCCAAAGATAAATAAGAAGTGTACTTAAAGGGCTTTAGGTGCCTTACACATATTTGAGTCTGCAAGTGGAATCCATACCAATTTCTGACCAAGAACCAATGAATTTGTTTCCAAAACAAATTCATCTTATTAGAGACACATAAAGCAGTCAACAAGAGGAAAAGCAAGTGATCAAACCATTACTACAAAACAAGTCTCATCTTAGCAAAACAAATTCATCTTATTTAAGACGCATAAAACAGTCAATAAAAATTATAAGTGGTAGTTATACTAAACTAAGTGCTGAATCAATGTGATGAATTATAGTTTGAGTCATAAAATTTATTTGGTAGTTATAGTAAACTAAGTGCAAAGTGAATCAAGAATATTAATCTTACAACTCATTTTCTACACTTCCACGAGGGTATAGTTGTCAAAAATCTTTTGGAGCTAGTTCATTATGTTAATTTAATTGAATATTTGGGTCATAATAAAAAACCTTAAGTCCTTGTCATCATTTGGTTGTACCAAAATTGATGCTAGCAATATTTATGTAGCAACCGTGATAATCACTGTAAGCAATGAGTACATTAAGTTGCCATTTCCGCTAATATAGAACCAGATAAATAAGAAGTGCATTCAGTTTATCATGCAAACTTTCTTCAATTTATTTAATCTATTAGTTATGCAGTTGAGAACTTAAATCTGGTACTATTCATGTAAATATCATCCTAACGTAGCAAGTGATAATAGTAGTTGCAACTATTCATGTAAATCTGTTACTATTCATGTAGTCTTTATTTTAATCCTTAATAGAAGAACTACCTCACCAGTCACTACCTACATTGACCACCACTTCCCTTTATAGTCCTCACGCTCTCTCTCACTCTATTCAAACATCACCATAGTTTATCAACCACGAATGTCCATAAGTTGACAAAAAAAAAAGCAAAACATGGAAGCTGTTAAGTTTGTGATCCAAGTGAGAAACCATACACAACTTAATTGCTGTTAAGTTAAGCTGTTAAGTTGGTGCTGCCAACTTGCCTCCTATAATACAAGTGAGCCCACACCTGAAAATCCTGTTTTTTGGTATACACTTTAGCAACCACATAAATAGTAGTTTCTAAATGATACTAACACACAATAGTTACCTCACATTGGTTTAAATGTTTGTGTTTACCTAATTATATTTGAAGCACTTAAAAAAAGAAAACAACAATGAAGAACAAGCAAACCGAAACCCCTCAATTGTGGGGTTGTGAGTGATCACCCTATAGGCAAATAGACATTAGTGACAGACTAAGAATAAGGAAGGAGGTTATAAAAAAGGCTAACCATAGTTTCCTCAAGGTTTGTTGCGATCTCTCAATCCCTTACCTCTTGAATCTGATCATCATATACAAATACCATTGGAGAACCAGCTTTCTCCCTTGGTTGAAATTAATGAGATCACTCCCCTTTGGTCTAGGGAAAAAAAATACGATGATTCATATTACTTACCATGAGCAAATATAATATTAGAACTCATGACTCATACTACTCATTGCTATTAACTAAGAATAGTGCAAGTTGATTCCATGTCCATGACTATTCAAATACTGAGATGAACCAATGAAAAATAGATACAAGTCAAACACCTTTTTAGACAAAAATCTCTAGCTTTAAGAACATGGGCAAAAGGCCTGCCATGCATATGGCCACAACTATTTGCTATAAATCAAGTACTATTAAAAAGGGAAGTAGTAACAATCTTCCCGTCTAAAGATAGAACACAGATAGTACATTTACCTTGTAACTGTTCTTTTTTTTTCTTTTTAGAAACCCTTAGATCATTGACCAGTGAAACAACATTTGCAACTCCAGTGCTATCAAATAAATCGTCATATGTATGAAAAAGGCAATGTAACAAAAATCATACCTTTAAAATTAAAAAAAAAACTCTTGTACAATTGCCCTGGTAATTGATTGAGGCAGCCACAAAATAAAGGGAATAGCGACAAACCAAGTTAAAATGGAACTAAAAGGCTTTGGAATCTGCATTTAACAATTCACGACACTACCTGATTACATATACATAATAGGTGCTTATGCTTGACGAAAGTGCGGATAAAATAAAAACAAGGTTGCAACAATGGTATTGACAGAGTCACGGAAAATAAGGTTGCAGCAAAATACCTAGGCATGGTGGCGAGGTGTCACGGTGGCACGCTGTCACATTGGCCTGAAATGGGTTTACAAAATTAAATATAATGAGTATGGAACAATCCAAAAACACAAACCACGACTTGTCGCTAAAGGCTATTCACAACTATCAGGAGTTGATTTCAATGAGACATTTGCTCCCGTTGTGCGCATGGAAACAATCAGAACTGTACCGGCCTTAGCTGCATAGTTGAAGCTACAAGTCTACCAGCTAGATGTAAAATCAGCTTGAAAAAGGCGCTTTATGGTCTCAAACAAACTCCCCGAGCATGGAACAGCAAAATAAACAAATACCTCGTCGAGCATAGATTCCTCAAAAGTCCAAGTGAGCCGTCACTATATGTGAAGATGCAAGGTAATTATTTCTCTATTTTGTGCCTATACGTGGATGATTTAATCTATACCGGCAACAACTCACAAATGATGGAAGAATTTAAAAAGGCTATGATGCAAGAGTATGAAATGACCGATCTTGGATTCATGAGATATTTTCTCGGCATGCAAGTCAAGCAAAGACCTGGACAAATATTTATCTTGCAGGAAAAATATGCAAATGACTTACTAAAGAAGTTCAACATGCAAGATTGCAAACCACTTGCCACACCTATGGTGATGAACAAGAAGCTTTCAAAAGATGATGGGCAAAACAAAGTTGATGCAACAGTTTATAGAAGCCTAGTCGGTTCGCTAATCTACTTAACCAACTCAAGGCCAGACATCGTACATGCAGTTAGCATCGTGTCTAAATTCATGAGTAACCCAAGCAAAGCACACTTTGCAGCAGCCAAGAGAATCCTAAGATATGTCAAAGGCACAAAGGATTTTTGGCATTTTGTACGAGGTAGATAGAGACTTTAACTTGACAGGTTATACAGATAGCGACTGAGCAGGAAGCACAAATGATAGAAAAAGCACAAGTGGATATGTGTTTCTTCTAGACAACAAAGCAATATCATGGGCGTCAAAGAAGCAAACGACAATTGCTCTATCATCAGCAAAAGCAAAATACATGGTTGCAACAAGCGTTGTGTCTGAAGCGACATGGCTCAGAAAAATTCTGCAAGACGTACAACAAGACTCCAAGACTCCAACCGTTATTCATTGTGATAATATGTCAGCTATTGTAATGACTAAGAATCCAGTATTCCACAGCCGTACAAAGCACATTGAGATTAGATACCACTTCATCAGAGAGCTCGGGGAACGTGGAGAAATCAAAATGGAGTTCTGCAAGACTGAAGAACAATTAGTAGACATCTTCACCAAGCCAATTGCAACAGAGAAGTTCATCAAATTCAGAGACATGCTTGGAGTTCAAGAATTTTCTAGATTAAGGGGGAGTGTTGAAGATTAATCTAGAAAAGTGTAGATGTATAATTGGTGGTCCATTATCTAGAGAGTTCTACACCTATGGAGATGTTGTAGTGTGTAGAAACTTCTTGATGAATGTAGAAAAATATCTTATTATCTAAAGTCATAGAAGTACCTAGAACATTATAGAGATGGATGGTAGATGATAGATGAGTCTAGAAGACTCCAGGACTAAGTAGTATAGAAGTGTGTAAAAATCACCTATGTAACCTATATAAAGGCATAAGTTGTAGCAAGTCATGTAATGTAAGTAAAGAAGCTAATAAGCACAATTCAAGTTAAGTTGTCAATTTTCTGAAAACTCACCATCTTCCTACTCCCATCATTTCTATCATATATTTCTATCATATCCTTCCATAGAAAAAAGGCATAACCCGTCCCATATCCTAACATCTTATAGGTGTTTTCTTTCAACTTGCATCATGCATGACGCATTATCTTTGTTATTAATTTATCAATATATGGTTCTCAACATAGACACTAGTGCAAGATGCTTGTGTTCATGTAAAGCTATACGTGGCCTTCTACCAACATTACATTTTTGCTTCTGTAACTTTGTTGGATGGTAGAATTAATGCATTATTGTTGGTGTCATAAATTTTGTTATGTCATTGTTATAAATAAATATGCTAATGGCGTCACATGGATTTATAGATATGTGGTCTACCAATGTCATATTGATGTGAACCTAAGTAAGAGCGGATCGTTTGATACAGGCTACAGAGGTTTGGATGATGTCACTTCCGGTGAAGGAAGATAAGTCAGGGTAGACGCCACAAGGATTACCTTGATAAGTCTGAGATTGGTTCAACAAGGAACTCAGAGAGAAACTCTCACCAAATTTTATCAAATGCCAAAAGTTTCTCTTATTCAAAACAAAAACCAATACTTATAGTGTATCTGAACAAAAAGATAAAAATAGACATGGGCCTTCTAAATAGTTTGGGCCAAAATTACAATAAATAAAAATTATAACTAAAAAACATATTTAACTTGGGCCTTCAAATTAATCTAGGCCTTCAGCAACAATTAATAGTCTTGATAGTGTCTCTGCCTCTGGGCCTTCATCCTTCTCCCCTCGGGGGCTTTATCCTTCTCCACTTGGGCCTTCGCCCTTCTCCACTTGGGCCTTTAGCCTGTATTTGGTCAATTTCAAGATTCTCATCACATATCTTACCAAATACTTCTTATTAAGAAGATCATATTTTAGATTTATTGTTTGATTTTTTTTTTGTTAAGACATTATTTATTTTATTAATGTAATTTATTAATTGTTGAGATTTTATTTATATTTGTGTTGAACTTAATTTGATTGTGTTGCATTTTTATTAAAATTGATTTTTTTTTAAAAAAAATTAGGCCCGCGGACCAATCCGTTTGACCCGCAAGATCCGTGAAACGGAGACAGACCAATTTATTAGGTTCGTGTAAGAGTGTGAGACGGGTTATCCGGTCCGCTACCAATACAAACTTATGTGGGCGGACCTTACGCAAAGCGGACCGATCCGTTTAATTACCCACTCCTAGTTATCAATGTGCCTCTATTTAAGAATTCTCACCCACCCCATGCATAGTACTGCTTTAAAAACCACCCTTCTGCAAGAGCCTGTGCATGTTGTCATCATTCAATACTAAAACATGACCCACACCTATGCATGTTTCAATATCGATGTCACACACTGGATATGATTTGTGTGAGCCACTTCTCCAAGTCCACAAATCAACATTAGACTATTGACCGGGTACAAGTTGAATCATATTCAATAACCTATAAAGAATATCATTTTCCCATTCAAAGAGCTCTCTCCTCCACCTAAGGTTCCATAGCCAATGACCCTCACCAATCTCTCCCACTTCACTAATCCACCACCCTTTTTAAGAGATATAGAATAAAGCATAGGAAAAACATCTCTCAAATTAAAGGTGACTGACTCCCCAACCCAACAGTGTTCCCAAAACTTCGTTGTCTCACCGTTACCCACTCATTTGACAATGTTACGTTTGAACCATGCCCCTTTGCCCTCCCCCAAACAAAGATTAAGAATATCCCTCCACCACATTTTGCTCTAAGAAATATCCATATTTGGCTGTGACTACGCTGGCCCATAAGGACGTGTCCTCCTCCAATAATCTCCAACCTCATTTCCCCACTAGTGCTTTGTTAAAAAAAGAAATATCACGAACCCCTAAACCCCCTTCCTTCTTTTGGGAGGCATACTCTAGACCACTTGAGTCAAGGTATTTTTCTCTCCTCTTCACAACCCCCATAAGAATTTCCTTTACAATGACGATATTGTAAAACTGCATCATAATAGATTTATTTTATAATTAAATGCTAATGTAATCATTTTTTGCAAATCAATAATAGAAACAAATGCTGTACTTCCAGAGACGTAAGCATACTTGTTGAACCATATCGTATTTGTGTGTGTGTGCGTGTTTACTGCCTGTAGAATTTTTGTTGCTATTTCTAACAAGTACGATTGATTTTCCATCTTTCTCAAATGACATTGTTCTTTTCTTGCAATCTGTTGCGACTCTAGCTAAGGTATCTAACCCTTCAACTCGCAAATTAAGACCAATTCCTCCAAGCTCAAAAATATATATGCATCGCAAATAATTTTTTATATATATTATTATAAAAAGTAAACATGAAAAATATTTAAATGAGGACTATAATAAAATGTTATGTTAACACATATTTAGACACCAATTAAAATTATATAACACTTTTTACTTATTTTAAAAATAATTAAATACAAAAGTATTGTGTAATACAAGTAGTTATATGTGAGGTATAAATCATATACACATTTGATATAACATTTTCATTTTATTTTTAAATATCATTTCTCTTTCTGTAAAACTATAATAGATTGTCAATACTAAGTTCGATTTAATTAAATTTTGTTTCATTTCTATTGATTTAGATTACATGCATGAATTTGTATAGGTAACAAATATTTAGATTTGAATGTTTGAAATGTTGGATTAAGTGTTAATTTTATTTTAAAATAAAATCATCTTAATATAATGTACATTTTTTTTGTGAATTACAGAAAGAGAAGACTAAAAGCCTCTAGCTAGGAAAAAAATCTGAACTATATCCATTGGTAAACATGCAAAATAAAATTTGGAGCAAATTCAAACACAATAAGACATATCTGCCACCATGTGACTGGTCATGTCCCACAAAACTTTGGGGGCTTTTTGGTACTGTAGACTTTACTTTATGTGAACTACGTGATCAATTGGATTTGTTTTTACCATGACCTACATAGACTAGGACCAAGCCCTATGAATGGGCCAATTCGGCAGCTCTAGCATAGCAACCACCGTAAATCCACCAACAATTACTTAATGCAATCAGTTTTTTGCTTGATGCACCTTCAAAATTTGTAAAGTCCCCATCTTACCCCTTTCCTCTCACTCACTATCTTTTTCTCTCCGTTTTCCTCTTCACTGTGGGGGGCACTTGTGAGAATCCCCTTGATTGGGACAGTGACGACTTTGATGTTTTTGAGGATAATGGCCTTACTAAAGCACGAAGTGGTCTCTATTACAGATTAATCAATCCATATAAAAGTATTATGTATTGTTCAATACGTAATAGAAATTGTATTGCAGATTCAACGTCCATAATAAAAAAATACATTGTGGACTGGACAATCCATAACATATTTCTTTTAATTACGGACTGTTCAAATTGTAATAACAAGAAATAGGACCAGAACATGTTTGGCCTATATACGAAATGGCTAGTCTGTATCTATTCCAGTTGATAGAAGGCAATTTTTTTCTTTGGAATTCACTAACTCTTTCTTCCCATCACGTAATAGAAGATTAAGATGAAGGAATTTTCTTTATGAATAAACTATCGAAACATTCACGCCGTGGATCCCGGTAGATCAGAACATTAACAATTTAGACAATTCGACACATTGGATACGACAGCAGCCCCTTTTCGTGGTCAAGTTTGCAGCAGCCTTGGACTAACTCAGTTTTTTTTTGTCATAATGCAACGGAATTGTTCCACGTATCAAATGCTAATTGTTGAAGATTCAAGCTGCGTAGCCTATAAATAGCATGACTTCCAACATGCAAAACTCACCATTGCACCTGCAAAACGAAAATTATACATATCCAACAATGACGACCACCCGTGTTGCTCTCTGCCTTTTATTTGCATTCCTCTTCTACGGTATATATATTTCAATAGCATTCCACTTTTCATTTATTTTCTTCTTTTCTTTATCTCGTATGCAGACTTGTCTTAATAGTTATTACACTCATTCATGTAAGAATATAGACATTCCTGATATTAATTGTTATTATGCCCTATATGTCAACCTGGATCAAAGAATTAAGTTGTTACACCTTGTGCTACTTAATAAGATTTTCCTCACCGTTATTTTGGTGGTATACGTAAACCTTGTGTTACTGAAATATAGTATATACAAACTAATTAATCAAGTCCCAAAAGAATGAGCAACTATTTTCACAACTAAATTTTTACTTATTACACACTTTTATCGCTTTCTTTCTCTTATGATCATTATATCACTTATTACATTTATATTTTTTTCTTTCTTATTTAAATCTTACCTCCTAGCTAAGAGGATATGTTTGAGATGATACTTTGAAACCAAAAAGAGAAACAATTTTTTTTATTATATTTTAAATAGTTATTTAATATTTATAAAACTATTAAAAATTAGAATATATTAAAATATTAATTTTTGTTAATCAATCATTTTAATTTTTAAACTATCAAATTAAATAATATTTATGTGGAATAAAAGAAAATAATTTTCATTCTTTTCTCATAAAATCTAATTTTCAAACATTGGTTAACAGCCACCTCAAGGGTATTTTTTTTTTTTCTGTAAAACAAATTTCGGTGATATTTATAATAGGAAAACTGCTAATATGTACAGCAGCACTACCAAAATTTATAACTCCCTCCGCCTTTGATTTCTTTAAAAGGTCTTGCCTTCAAATTCTTAATTTAAATTTAACCAATCTTTATCCATAAGAATTTAACACATTTTTTTTATATAATTTCTGTACATTTTGATTTTTGTACTATATATATAGCAATGCTGTTTATGGATAAATATAAATATGCTTGTAGCAGCTGATGATTTTGGTTTTGTATGCAGCGGCTGAAGGAGCCAAGGTTAGTTTCAATAACAAGTGCACATACACGGTATGGCCAGGAACCCTAACCGGTGACCAAAAGCCCCAATTATCAACAACTGGTTTCGAGTTGGGTCCAGGAGCATCCAACTCTGTGGACCTTCCATCTCCATGGTCCGGTCGGTTCTGGGCCCGAACAGGATGCTCCAACAACAACGGAAGGTTCAGCTGCGCCACCGCCGATTGCGCCTCCGGTCAAGTCGCATGCAACGGTGCCGGTGCAATCCCGCCAGCTACTTTGGTAGAAATCACAGTTGCAGCAAACGGAGGGCAAGATTTCTACGACGTGAGCAACGTGGATGGCTTCAACGTGCCCATGTCCGTAACCCCACAAGGTGGGAGTGGCGATTGCAAAACCTCAAGTTGCCCTAAGAACATTAACTCTGTGTGCCCTGCGGAGCTTCAAGTCAAAGGGTCCGATGGCAACGTCATCGCTTGCAAGAGTGCTTGCGAGGCTTTTAAGGAAGATAGATATTGCTGCACTGGACCTAACAACACCGCAGAAACATGTCCACCTACGAACTACTCTCAGATTTTCGAGGAGCAGTGTCCCGATGCTTATTCCTACGCTTACGATGATAAGAGCAGCACTTTCACTTGCTCCAACAGGCCTGATTATGCCATCACATTCTGCCCTTGAAGTGCTCACCAGTGGAGAGATCGACTTAATTGGTTATATATCCCTCCGTTTAAAATAAGTGAATACACAAATACTATTACCCACTCATAGGTTATATAGTATGAATAATAAATCACGTGATTTCGGTGATTGTATTGATGAATTACCATCCAATTAATAAAGTTTAGCTTTTATAATTGATTTTCTGTACGTGATTAATTTGGACTGGGTGGTTTTTTTATATGTGCCGCTTTACCTTCGTTTTTAACTTCTTTGATCATTAATGGAATAACTTCTATAACGATAAAATAAAAAATATAAGAAAGAATGTTGCTTGTGTTTTGTAATTTTTTTAACAGAATGACAAATTAATCCTTTCATGTACCAAAAAAACCATGTAAACACTGTTAATTGTAAAAGGAATAGGATTGTAAAACAATGTAAGATTGCTGAGGTATTTGATCATAAAACAATTCAATCAATGGATGAGATTGTAACCAAGGAATACATACGGTTCAAAACTTGGTTGAAGCTTTTGAGTTGTGTATGTTTAAGCTTAGGAAAGCATAGACATCCCAATATTTTTAATTTGGTGTACTTGGGTTCATGATGAAATATAGTGAAGTAAGAGAATTTGATTTTAGGATTGGGATCGAGTAGGGAGCCGGTTTAATATTAGATATGTTGTTGTTTGGAGCACAGATTAAAGTCCAATATCGTGGTGGAAAGGATGCTTAGGATGAAAGGGGCACCGAGCAATTTCAAGTAAATGCCTATGTTTTCGCTTGGACAGACCATTATGCATGTTCTCGGGGTGGAGTGGATCTAGTAGTTAAATGAGCGATACCATGATTTGAAAAAAAATATTTGTGTTTAATGAATTATCCACCATTATCAGAGTGTAATGTCTTTTTTCTTTTAATTTCTGTCTTCTTCTTTTTTTGTCATTGAATTGATTTTTTCCACCAGATTTCTAAGAATTGGTAAGATAAGTGCAACATCATATTTAAATTTCATCGGATATAACCAAGTGTATTTGCTGTACATATATAATAGGGAAAACTAAGAATGGAATTTTTTTTTTTTTTTTGTGATGGGTCAAAGATGTTACACAGCTTTCTATTGAATTTAAACAAAGAGAGAAGGTCCCCCTTGCAAAACATCAGACTATATATATAATATCTAAAGGATTGGTGCGGGTCAAAGAAGATTCATTGAATGGTAATTTATGACTCTTATTAATTACAAGACTCCAGATGAGACAAGAATAGAAATTTTGTTGGACTTGAGGCGCACGATGAAGGACACGAGAGGTGAATGGGATGACCGAGTCTTTGATGCCAAGACGAAAGGAGGTAGAAGTCTGAATTGAGTAGGCATGAGAAGAGATTGATGGAGTAAGCAACTTGCAATGATGCATTTCCTTCATTTAGTCCTTAATAAAAAAAAAACTTGGTTAGACTTGCATAACTAATTGAGAAACAAAAACCAAAGCTTGTGCAACATAGGAGCATATAAGACATTGCCGAGACACAATTAATGTATAATAATTTGGTTTGACGAATCCAGTGTATGTAGGCTGGATTTGCTCACCTCATAGAAATCTTGTCCTCCGTTTTTTGCAACGGTAATTTCTGCCTAGGTTGCCGGCGGGATTGAACGGGCACCATTGCATGCGACTTGACCGGAGGCGCAGTCAGCAGTGGCGCAGTCAACATAGGAGAAGATGTGTGCCCAATTAATACCTGGTAGGGAAAACATTGAGGCTTAGTCTGTCCAACTAACACCAGAAGAAATGACAGAACTTGAGTCCTTTGCTGGTGTAGATGCTATTGGGAAAATATCCAAGTCCCACATCACCTATCCAGCTTTCAAATAAACATCAAAATGATATGGAAAACTGCTAGCTCAACAGAGGCTGCAAGGTAGCAAAACCCATGAAAGTTGATACATTCTCTAAGCAACCAGAGTGCTCGCAGTTGTTTTCCATATTCTGCTTCTGTCCGGTGGGTGCCGCCAGTCCTCGCTTTGTGGTGACGAGCCCTGACTCGAGGGGGCGTGTTAAGAATAGTCCCACATCGGATAATTCATGAACATAATAAGTGCTTATATAGCTGGGTAGACCACCCCCTTATGAATCGGTTTTTAAGGGGACCTTTCGGATGCCTTGGCTGCACTATAAAATCTAACATGGTATCAGAGCAGGGCTTTGACTCTGGGACCTCGTCTTCGCTTCTGCTGCGACAAGCACCCACCATTTGTGGTTCACGCACCAAGCCCAATAAGTGTTGGGCGTGAAGGGGGTGTATTGGGAAAATATCCAAGTCCCACATCGGCTGCCTCAATCCTTGGAGTGCAGCTTATATACCTGTTGGGCAACTTCACTTAATGCCAATTGGTTTTAAGATGAAATCTAACAGATGCTGTCAAGGGTGATAGATACGGTGATGAGGTACCTACTTGGAAGAAATCTGATACTTCACCACTTTCTTCTTGGAAAGCTTCATAATGAAGTGCTTTGCTTGTACTAGTGTAGCTTAGCAAGCTGCTATTTGAAACGAACTTGGCACTACTAGAAAAAGCCTAATTACTGATGGCCAAAATCCGCCGGTAAGCACAAAAATCACTCAGTAAACCTTTGTAGTTTGACTAGTTTCTAGCAGTTGGTATGCCTTTTCTAGTGTTTTGAAGTCCGGTAGATGATTCCATATGTGTTTATGTATTTTGTCTAAATAAACAAAGGCAAGCATGTGAGAAGGCTATGGCATGACTTAAGTGCTGTGATTATTGCCTTGGAAAATAGCTCAAGTAATAAATCTTGCTTCAGTTGCGTATACTAATCTTTTAGTACAGTGGGAGTGAGTTTATACATCTACATGATTATAGATTTGTATTTTCAAAATTCTGAACAATTTAGTTTTTTCTTAACTGTTATTAGTTTCACACTATTATACTTGAGATGATATAGATTCAGAAAATCCACTAGAATCGGTCTAATGGCGGAAAATTTGGATAGTTTGCATGTTATCCGAGGTTCAAATCTCATTGTTGTTATTAAAAAAAAAAAATTACATTTTCAAAAATGGCGTCACTTGAAAGCTTAATTAGCCTTTGTTTCTTTAGTTACATAATATTGAAGCATAGTATACAACTTAATCTGTATGATTAAAAAAAAAAACTTAATATGTAACTCTTGAGATATATTTCTTAATAATTAAAGAGAATTAGATATATTTTGTATAATAATAATAATAATAATAATAATAATAATAATAATAATTTAAATATATTTAAAATAAATTTTATTTATTATAATAAATTATGAAACATTCTACATTTTGTTATTGGGAAACCTTAGTAGTCCAAGGATTTATTACAACATCAATGAGTCTAATGGAACTACATATAATTTTTGCGTGAGATATGTTTTTAATCTGTTCAACATAATTGATGAATTTAGACTGGTTGATCTTACGAAAATTATTACATTCATAAAAAAATATAAAGTTAACCCTAAAAAACTATTACATCCATTAAAATAAGAATTTAAGGAGTACAACAACTAAAATTGAGGCGTACATCCATTATGCAGTGAATTGAAGTCAATTGTGGAAGAAATGAAAAAATTTAATGGTTTTAAAATAATGTTTTTTTACTGTGAGCTAGGTTAATAAATTACATCTATGCTGCACTTTAAAAGTAATTCATCTAATTCTACTTTTATTATCAAATAGTATACTCAATTTTTTTTTATCCTCTATGTTCTTTGAAAATCATTGCCTTTACCAGAAAAATTTATATTGTGTGGAAACAATGTTCATATACATAAATCTGTGGAAACAATACTTATATTATAGCTAGATTGATGATATTTTAGATTATATTTCATATTATGGACATAATTTTCAGTTTTTCAAAAAAAAATATTTTACACGTAATATTAATATTAAGAAGATCTAATTCAATTGATTTGACCATTGTATATAAGTTGATGTAAATTAATTTCCTTATACTAAACTTTGATTCCTATATAAATAAAAAATATTATAGACACCATTCATAATTACACGTGTATTATATTAAAAAAGTTAAAAGTTATTAGAGACAGTTGCTCCAATGTCTTCCAAGTAGATTCGTCTGCCTCATTTATTATTAATTTTTCAAAATCAATTATATGATAAACATATATACACTAATTATTATTATGAACTTTTTTTTTCAAAACCAATTTGATCTTATTTTAGTATGATTAAAAAACAAAGTTCATCTCAACTTAATGATCAAATTGACCCGTATTTATTTAAATAAACATCTTAATGCTAACTTGAAGCTTTCAAGACAACTTTTCTCATACTAACTGTGACCCGACCCGTTAAAGGGTGTCTTCGGCCTCATATATTCCAGGGAAAGAAAAAAAAAACGTATTTTAGCAGGAACTCAACCTTGTCGCTTTCCCGTTTGAACTTTGAAATCTTGAACTTGACCCCATCAGGACTGATCATGAAAGTATAGTCTTTCGTGATGAAATTAATCGTGGAGTTTTTTTTTTAAAAAAATAAAATAAAATTTTTTATGGAGTCGTTAACGCGTAAGTGGGAAGTGGGAATGCTATGTTAGTGCAGGCATACCTTAATTTATGGCGAAAAAATAAATCTATGCATGCCAAAGTCCATTGGAGGAGTAATATGCATGCTAACATGCACATTTTTCGGACATTATTTTTAACATCTTGAGTATTTTAGGTAAAATTTAGGTAGGAAATCTGTTGAGAAAAAGTAATAAATTATGTTTATGACTTAGAAACTATAACTATTAACTTATTTAACAAATATTAAAATATCACTTTTATGATGTAGTAGAACCAAATATGTTTAATAAAGTAATTAAACACAAATGATTAATGTGGTGAAGTTAAAGTTAAATAATTCAAATATTATCTAAGTTTAATTTTTGATCAGATTTTATTTATCTTTTGATCACACGCCGGATTAATCAAGACTCTGATTGTCCAACATTTGTTGGGAGGATAGTTCTATCATCTTTCTACTCTGATCCGAATGGTCGCAACCTCAAACCACAATGGGTATGTCTTCATGTGGTTATATATGGTGTCTAGGTCAATCCATTTTTACCTTCTATGGGTTTATTTTCATTTCAAAAGCAAAACATCACTACTAGAATTTATAGAATTAATATGGCAGGGTTAATTTCAATTTTTCAAAAAATTGATGTTAAAAAGAAAACACAGTGGCATTTTTAGTTAACATCGGTTTTATAATTGAGGTTAACATCGATTTTTTCAATAACTAATGTTAATATCAAGTAGTTAACATCGGTTTTTCCAAAATCGAGGTTAACATCAAGTAATTAACATCAGTTTTTTTAAAATCGATGTTAATATCAATTAGTTAACATCGGTTTTTTTTAAAAAAATCGATATAGTGTTATTGGTAAATTAAAACCCCAATTCACTTTTGCCCATGCGCGCTCAGTCTGGCAAACCCTCTTTCTCCTTTGTCCTCCTCACCCTGTCGTCTCCTCCTCATTGTTGTCTCCTCCTTACCCTGTCATTGTTGTCTCCTCCTCCTCACATTGTCGTCTCACACTGAACCTACAACTGCGCTACTGAACTTGCAAACGAGTTGGGGTTCATCACTGTCACGATTAAGGTGCGTACTGTGCTACTGATAGTTTTGGATTTGAGTGTGTTCTATTTATAAATAACTGAGTGTGGGCTGAGTGTGTTCTATTTATAAATAACTGATCTTGAATGCAAAATTTGTCAGCTATTACAAATTTATGAGGTCTGAGTGTGTTCTGTTTATAAAGTTGCTTTGTTTGCCACTAATACTAGTCAGTAAAGTTGCCACTAATACTAGTCAATAAAGTTCCTTTGTTTGCTAAGTAGTAAGCACACAGTGAGTGACTGAGTGTGGTGGATTAATGAGAGTGGTGGGTATTAATGGCCACCCTAGAAAGTCCATTTGCATCAACGATGTCATTTGGCATCCCCTAAGTTGGGTTCGATTAAATGTAACTAGGATGGCTCAGCTCATGGATACCCTGGTATAGCAAGTTGTGGTGGCAATAGGAACTGGTTTTTGTCATCGGCTCTGGGATTTGGGTTTCTTGTTGTTCTGATTTTCCTAACATATCTACTTGCTGCCAAATTATTTGGCTTGCAGGTTGGTGACACACACCAAATACCATTATTTGTATGAAGTCACTATGAACTAATAAAGAATGACTGATAATATGATTTGTAAGATAAGGAGATAAACTTAACATATATGTAGTTTGTTGAATAACAGTAGTATAAAATTGCTATAAGTATATGGTCTGTTTTCTCATATTATAAATAAAAAGAGATCTTTTAGTAATTTGTCGAAACAGAATTATCTAGGTGGTCTACAATAATACAACCTCTCTTTGTGTCCCAAAATCTCAATTTCATCCACACACATCAGTTACACTCAAATGGCCTGACCCTATTCTTCTTTAACCATGCCAAATATTCTTGCACCAAATATAACATCCAAAGTCACGAACAATCTGCATAACTGCCAAATGCTAAATGTCTCTCTGTGGATCTCCTCCTACTAGGTAAGGCATAGCGTGCTAGGTGTGGATCCATTGATCTTTTAATGAATTCGTTATGGTTGTTTCTCACTGTCCACTAGCTTTTAATAAATGAGATTTGGGAAATGACATATTTTGTCTAGTCTCAAGTTTCCATATCAGTAAACAGTATGAGACTGTGAAGAAGCAAGTTATAGGAATATATAGAGCATGCAAATGTCAAGGATAATAGCAGCAGTGTGTCCACAGAACATTTTGCCATGAAGACTAAGCAAGCAGAAGCTGAGACATCACTTTTCCCTCATGTCTCTCTCTTTGTCTCTTATTTTTTTATATACATACAGTAATATACAATAGATAGGAAACCTAATAAAGCATTAAATAAAATTTATCTATAAATAGATATAAATTTGGTGATGGTGCTATTGCCTTTGGGGTAGGAGGAGTTTTTGCTGGGGCTTTTGGTGCTGCTGCAGGTGCTGGTGAAATGGCCATGGTGGTGGAGAAAAGGAGTAGGAAGAGTGAGAAGGAGAAAATAGTTGCTTGCTTCATCTTCCAGTTGCCAAGTCAAGCCCTTTGGATGGCTTTGATGATTCTGGATGAATGTGAATGATTGGAATGCAAGGTTCTTGCAATTTGTGTTTGATGAGTGGCATGTGTGAAGGAGATGGGTTATATAGAGGCCAAGGAAATGATAGGATGGTGAAATGTTATGGCTGTGAAATTTGTTAGTTGTGGAGTTTGAGGGTATATCACATCTATCATGCAGAACTAGGATCTTCTATCTAATTATTATTAGGATGAATGATGGGTACATATTGTGGTGAGAATGATAAAGCTTTGCTCCTAATTCCTAAAAAAAATTCCCTCTACCTAGCATGATGTACGGTACAGGTAATGCACCACTGATTATTGTAGTGGTGAGGGAGGATTATTTAGTTGGGAGGGAGAATGAAAAGTATTGTCTGTGAACTCTGTCTATATGTAGGTTAAGTACTAACATCTGAAAAAAATGATATGCCCAAATTCATTAAGACCCCCTGCCCTTAGTTTTGTATTATATAATTCAATAAAGTAATTTTAATGTTAGAAGGGGAGATAGATTTGCTTGAATTATGAATTTTTTAACTGCACAGCCAGCAATTGTTTCTAAAACTATAGGGGACCGTAGAATATTAGTCTATTGTATTATTTGTGAGCTGTATTTTGACCGTAGCTGACACCCATATGCGTTTTTTTTTTGCCATTTTTGTCCCCTAGATTCGATCCTATCCATTCTGTGTAATATTCAGGCTATACATTCCTCTGCATAACCAATGATTAACTAATGAAAAAGTGGTCCTTCACTCAACAATTGTCTTAGATTTTGTCCCTCCCTTTGTTACTTTTTATTTCATTTCATGGAGCTCTACTGATACTGTGTGGTGCCAAACATGGTTGACAATTGAGTCAATACCCAAGAGCCTACTCAAAATCCATCGAGTCCTTATTATGTACATCCCAATAGCTAAAGTTTATGACTTCACCTAGTCTGTATCCTTTAAAGAAGCAAGTCATGTCTAAAAACATTTTCTTCTCAAATTCCTGTAAACTATCATAGCTTACTCTTAGGATTTCCTGAATATTTTTATGAGGAATTCTTTCATAAGCATCTAATGCTGACTTCCAATCCAGCTCTGTTTTACCACATAAAATGGAACCTATTATTTCCAGTGATAATGGAAGGCCATTTGAATGTTGTATTACTCTATTTGCAATGTCTATATAACTAGGATTAACTTGTTTCCTCTGAAGGCCCTCCAGTTGAACAATTCAAGGGCTTCTTCATGATTTAGTTCTTCTACTTCATAGGCTCTTTCAACACCATGAACATGCAGCAGATGTATATCTGTAGTTGTGATAGTAATTCTGCTTCCAAAACCAAACCAATCTAGTCCACCTGCAAGATGTTCTAATTGAACCAACTTGTCAACATCATCCAAAACCAAAAGAATTTTCTTTTTACAGAGCCTGCTTTTAATTATTGGAATTCCGTCTAATTTTTAGAGTAATTTATACTCTCCTCCCTTGAGCTTTGTCTGTATAACATAAAACCCTAAATTTTCTCCAATATTACACTACACCCCATTTGTAGTGGCTAACTAAAAGGGATGCTAATAACTATCAATTAAATATGAGTACCATTATCTGGATGGAAATGATGACAGGGACCAAACTGATTTGTTGTTTACCATTATTTGGGCAATTTGGTATAGATGGAATATTGCTTGGTTGTTTCCTGTTTCAAAATCAAAGATTTGACTGGAAAAATGTATTAGACAAAGCTTTTTAGTCACTGCCTCTTCCTAGACAGCGCCAAAACCATCAATCGAATTAAGAACATATGTTGCTGGGAACTACATGGCTGCTATTATAACAATGTGGTACATACATGTTTTAGCTCGTTTTGTTACAGCAAGCACGGACAACCTCCTAGGCATCCTTGCTATCCCAAAAGGCCAGGATACCATAATCAAGCATCCAATGGAGTTGCTGCCAACAACATCACTGCAAATGCAGTCCATGAAGCAACAAAAAACAATGGAAATGAGGAAGATTCTTTTGGACTAAGTTTGAATATCACACCAACACAATATCAAAGTTTAATTGCTTCATTATAATTTTGACTAGTGTTACAATATATATATATATATATATATATATATATATATAAGTCAAAATTATATAACTTAGGGAGTTGGCACCAATTCGAGCAACCATACCTAGTAACATAAGCAATTAACTTCATATCTTCCTTTGGAGTCCAAGTACCTTTCCTCATTCCACTTTTGTCACAAGACGGTGTTCTCACCATTTTTGTGAAAAAGAAAAACAAATGTACTCGAACTCACTTGAATGTTTCAATGTTTGTGTTTGCTTTTGAATGTTATTGCACAACTATTCAAACTTACACCTTATGGTATGATTCATTATTGTAGGTGGTTATTGAGTTCTTTATTGGATATGATTATTGCTATGTTTTTGGACCGTGCTGCTCATTATCATAGGTACAAATATTTGTTACCAATTAATGTTTTTATTACTTGTTCACTGCCATTAATGACAACTAATATATGCTATGCAAATTATGTTCATGATGAGTAAACCTTAGATTCCCGTTTGAGATTGAATATAATGATTCTTGCAGACAGTTTGCATTAATCATCGTATTCAATCTTGAATTGTCCGTTTGAAAAATTTGGGGAGACTAATATTTTTATGGTAGATTCATGCATTAAGGTTAACATTATTTTGTTTAATTTGATGAAATTTTGGTATAATGCATTTCTAGTTGTTCTCTAAGTGCATAATTGATTATCGGGGAGTTAATCTCACTGATTTCATGTCGTGTACTTGGAGACCAATGCGAAATGCTGTCAAAATTTTGTCAAATTTAACAAAATAGAATCAACTTTGACGTATGAAGCTAGCATAAAAAAAATATCTTCCTGAATGGGATAAGGCCACACCTATAATAAAAAAGTGAGATTTTCATGCATCGGATAACTTTGTGAGTATCACGGAGTTATTATTTAGATGGATCGAAGTTGGATGAACAAAAGTCGCATGAGTCCTACATATGAGGAAGGCGTAGAAGAGTTCTTGCAATTTGCCTCCAAAAGAAGTTGATTGAATGAGGATAGAAATTTTTTTTGTCCTTGTATAAATGGTTTAAATGGGAGACGACAAATATTGGACAACATACGAGAGCATCTATTGTGTGATGGGATTAAGAAGAATTATACAACGTGGATATGACATGGTGAATTGACAGGCATGCAGAGTGGGTCCCAATCTGAACCGTTTGATGTAGAAAAGGGAGATCGCTTGGAGGATATGATTCGTGACCTTGGACAAAAGTCTTTTCAGCAAGCACATGCCCCTATGTATGATACATTGCAAAGTGATTCAAAGAAGTCTTTGTATTCGGGGTGCAAAAATTCCTTGATGATGTTGTCAACGGTGTTAAGTCTAGTTAATGTCAAGGCCAGATATGGGTGGAGTGACAAAAGCTTTAGTTCACTATTTCAAGTAGTGCACGATATGCTTCCAGAGGACAACATGTTGCCTAAAAGTTACTATTAGGCCAAGAAGATATTGTGTTCGATGGGTATGGAGTATCAGAAGATTCATGTTTGCCCGAATGATTGCATACTGTACAGACATGAATTTCAAGAAATTTCCAAATGTCCTAAGTGTGGGGTATCACAGTACAAAGTGAAGGATGATGACGAGTGTAGTAGTGACGAAAACTCAAAGAAGGGCCACCCAACGAAGGTGTTGTGGTATCTTCCCATCATTCCAAGGTTTAAGCGTCTGTTTGCTAATGGAGATGACGCAAAAGACCTTACATGGCATGCAAATGAGAGAAACTGCGATGGAATGCTCTGTCAATGTTTATCTAAGTCCATTGATTGAAGACTTGACAAAGTTATGGGATGAAGGGGTTTTAGTGTTTGATGAGTTTCGGAATGAGACTTTTCAAAGGCGTGCAATGCTTTTTTGTACCATTAATGACTTTCCAGCATATGGGAATTTGAGCAGTTACAGTGTTAAGGGCCATTGTGCATATCTGTGAAGAAGACACAAGTTACATACAACTGAAACATGGTAGGAAAATAATGTACATTAGGCATCGATGTTTTCTAAAACCTCATCACCCTTACAAGCGATTGAAAAAACATTTAATGGAAGTCCAGAGCATGAACTATGCCGATACCGTTAACTGGTGATCAGGTCTTCCAGCGGGTTAAACATCTTAATACTATATTTGGAAAAACCCAAAAGAAGGAAAAAAGTAAGACTTGCACATGGAAGAAGAGGTCGATTTTCTTTGATCTTCCGTACTGGTCTGATCTGGACGTTAGACATTGTATTGATGTTATGCATATGGAGAAAAATGTATGTGATAGTGTCATTGGGACGCTCCTTAACATTCAAGGCAAGATGAAAGATGGTTTGAATACTCATCAAGATCTTGCTAAGATGGGTATACGATCGCAGTTGCTTCCAATGTCTGATGGTAAGAAAATATACTTGCCTCCAGCTTGTCATACTTTGTCCAGAAAATAGAATATTAGTTTTTGTCAGTGTCTGCACCGGGTCAAAGTCCAACAAGGATACTCTTCAAATATAAAGAGTCTTGTGCAGTTGAAGGATCTTAAGTTGGTAGGGTTAAAGTCTCACGATTTTCACGTCTTGATGCAACAATTGTTAATCGTGGCCATACAAGACATTTTGTCTAACAAAGTCAGGTTTGCCATAACTCGGGTGTACTTTTTCTTCAATGCCATATGTAGCAAAGTCCTTGATCCTGTGAAGTTAGATGAGCTACAAAACAAGGCTACTATTATAATGTGTTAGTTGGAGATGTATTTTCCTCCTGCTTTCTTTGACATCATGGTTCACTTAATTGTTCATCTGGTCAGAGAAGTCAGATGTTGTGGTCCTTTTTATTTGCGGTGGATGTACACGGTTGAGCAATACATGGAGATCTTAAAAGGGTGTACCAAGAATCTACATCGTCTGGAAGCATTTATTGTTGAAAGGTACATTGCAGAAGAAGCCATTGAATTTTGTTCAGAGTACATTGAAAATGCTTAACCTGTTGGACTTCCCGAGTCTCGGCATGATGAAATAGTGGGAGGCAAGGGTTCAAGAGGATTGAATGTTATCACTCCAACTGTAGAAGATTTGCCACAAGCTCATTTGTATGTGTTGAATAACAGTAATGAAGTTTTGCCATACATACTTCGCCATGAAGGTTTAGTGAAGGAAAGTAATCCAAAAATGTCAAAGAACAGGGTCTTGAAAAAGCATAACAAGACTTTCCTAGATTGGTTTAAAGATACAATCTTTGTTGATGATAATGCTTTTGAAACGTAAGGAAAACTTGCAGATGGGCTTAAAAGAAATGTTATAACTTGGCAAGGATACAATATAAACAAGTATTCCTTCTATACAAAAGTGCAAGACGAGAAAAGCACAATGCAAAATAGTGAGGTCATCCTAAGGGCTGAATCTCAACACTTTGCTAGTGTACATGATGATAATCCCCGTGTAGCTTTCATCCCTTACTTTGGGTTCATTGAAAAAATTTGGGAGCTTAACTATATCAAATTTATTGTCTGTGTTTTCAAATGTAAATGGGTTGACAGCAACACTTGTGTGCGGACTGATGATGTAGGATTTACGTTGGTATATCTAAAGAAACTCGCTTACCAGAATAACCCTTTCAACATGGCAGAACAAGCTAAATAGCTATTTTATGTTCAAGACCCTTGTGATGAAAGGTGGTTAGTGGTTCTTCACAGGAAAAAAATTGGCATTAATGTTGAAGATGATGATTCATACATTGATACTTATGTTAGTCCTTTGTCCACACAAATGTTTCCTAACATCGTCGGAGAAGAAGCTGACGATGTTCATGTTAATCGTAATGATCCTGATGAAGAAGGATTAATTAACATCATCTAATGTAATTTTCTTATTATGTATTTCATTTAAGTCCATTCATTTACATAAGTTATTTAGTTTTGTGATAATGTTAATTAACTAATGTTTTCTTCTTTGCAGGCAAATGGCTACACCGCCCAACTCTCATCCTCCTCCTCCTCCTACTAGTACAACATTGCATTTGCCGTCTACCTTGAAGCGGACAAGAAAGGCCACACGCCTAAGATCCCTGGAGACTAGACCAGTTGGGGCAGAGAAACCCCCAGTCCATGTGGATCCTGCTACCGGGAAAGCGGACGGTCCCTACAGAAAGAAGTTAAGAACATATTTGGGGATCATCACTCGTGATAAGGTGGATGTGACATACGAGATTTGGAAGCAAGTCCCTGCTGATTAGAAGGATTTGATATGAGAGGATATTCAGGTATTTTAGTTTTCATGTTGCATATTGTTTGTTAACTAAAAATTAGAATTTAGTAACAATGAAACGCAATTTTTTGTTTGTCAGGCTGAATTTGATATCCTTAAAGCATCTAATGTAAGGACAAAAAAGAAAATACTTCAGACTGTAGGGGAGCGGTGGAGATAGTTTAAGTCTGATTTGACGTCCAAATGGGCACTTGCAGTCGACAAGGGCAGTGTCGACGACACTGTGTGTGAAAAGTACGACATTAGCAAGGAGAAGTGAGCCCAATTTTGTCAGACCCGCAAAGACCCTTCGTGGGAGGTAAGTTTGTGATTTTCATTGTTTTAAATAGTAGATTCACTTTCTGTTATACTTTGTAATGATAACTTTCAATACTGTTAATTTCTACAGGATGTGTGAAAGAAGGCATAGGCCATCCAGAAACAAAACACTACCCCTCACGTATTGTCTCGTAGGGATTATGAATATTTAGAAAATAAGTTGATGGATGAGAAGAGAAAAAAAAACTGGAGGAAGCTGCTCAATCCAGAAGCACTGACACCGTGATTGATTCTTCATCCCTCATCAGACGACACGTGAAGTGGAAGATGGCCCGCATGAAGAAAATTGGTCAAATGACGTCTGAGGCAGCAAAGGAAATTACTGAGAAGATTGTAAGTCACTTTCAATTAATAATTGTAATTATTTATATTTATTGTGTGATTGAGTAAACCAATAAATGTATTCTTTACAGGATTCGTTTGAGGAGGAGGCCTCACAGGGTTCATTTGTCGCCCATGGACGTCAGGATGTACTGACTGTTGCTATTGGGCGACCAGAACACCCTGGTCGTATGGGTGCTGCTGGAGTCGGTGTCATGATTGTAACATCCCAATTTTTGTAATCTAGATTAAAAAGGATTGTTATTTATAAATAAATAGAGTTTTAGAAAAATGATGAGATTTTATAAATAAATAAATAAGGAGATATAATTATTAATTAAAATAATGATTTGAGAGAAAATAAAAAGGGTATTTCATTTATTTGTTTGATAGAAAATAAAATAGAGTTTGTTTTTATAAAATAAATAAATATAGAGCAAATAATAGGCTGAATACCCTAGGTATAAATAGTTATGTTAATTCAGGTGTCTCTTTTTGGCCTCATTTTCGTTTTTCCCCTTCTCCTCTCAAAACTCTTTTTTTTCCGCAGTCCACCTAACCTGTCTTAGAAAAATGACTATCTCGGACTCGTTCACCGTTGGATTGTCGTGAAATTGGAGTACCACGTTCGCAACCCAATTTCGAACATTCTCACCGTTGGAAATTTTAAAATCATATCTGAGCTTAGAGGAAAACCCTTCGCATTGTAGCATTTTAATTTCCCGCAGAAACCCAAAACTGTCTCGGTAAAACTAAGATTTCGGTTTCGTTAACCGTTGGATTTTCATGAAATTTGGATATGTTGTTCGAAATTCAATTGCGCACACTTCCACCGTTGGGATTTTTGAGACAATATTTGTGGAGGGAGAAAAAGGAATCGCATGAAGATAGTATAAGTGGAGGTTTCAATCTCTTCTCCGTTTCTCTGACGTTTGGGAATTCTTTTGAAGCAGTCGGACGAATAACTGAAGGAATCTCAGGGAACCGCTAGAGATGTTACTATCGCTGGCTGAAGACACGTGAGTCCGCTCAGAGGTAAGGGATGAGTTTATCGCAATTGAGGGTTAGAATGAACATGTGTAAGGATCCTTAGAGAACTAAATTTGGGTTTATTTTTGGATATTTATTGAATTATAATTTTCCCTTTATGATTATAAATATAATATTATTGTGTTCTATGTAGCAATTGATGTCCTTATGAAAATTGATTGATAAACTTGAGTGCTCTTGATGTCTTTGTGTTTAACCCATGATTTTGATATAATTGTGAGAAACTATTTCAGGGGTTTTACACCCCATGTTGTGATAAAATCTTTTATATAAATTGTTACGTTGAGGTTATGAGATGATGATTCAAATTGTGAGTATAAGATAAATTGAACATGTGACAGATGATGAAATACATGTGCATTGAGATGAGATGTGTGTATTGAGTTGTGAACTATGAACTGTGCAATGCAATCACACAATTGTAAGACCCTTTAAGGGCGACGAGTATTGTGATGGGATCCACTATGGGAACCCAACGGGTTAAAATGACTTTGAAAACAATTGAGTAAATGTGTGTATTGCATAGTTCATAGGTAAAGTGTATATGATTCATGAGATGTGATAACATGTTAAATTGAGATTATATCATTGTGATGGAGATTAAGTGTATGTGATAAATTGAGTATGTATATGATTGAGATACATATGTTCATTGAGTTGTGAACTATGAATTGTACAATCACACGACCATAAGTCCCTTTAAGGACGACGAGTTAATGCTAAGTCCCTTTTAGGGCGACGAGTTGATGCTAAGTCCCTTTTTGGGCGACGAGTTAATGTTAAGTCTCTTTAAGGGCGACGAGTTAATGATACGACCCTTAAAGGGCGACGAGTTAAAATTATTTTGAGAACAATTGAGGAGTTGTGTGTTTTGTACAGTTCATAGATAGAGTCTGTGTGCTAAAATGTTTTCTGGGTTGGACCTGAATCAGGAGGGAGAGGCCCTGACAGACTCTTCGGAGTGTAGGCCTTGGGGGTCACACGGTTTGAGTGCTCCTTTAAGCCTATATTGATCACATATGGTTGGAGCATTCTTGCAAAACGCTGTGACCCTGACTGGTCTCCCTATGATATTACCTAGTAAGAGTGACTTGACTTATTATTGTGTGGTTTGTCTTGTCATGTACTCCTAGGCGCCCGACGAGGTTTTTCACTGACATGGTACCACATTGCATATAGGTTTGAGTCTTAACATAACTGTCGCATACGCTTGCTAATTGTTTATTATGAAATTGATGTGTTATTATGTCTTGATCGGAGTGTGTGATTTCTGTGTATAGTGATTGATGATTGAAAGGTATGGTTGATGGATGAAAAGTGTGATTGATGAATGACAAAGTGATGAAATAATGTGAGATATGCCAAGTAAATTATATTTGGCTACTATATGTTGTGTTGTTTCTCTCTAGTAGTTAGAAATGTGATAACTCACTCCCGGTTTGCTGTTTGTGTTTGGATCCTGTGATGATCTTGAACTTTGTGTTCGGGGGAGTAGATGAATAGGTGGATGACTATGAAGAACCTCATGCTAGAGGACACGCGAACACCACGCTCTGATAGGATGTGACATTAGGATATAGGTTCTATATTAATTGTATGAGACTTAGATGACCTTCTTTGAGTCGAGATGACTTTATTATTTATTTGGACAAGTTTGAATATGATGTAGAAGAAAGTGAATGTGAGCCTTTTACCCATTTGAAAAGCTTGTAGTTAAAAATGTTTTAAAAATACTTTTAATTAATATTTGAATTTTTATTCCTTTATTAATATATATGTGAGGGGTAGAGGGTGTCACAATGATCAAATAATACTTTGGACCGGCTCCAAGGAATTTCCATATGTCTACCTCCATGGCCCTCGAAAACCTAGAGCAGCTGACGCAACAAATCAGGGACCAGCTGGAGGAGTCGATCACAGAAAAAGTAACTCAACAGCTAATGTTTTCCTTCAGCCACATGCAATCCCAGTTTCAGTCACAGATACAATCACAAGGACTCGCACTGCCTCCTGAGCCTGAGGTTGGTCCTTTAGCTGCTCGTGTCAGCATAAATGAGAGTTATGTTGATTCCTCAGGGAACGATCGACACACGGGTGACTCAAACAAATGCGGGTTGTACATCAAAGACAATCCTCCCTGCCTGGTTTCCCTAGGAAGACTTTATGAGGGATCCACAACCGTTCACAACATTCATTTGTTGCATGATCAAATCAAGGTTGGTGTTGAGGGGGTTAGAGATGCAGATGCTCTCATTCCTGTACCCACTAAAGAGGTTAAGTGAGTGGGGCTGGCACTTAACACCTTCATTGCTTGGCCGACACATCTTGTCAAGCGTTTATCAGAACAGGTATTTCAGTGTCATTAAATTCTTCTTTTTTCAATTAAAGTGTTCACTGTAATTAAATTATGTTAATTAACTATGTTGGATAAACAGGGAGTTGTGGGACCCGTGAAACCTGCAGATAGGCCGGATCATGATGTCGATGATCCTTTATATCTGATGACATTGACCATCCCACAGCTTTTTCTGAAGTCGTTGCAGGTTATGTGGGATGCTACTATGTTTGGGGTGTTTAATGAGAACTTCCCCTTGTACATAAAGCATGAAGATCTGTCTGAAATAGCACACGATGGTCAATGTCTCAGCATCTCTGTTATACAGTTGTGGATTCTGTAAGTCAGTTTACATTATTCTTTATTACCTAACTTATTGTTTTAAATTCATACATAATTTACTTTATATGTTAACAATAATAGGCATATGACTGAGACAAGTATGCGAGCAGGGAATGCCGATGTGTATGGATTCCATGAGCCACAGTTCATCCAGAGATCTGGACAATCGCAATTTGAATCAGAAAGTTACATCAAGAACTGAATGCAGAATTCAAAGTGGGATGTGTACCTAGGAGCCTACCTGAATGGGTAAGTTAAACTAAACAAATGAATTTAAATAATGTATAATAGTATAACAACCTATATTGGTCTCCACTGCAGTGCACATTGGTAAATGGTCGTCATTTTGCCTAAGGAAAATGTTGTCATCTGGTTTTGTTCGTTGTATAATAGGCCAGACAATTACCTCAAAGGAATAATTAACAGATCAGTGTTGTTTTTCAATACATTTTCATTAGCATTAGTCGGGAACATCAATATTTTAATTGTACAATAAGCATCCATGTTTGTATTCAACAGTGCTTTGAAAGGACTTGACGATACTCCACAAAGTAAATCCAAATCTACTGCTAGGTGAATTGTTGTTAAAATAAGTCATTTAAACAATGCTTCTACTTATATTTTAGTATTGTGTAGACTAATTTGTACTTAACATTGAATATCTAAATTTCATAATGTATTTAGTGTAATAGACAAAAAGGAAGAACTGAGTGTGGATATTACGTCATGCACTGGATGTCAACTATAATCTTAGGAAGTTTCAAGAATAATTGGGAAATGGTAATTGTTTAATTCAAACAAATTTGATTTTGTTATGATTGGAATTATATTATTAACTTATGTTTTATTTTATCATACAGTATTTCAATGATGCTAGACCATTAGAACCAGAGAGATTGAAGGTGTTTCGCATCTAGTAAAGTATTATTTGAAAGTTAAAAATGAAACTTAGGATGTTTAGGCAATTTTGTAATTGTAGTTTACTTGCTTTACATTTTTTACAATTCATGTCTCCTTAACATTAAATATTCTTTTAATTCATAGTTATTAATAAATTTCTCATGAAATTTCTGGTAAAAACTATTTCAAAACAGAGTGAAAATTATACATGTTGTGTGGTCTGATTTAAAATTTGTAGGTTAATTTTTGGATTTATTGAAAAAACAGACAACATATTAAAAAAATTCATAAAAACAACATCGATTTTTTATAAAATCGGTGTTAACTGACACTAACAACATCAGTTTTTGAAAAAACCAATGTTAATCTAAAGATATATAGCTTTTTTTATAATTTTTATTATATAATATTGGTTATTTAAATAATTGATATTGTATTTTTACATTAACATCAGTTTTGGAAAACTGATATTAATGATAATACTTTCAACATCGGTTAGTAACCGATGTTGAAAGTCTTAAATAATCGATATAAAAACCCTATTTTCTAGTAGTGCATATCATGTCACACGCACAATATATATATATATATATTAACAATATTGTTTCGCAACCTATAAAACATACATCGTATATCCAGAAAAAAAAACATAACCTTTCCAAACTACCAACAAAAAAATAAATGATTTTCGCATGCGTCTTCTTCGTGACTCTAGTATATTAGGGATGAAGTCATTATAACCTTATATGTTAGCCACAAAGGACACCACCATTTATGCTAACATGGCTATCTTATTTTATTTTTTTACAACAAGGGAGTATTCCTACACCACTTGCAGAGGATACTTCTTCAAACAAGTTTGTTATACACCACAACATGCAATGAGAACTTTAACATGCATGCATGTATTTTGGGATTCCTTTCCCTGTCTATAGGCTGCATGAGGCTACCTTGCTCAACAGTGTCGAACACCGTATATACTAAGCATGTGTCTGAACTAGTCCTTTGGCAACATCAACAGTGTCGATCAGTGTCTTTGCCAAAACAGAAGAAGATGTGTGAGAGGATGTTGCCGCAGAAGTTCTTACGTCAAAAAGGTAAACAAATTAGGGATTGTAACCGCTACATTGTTGATGCATTAAAGATTGACCTTCGAAATATGATCGATCTAAAGAAACAATTGGAGATGGAGAATGCCATTTTCAAGAACCAACGCTAAATGGGTAAGCCAAAAGGAGCAACGTCTGACTTTTTGTAACACTCTTATGCTCCAGCACCAACTACGCTTTTTAGAATTTTTTTTTTGAACTACACACTATGCTTATTTTACTATTATGCTACATGTGCATGCCCTAAGATTAGTGAATCTTTTTTTTTCTTCATCATCTAATGCCTTGTGACAAATTTCTATTGGAACAATAAAGTTATCATATGCACTCACACTATTGTTCGCTCTTCGGTAAACTAATCGGAAAGTGTCCCAAGTCGTGCAAGTAATATAAAACTGTACGAACCGAGTATCGTATCCGCAGGGAACTTGTTTCACTCAAAAAATATATGTTTAATGAGAAAACATTTATATAAAGCAAGTAAATATTAACTTGGATTTTTGTATAAAAATCTAATTAAACACAAATAAAAAATATCTAGAGTTTGAGAAATAAAAACAGTAAAAAAACCTCGTCCTTGATCCCTCGAGTAAATGGACCTAACTCTACTTAAACCAAGATCCCTCGAGTAAATGGACCTAACTCTACTTAAACCTCGTCCTTGATCCCTCAACAAACTTAGTCTAAAAGAGTTGCATTACGATTGCAACATAATAAGGACTAGATCATTGCACTCCATTCCTAGACATACAGTTTTCTAGCTTGCTCTATCAAGTTCTAAGGTTTTAAAGCACTTCCCAGTACTAAAAATCCTAACTATACATACAAATGGGTGATCAAGCCACAAGTATGCAGAAATAAGCATAGATAAAAGCAATAAACACATAAAAACAACATTAAAATAGATAGTAAAAGAGTTTTACATCAAAGGTTCAACAGAACTCCCCAACAAGAGGTTTTGCCTTCCATTACAAGCAATGAACTTTCAGCACAAAGGATAGATTTTGAGGGAAGAAAATGGCTAAGAATGGTTGAGGATGTCTCCTCCAACCTCTAGAACCCTAATCTCACTCCTCTAACCTAAAGTCTCGTGGAGGCTTGTTTCTGTCGCTCTAGCTTCTCCCTTGGCTCTATTTTTTGACTCCCTCTTTTGATTCATGCTAACTTCAGCATTTTAAAGGCTCCTTGACGTTTCTGATTCTGAAGGCTCGCTTAGCAAGATTGGCTCACAAAGCGCGAGTTAGTGAAATTTGGCTTAGCGAGCTGGGCACACTAAGCGCGAGAAGAGACAAACGACTCCTGGGCGAGCTTGCAGTGTGCTGAGCGAGCACATCTCTGGCTGATCCTCTTCTAGAGTTTCTCATCATGCTAAGCGAGCTGAGTGTCTCACTTTGCGGATGTCACTCGCTAAGTGCATATGCCTCGCTTAACGAGACACCAACTGCTTGACCTGCTCTTCTTTTGGCCTGAAACTGAAGTGGTTTCAACATTAATTCACAAAATGGGAGTATCTACTATATAAATTCAAACTAAACATGAAAATATGTACAATTCCTACAAAAGAACCATAAATTAGGGGAAATAAGCTAATTTCATGTAACTATTCAATACAAAAGTTAGTCGTAAATAACGACTAACAACTATGCACTCACTGTCTCTTTATGTTAGAGAATAAGAAAAGATGATGAAGGAATTGATTGAGAGAAAATAGAGGGGACTTGGAATTCTGAAAAAAAAAAAAAAACTTTTGCACTCTCATGCACACTCCTGCACACACACCTTCTCATTGATGATCACTATTATTTTTATACACACTGCACATGTAGCTATAACAAACTTCATAGCTGTCAATATAACTTCAAAATGAATCACTAACTAACTCCTAACTAACTAACTGAATTACAACATACATCAACATCCCTCCTTAATTCAGATTTGTCAAGGATGTCACTCCTAACTTGTCTCTCAATTCCTTGAACTTGATAAACTTCAATGGCTTAGTTAGTAAGTCTTCAATTTGATCTTCAGACCTACAAAACTCCAATTCAAGCTTCTCCTTACTCACTTGATCACGCAAGAAATGAAACTTGGTTTCAAAATGTTTACTCCTGCCATGTGCCAAAGGATGCTTGGCTAAATCAATCATTGATTTGTTATCAATCAACAACCTCATAGGATTGCAATCTCTCAAGTTCAATTCTTCCATTAAATCTTTTAGCCATAGAGCTTGACAAGCTGCCATAGCAGCAACAATATATTATGCTTCACATGTTGACAAAGTAACTACACTTTGCTTCTTTGAGCACCAAGAGATTGATGTTATTCCAAATTTGAAAACATACCCAGCCGTGCTTTTCCTATCATCCTTATCACCATACCAATCTGAATCACTATAACCAAACACTTCTCCTTCTATATTCTTCTGATTGTAAGGATATAAAATGTCAAGATCCAATGTTCCTTTCACAGCCAAGAAGTGAGGTGTCTTTGGTTTCTCCATAAACCTGCTTATCAACCCAACACAATAGGCAATGTTAGGTCTGGTGTTACATAGGTACCTCAATGAGCCTACAGTTTGCTTGTACAAGGTAGGATCAACTTCTTTCTCATCCCCATCTATTTACAACTTAATTCCAGTTTTTGTTGGTGTGACCACAAAATTGCACTCCATCATATTGAACCTCTTCAGAATGTCTTTTGCATACTTCTTATAATGCATGAAAATCCCTTTACTAGTAGAAACAAATTCAATACCCAGGAAGTATGATAGTTCACCAAGATCAGAAATCTCAAATTCTTCCATTATTCTTTCTTTGAACACTCACATATCTTCTTTACTACTGCTAGTCACTAGCAAATCATCTACATAAAGACATATTATCAAAAACTCACTAGAATCTATCTTTCTAACATAAACTTCATGCTCAGTAGTGCACTTGGTGAAATTCTGTTGGACTAGGAAGCTATCAATTCTCATATTCCAGGCTCTAGGAGCCTGCTTAAGGCCATATAGTGCCTTATTCAACTTGTAAACTTTATCCTCTTGACCTGCCACTACAAAACCAGGTGGTTGAGTTATGTAGACTTCTTCTTCAAGTGACCCATTCAAAAATGCTAACTTCACATCAAGTTGATATAGAGACCAGTTTCTGTTGCTAGCAGTTGCCACAATGAGCCTAACAGTTTCAAGTCTTGCAACTGGAGCAAAAACCTCATTGTAGTCCAAGCCATGTTTCTAAAGAAATCCTTTTGCTACTAATCTTGCCTTATACTTGGATACATCTCCATTAGGCTTTACTTTAGTCTTATAGACCCACTTCACATCAATTGGTCTTTTTCCTTGAGGTAAGTAGACTAACTCCCAAGTCTGGTTCTTCTTAATTAATCTCAATTCTTCTTCCATAGCTGCTCTCCAATGTGAACTTTGTGAGGCTTCATCATGACTCATTAGTTCTGATTCAGCAAGTAGAGCAAAGTGCACAAAATCCCCTTCTGTAGTAATTGTTGTATCCGGATACAATTCATACTCTTTGGGTGTTTGTGGTACTTCTCTCCCTCTTTGTGACCTTCTGAGTTGCTCTCCACCTGATGGTACATCATCTTCACTTTGTTTATCTTCAAGGTTCACAATCACCTTTCTTTCACTATTGTCAGCAACATTTATTTCCCAATTCCAGCCCTTGGTTTCATCTATCAAGACATCTCTGCTAATCACAACCTTCCTCATTCTAGGATCATACAACTTATAGGCACCGGTTGGATGATATCCAATGAGTATCATTGGTTCATCCTTGTCATCAAGTTTCTTTCTGATCTGCTCAGGCACATGCTTAAAACACAATGAACCAAATATTCTGAAATGACTCACACTAGGCTTCTTTTCTTACCATGCTTCTTTAGGTGTGTATCCCTACAATCTCTTAGTGGGACATCTGTTCAGAATATACACAACAATAGAAGTTGCCTCTCCCCAGAAGTAATGAGACATTCCCTTCCCTTTCATTATGCTCCTGGCCATGTTCAGAATGGTTTTGTTTCTTCTCTCAGCAACACCATTATGCTGAGGTGTATAGGGAGATGTCACTTCATGAACTATTCCCTTTTCATTACAAAATACTTGAAATTCATGTAAGTTATACTCATCAGCTCCATCTGTTCTAAACACTTTGATTACCTTATCACTTTGCTTTTCACTCAACAACTTAAACTTCTTAAACATGTTAAACACTTCACTTTTCTGCTTAATGAGATAGATCCACATTTTTCTAGGGATTTCACTTCAAAAGGACCACACACATCTGAATAGATCACTTCAAGCTTTCTTTTGGATCTAATTGGAATTTTTGACATGAAAGAATTCCTTGGTTGCTTTGACACACGGCACTCAACACACAATTGTTTTGGTATCTCAATTTGAGGGAGACCATGAACCATTTTCTTACATTTCAGTTCACTTAAACTCTTGAAATTTAGATGACCAAACCTGTGATGCCATATCCAGCTTTCATCACTTATAGAAGTAGCCAAGCATTGAAATTCTGCAATCTGAATTCCAATCTTGAATGCTTTGTTTCTTGTCAAAGGGGCCTTTAGAATCAACCTTTTATTGCTATCAAACATCTTTAGTTGATTGTCCTCCATTTTCTCCTTTGAATCATCACCTTTCCAATGCCTTCTGCAGTTATAGAACTATTATCTGCAAACTTAATCTTGCTCTTCACCTTATCATCAATGTTTACAAACCACTCTCTATGTCTAGTCATATGATTGGAACAGATCGTGTCAAGATACCACAGATTAACACTGTCTTCTTCTGAGTTTGTAGTTGCTATTAGTAACACTTTATTAGAGTCAGAATCATCATCTTGTGCCAATTGAGCTTCATCTGCATTTCTTGGAACCCTTTTATTTCTGCATTCATGTGCAAAATATCCCCATTTCTGACAATTATAACATTGAATCCCTTTCTTGTTGAATTTCTTCTTGCCCACTTTGTGATTCCCTCCACTTTTCTTGTCAGTTTCTTCATTTTGGTTATGATTTCCAAAACTGCAGAAGCCCTCACCTGACCCCTTCCACTTATTGTTCTTCCATTTTCCCTTTCCCTTTTTATTCTTGCCACCATCGTAGTTGTTCCCTTTAGTTGTTTGGGCTTGCATAGCTTGTTGAGCTGATCTTTGTGAGTTTCTTTCATTGAGCCTCGTCTCTTGAGCTTCAAGTATTCCTTACAGTTCTTTAATCTTCATTTCTTCAAGATCCTAGTCTTGCTCAATTGCCACCACTATATGATCGAATCTTGGTGTCAAGGTTCTTAATACCTTGTCAATGATCCCCAAGTCTGATTGCTTGTCACCATAAGCATTCATTTGATTTGTAATTGCCAAGATTCGAGAAAAGAACTCACCAGTGCTTTCTTGATCACTCATTTGTAAAAGTTCATACTGCCTTCTCAAGGTCTGCAACTTCACCTTCTTGAGTTTGCTATCCCCTGCATAGGATTTATCTAGAGTATCCCATGCCTTCTTTGCAATATCAGCAGATCTAATTTTCTGGAAATTATCTACATCTACATACTGATGAATAATGAACAATGCATTTGCATCTCTTTTCATCAAATCACAGCGAGCCACCTTCTGTGCATCAATTGGGTTCTTTTCAGGTTCTTGAACCCCTTCCTACATCACTTCTGTCACATCTTGAAATCAAAAGATTACCTTCATCTAAGCACACCAATAATCATAGTTCTTGCCTATGAGAACAGACATAAATGCTGGAAAATTTTCATTCGAGGAAGCCATCTCAATTTCGGTATCCAGGGATCTTGAACCTCAGCTCTGAATACCAGTTTGTTGGAACAATAAAGTTCTCACATGCACTCACACTATGCACTCACTTTCTCTCTATGTTAGAGAATAAGGGAAGATGATGAAGGAATTGATTGAGAGAAAATAGAGGGGACTTAGAATTCTGGAAAAAAAAAAAAAAACTTTTGCACACACACCTTCTCATTGATAATCACTATTATTTTTATACACACTGCACATGTAGCTATAACAAACTTTATAGCTGTCAAACTAACTTCAAAATGAATCATTAACTAACTTCTAACTAACTAACTGAATTACAGCATACATCAACAATTTCAAAAAAAAAAAGTAAAAATACATACATACATACATATATATATATATATATATATATATATATATATATATATATATATATATATATATATATATATATAGTATGATTAACAACAATAAATAACGAGCCATATACATTAACAATGTCAGTCATTTAAACTTAATGGGATTTTCATATTTAAAATCTATTATTGATTGAATATATAATATCATAACCAACACCACCCAATTTTTTAAATTCTGACATCATTCTACTGATAAACAATGTCTTTATGACATGGCAATGGACTAAAAAAATCATAAAATTATAATCTTTATGACATAGTGTGTACGAATCATCGCATTAAGGATCACTTATTCTAATCATAAATTACTTTTGTGGTGATGTTTAAAAATTAATTAAATAATTGTTGATACATTCAGATCCAAAATCAAGACTTGATATTGTTACTTTCATCTAGAACTATGCCTTTAATCCAATTACACTCGTCACATTATACTTTTTCCTTAAAGAAGACATCAAAAGACAAACTTGTTCGTTACATTATTCACATCGACTGTTTCAGTACGTCTTAATTCAACAAGGGCATCACCTTTCTCATAAACAACTTCTTTATGAGATGCCAATGGATTAAAAAAATTATAAAATTATAGTCATTACGATTTAGTGTGGACGAATCATCGCATGAAGGATCACTTATAACTTATTTTAATCATTACAAATTATAATCATCGTGTATGAATCATACACATCAATATTGTATAATGTGCACACATAATATTTATCTATCGAATTTTCATATTATTCAAAATAATATCAAATATATTACTTATTATATAATATAAAATAGTCGAGTATTCACATCAAATTCAATTTATTATTACTTAATTATTTTGTACAATTTTTTTCAAATGAACAAACACAAATATAATCCACTCAAAATTAACCAACCTATCAAAACTAATTCAACATTGTTACTTTCCAAATGATTTTCGGCCATCTACATGGGGCCTCACAAAATACATTTTTTCATCGAACTCTATTGGACTCTAACTAAAAACTAACACCACAATATATTGGGCCTCCAGATTAAACAACATCACCATGCACAAGCAACAAAACCAATGTCAAACCATTTTTCTTTGTTTATGGTCCCTACCAACCACTCCCTCCCAATCACCTCCATTTCAGATGATAACCACGTGCCAACACGATGGTCCCTACCAACCAGTCCCTTCCTTGCTCCCTGATCATGGTGCAGTTATAACCATTTAACTGCCAAACTGAACACAATATTCAACGACAATCATCGATGAACACAACTTATGCATAAAGGACCAAGTTTAATTTTAGGACTTTTATTTCTCGTATTTCCTATGTAACCACACTCATCCACCACCACCACATTTAACCATGGTTTAACGACGTGGGTACCAAACTCTGTCTAGCGACACAAAATCTAACTCCGAAAATAAAAACCATTATTTAATAATCATTCCACGCGGGAAAATGGGTTTAAGAAAATATTAAATGTACACAATCTTAGCTGGACACAAACATCTGATCAGTGTCATCCATAGCCAACGGTGGAAAATATTACACGCACCGTGGATATCCAAATGGCGTGTCCCACGCTAGCCGATGTCCTTTAAACACATTTATGCACGTGAAGACTTTTCGATCTACAAAATAGTCTTCCACTTCTAGTTCTAGAGTGCGTTTAATCTATATAATTATACAAACAAGGCCCTGACTATATTTTCTCTGTCCTGTTGACACCTATCCACTGCCTATTCTCTATCCTGTTGACACCTATCCAATTATAGGCCTTCTTTTATGCTTCTTTGCTCATTGTCGTGTGTTGCCACCTGTCCAATAATAAACCCTCTTTTATGCTTCTTTGCTCATTGCCATGTGAAGGCTTTATCCTTTTCTGAAGGTTTGTGTTTTACAAGGCCCATTCTCTCTTCTTTGTGCCAGCTGTTGTAATTCCTTATTTCCATAACCACCAAGCCACGTGTCACTTTCTAATGGCCGGATTTCACCGCACCATTTAATTCTCCTTAATTCCAGAACTTTCTTCTCTCTCTTCCATTTCTCTTGCATCCGTCCAGATTCTTCCCCTCCTCTTTCTCTTCCTCAACTTCTTCTCTTTTCTTCTCTATCAATATTCAGTTTCCCCTTTTTTCTCTTCCTCAACTTCTTTTTTTTTCTTCTCCGCTTTTGTTTATCCTCCTTTATTCTTTTGCATCCATGCCATTTTTGTTTCTCCTCCTTTATTCTTTTGCGTCCGTCCATATTTTGTTTCACGTTAATATTCTATTTTTCCCTTTTTTGTCTAATTTTTTGTGGTTTGATTTTTAGGATAGTCTAACGACGGTGCTGAAGGTTACGAGGCTTTGCCCATGGAAGAGTTGGGATAGGCTACTAAAAGAATAAAGGTATTAAAGAATAAAGGTTCCATTTTTATCTATTTTTTCTCCTTTTTTTGCCTAATCTTTTGTGGTCTGATTTTTTGTGGTTTGATTTTTGGGACATGCTAACGGTGGTGTTGAAGGTTACGGCACTTTTTCCATGGAAGGGTTGCAACAATAGGACTCGAGGTTACTGTTCTTTTTCGAGGTTACGACACTTTGCCCATACAAAAGTTTAAATTTTTTTGTGTTCCTGAGCTTTCTCCAACGTGCTCATTGCTTCATATGCCCAACTTTTTGTGTTTTCGTCCTTTTTTGGTGGTGTAATGGTTCAATATATTTTTTGGTATGTTGTATGCAGAGAAGTTGGAAGAACACATTAAAGCTGTCATTTTTATCTCAAAAACTCCATGACTACAGGTTGGAAAACACAAAAGCTTAAATTTTTTTGGTGTTCTGCCTTTATTTTGTTTTCTGACTTCTCGCAATAGAAAAGTTTTAATTTTTTTTGTGTTACCGAACCTTTTTCACTATGCTCATTGCTTCCTATACCCAGCTTTTTGTGTTTTCGTCCTTTTTTGGTGGTGTAATGGTTCAATATTTTTTTTTTTGCATGTTGTATGCAGAGAAGGTGGAAGAACACATTAAAGTTGCGACTTTTGTCCCAAAAACTTCATCAGTACAGGTTCGTAAACACAAAAGCTTAAATTGTTTTGGGTGTTCTGCCTTTATTTTGTTTTCTACATGAGTACAGGTTTGTAACGACAGTGCTGAAGGTGTTGAAGAATAAATGTGTCATTTTTTTTCTTTTTCCTAATTTAATTTTTAAAAAAATTAATCTTCTGCCATTTTTGCTACAAGAGTTTTGCTGATTTCTTTTTGTTTCTGTTCTATTTTTTTCGTTTATTTTTTTAAAAATGATGTTCTGCCATTTTTGCTACAAGAGTTGTTGCTGATTTTTTGCAACCATATGATTCACAGAGCAGTGTTAAAGAATAAATGTTTCATTTTTATCTATTTTTTCCCCTTTTTTTTCTAATTTTTTGTGGTATGATTTTGTGGTTTGATTTTTGGGACAAGGTGTTGAAGAATAAAGGTGTTATTTTTTCCTTTTTTTCCTAATTTCTTTTTTTAAAAAAATTATCTTCTGTCATTTTTTCTACAAGAGTTATGATTTTGTGGTTTGATTTTTGAGATAGGCTAACGATAGTGCTGAAGGTGTCGAAGAATAAAGGTGTCATTTTCTCCTTTTTTTCCCGATTTCCTTTTTTAAAAAAAATTATCTTCTTTCATTTTTGCTATGAGTGGTGTCTTTTTGTTTCTCTTCTATTCTTTTTCGTTTTTTAAAAAAATAATCTTCTACCATTTTTGCTAGAAGAGTTATTGCTGATTTTTTGCAACAATATGATTCAAAGGGCGGTGTTGATGAATAAAAGTTTTATTTTTATCTATTTGTTGCCTATTTCTTTTTTACATGGCGGTGTTGATGAATAAAGGTTTCATTTTTATCTAATTTTTGTTCGTTTCTTTTTGTCTAATTTTTTGTGGTATGATTTTGTGTTGTCTGATTTTTGGGACTGGCTAACGAAGGGGCTGATTGTGTTCAAGAATAAAGGTGTCATTTTTATATTTTCCCCCTTTTTTATTAAATTATCTTCTGTCATTTTTGCTGTAAGAGTTATTGCTGATTTATTTTTGCTACTAAAGTGATAATGGCGATGCTAAAGACTTTTTCAAGGCAGAGTTACTATATTTTTATGGTATTTCCATTTTTATGGTGTCTGATTTTTGTGGTATTTTGTTAAATCATTGTCATCAAAGTTGATACTTTCCCTTTGGAATACTAATATCTATTATATATTTCATTTGTTTTGTCTAGATGTTGTGAGCAATCTGCAGAATTGCAACTATGGGGTAAGGATGTGTGGGTAACGCTACCCAGTGCTTTTTTTTATTTAATTATTATTATTATTATTATTATTATTATTATTATTATTATTATTATTATTTAAATTTGTATTTTAATTTGATACTTTCCATCAAAAAATGTTTGAATGTCAATATGTGGACCTGGAAGTCATTTTTATTGTACCCATGTGATCAAAGACATTTTCACAAAGTTTATATATTTTTATGATACCGAGTGTTTTTTTTTTTTGTTATCAATTCATTAACAAAATTTTGTATATTTGGATTTTATCAGTTGTGATTTTCTTTATTAAATTTATGTTTTTCTTGCAATTTTTATGATAGCCTTAGATTGTTTCTTATATCATTCGGTATCTTTGTTTTGACACGATGGTGAAGCTGCAACTGAGGAGGTGAAAAAGAGTTACCATGTTTTGAGAAAAATAGACTGATGATGACCCCATTTTGATTGATGGAGAAATCTTTATGTTACTTTGTAAATAAGAGTAATAAAAAAAGAAAATGGTAATTAATAAGTATAGAAAAGTAAAGAGGAAAAGATTTTTGAATAGTAACAGAGGAAGAGAGAGAAAAAGGTAGTGACAGAGCCAAAAGAAAAAAAAAAGATAAGAAAAGAAAGAGTGAAAACGCATGAGAGAGATAAGGAGAAGAGAAGCGAAAACGCATATGTAACAACTGACGCCATAATTAAAACGATCATTAAATTTTATTAATAATATTAAACATTTTTATACTATATTCTCATTCTATTAATTTTATTTCATTCAACATTATAAAATTTAAATTTAAATTATGCCTTCTAAGTAATTAAATATTCTTAATAACATTAAACATTTTATACTATATTCTCATTCTATTAATTTTATTTCATTCAAAATATTAAATTTTTCCAAAAAAAAAATTCCCGGAGGCTTTTATTTTCATTGCATCATATTTTTGTCATTATTATATTTGATTTACTATATAATCGAATTCAATATAATGATATGTTACTAACTTACTATGAATACAAAAAAAATTATTGTATTTATTATTTATTATTTGAAATCAATCAAAATTTAAACATGCAGTTATCACATGTCATCTTCCCTTTTAAACATTATTTCAATTAATTACCAATTATCTGCAATCAATCAAATTGTTTGAAACAATCAAAATTGAATCACAATATATTTTTGAATCAATCAAATTCATATTTTAAAGCATTATATATTTTATACAACTACAAATCAAGCACAAAGTTAGAAATCATTTTTAAATATTTTGTTCGGATATGAGAATAATCATAATCTTCAAATTAATTATCATATTTTGTTGGTATAGGTCTATTAACTTTATACAAGCCATAATTAAAATGGCCATTAAATTTTATTAATAACATTAAACAATTTTATACTATATTCTCATTCTATTAATTTTATTTCATTCAACATTATAAAATTTAAATTTAAATTATGTCTTCTAAGTAATTAAATATTCTTAATAACATTAAACATTTTATACTATATTCTCATTCTATTAATTTTATTTCATTCAAAATGTTAAATTTTTCCAAAATAAATTTCCCGGAGGCTTTTATTTTCATTGTATCATATTTTTGTTATTATTACATTTGATTTATTATATAATCGAATTCAATATAATGATATGTTACTATGAATACAAAAAAATTAATTGTATTTATTATTTATTATTTGAAATCAATCAAAATTTAAAGATGCAGTTATCACATGTCATCTTCCCTTTTAAAAATTATTTCGATTAATTACAGATTATCTGCAATCAATCAAATTGTTTGAAACAATCAAAATTGAATCACAATATATTTTTGAATCAATCAAATTCATATTTTAAAGCATATATATTTTATACAACTACAAATCAAGCACAAAGTTAGAAATCATTTTTAAATATTTTGTTCAAATATGAGAATAATCATAATCTTCAAATTAATTATCATATTTTGTTGGTATAAGTCTATTAATTTTATACGGGCCATAATTAAAACAGCCATTAAATTTTATTAATAACATTAAACATTTTTATACTATATTCTCATTCTATTAAATTTATTTCATTCAACATTATAAAATTTAAATTTAAATTATGCATTCTAAGTAATTAAATATTCTTAATAACATTACACATTTTGTGTGTGTGTGTGTGTGTGTGTATTTTATTCGTATTATTGTTGGTTTCCATTTCAAGTTATTCAATACTTAACAATCAATTTTAAACATTCTGTTACGATATGTAAATAATCATAATTTTCAAATTAATAAATATTTTATGTTACAATATTAAAATAATGATAATTTCGACATTAACTTATTCGTCATTAGTATGTACATAACAATCAATTTAAAATATTACGCTATCAATTTTTCCATGTTATTCAAATCAATTTCAATTTTCTATTTGTTTTTGTCATAATTATTATAAATTTATTAATGTTTAATTATTAAAGGTTCCAATTTTATCTATTTTTGGCCCGTTTCTTTTTGTCTAATTTTGATTTATTTTTGCTGTCTACGTTTTCTTTGTTTCTTTATTTCTTATAGTGCAAAAGCTTAAATGTTTTTGGTAAGCCTGTATTGCATGCACAACTCTTGTAGCAAAAATGCAAAAATTTAAACTTTTGTTTAAATTTAAACTTTTGTATTGTGATAACTCAGAAAACAAAATAAAGGCAGAACACCAAAAAAATTTAAGCTTTTGTGTTTTCCAACCTGTAGTCATGGAGTTTTTGAGATAAAAATGACAGCTTTAATGTGTTTTTCCAACTTCTTTGCATACAACATACCAAAAAATATATTGAACCATTACACCACCAAAAAAGGATGAAAACACAAAAACTTGGGCATATGAAGCAATGAGCATGTTGGAGAAAGCTCACGAACACAAAAAAATTTAAACTTTTGTATGGGCAAAGCGCCATAACCTCGAAAAAGAACAGTAACCTCGAGTCCTAGATTTTATTTGGGTTTTATGATTTTTCCCAAGACAAAAGCTTTAATTTTTATCGGGTGTTTTCCTTTTATTTTTTTTCCTGAGTTTTCACACTACAAAAAGTTTAAATTTTTTTGTGCTGCTGGAGCTTCTACACCTTGCATTGCATTTTCGGTTTATATCTGTATCATTGGTTAATTTTTAAAAATTATTCTTTTGCAGCCCAAAAGTTTAAACCTGTCTTCTGTGTTTTTAAAAAATTTAACATTTCGATTTTGAAAACCAAATCTGTGATTTTTATGTCTGCTCCCTCCCCAGTGGATTTCTATATTGTGTTCTTGGTGGAGGAACGCACTAAAGCTGCGGTTTTTATTTCAAAACTCTATGAGTACACGTTCCTTTTGTTGGTGACTTCTCACAAACATCTTTAATGATTGAAGATTTTTACATGCATATATGTATAGTTATAAATCATCTAATTTGGTTAAAAGTTCCAGAGAGAGTAAGAAAAGAACAGAGGAAGAAGAAGAATGAGGAGTGAGAGAAAAGGATCAGTGCACAAATGAAAAAAAAATATAGAGAAAGGAAAACGTATTTGGTTTTCTTGGAAAAGTAATTTTATGAGAGAGAGAGAGAGAGAGAAAGAGAAGAGAAGAAAAAAGATAAAAAAAATATTAATTAATTATCACAGGAAAGCAACGGACAAATTTTCATTGACATGAAAAAACCGGGCAGGACATGTGGAGGGATTCACAATGATTCACATGACTCTCCACCTCCAATCTTGCCATACTGCATTGAATGCTCAACAATTCACATTTTCACCAACCACTGTGTCACTGCAACATTTATTCTCCACAGACCTCTTCTTCGAAAAATATTCAATGTTCATTCCTTTAAGATAAAATACTGAAACGGCTCGGAGAATGGCTTCAGAATTATCGACTGACACAACCAAGACAAGTACCAGTTCTGATTCATCATCAGCAACAAGCAAGGTGAATGTAAAACCAATTACTCGCTTACTTTCTCAAATTACTTTGAACATTGCTCATTCTCTGTTTTCCTTTTTCGGTTTGGGTTTTTGTTGATGGGTTTTTGTTTTGCTTCCTACTCGCTCAACTTTTGGTTTCCTTTACATTTAATCGTTTTATTTTTTATTTGGTTTTTATGTATATTGCTTTCGACTGAAATACTGAAAAAATGCGTGACCTTTGTCATACCTAGGTTTTCTTTGTCTCCTGTTATTCTGATCTTGATCTAGCTATGAAACAAAGCCTTCTTTCTTCCTTTATGTTTTGAATGCATACACGGATATATTTGGACTCATTAATATTGTCAATAGTTATAAACATTATTTTCTTCATTTTTTACTAGCAGACAAAAATTACACAATTTTCATTGTTATTTGCTCTGTTTATTTGGAATATACCACGGGTAGATAGCAATTAAATATAATATTTTGCTGGTAGGATTGCTATTTCCTCTGTTTCTTCATGACTTTGCACGTTACAATCCCTTTTTTATGCTTATTCTTTACCTCAATTGTTTCTGGATAGCAAATTATGCTACTAAACTTTGGAATTTGGGCCTATATTGATCTCTCATCTTCAACAATAGTCGCACATTGTAATTCTAGAGCAAACCACAAAACAATGATAGTCATATTCATTCATTTTATTATGTTGTTGTCATTCTCCAAATATTTTGGACTTTCCTATTTCAGTACCATACTTGATTTTCATTTTTTGCATTTCCTCTCACTGCAGATTCAATGTCCAATTCACACAATTCCATTAATCCTACAGTTCACTGCAGTATTACACAATGATATGGTAGTGTTACATACTAATTGTTTTTATTCTTCATATAGTTTCATATTTGCTTTCTTGCTATGATTATTTGCAGGACATTATAGAAGTGCCCTCTTTTTACCACCGACAATGGGCACCAGAATACCCTAAGTTTGTCAACTTAAGATATGATGGAACAATATACCAAATCAGGTTAAGGCAGCATCGAGCAAAAGTCTACTATGCAGAAGGACTAAAAGAATTCAGAAAAGATTTATCAATTTTTGAATCTGTGATGATTAAATTCTTGGCATGCAACAACAAATCCATGTTTGATCTTTATTTCGTTCCCTCACTGGAATGCCAGACTTGCGGAAGGTCAGAAGTTATGTCAAGACAACAAACATATTTGGACAATTGAAATCACACAATCAATGCTTGGTGCACCAGGACCACTGGTAACAATGAAAACCTCTTCAATGTTGCTTATTAATTCAGGCTTATATATCATGTTGTTTTTTTCCCATGCTGAGACTCCCCAACTATGCCATGACACATGTAAATGCCTACGGTCAACACATGACCATTCTCAGAAGATTTGGACCTCCATTACAGTGGAATGTTGTCGTGGTTAATGGTGGAGTTGGGCGCAAATATGTTGTACAACCATGGTACCAATTCCTTGCAGAGAATGATTTCTCTCACGGTGATGAAGTCTCCTTCTATTACAGGACCATTGATAAAATATTGGAAATTGTCATCCGCCAGAGAAAGAATTGGGACTATTAGCTTTAGTTTATGTACTTTGATTTATTCCCCTCTCCTCTCATTTAATTGAAACAACATTTATTTTTTTGTGTTGGCATTTTCATTTTCACCCGCTCCTTTTGTTCCTTTCGTTTTCTTCTTTTTTACTACACCCATAAAAAATTTACCTTGCATATGTTCTCTTGGCTTTTGCATTCTGGGTACTGTCATTCAATTTTTAATTTTGTGGTTTTTTTTGTTCTGCTAACCTTTGTGGGTTCATGTTTTCTTACATGAGTATTGGTTCATAAAAACATTTTTATTTTATTTTCTGACTTCTCACAATACAATCACTATTGTATGCACATGCTATTTTTATTTTATTTTCAACATGGATATTATTGGTAGAGCCACAGTTAAGCATTTTGCGCATCGACTATATTTCTGATGCAATTGACATGTATTACACATAAATTTTGGCTTTCAGATTTTGTTGTCATATGACATTGTTAACAAATGTATCACTCAATTTTGAGATTTCATGGTTTGAATTTGAATGAAATGACTCTGTTTAATTTAATCTGCTATATTAGTAATTTATAACTGTTGTACTACAAATTTTTGGTATGGTAAACTAAACATTGTTGATAAAGCGATATTGTTGTCTACTTTGCTCATCTTACACATTCCCTGCTATAGTGATCTCATATTTATTTTCTGCCTCTTCCAATGTTTATGTTTTATAGACCATGTAATATTCATGATCTGTTTTCAGATTTACTTGATCAGAAAAAAAAATCCTATCACACCATGTTGTGTTCTTAGACCACATTAATATATATAATTTATGTGGAAAAAAAAATTCATACGAAAGTGAACTTTTGGTTTGTCTTGCATTTGCTTCTTTTTTTGCGGTTATGTGTTCATTGTTTGTTTACCTTTTTCGGTTTCTTTTGGACTGAAAGTAGTGAAAACATGCGTGAGCTTTGTCTGATTCTAATTTACATTACTACTGTTTATGCCTTTCTGTTCATTTTGATGCCTACTACTGTTTCTGTTTTGTTCTTTTTTACACACGTTTGTATGTGGTTTGTTTTGGTCTTTATGTTCGTTTGCATACAATATTTTTGAATTTATTTCCTATGTTTCTTTTATATAATTTAAATCAATTTCAAAATGTTTCCAACACAATCAACTCTTTTTACAAATTATCTTTATATTATATATAAACAACACCTTGACTAATACCAACACAGAACCCTGACTAATAATATTTGTGCCACTTAAAGTAAAATACCCTGCAAACCCGCAATATTTTTTAATTTATTTCATATGTTTGTTTTATATAATTTAAAATAATTTCCAAATGTTTCCGACACAATCAACTCTTTTTATAAACAATCTTTATGTTATATACAAATAGGACCCTGACTAATAGTATTTATGCCCACTAATTATGCAAATTTAGTCCCTCTTCACAATAAAATACATCTAAAATAAAATTTTCCCTGCAAAACCATAATATTTTTAAATTAATTTCCTATATTTCTTTTATATAATTTAAATCAATTTCAAAATATTTCCAACACAATCAACTCTTTTTGTAAATTATCTTTATGTTATATACAAACAACACGCTGACTATTTATCTTATATACAAACAGCACGTTAACGATTTATCTTATATACAAACAGCACCATGACTAATAGTATTTATGTTGACGCGAGAGTCTCACGTACGGTTCCTTTGAGAAGGGTGTGATACCACCACCTATCAGGCCCACTACAAAATTATTTTAAAAATTTAGTCCCTCTTCACAATTAAATACATCTAAAATAATTTTTTTCCATGAAAAACAAAATATTTTTTATTTTATTTCCTATGTTTCTTTTATATAATTTAAATCAATTTTAAAATATTTTCAACACAATCAACTCTTCATACAAATTATCTTTATGTTATATGCAAACAGCATGTTAACAAATAGTATTTATGTCATTTACAATAAAATTATACAAACAGCACCCTGACAAATATTATTTATTCACTTACCGTCTAATGATACAAACAGCACTTTAACAAATAGTATTTATGTCACTTATAAACCGTTTATCGCACGGACTCTCCACTAGTTTACTCTATTTTGATCCCATGGTCTCGTCATTGGAGTCATCGTTTTTAAACGGAATACTCTCATTGCATTTGGCCAAGAAATTAAATATTTGGGAAAAGTACGTATAAGTTTCCTTATTAATATATTTTATCTATTGGCCTACCAAAACAAAAAAACGTATAAGTACTTTGAACTTCTACCATTTTGCAAATAGACACCCTTAACTCACATTTCATCAAAACTAATACTTAAACTTTTAAGACTGTTTGCTGATAAATAGTTAAGTCCAAAATATATTTTTCTTATCCATAAATTTAAAATGCATCATTTTTTTTTTTGCCTGAAACAAGATTCAATTATATCCAAACTTGTGATCATCAATGTAAATGTAACATTTTTTTTTCATTAGTTATATATATAATTGATGTAAAAAAAACTATAGACGTAGATTTGAATATTCAAACCTTACTCTAAATAAAAATATGACACATTTTAATTTTATAAGGATGAAAAATATATTAAAATTTTTACAATGAGAAAAACATATATTTTTAATTTAACGAGGATGAAAAATAGATTTAAGCTAATAATTAAATGAATCAATCTATAGATGTAATCAAGTTGTCGATCGCCATGCTTCTTTGATATTGATATTTTAATATAACATGTAATCTTTCATTAATTAAGAGGTCTAGGATCTATTTTTTTAATACCCCAAATTAAAAAGCTTATTTTTTATTTTTCTAAATTCACAAAATATTTTTTTAGTTCTTCCCGTGATAAAAAATATGTCATCGTGAACTAAAAAGAATAATTTTTAATTGAGTGACTAGAAAGCACAAATTTAAATTTGAAAGACTAAAAATATAATTCTCTAAATTTAAAAGAATATATTTAAGGAAAAATAAAAATGCAATCTTTGATTAACTTGATGTCGCATCCTTGGTTATAGTGAAGTTGTAATCAAATAGTTAACATAACTAGTCTATACAGTTGAATATCGATTTTTTAATGGAATTACTATCTTTTAATGTCCTAAATTTTTAGGATTTTTATTTATGTTTTTAGTTAGAATTTTTTTCCTTTAACTTCTCTATAGTTCTTACTTTTAGTTGTTTAACTTTTTTTTTCTTAACTTTTAATCCTATTAAGAAACTAAAAAAAACAGACCTCAAATTAAAAATAGAATGCTTAAATATATGTTTTTATTTTTAGTCTTTTAAACCTGGGATCTGCCATTTTAGTATTCCAAATTAAAAAATTATTTTTTATTTTTTTAAATTCACAAAATATTTTTTTGGTTCTTCCCGTGATAAAAAATATGTCATCATGAACTAAAAAGAATATTTTTTTTAATTGAGAGACTAGAAAACACAAATTTAAATTTGAAAGAATAAAAAGATAATTTTCCAAATTTAAAAGACATAATATATTTAAGGGAAAATAAAAATGCAATCTTCGATTAACTAGATGTCGCACCCTTGGTTATAATGAAGATGTAATCAGATAATTAACATAATCAGTCTATACAGTTAAATATTGATTTTTTAATGGAATTACTATCTTTTTATGTCCTAAATTTTTAGGATTTTTATTTATGTTTTTAGTTAGAATTTTTTTTCCTTAACTTATCTATAGTTCTTACTTTTAGTTGTTTAACTTTTTTTTATCTTTACTTTTAATCCTATTAAGAAACTAAAAAACCAGACCTCAAATTTGAAGTGCCAATTTGTTTAAACTTAAAAATAAAAGTGCTTTTCAATAAATATTTTTTAAAAAAACAAATAGAATTTGTTTCTTTAAAAAAAGCAAATAGAATTTGTTTCTTTAAAAAAAGCAAATAGAATTTGTTTCTTTAAAAAAAGCAAAAGACAATAGTAAAAATTCCTATTTAATAAGACTTTTTAATATACCTATGAATTCCATTTAAAAAAAATCAATAGACATAAAAAAAATAAAAAATGGTTATTTTATTCAAATAAGTAGTTTTATTTTTTTAAAAAATAAGTTTACACAAACAAACCGTAAAACTAATATCCATCAATATTTGGAGGACCAAAATAATATTTTATTCTGTAAATTTTTTATGTACTTTTTTATTTCTTTATATTAGGTTATTTGAGTCTTTTTCATCTCATAATTTATTTGATTTTTTATTTAATTATAATTTTTCAAAACTTTTTTCACTTTAAATTTTTTAACACATCGTATATAGAAATATTTAGATGAAATATATACACAATCAACAGAATTTCATCTTGATAATTGCATAATAAAAAAAATACATTGAATACATTTAAATATATGTTATCAAAGTAAAAATTTAATTATTATTAAAAATAATATAAAAAATTATTAAGTGTATTCACACCAATACTAATCTTTATTATTAACTCTATGAGGAGTGAAGCTTAAAAAAAAAACTCTTTGATGAGTGAGTTGAAATGCGTGCCATAAAATAAAACAACTTAGTGGGTGAAATTAGTAGTATTTGAATGACACCGATGTCCCTTTAAATAAAACCATTTAGCCATCTTTTAGAAAATTGATTTGATTATATTTTTATATGTTTTCATATGTTTTTGCTTTGCCTTTTTTTCTTTCTTTCAAATATATGTGAAAATAACTTACTTTTTTTTACTGATGAAAATAACTTATAGATTGTTTCCATTTGCCAAAACTATTATATCTTAGGATATTTGAAAACAACTTGACTAAGTGCAACGTGAGGGTGCTCCTCTGCAAATCCAGCCTACATACACTGGATTCGGCAAAACAAATTATTATACATTTATTGTGTCTCAACAATGTCTTATATGCTCCTTTAAATAAAATTATATAATTGAAACTACATATTAATTAATTGCCACTTAAAAGCTTTATTGGTTTTTTCATAACCAAAACTATATAAGTCTTGATTAAAAGTGATGAAGAATTTGAATGTAAATTAGAATCATTGAAGACTATTTGTGATCACACTGCTAATTAAGTAAATTGCATTTTAACTTGGAAAGAACTTTCGTCTTAATTTATAGATATCTACACGTAATAAGTATAGAAGATTACGATGAAGGAATTTTCTTTGTGAAAAGACTATTGAAACATTCACGCGTTAATCACGGTAAATCAGAACATTCACTCTTACGACATTAATTTCTATGCAGCGGATATGACTGCGCAGCCTCTTTATGGGGTCAAGGTTGACTTCAGCCTTGAAGATTCAAACCTCGTAGCCTAAATTTCACCGAAAATAGTCAAGATGTTAAAAATAATGTCTGAAAAATGTGCATGTTAGCATGCATATTACTCCTCCATTGGACTTTGGCATGCATAGATTTATTTTCTCGCCATAAATTAAAGTATGCCCATTCCCACTTCCCACTTCCCACTTACGCGTTAACAACTCCACAAAAATTATTTTATTTTATTTTTTAAAAAGACTCCACGATTAATTTTATCATGAAAGACTATACTTTCATGATCAGTTCTGATGGGGTCAAGTTGAAGATTTCAAAGTTCAAACGGGAAAGCACCAAGGTTGAGTTCCTGCATGCTAAAATAAGTTTTTTTTTTTTTTCTGGAATATATGGGGCAAAAGACACCTTTAATTTTGACGGGTCACAGTTAGTATGAGAAAAGTTGTCTTGAAAGCTTCAAGTTAGCATTAAGATGTTTATTTAAATAAACACGCTTCAATTTGATCATTAAGTTGAGATGAACTTTGTTTTTTAATCATAATAAAATAAGATCAAATTGTTCATAACAATAATTAGTGTATATATGTTTATCATATAATTGATTTTGAAAAATTAATAATAAATGAGGCAGACGAATCTACTTGGAAGACATTGGAGCAACTGTCTCTAGCAACTTTTAATTTTTTTTATATAATACGCATGTGTAATTATGAATTGTGTCTATAATATTTTTTATTTATATAGGAATCAAAGTTTAGTATCAGGAGATTAATTTACATCAACTTACACAACTCAATCAATTGATTTAGATCCTTTTAATATTATGTCTATTTTTTTGTAAAAAACTGAAAATTATGTCCATAATATGAAATGTAATATATCATCAATCTAGCTTTATATAAGTATTGTTTCCACAGATTTATGTATATGAATATTGTTACCACACAATATAAATTTTTCTGGTAAAGGCAATGATTTTTAAAGAACAGTGAGGATAAAATAATTGAGTATACTATTTGATGATAAAGTAGAATTAGATGAATTACTTTTTAAAGTGCAGCATAGATGTAATTTATAAACCTAGCTCACAGTCAAAAAAATATTCTTTTAAAACCATTAAAAATTTTCATTTCTTCCACAATTGGCTTCAATTCACTGCATAATGGATGTACTTCTCAATTTTAGTTGTTGTACTCCTTAAATTCTTATTTTATTTGGAGTCAATATTTTAAAATTTATTTATAATTAAATAATTAATTAGGTTTTTTAATGGATGTAATAGTTTGTAGGGTTAACTTTGTATTTTTTATGAATGTAATAGTTTCATAAGATCAATTAGTATGAAGTCATCAACTATTTTAAACACATGAAAGATTAAAAACATATTTTACGTAAAAAGTTATATGTGATTGTCTATTAGACTCATTGATGTTGTAATAAGTCTTTGGACTACCAATGTTTTTCAATAAAAATGTAGAATGTTTCATAATTTATTATAATAAAATATAAAATTTATTTTAAACTTATTTAAATTATTATTTTTTATACAAAATATATCTAATTCTCTTTAATTATTAAAAATATAGTACTTATTTGGATGACCTAGAGAGGATAGAAAACTATCCTATCATGTAATAAATTGTTCGATCCATGAATATGATATGATTTGTTTATCCTATTATCTATTTTATCATATTTGTATAATGAAATTTATATCTAACATGAAGGGGAGAGTTAAGTTTAAAAAAATTATAGGATAGGATAACTACTCTCTCCCCCTCCCTTTTACCATCCACCCTTTCTACAATTGTTTTTATCATCATTATTGTTATTATGATCATTATTATTATCACCATTGTCATAATTATTGTCATTGTTGTTTTCATCACCATCATTACTTTCACCATCCCTGTTATCATTGTCAACATCATCATTACAACTACTATTGCCACTAATTAATACCTTATCATTGTCATTATTCTCACTATCACCATCGTCATCATCATTACTAATATCAATATCATTGTCATTCTTATAATTATTAAAGTTGGGTAAATGAACTAAGGTCTATAGGCTAAACCCACAACCTATCACTGGCCTAAAAAAGTTGTCCTATTTATGATTTTAGGTTTTTAAGCTTCATATGTTTAGCCTATGATTTAAATGAATTTACTCGTGGGCTTCTTAATCATGTTTTAAAAAAAATCACACCTAAAGCAACTTTAAGAGTTTTTTGAATCATCTCTCATTTCTTTCTTTACAATTAGACATTTGATTCAATTGATTGAACCCTTAAATAAATTTAATTGTGGGGACTAAAGATCATAAGTATGTCCAAGGATGTTTGTTTCTAGTGCTAAAATGAAATTGACTCCAAGGACAAAAAAGTAGAAAAAAGATCAAAAGGTTAATTTAGCCATAAAAACCAAATTAAGTTTTGCACCACACAAATGTTTTTAAGGGATGAATTTCAAAATGAAACTTTTAAAGATAAGTCAATATAAATATATCTACAAACTGCAGTTTAATTATTTATTTTATTGCATTTTTTATATAGTTTTGTGCGTCGGGGCAGACCCATTACCATGCGAGTTAAGTCAGATTGCTTTGTGTAATAGTCAACCCAGGTTTGAACATAACACCTGCAACCAACGCTCTCCACCACTTAAGCAAGACACAATAGTTGTTATACTCTTAACAACTTTAACATATATTGGAGTTAAGGAGACTTAAACCCAAGATCTTAGAGTGTTTTAAATGTTTATTAACCACTAAATCAACACGAAATTTTTTGAATAAAATATATAATATAAATTATAAATTATATATAGTATATATTATTCTTAATATGGTCTCACTTTTTATAGTTTATACTATATTAAAAATATTAATAATAATGCTATATGTTTATACTAATAATATATATTACACTATAATTTTATTAAAATGTGAACGGTAGATTCAACAAATTATATAATTTTAAAATATATACTAGGTAAAATATATGTTAGCTATATTATTTTTTAAAATATATACTAGGTAAAACTGATTCAACCATTAACTCATTACCTTGATCGGGTTGGTGACCAAGTCAATTTTCATAACATTGGTATAGATGTAGACTGATTAAACGCTAGACTATTGATTTTCTAGTCTTATAAGAATGGCCATTTATATTGTGTGCAACAATTTGGGGGCAAAAGTCACAAAAAAAATAAATGTGACACGAAGTTAAATGGTTTTATTTGTTTGTATATCCAACTCTAGCCATCGTCATCTATTACTATGTAGTTTGCATCAAATATAGGATATGATAACACAATAATGTAACAAAATTATGAATTAAGAAAGATAAATTTTTTAAACAAGAACAACAATATTGAAAAAAATATATTGAAAAAATATTAAAAATGATCCGTCAAGTTTTTCGATAAAAATAAATTATTGATAAAATTTGATAGATATTTTATACTGAAAGAGTAATATAGATATAGACATTTATGTAACAATATAGACATTGCTAAAGTTAATTGATTTTTGTTTTGTCAACAAAAAAATATATTAAATGTGGGTATCAGAGGGACACCCCAACCCTTTTATAACACTCCCACCGACTTAATTTATTTTTGTCAAAGGCTTTGTTTTAGAAATTCTAGTTTAACTCCAACCAATAAAATTTCATCATATGTTTCTGTAACCAACAAGTTGGTGGTTTTTGTCATCGTATGATACTAAATTCAGTCTTGTTAAGTATATAAGATATTGAGTTTTAAGTTTGTAGATGAAAAAATATATTAAAAAAATTATTAAAAATGTTTTGTCAAATTTTTCAATAAAAATGAATTATTGGCAAAATCTAATAGATATTTTTTACTAACACTATTAAAAAAAAAGTAATTTTTACGACGTATTTGAGGAGTTTTTACGATGATTTTCAATTGTCTTTAAAGTGTTTCAACCGTTGTGAAAAGTCTTGACTTTCCACAATGGTTCTTAAACCATCTTAGAAATTAGATATTCTAAGATGGCTTTGTCAAGAACCATCTTAGAAATTATTTTTTTAAAAAAAATGGATGTTCCTAAGACTTTTAAGACGATTTTCCATAAAACTGTCTTAGGATGTCTTTTTTTAAAAAGAAATTTTAGAAAAAATTGAGAATTTTAAGATAATTTTTTCAAAAATTGTCTTAAAATGTAGACATTCTTTTTAAAAATTTTCTTAGAATTTTTTTTTCAAAAAGAATTTAAAAAATTGAGGATTCTAGTATTGTTTTTTCATATAGATTTTCTAAGACAGTTTTTCAAAGAACGTCTTAGATGTCTTTTCTTCAAAAAATGAAAAATTGAGGATTTTAGGATGTAGAGTTTCTAAGATAATTTTTCAAATAATCGTTTTAAAATGTCTTTTATAATAAAGAAAATTAAAGTAATGAATTTTCAGTGGTGGCCTCACAGAAATTTAAAAAACTTTGATTATGTAATTGGCTTCTGTGTTTCGATTTGCATAGCTTATGCCAAATTAGATTTATCAATGATATTTCACTTTGTTTATGAAAAAAAAAGTTCAATGCTTCAAATACTTGTTTTTTTTTTCACTTCTAAATACTTGTTATTAATTTAAGATTAAAATAATATTACTCGTTGACCATGATATGGCACCAGAGTATCCCACTTGTATTAGAACAAAACTTGAGGCTTAGTTAGTACTACATGTTATTGGCAAGAATTTAATTTCCAAATATTTATGTGAGATATTTTTCCCAATATATTTCTTCAACTATCACTGATTTCTCATAAAAATCCATATAAAATAAGTTTAACTTAATTAATTAGATGTGCTTGATATAAAAGAACAGAATAACCAAATTATTTGATCACCGAGAGCTACCTAGGTGTGGAAATTTGATTGGACTGAGTTAATAGTACTATTGATATAATTAGAAACATACACAAAGAAAATGACTTTGTGACTTTCTACTCCAATTCACTCCTTCCTTGATGGGGAAAGATAGAGAAAAAGCATACAAAAGAATGGAATAAATAAAAGCAACATATTTCTGTGCAGTTGATTATCCAAGCTGCCACTTGCCATGTATTCATACACCAAAAGCCTATCCTCATCCTCACAGCACTACCCAATTAACTTAACAAGATGCGAATATGCATCAGCTGTCCAAGAAATATAATTTCTGCCTATAAAAGAAAATATGTGCCAAGCTAGTATTAGATATTATTGAACCTTGTTTCAATAGCTAGATTTTATCCATATGAATAATACTTTTAAATTGATTTGTGACTAATACTAGAATGATGAGGTGAAACAAAAAAATAAAAAACCAAACACTCCCTATGACCTTGCAAGCCATCCAAGTCTATTTGTTTCACTGCCACAAGCTGAGCCTTCACACCAAGTCTAAGTTTGTCATCAAATTTGAATCCAATGCAAAAGTTACAATGTTACTTCAAACATGTGAAAATATATTCAAAATCAATTCTAGATACAAAATTAATTCTTCAACGCCAAACCAAACATGCACTTACTCCTTATACACACATAAAAGTTAAGTTTTGGTCTTTGCCATTAACATCGTTAGGGATGTGGTTGACAATTTGTTGTTAACATTGTTGTGAAACTCTATAGCAATGTAAAATTGCTATAAAAATTCTTAGCAATGTAAAATTGCTTTAAAAGTTTTCCATGTCCTATTTTGGGCAATTTTGCACTCACCAAAAAAGTTCATAGCAATTTTACTCAACCTGAATTTTCTTTGTAACAGTATTAACAACAACACCGTTTAATGATCAGGGAACAATTAACTTTTATGCGCGTGTAACGGCTAAAACTTACATTTTTTCATATAGGACAAAAATTTAAAATGGAGATAACCATAAGAACCAAGTGAATAATTTAACCAATACAAAATTAATACGTATGTGAAGTAAGATGCATAAAACTTACTGATCGATAAATAGAGAAAGGCTCTTCTGATAAAGCATTACTTTACTTGATTGCAATTAGAAGATAATAAAGATGATGATATAAGAAATTGACTTTGTAAGTATCTATAAGGTTTTCTTCAAGTGATAGTTTTCACTTGAAGAACACTAGGATAACGTTAAATAGAGAAAAATACATATTAACATCAAGAGAAATTTAGTAGAAGAACCCAACACTTTTTACTTGATAGTTTTCACTTCCATAATTCTAGATATTTAGCTTAAGTTCAAATAGACTTTAGTATAGAATTCAACTTGATATTTACTTGCTTTTAATCAATACTAATGTTTGCATTCTGGATGTACAGTGACTGAGTGAAACAAATTCCTTAAGGATATGATACTCGGTCTTACCATTTTATACTACTTGAACAAATCGATACACTTGCCGACCAGCACTAACAATCATCTTGCCCTTTTTTGGTTAGAGGAACTCGCAACTCAGAAACCGAAACAGGAGGAGGCTCTTCACTAAAGTACTTGTCATGAAGCAGCTCCATCGTCATGACCCTCTTAGCAAGATCACAAAAACCAATTTTTTCACCAAAGCCATTTCATCAAGGGATTGATTGGGTAAACAAGCTTCAAGACCAACAGGATTCTCCACCTTGCTAAAGGAGATTATCCCATAATCAAGAAGTTTTGAACAACCAGCCCAAGCACTCTCATCAAGGTTACTCAAAACACCAACAATTCTACTAAGTTAGTCAATATTAGCATTTCCAGGAAACAAAGGTTGTAGAGTTAAAATTTCTGCAAAGATACATCCCAAGGACCTCAAATCAAACTCCAATTAAAAAATCAATATAATTATGCAAACATTGGCTAAAACATTTCAATAGTTAGAGGGTTATGGTTTTGTGATTGTTGAGAATGAGATAATCTGTCCAAAATTAGTGATCTTGAGGAGGTCAAGTTCAGAAATTAAGAGATTAGATGGCTTCAAATCATGGTGGAGGACCATGTGGCGGTGATAGGTGTCGAGGCCGGAGAGAATCTGAATCATCCAACGCTTAAGCTCATCGGCGGGGAAGGGCTGGTTGGCCTTAGTGGCATCGACAATGATGGTGGCCAAGTCGGTTCTGAGGAACTCGAGGACAAGGAGTACTCGTGCAAAGTGATGACATTTGGGGAGCCCTGCAAGAGCTGCAAAGCGTCAATTTCTCGGAAGGCGGACTAGTAGTCGTGGATTTCCTTGAGGGCGACAGTGAGACTATCAGAAAGGCGACGACCACGGTACATGTCAGAGAAGAGCAAGTTGGCGGAGAGCATCGTGGATGGAGGACTATAGTGTTTTAGAAACATGAGAGCTGGAATGTTTCAGAAATGTAAGAAGGCTAGAGTATTTTAAATTTTCACATGCAATACAATGATGGTTGTAGGTGAAATCATCTTTAAAGTTGTGTTATCTAAGACGATTTTCACCAAAATCCTCTTAAATTTGAGTGTCTTTACGACGGTTTTAGGTAAAATCGTCGTTAATGCGTCCCTTTATTTATGAAAATGCCACCAACAATTTTTTAGAGATGATTTTGGTAAAACCGTCCTTTTTCTAGCGTCTAAAAGACTATTTTTCTAGTAATGTAATAACATAATTAGAAAAAGAGTAATAATATATGAACATCCCTTAATTTTAAACACCCCACCAAATTTTTTTATTTCTTTCTTCCTGTTACATCACATATCCTATCATACTTATATTAATTTTTATCTCTTTCTAGGTGTCGAATAGGTTGATGAGTGTCCATCAAACTTTTTCTAAAATATACATGTTTTTGTATGATTTTTGTATTATATAGCAATGCAATTTACAATATTAAGAAAAAATATTTCCTAGTAGCTCATGAATTGAATTGAGTTGGGATTAATTTTGTATGTAGTGGCTCAAGGAGCCAAGGTTACTTTCACAAACAAATACATATACATGTTATGGCCAGTAACCCAAACCGGTGATCAAAAGCCGCAATTATCAACAACAGGTTTCGAGCTGAGTTGGCTCCAGGAGCATCAAACTCTGTACGTGGACCTTCCATCACCATGGTCGAGTGCGTTTCGGGCTCGAACTGAATGCTCCAACAACAACGGAAGGTTCAACTGCGCCACTGTCGACTGCACCTCCGATCAAGTCGCATGCAATGGTGCTGGTTCAATCCTGCCGGCAACCAAGGCAGAAATTACCGTTGCAGAAAACAGAGGACAAGATTTCTACGACGTGAGCAACGTGGACGACTTCAACATACCCATGTCCTTAACCGCACAAGGTGGAAGTGGCGATTACAAAACCTTAGGTTGTCTTAGGAACATCAACCATGTGTGTCCTTCGCAGCTACAACAACCAGGGCCTAGTGGCAATGTCATCGCTTGCAAGAGTGCTTGTGTGGCTTTCAATGCAGATCGATATTGTCACTTAGGAGATTACTTAGGAGATCGATATTGTTTTGGGGTTTTGTTTATGCCAGCCCCTTTTCGGCTAGTCTTCAATATTAAACCTTTCAAAGAGTAATTGTTTTTTTTTTTTCAGCAAAGAGAAAATTTCATTAATCAAGAGAAATACAAGGAGTACTGGTTATCCACCTCATTCCGATGAAGGTGCACTGGCCCCTGATCATAATTAATTACTATTGATGGTGTTTCCTCTGCATATCCAGCCTACATACACTGGATTCGTCAAAACAAATTATTATACATTAATTGTGTCTCAGCAATGTCTTATATGCTCCTATGTTGCACAAGCTTTGGTTTTTGTTTCTCAATTAGTTATGCAAGTCTAACCAAGTTTTTTTTATTAAGGACTAAATGAAGGAAATGCATCATTGCAAGTTGCTTACTCCATCAATCTCTTCTCATGCCTACTCAATTCAGACTTCTACCTCCTTTCGTCTTGGCATCAAAGATTCGGTCATCCCATTCACCTCTCGTGTCCTTCATCGTGCGCCTCAAGTCCAACAAAATTTCTATTCTTGTCTCATCTGGAGTCTTGTAATTAATAAGAGTCATAAATTACCATTCAATTAATCGAACCCAACTTAGGGGATGCCAAATGACATCGTTGATGCAAATGGACTTTCTAGGGTGGCCATTAATACCCACCAGTCTCATTAATCCACCACACTCAGTCACTCACTGTGTGCTTACTACTTAGCAAACAAAGGAACTTTATTGACTAGTATTAGTGGCAACTTTACTGACTAGTATTAGTGGCAAACAAAGCAACTTTATAAACAGAACACACTTAGACCTTATAAATTTGTAATAGCTGACAAATTTTGCATTCAAGATCAGTTATTTATAAATAGAACACACTCAGCCCACACTCAGTTATTTATAAATAGAACACACTCAAATCCAAAACTATCAGTAGCACAGTACGCACCTTAATCGTGACAGTGATGAACCCCAACTCGTTTGCAAGTTCAGTAGCGCAGTTGTAGGTTCAGTGTGAGACGACAGTGTGAGGAGGAGGAGACAACAATGACAGGGTAAGGAGGAGACAACAATGAGGAGGAGACGACAGGGTGAGGAGGACAAAGGAGAAAGAGGGTTTGCCAGACTGAGCGCGCATGGGCAAAAGTGAATTGGGGTTTTAATTTACCAATAACACTATATCGATTTTTTTTAAAAAACCGATGTTAACTAATTGATATTAACATCGATTTTAAAAAACTGATGTTAATTACTTGATGTTAACCTCGATTTTGGAAAAACCGATGTTAACTACTTGATATTAACATTAGTTATTGAAAAAATCGATGTTAACCTCAATTATAAAACCGATGTTAACTAAAAATGCCACTGTGTTTTCTTTTTAACATCAATTTTTTGAAAAATTGAAATTAACCCTGCCATATTAATTCTATAAATTCTAGTAGTGATGTTTTGCTTTTGAAATGAAAATAAACCCATAGAAGGTAAAAATGGATTGACCTAGACACCATATATAACCACATGAAGACATACCCATTGTGGTTTGAGGTTGCGACCATTCGGATCAGAGTAGAAAGATGATAGAACTATCCTCCCAACAAATGTTGGACAATCAGAGTCTTGATTAATCCGGCGTGTGATCAAAAGATAAATAAAATCTGATAAAAAATTAAACTTAGATAATATTTGAATTATTTAACTTTAGCTTCACCACATTAATCATTTGTGTTTAATTACTTTATTAAACATATTTGGTTCTACTACATCATAAAAGTGATATTTTAATATTTGTTAAATAAGTTAATAGTTATAGTTTCTAAGTCATAAACATAATTTATTACTTTTTCTCAACAGATTTCCTACCTAAATTTTACCTAAAATACTCAAGATGTTAAAAATAATGTCTGAAAAATGTGCATGTTAGCATGCATATTACTCCTCCAATGGACTTTGGCATGCATAGATTTATTTTTTCGCCATAAATTAAGGTATGCCTGCACTAACATAGCATTCCCACTTCCCACTTAGGCGTTAACGACTCCATAAAAAATTTTATTTTATTTTTTTTAAAAAAAAAACTCCACGATTAATTTCATCACGAAAGACTATACTTTCATGATCAGTCCTGATGGGGTCAAGTTCAAGATTTCAAAGTTCAAACGGGAAAGCGACAAGGTTGAGTTCCTGCTAAAATACGTTTTTTTTTTCTTTCCCTGGAATATATGAGGCCAAAGACACCCTTTAACGGGTCGGGTCACAGTTAGTATGAGAAAAGTTGTCTAGAAAGCTTCAAGTTAGCATTAAGATGTTTATTTAAATAAATACGGGTCAATTTGATCATTAAGTTGAGATGAACTTTGTTTTTTAATCATACTAAAATAAGATCAAATTGGTTTTGAAAACAAAAGTTCATAATAATAATTAGTGTATATATGTTTATCATATAATTGATTTTGAAAAATTAATAATAAATGAGGCAGACGAATCTACTTGGAAGACATTGGAGCAACTGTCTCTAATAACTTTTAACTTTTTTAATATAATACACGTGTAATTATGAATGGTGTCTATAATATTTTTTATTTATATAGGAATCAAAGTTTAGTATAAGGAAATTAATTTACATCAACTTATATACAATGGTCAAATCAATTGAATTAGATCTTCTTAATATTAATATTACGTGTAAAATATTTTTTTTGTGAAAAACTGAAAATTATGTCCATAATATGAAATATAATCTAAAATATCATCAATCTAGCTATAATATAAGTATTGTTTCCACAGATTTATGTATATGAACATTGTTTCCACACAATATAAATTTTTCTGGTAAAGGCAATGATTTTCAAAGAACATAGAGGATAAAAAAAAATTGAGTATACTATTTGATAATAAAAGTAGAATTAGATGAATTACTTTTAAAGTGCAGCATAGATGTAATTTATTAACCTAGCTCACAGTAAAAAAAACATTATTTTAAAACCATTAAATTTTTTCATTTCTTCCACAATTGACTTCAATACACTGCATAATGGATGTACGCCTCAATTTTAGTTGTTGTACTCCTTAAATTCTTATTTTAATGGATGTAATAGTTTTTTAGGGTTAACTTTATATTTTTTTATGAATGTAATAATTTTCGTAAGATCAACCAGTCTAAATTCATCAATTATGTTGAACAGATTAAAAACATATCTCACGCAAAAATTATATGTAGTTCCATTAGACTCATTGATGTTGTAATAAATCCTTGGACTACTAAGGTTTCCCAATAACAAAATGTAGAATGTTTCATAATTTATTATAATAAATAAAATTTATTTTAAATATATTTAAATTATTATTATTATTATTATTATTATTATTATTATTATTATTATTATTATACAAAATATATCTAATTCTCTTTAATTATTAAGAAATATATCTCAAAAGTTACATATTAAGTTTTTTTTTAATCATACAGATTAAGTTGTATACTATGCTTCAATATTATGTAACTAAAGAAACAAAGGCTAATTAAGCTTTCAAGTGACGCCATTTTTGAAAATGTAATTTCTTTTTTTTTTTAATAACAACAATGAGATTTGAACCTCGGATAACATGCAAACTATCCAAATTTTCCGCCATTAGACCGATTCTAGTGGATTTTCTGAATCTATATCATCTCAAGTATAATAGTGTGAAACTAATAACAGTTAAGAAAAAACTAAATTGTTCAGAATTTTGAAAATACAAATCTATAATCATGTAGATGTATAAACTCACTCCCACTGTACTAAAAGATTAGTATACGCAACTGAAGCAAGATTTATTACTTGAGCTATTTTCCAAGGCAATAATCACAGCACTTAAGTCATGCCATAGCCTTCTCACATGCTTGCCTTTGTTTATTTAGACAAAATACATAAACACATATGGAATCATCTACCGGACTTCAAAACACTAGAAAAGGCATACCAACTGCTAGAAACTAGTCAAACTACAAAGGTTTACTGAGTGATTTTTGTGCTTACCGGCGGATTTTGGCCATCAGTAATTAGGCTTTCTCTAGTAGTGCCAAGTTCGTTTCAAATAGCAACTTGCTAAGCTACACTAGTACAAGCAAAGCACTTCATTATGAAGCTTTCCAAGAAGAAAGTGGTGAAGTATCAGATTTCTTCCAAGTAGGTACCTCATCACCGTATCTATCACCCTTGACAGCATTTACACCAGCAAAGGACTCAAGTTCTGTCATTTCTTCTGGTGTTAGTTCGACAGACTAAGCCTCAATGTTTTCCCTACCAGGTATTAATTGGGCACACATCTTCTCCTTGGTGATGAACTCAGGCCAATGCAAGTTGAGGAGGTACATCCCTTTTTTGCAGCCAGTTCATTAACCCTCTCAAATTTAGTATTATTCTGGTCTGCATTTCAGGCTTGAATCTAGGCAGAGACTGCAATAGATTTAGACGCACATAGAAGATTATATTTAGGTATCAGTGATAGACACTTAAAAGATAACAGGGCAATTTCTTTGACGTAGAATTGTAGATTGTAAGATACAAGGAGGTATCAGGTAGGGAAAATCCTAAAACCTGGATCTAGGGAAGCACGATGTATGTTTTTAAATCATATGTTTTATTATATATTAAAAAATTATTAAAAATGATGAATCTAATTTTTTGATAAAAATAAATTATTAAAAAAATCTGATAGATTTTTTGTATTAACAATATAATTAAAAAGAGTAATAAATAATGAACATTCTTTAAGTTTAAAAATCCCACCAACATTTCTTATTTTTCTCTTCTTATTACATCACAAATCCTATAATACTTATATCAATTTTTATTTCTCTTTCTAGGTGTTTGATAGGTTAAAGAGTGTCTATCAAACTTTTTCTAAAACATACATCTTTTTGTATAAGTTTTGTGTGACTTTTGTATTATATAGCAATGCAATTTACAATATTAAGGAAAAATATTCCCTAGTAGCTCATGAATTGAATTGGGTTTAATTTTGTATGCAGTGGCTCAAGGAGCCAAGGTGACTTTCACAAACAAGTGCACATACACGGTATGGCCAGTAACCCTAACCGGTGATAAAAAGCCGCAGTTATCAACAACAGGTTTCGAGTTGGCTTCAGGAGCATCAAACTCTGTGGACATTCCATCTCCATATAGTCGGGTGCGTTCTGGGCTCAAACCAAATGCTCCAACAACAACGGAAGGTTCAACTGCGCCACTGCTGACTGCGCCTCCGGTCAAGTCGCATGCAATGGTGCCCGTTCAATCCCGCCGGCAACCTAGGCAGAAATTACCGTTGCAAAAAACGGAGGACAAGATTTCTATGAGGTGAGCAAATCCAGCCTACATACACTGGATTCGTCAAACCAAATTATTATACATTAATTGTGTCTCGGCAATGTCTTATATGCTCCTATGTTGCACAAGCTTTGGTTTTTGTTTCTCAATTAGTTATGCAAGTCTAACCAAGTTTTTTTTTTATTAAGGACTAAATGAAGGAAATGCATCATTGCAAGTTGCTTACTCCATCAATCTCTTCTCATGCCTACTCAATTCAGACTTCTACCTCCTTTCGTCTTGGCATCAAAGACTCGGTCATCCCATTCACCTCTCGTGTCCTTCATCGTGCGCCTCAAGTCCAACAAAATTTCTATTCTTGTCTCATCTGGAGTCTTGTAATTAATAAGAGTCATAAATTACCATTCAATGAATCTTCTTTGACCCGCACCAATCCTTTAGATATTATATATATAGTCTGATGTTTTGCAAGGGGGACCTTCTCTCTTTGTTTAAATTCAATAGAAAGCTGTGTAACATCTTTGACCCATCACAAAAAAAAAAAAAAAATTCCATTCTTAGTTTTCCCTATTATATATGTACAGCAAATACACTTGGTTATATCCGATGAAATTTAAATATGATGTTGCACTTATCTTACCAATTCTTAGAAATCTGGTGGAAAAAATCAATTCAATGACAAAAAAAGAAGAAGACAGAAATTAAAAGAAAAAAGACATTACACTCTGATAATGGTGGATAATTCATTAAACACAAATATTTTTTTTCAAATCATGGTATCGCTCATTTAACTACTAGATCCACTCCACCCCGAGAACATGCATAATGGTCTGTCCAAGCGAAAACATAGGCATTTACTTGAAATTGCTCGGTGCCCCTTTCATCCTAAGCATCCTTTCCACCACGATATTGGACTTTAATCTGTGCTCCAAACAACAACATATCTAATATTAAACCGGCTCCCTACTCGATCCCAATCCTAAAATCAAATTCTCTTACTTCACTATATTTCATCATGAACCCAAGTACACCAAATTAAAAATATTGGGATGTCTATGCTTTCCTAAGCTTAAACATACACAACTCAAAAGCTTCAACCAAGTTTTGAACCGTATGTATTCCTTGGTTACAATCTCATCCATTGATTGAATTGTTTTATGATCAAATACCTCAGCAATCTTACATTGTTTTACAATCCTATTCCTTTTACAATTAACAGTGTTTACATGGTTTTTTTGGTACATGAAAGGATTAATTTGTCATTCTGTTAAAAAAATTACAAAACACAAGCAACATTCTTTCTTATATTTTTTATTTTATCGTTATAGAAGTTATTCCATTAATGATCAAAGAAGTTAAAAACGAAGGTAAAGCGGCACATATAAAAAAACCACCCAGTCCAAATTAATCACGTACAGAAAATCAATTATAAAAGCTAAACTTTATTAATTGGATGGTAATTCATCAATACAATCACCGAAATCACGTGATTTATTATTCATACTATATAACCTATGAGTGGGTAATAGTATTTGTGTATTCACTTATTTTAAACGGAGGGATATATAACCAATTAAGTCGATCTCTCCACTGGTGAGCACTTCAAGGGCAGAATGTGATGGCATAATCAGGCCTGTTGGAGCAAGTGAAAGTGCTGCTCTTATCATCGTAAGCGTAGGAATAAGCATCGGGACACTGCTCCTCGAAAATCTGAGAGTAGTTCGTAGGTGGACATGTTTCTGCGGTGTTGTTAGGTCCAGTGCAGCAATATCTATCTTCCTTAAAAGCCTCGCAAGCACTCTTGCAAGCGATGACGTTGCCATCGGACCCTTTGACTTGAAGCTCCGCAGGGCACACAGAGTTAATGTTCTTAGGGCAACTTGAGGTTTTGCAATCGCCACTCCCACCTTGTGGGGTTACGGACATGGGCACGTTGAAGCCATCCACGTTGCTCACGTCGTAGAAATCTTGCCCTCCGTTTGCTGCAACTGTGATTTCTACCAAAGTAGCTGGCGGGATTGCACCGGCACCGTTGCATGCGACTTGACCGGAGGCGCAATCGGCGGTGGCGCAGCTGAACCTTCCGTTGTTGTTGGAGCATCCTGTTCGGGCCCAGAACCGACCGGACCATGGAGATGGAAGGTCCACAGAGTTGGATGCTCCTGGACCCAACTCGAAACCAGTTGTTGATAATTGGGGCTTTTGGTCACCGGTTAGGGTTCCTGGCCATACCGTGTATGTGCACTTGTTATTGAAACTAACCTTGGCTCCTTCAGCCGCTGCATACAAAACCAAAATCATCAGCTGCTACAAGCATATTTATATTTATCCATAAACAGCATTGCTATATATATAGTACAAAAATCAAAATGTACAGAAATTATATAAAAAAAATGTGTTAAATTCTTATGGATAAAGATTGGTTAAATTTAAATTAAGAATTTGAAGGCAAGACCTTTTAAAGAAATCAAAGGCGGAGGGAGTTATAAATTTTGGTAGTGCTGCTGTACATATTAGCAGTTTTCCTATTATAAATATCACCGAAATTTGTTTTACAGAAAAAAAAAAAATACCCTTGAGGTGGCTGTTAACCAATGTTTGAAAATTAGATTTTATGAGAAAAGAATGAAAATTATTTTCTTTTATTCCACATAAATATTATTTAATTTGATAGTTTAAAAATTAAAATGATTGATTAACAAAAATTAATATTTTAATATATTCTAATTTTTAATAGTTTTATAAATATTAAATAACTATTTAAAATATAATAAAAAAAATTGTTTCTCTTTTTGGTTTCAAAGTATCATCTCAAACATATCCTCTTAGCTAGGAGGTAAGATTTAAATAAGAAAGAAAAAAATATAAATGTAATAAGTGATATAATGATCATAAGAGAAAGAAAGCGATAAAAGTGTGTAATAAGTAAAAATTTAGTTGTGAAAATAGTTGCTCATTCTTTTGGGACTTGATTAATTAGTTTGTATATACTATATTTCAGTAACACAAGGTTTACGTATACCACCAAAATAACGGTGAGGAAAATCTTATTAAGTAGCACAAGGTGTAACAACTTAATTCTTTGATCCAGGTTGACATATAGGGCATAATAACAATTAATATCAGGAATGTCTATATTCTTACATGAATGAGTGTAATAACTATTAAGACAAGTCTGCATACGAGATAAAGAAAAGAAGAAAATAAATGAAAAGTGGAATGCTATTGAAATATATATACCGTAGAAGAGGAATGCAAATAAAAGGCAGAGAGCAACACGGGTGGTCGTCATTGTTGGATATGTATAATTTTCGTTTTGCAGGTGCAATGGTGAGTTTTGCATGTTGGAAGTCATGCTATTTATAGGCTACGCAGCTTGAATCTTCAACAATTAGCATTTGATACGTGGAACAATTCCGTTGCATTATGACAAAAAAAAACTGAGTTAGTCCAAGGCTGCTGCAAACTTGACCACGAAAAGGGGCTGCTGTCGTATCCAATGTGTCGAATTGTCTAAATTGTTAATGTTCTGATCTACCGGGATCCACGGCGTGAATGTTTCGATAGTTTATTCATAAAGAAAATTCCTTCATCTTAATCTTCTATTACGTGATGGGAAGAAAGAGTTAGTGAATTCCAAAGAAAAAAATTGCCTTCTATCAACTGGAATAGATACAGACTAGCCATTTCGTATATAGGCCAAACATGTTCTGGTCCTATTTCTTGTTATTACAATTTGAACAGTCCGTAATTAAAAGAAATATGTTATGGATTGTCCAGTCCACAATGTATTTTTTTATTATGGACGTTGAATCTGCAATACAATTTCTATTACGTATTGAACAATACATAATACTTTTATATGGATTGATTAATCTGTAATAGAGACCACTTCGTGCTTTAGTAAGGCCATTTGTTGGAAATAAGGCTTTTATGTTTAGGAAAAATGTTTAGGAATATTGGAGACTTTGAATAGAAACTTGATAGGAAGGAAAATTCTTTATGGAGGAGAGAACTTTGTATTTTTTGCTTGATACAAATGTGTAGGATTACATCTCTATTTATACTACTCTAAGGAGAATTCTAGACACACTAATTCTAGAGAGTTCTCAACTCTAGAGATCCAAAGAGTATTCTAGAGAATATTACAACTATAAGAAATATCTAGACACTCCAAACACTACAAGAATTCTCTAGAAACATGACCCATAATTACTTAAGCCCAAAATAACTAAGTCCAAGGAACCAAATAATTAATTTAGGCCCAAATCAAGTTTATATTTCAACATCCCCCCTTAAACTTGATTTGTGACTCCAAGCATACTCCTTAGCTTCACGAAAGTTTCCAACTTGAGTGGCTTTGTGAAAATGTCGGCAGCTTGATCTTGAGACATCACATACTTCAACTTTACCTCCTTCTTCTCAATGCATTCTCTTATGAAGTGGTAACGGGTGTCGATGTGCTTACTTCTTTCATGAAAGACTGGATTCTTTGCCAAAGCGAGTGCTGATTTATTGTCAACACATATTTCCATAGGTTCTTCTTGTGGCATTTTTAACTCTTTCAACAAGTTCCTTAGCCAAATTGCATGACAAACGCATGATGTGGCCGCGACATACTCGGCTTCACAAGTTGATAGTGTGACTATTGGTTGCTTCTTTGACATCCAAGTGAAAGCAGTATCTCCCATAAAGAACACAAAACCAGTAGTGCTCTTTCTATCATCCAAGTCTCTACTCCAATCGCTATCACTATAGCCAACAATGTCATAATTGTCAGAAGAGTAATAGTGCAAGCCAAAGTTTGTTGTACCTTTGATGTATCGAAGGATTCTCTTTGCCGCCTTGAAGTGAGTTGTGGTTGGAGCTTCCATGTAGCGACTTACTACTCCTACAGCATAGAGAATATCCGGCCTTGTACATGTCAAGTAACGTAAACTTCCAATCAAACTTTTGTAAAGAGTTAGATCCACATTCTCTCCTTTTTCATGCTTGCTCAACTTGCTGCCACATTCCATCGGGGTGCCAACTGGATTGGCGTCATCCATCTTGAACTTCTTAAGTACTTCTTTGGCATAACCTTCTTGGGTGATGAAAATTCCTTTGTCTTCTTGTTTTACTTCGATGCCGAGATAATATGCCATGAGCCCCATATCCGTCATCTCAAATTCATTTGACATATCTTTCTTGAACTCTTCGAACATGCTTGGATTGTTCCCTGTAAAGATCAAGTCATCTACATACAAACACACAATCAAAATATCTCCACTTTGCGCTTTGATATAGAGTGCATGCTCATATGGACACTTGATGAAGTTCTTGTCTTGAAAGTACTTGTCGATTCGAACATTCCAAGCTCTCGGTGCTTGCTTGAGACCGTACAACGCCTTCTTCAACTTCAAGACTTTTTCTTCTTGCCCTTTTACTTCATAGCCCAGTGGTTGCTCAATATAGACTTCTTCTTCGAGAAAACCATTCAAGAAGGCTGACTTCACATCCATTTGATAGATCTTCCATTTATTTTAGGCTGCCAAAGAAATGATCAGTCTAATAGTTTCAAGACGAGCAACAGGAGCAAATACCTCATCATAGTCAATTCCTTGTCTTTGACTATAGCCTTTAGCCACCAATCTTGCTTTGTATCTCTCCACTTCTCCTTTAGCATTCTTCTTTGCCTTGTACACCCATCTTACTCCAATTGCTTTGTGTCTTCGTGGAAGTGTAGTAAGTTCCCACGTATCATTCTTCGTGATTGACTTGATTTCTTCGTCCATGGCGTCTTTCCACTTTATGTTTTCCGCCGCTTCTTGATAGCTTAGAGGCTCACAATCACCAAAAAGACAAAAGAGGTTAATGTCGTTTAGGTTTTTGGTTACCTCATCCAGCCTTGGTGTCGGTGAGGCAGGTGGTGTAATATGTTCCTCTATGATTGGTTGTTCAATTTCACCATCTTCTTCAAAATAAGGAAGAAAATCATACTTATCTTCTTGAACACTCCAATCCCAACAATCTTCTTCGTCGAACTCCACGTCGCGACTTATGACGATCTTTCTACTATTTGGATTATAGAGCTTGTATCCCTTGGATCTTGAGTCGTAACCCACAAACACGTACTTCTCACTTTTATCATCGAGCTTTGTCCTCTTTTCGTCTGGAACATGGGTATAGGCAATGCTTCCAAACACTTTGAGGTGAGAGATCCCGGGCTTCCTTCCACTCCATGCTTCTTGTGGTGTCTTCTCATGCACGCTTCTTGTTGGAGAACGATTTGTTAGGTAAACTGCACATGCCACTGCTTCAGCCCAAAACTCCTTCGGCATCTTCTTGCTCTTGAGCATGCTTCGCACCATGTTAAGTATGGTCCGGTTCTTTCTCTCTGCTACTCCATTTTGTTGTGGCGATCTTGGCACTGTCAGTGGGCGACGGATTCCATGGTCTTTACAATATTTTTTGAACTTATTTGAAGTGAACTCTCCTCCTCGATCAGATCTCATGGCCTTGATGGAAAGACCACTTTCTTTCTCCACGAGAGCTTTGAACTTCTTAAAGTTTTCAAACACTTCTGATTTCTCCTTCAAGAAATAAACCCAGGTTTTTCTGGAATAATCATCAATAAAGAGGAGAAAGTACTTATTCTTACCAAATGAGTTGGGTTTGATTGGTCCACAGACATCGGTGTGTATGAGCTCTAGCGGCTTTGTTGCTCTTGTTGTTGATTCCTTTGGAAAACTTTTACGAAATTGCTTCCCAATTAGACATCCTTCGCAAAGTTGGTCTGGGTGGTTGATGCTAGGCAAGCCTCTCACCATCTCCTTCATCGCTAAACGTTCTAGACCGTCGAAGTTGAGGTGCCCGAACCGTAGATGCCATAGCCACGAAGAGTCGGTATAGCAAGCCTTGAGACACTTTGCCACATCATTTTGAATGTTCAAGAGGAACATTCTATTCTTTGACATAGGCACCTTAGCAATCAAGTTATGTCTACAATCTCTTAAGAAAAGACTATGTTCTTTCAAATGGATGTCATAGCCTTTCTCTAATAATTGTCCCAAGCTCAAAATATTATTCTTCATGTTAGGCACATAGTAGACATTGGATATGAATTGATGACTCCCATTCTTCAAACGTATGAGAATTTTACCTTTGCCTTTGACTGGTATCTTTGATTCGTCTCCAAATGAGACATCGCCAGTTGCCGCTTCATTGATCTCCACGAACATGCTTTTATCGCCGCACATGTGGTTGCTTGCGCCGGTGTCGAGGTACCACTTGTTTCTTTTCTCTTCAAATTTGTTTTGGCACGCGAGTAGCAAAGTTTCTTCTTCTCCGCCTTTTTCTTCTACAAAGTTAGCTTTCTCTTCAACCTTCTTCGAGAATCTACACTCGGATACGTAGTGACCAATCTTGTTGCAATTGAAGCACTTGATTTGTGATTTGTCATACCTCGACCATGAATTTCCTCTTCCACGACCTCTTGTTACTTGTGGATTCCAACTTCTTTCTCCATTGTTGAATTTGTTGGAATGGTTGTTGTAACCACCTCTTCCTTCTCCTCCATGTCCTCGTCCACGTCCACGATCTTGGCCGCGACCTCGTCCTCTTTGGCTCTTGTAATTTTCTTAGTTTGCTTCCTTTACGTTGAGTTGTAGTAGTTGCTCCGTAGCCTCCTTTTGTTTAATTTTTCTCTTTTGTTTTTCTTCGTATGCTTGTAAGGAACCCATGAGTTGCTCAATAGTCATGGTCTTTAAATCCTTGTTTTCTTCAATGTTGGTAACAATGAAGTCAAAACTTGGATTTAAAGTTCGAAGTATTTTTTCCATGACCTTCACCTCATCAACATCTTCACCATTTCTTTTAAGTTGATTGACTACGGCCAATACTCGAAAAAAATAATCAGAAATTGACTCGGACTCCTCCATAAACAAACGCTCAAAGTCACCTCTAAGAGTTTGAAGACGAATCGTTTTTACCTGCTCAACTCCTTTGTTGCAAGTTTGAAGCTTATCCCATGCTTCTTTGGCCGTCGTTGCGTTGGATATCTTCTCAAATGTATCTTCATCCATCGATTGATAAATGAGAAAGAGAGCTTTCTTGTCTCTCTTTCTTGACTCCTTCAACGTCTCCTTTACACCTTGGCTTAGCGAGGCTTCATCTTGCTCCTCGAGGCCATTCTCTACGATATCCCACACATCTTGAGCTCCTAGTAGCGCCTTCATCTTGATACTCCAATTATCATAGTTGTTCTTTGTGAGCATCGGCATTTGGAAAGGAAAACCTCCATTCGCCATCTTTTGAGGATCTTGAAGCTCTGATACCACTTTGTTGGAAATAAGGCTTTTATGTTTAGGAAAAGTGTTTAGGAATATTGGAGACTTTGAATAGAAACTTGATAGGAAGGAGAATTCTTTATGGAGGAGAGAACTTTGTATTTTTTGCTTGATACAAATGTGTAGGATTACATATCTATTTATACTACTCTAAGGAGAACTCTAGATACACTAATTCTAGAGAGTTCTTAACTCTAGAGATCCAAAGAGTATTCTAGAGAATATTACAACTATAAGAAATATCTAGACACTCCAAACACTACAAGAATTCTCTAGAAACATGACCCATAATTACTTAAGCCCAAAATAACTAAGTCCAAGGAACCAAATAATTAATTTAGGCCCAAATCAAGTTTATATTTCAACACCATTATCCTCAAAAACATCAAAGTCGTCACTGTCCCAATCAAGGGGATTCTCACAAGTGCCCCCCACAGTGAAGAGGAAAACGGAGAGAAAAAGATAGTGAGTGAGAGGAAAGGGATAAGATGGGGACTTTACAAATTTTGAAGGTGCATCAAGCAAAAAACTGATTGCATTAAGTAATTGTTGGTGGATTTACGGTGGTTGCTATGTTAGAGCTGCCGAATTGGCCCATTCATAGGGCTTGGAGGAATTGGTCTTAATTTGCGAGTTGAAGGGTTAGATACCTTAGCTAGAGTCGCAACAGATGGGAAGAAAAGAACAATGCCATTTGAGAAAGATGGAAAATCAATCGTACTTGTTAGAAATAGCAACAAAAATTCTACAGGCAGTAAACACGCGCACACACACAAATACGATATGGTTCAACAAGTATGCTTACGTCTCTGGAAGTACAACATTTGTTTCTATTATTGATTTGCAAAAAATGATTACATTAGCATATAAATAAACATTAGTATCGCTCGATAAAATCCAGACAAAAGCAAATCTCGTCTCAAGGAACATAGTTGCAGCTCGACGAGTCTAGGATGCCCAGTGTGTGACATCAATATTGAAACATCACTATTAGAAATTACACTTTCAACATCGATTATTTAGGGCATTCTACATCGGCTCTAAAACTGATGTTGAAAGTGACGATGTTGAATGTATCATCGTTAACATCAGTTTTGAAAAACCGATGTTAACATAAATATCATAACATCGGTTTTCTAAATAACCGATGTTAAACACAAAGAACTACAGCAAAAAAAGTGTATGCATGACGAAAGTTGACATCGGTTTTGTAGTAAAATCGATGTTAATGTTATATATTGACATCGATTCTCTCGAAGAACCGATGTCAACGATGATGATGCATATACTTATTTGTTGTACGTCTTTGTATATAACATCGGCTATTCATAGAAAACCGATGTTAATGTACAAAGTTAACATCGATTATCTATACATAACCGATGTTAATGTTTGTACATTAGCATTGGTTATGTATAAATAACTAATGTTAATGTACAAAAGTTAACATCGGTTTTTTGTATGACTGATGTTAAGGTTCATGATGACATCGGTTTTTGTAAATAACCGATGTTATTTACCATATTAACATCGGTTTTTGTTAATAACCGATGTTGTTTTCAAGTATTTTTTTTTATATATACTTTCTGTTTTTACAATAAACCCAAAATTATACCTGTAAAATGCAATTTCAAGCCCAATTCACAGCAAATAAACATTTTATTCTGCTTTCAAGCACTTTTAATGATAATAAACATCAAATAATTGATTTATCATAAAGAACAATCATCAAATGAATTCAATGTTCATATTACATAGAAAATGTCAAAAATGTTAAACCAAAGTAAACTAAGCTAAAGATAATGTCCCTAAATCTTAGGTCTGATCTCTAACTCGGAGATAAAACTGTGCCCACTGGATCTGCAATGCCTTTAATCTCTCTGGCTCCAATGGTCTAGGATCGTTAAAATACAGCATGATGAAATAAATCATAATAAGTTAATAATGTAATACAAATTATAAATAAATCGATTTTGTTTGAAATAAACTTACCGCTTCCCAATTATTCCTAAAAGTTCCTAAAATGACGGTGGACATCCAGTGCATCACATAGTAGCTGTATTCAGTACTTCCTTTTTGTCTATTACACTATATACATAATGAAATTTGGATATTAATTAAACAACTAGTGTACAGACACATAAAGAAATATATATAAGTGGAAGTTTTATGTAAATGACGTACCTTGACGACAATCCACCTAGCAGGAGCCTTTGATTTAGGCTGTGGAGCATCATTAAGACCTTTTAAAGCACTATTTCAGATGAGTAACAATTAAAAACTGGTGTTGTACGTTGAGGTATTTCAATGCAAATGTATTGAAAAGAACACTAACCTATTAATAATCCCCTTAAGGTAGCTGTCTGGCATGTTATGCAATGATCAAAACCAGACAACTAGGTGTTCCTTGGGCAAGATGACCACCATCTTCCAGTGTCCGCTACAGTGGAGATGAATATGGGTTAGTATATTAGTAAACATTAATTAAATTCAGTTATTTTGTGTGACTTACCCATTTAGGTAGGCTCCAAGATAGACATCACATTTTGAACTCTACATCTAAGTCTTTATGTAACTTTCAGACTCAAACTGCGATTGCCCAGACCTCTGAATGGACTGTGGCTCGAGGAATCCATAGATATCAGAATCCCCCGCTCGCATACATGTTTTAGTGAGATGCCTGTTTATGTTAAGTTAAAGTTAAATATTTATGAATTGAAAGCAATAACTTAGGTAATTAAAAGTAATATAAAATGACTTACAGAATCCACAACTGTAACACTGATATGCTGAGACATTGACCACCGGGTGCGATTTCATAGAGGTCTTCGTGCTTTACGTAGAGGGGGAAATCTGGATTAAAGACCCCGAACACGGTGGCATCCCATCTAACCTGATAAGGCCTCAAAAAAAGCTCTGGGATGGTCAATGTCATCAGATAAAGCGGATCATCGACCTCCGGATCGGGCTTTGGAGGTGGTTTTGCCGGAGACACAGCTACCTGTTCATGAAACAAAGTTAAATGGCCTAATTTGAGGCACACTTAATGAATTAATTTTAAAAAAAGAAACATATAGTAAGGACAATAAGTACCTGCTGTGATAAAGACTTGACCAGATGTGTCGGCCAAGCAAGGAAGGTGTGAAGTGCTTGCCCCACTAAGGAAACCTTATCAGTGGGTACAGGAACTGGAGCATCTGCATCTGTAACCTCCTCCACACTCACCTTTACTTGGCCAGGCAACAAAGGAGTGTTATGAACAACAGTGGATCCCTCATAAACTCTCCCCATGGCAACCAGGCGGGCAGGATCTGCTTCTATGTACAAGCCGCACCTATCAGAGTCACCCGTCTCAGGATCGTTTCCTGAGGGATTAACACAACTCCCCTTTGTGCTTACTCGAGGACCGGAGGGACCAACCAGAGGGTCGGGAGGCGGTGCAAGTCCCTGAGATTGCATCTGGGATTGAATCTAGGATTGCATCTGGCTGAATGATGCCATGAGCTGCTGCATCACTTTTTCTGTGATGGACTCCTCTAGCTGGTCCCTGATTTGCTGGGTCAACTGTTGCAATTCTTTGGGAGGTAGGGAGGAAGAGTTACGGGACTTCCGTAGAGCTGATCCAAAGTATTGCTCGATGGTGACACCGGCTCCAGCAGCACGGGCACGTCCAGGGTGCTCTGGATGTCCAATAGCAGTAGTGAGAACATCCTGATGTCCATGGGGGACGAAGGATCCCTGTGTGGCCTGCTCCTCAAAGGAATCCTGCACAGAAAACACACAGTGGTACATGGCATTCACAAAATATTGAAATATAATTGTAATGGTTAGTTGAAAATGACTTACGATCTTCTCAGCGATTTCCTTTGCGGCCTCAGTCGTCATTTCCCCTGTTTTCTTCGTGCGGGCCATCTTCCACTTCACGTGGCATCTGACCGGGGATGAAGGGTCGATGACGCCATCAACGCTTCTTGACTATGCAGCTTCCTCCAGCTTCTTCTTCATCTTCTTAGCCAAGAGCTTCTGCTCTAAATAGTCATAACCCACACGAGACAAAACGTGGGGGGGGGGGGCAGTTGTTAACTCGTTGGCAAGTGTACCAAATTGTCACAAGTAATAAAGTACTCGGAAGTCCGAGTGTCGAATCCACAGGGACTTGTTTGCACTTAGATTAATGCAAATCCAATTTAAAAGCAAGAGATAAGAATTTAAAATAAAAGATAAAGAAAGATAGAAGATAAGGTAAAGAAAATATAAGATATTTAAGGATAAAATTAGAAGATAAAAGAAAAGATAAGATATTTAAAGATAAAATTAGAAGGTAAAAGAAAAAGATAAAAGATTGAGGGATCAAAATAGAAGATAAAATATTTAAATTGAGATATGATAAAGATAGGAATAACTACTTCTAAGAAATTCAAATAAAGGAAGGATAAAGTCTAAATCTACTAAGCCTAAATACCTACTCCTAAATAGGGGATAACTACTCCTATTAAAACCCAACAGTAAAATACTACTTCTAAGAAACCCAACAATAAGGAATAACAATTTCTAAGAAACCCAACTATTTCTAAGAAAACCCAACAATATAATAAGAAATAAAATCTATATATTAAAATCACTAAAACTTAACAAGTCTAATCAGTCTAGATATATGGATTCAGGATTTGTCTGTTATCAATACCAGTGAACTAATTATGCCCCACATCTATCCATTCTACTTGCTCCTGAAGCCTCATGATGACAAGCCTACCTTAATTACCTATCTTTCAAATGCCCTTTGCGAAGACTCAATAACTAAGACGCCTTAAGATTACATTCTAGATGTTTGCTAAAGCAAGGGCATTGGGTCAATGCGAACCCTATGATTTCTTTCTTTTATTGTTCTATTAAGCGTTACCCTCTCCCGAGTGGCCTAACCCTTAAAATTGATTCACGCATTCATTCCTTATCCCTAATTAGGCTTTACCCTCTCCCGAGTGGCCTAAAGACTAACAGAAAATAAAGTCCGAAATGCAGAATAAATAAGAAAGAAAAGCAGATAAAAGAACCTGGAAGGAAAACCCTCTAAAAGATAACCCGATAATTTCTTTCTTTTAGTGTTCTATTAAGCGTTACCCTCTCCCGAGTGGCCTAACCCTTAAAACAGATTCAAGTATTCATTCCTTACCCCTAATTAGGCTTTACCCTCTCCCGAGTGGACTAAACCCTAACAGAAAGTAAGGTCCGAGATACAGGATGAAAAAGAAAGAACGATAAATAAATAAAAGAACCTGGAAGGAAATCCTCTTCTTATTGATAACTTCTTGAAATGCTCCATACATCATTGAATTTTTAGGCCTGCCAGACCCTAGCTAGGGAGTTTAGCCACTCATAGTCATGAGGGCTGTACAATGAGAAGGGGGGTGAAAGAAAGAAAGGGAGTAAATGAAACCCCTAGGAGAGGGGGTTCTGTCGTGGTGTCCTCTTTCCCTTGGACTGTCTCTCTATTTATAGCTGCTGAAGTGGGCTTTGGGCCTTCATAGGCGGGTTTAGCGCGACACCCCGCGCTTAGCGCGTGTACTTCCTGGCCCGCTTAGCCCGTGACGCGCGCTGAGCGCGTGTATTGGGCTGGACCTTCTTCAAATTTTCTTCTTTTCTTCAATTTTTTTACTTTTTTTGCTTGTTACACCTCTAATTTTTATATCTGCAACCAAAAATTCAATTTAATTAATTTTTTAACTTTTAATCACAAATAACTGCTAAATAATTAATTTCAGGCCAATATTTGACTAATTTTCTACTATCAAAATACAATTATTTAGCAGTTATCAGGAGTGTTCTGCTTCTGGATGGCCTGTGCCTTTTTGCGCACATCCTGCCAAAATAAAACAATAATCTTTCAAATTGCTAGAATGAAGTATAACACGATAATGTTTTTTTAAAAACAACTTAAATGGCAAGGAACATACCTCCCAAGAAGGGTCTCTACGAGACTGGCAAAACTGGGCCCATTTTTCCTTACTAATGTCATATTTCTCACAGACAGTGTCCTCCGCACCGTCCTGATCGGCTGCAAGGGCCCATTTCCTCGTGAGGTCTGATTTAAACTGCCTCCATCTCTCGCCCACGGTCTGAAGTAACTTCCTTTTCGTCCTACTTTCAAAAGCCTCTGGGATATCAAATTCCGCCTGACGACATCAAATAAAGTTGATTTGTTACAATAATGTATTTTTTGGCTATTAATTAAACAAAATCAAATAAGAAAAGAAAAATACCTGAATATCTTTCCAAATCAGGTCCTTCTAAGTAGTAGGGACCTCCTTCCAGTTCTCGTAGGTCACGTCCACCTTATCACGTGCCACAATCCCCAAATATGTTCTTAATTTCTCCATGTGGGGACCGTCGACCTTGCCGGTAGCTGGATCAACATGGACCACTAGTCTCTCAGCACCAGGTGGTCTAGTAGACAACGATCGTAGACGTGAGGCTTTGCATGTCCGCTTTAGGCAGACGGGGAAGTCGATGCGTCCGAAGGAGCAGGAGGAGGAGGAGAAGGAGGAGGAGAAGGAGGAGGAGGAGGAGGGGAGGCAGGTGGAGAACTCATGATCTTTTATACAATAACATACAACAACATACAAAATAGGATTAATCAAAAGAGGATAAGTCATAAGTGATTTAGTTGTGCTTTTTAATTGTGATTCAAAACAGGATAAGATGTAATAGTAATGAAAAAGTCTGATAAATCAATAGTCTGATAACAAATTAAGGTTGATGATGTGTTGTGATACTTGTGCTTTAAATTTGTTTCAAGACATGAAAGAAAATTACTGTGTAGCACAAGTAACAATAATCGTAGACATGTCAAGATTACATAGTGTGCACTCAAAGCTAGATTTCCATGGGATTTAAAGGATGTCAAAGTGGGGTGAATGCAAGCAAACTTTTCTTAGATTTTTGGAATTGTAGAGAAATCGTTGACAAAAGTACTTCAAAGTCTCGGGGAAGGAATGACATGAAGACCTTGAATGATGAAGGAATGAAATTGGGGGTTACCAGGGGAGGAGTTGATTGGGGTTGGTGTCATTTTGTACATAGCAAAATTTAGTGACGTGTTGTGCAATAAACATTGAATTATGATTTGATTTGGGGCAAGCATGTTAAAAAAAGTCTATTACATGTAATCAACAGTCAATGGATCCGTGATGGAATATAAATACTATATCTTGAGAAATACACATGTAGATGGCATCCTTAGGACTTCATCCAGCCGATGTTTGTCGCCAGTTTAATTATCCACCACCCTTACCTTCTCTGGCTTCTCACGTTTATTGTTGTTAAACCCATATTTATGCCTTCTTCCCTTCATGTCTTATTTTATCACAACTTTAGCCGAATCTCCTATCTTCGGGATAATTGAATCTCCTGTCTTATTCTCCAATGACACACTTTGATGGCCTGTATCTCTTTTCTTCATATGTTATAGTGCTTCAGCTTCAGAATGCATAGACCAATATGAACTTTCCAGTGATCACCAAAGGCTTCTGCATCAACATTGACACTCTCCACCCTTTTTTCTTTATGCTTCTGTGCTGCATTCTGTGGTTCCTCCTTATAATTCTCAGATTTATTAGAGGTTGCACTAGAAGAATCAGCACCAATCTGTGCCTCTTCCTCCTCTACCAGCTCAATATCTTTCGTTTCACCTTTGCTTTTGTAAACTACAATGTAATTTACAAAACAAAAGTTGAAAGGAAAGATATTGAGCTGGTAGACGAGGAAGAAGCACAGATTGGTGCTGATCGTTCTAGTGAAACCTCTAATAAATGTGAGATTTATAAGGAGGAAGCACGGAATGCAGCACAGAAGCATAAAGCAAAGAGGGCGGAGAGTGTGAATGCTGATGTAGAAGCCTTTGGTGATCACTGGAAAATTCAGATTGCTTTATGCATTCTGAAGCTGAAGCACTAGAACATATGAAGAAAAGAGATACAGGCCATCAAAGTGTGTCATTGGAGAATAAGACAGGAGATTCAACTGTGCTGAAGATAGGAGATTCGGCTAAAGTTGTGATAAAACAAGACATGAAGGGAAGAAAGCATAAATATGGGTTTAACAACAATAAACGTGAGAAGCCAGAGAAGGTAAGGGTGGTGGATGATGAAACTGGCGACAAACATGAGCTGTATGAAGTCCTAAGGATGCCATCTAAAACAAAATACTGATGCCTTAATCAGAAAAAAGATGTAGTTGTCACTTACTTGCTTTGGTGACCTCTGTCTCTGCAGAAAATTACATTAGACGATGCTAATCAATTCTCCTTCATCATGATCATTATGATTAGCATGAACGTCGCTAGCTTCTTATTCTCCGACAACGGTAGGAGTGATTTGTGCGGTCAAAGGACTAACATAGGTGTCCATGTATGAATCATCATCTTCTACATTAACACCAATTGTTTTGCCCTGCAAAACCAGCACCACCTTTCATAACAAGGGTCTTGCACGTAAAATACTTGTCTAGCTTGTTCTGCCATGATGAAAGGGTCATTGTGGTAACCAAGTTTCTTTAGGTCTACCAACGTAAATCCTATATCATCGGTGCGCACACCGGTGTTGCTGTCAACCCATTTACATTTGAAAATACATACCGTAAATTTCACATAGTTAAGCTCCCAAATTTCATCAATGAACCCAAAGTAAGGGATGGAAGCTACACAAGGATTGACGTCATTGACACTTGCAAAGTGTTGAGATTCAGCCCTTAGGGTGACCCCGTTGTTCTGCATTGTACTTTTGTCATCTTGTGTTTTTGTGTAAAATGAATACTTGTTTATGTTGTATCCTTGCCAAGTTATAACATTTCTTTTAGGCCCATCTACTAGCTTTCTTAATGTTTCTGAAGCATTCTCATCTGCAAAGCTTGTATCTTTAAACCAATCACAGAAAGTCTTGTTATGATTTTTCAACACCCAATTCTTTGACATTTTTGGATTATTCTGTTCAACTAAAGCTTCATGCTTAAGTATGTATGGCAAAACTTCATTACTGTTGTTCAAGACATACAAGTGAGCTTGTAACAAATGTTCTACACTTGGAGTGATCACATGCAGTCCTCTTGAACCCTTACCACCCACTCTGTCATTATGCCGAGACTCAGGAAGGCCAATAGGTTTAGCCTTCTCTAAGTATTCTGAACAAAATTCAATGGCTTCTTCAGCAATGTACCTCTCAACAATAGATGCTTCTGGACGATATAGATTCTTTGTATACCCTTTTAAGATCGTCATGTATCGCTCAACCGGGTACATCCACCGTAGATAAACAGGACCATAACATTTGATTTCTCTGACCAGATGCACAATCAAGTGAATCATGATGTCAAAGAAAACAGGGGGAAAATACATCTCCAACTGGCACAGTATAATTGCGGCCTCATTTTCCAACTCATCAAACTTGACAGGATCAATGACTTTGCTACATATAGCATGAAAGAAAAAGCACAGGCGAGTTATCGCTAACCTGACTTTGTTTGGCAAGATGTCTCGTATAGCCACGACTAGCAATTGTTGCATGAGCACGTGACAATCGTGAGACTTTAACCCTACAAGCTTAAGCTCCTTCAACTGCACAAGGCTCTTAATATTTGAAGAGTATCCTTGTGGAAACTTCACCCGACGAAGACACTGACAAAAACTTATCTTCTCCTTCTTGGACAAAGTATGGGAAGCTGGGGGCAAGTAAATTTTCTTCCCATCAGACCTTGGATGCAACTGTGATCGTATGCCCATATCAGCTAGATCTTGACGGGTATTCAAGCCATCCTTCGTCTTGCCTTGAATGTTAAGGAGCATCCCAATCACACTGTCACAAACATTTTTCTCCATATGCATAACATCAATACAATGTCTAACGTCAAGATCAGACCAGTACGGAAGATCAAAGAAAATGGACCTCTTCTTCCATATGCAACTTAATTTTATCTTTCTTTTGGGTCCTCCCAAATACAGTATTCAGGTGTTGAACCCACTCATATACCTGCTCACCAGTCAACGGTATCGGCGCAATATCATGCTCTTGACTTCCATTAAAAGTTTTTTTCAGTCGTCTGTAAGGATGATTGGGTGTTAGAAAGCAACGATGCCTATTGTAGATTTTTTTTCTCCCATGTTTAAGTTGTATGTAGCTTGTGTTTTCTTCACAGATGGGGCATGTAACATCCTGGAAATTTCTACCCGGAATTTTTGAAGACGATGTATTTTGAATGATTATATATATATAAGTATTATTCAGTGTCTATGCCTATATGTTCTTGGTAGAAGTAGGAATAGTGGGGGCAAGATATGCGGGTTAGGCTAATTAAGGAAGAGAAATCCATAACTGGGAGGTTATGAGTTAATTCCTAATTAATTAGTTAAAAATCATCGTTTTGCGTGCGACTTAGAATTTAACGAAACCAACCTCTGAACCACGCTCGGGGTTTTATTCTGAGCGTTTTGATATATATATTGATTACTTTCGAAAACTGGCCTCGACGGACGCAGAGAAACGCGAGAAACTGGAACCAGAGAAACGGCACGCAAACCGAGGCAGGATTTTTAGCGTTTCAAAGGTCAGATTTTCCTCACTTTTGTGACTGAGTATGGGTCACAGTCAAAAAGAGAAAGTGGGCCCTTCTTGCTCCACTCAAATGGAGACATGTGACATTGCTTAAATAAAATAATAGAAAAAGAGAAAACCCTTTTATTAAAACCAAAAAGCAACCCTCTCTCTCCTCACTCAGCCCCACATTTTCAGAAGCTCTCTCTCCCTCTCCCTCACGTTGCTTTTCTTCCTCCCTCATTCACCATTGAAGCTCCACACAAAGCTTCAACCTTTGGTGCTCATTTCTGCCCCAAATCGTGAAAGGAGAGCATTTTTGGAGTCGTGAAGTGCGTGGCTACGAGTGGGACTTCGAAATTTCAGGTTTGGGTGGACTTCTTTCTCTCTTAAATTTCGTGGGTATGGGGTTTTGGGAGATATGATGGGTAGTTTTGTTAGTTTTCTGCTTCATGATGGTTATTTGTGAAGACTCTTGTTGAAAGCTTGTTGAAATTGCCATGTTTGGATGAGTTAAACATACCCATTCTGTTTTAGGGTTTTTGTGATGATGTTTGTGATGTTTATATGCTGAAATTGCCCATGGAAAACTGTTAGAGATGAAATGTAGAGTTAACCTAGGGTTGGAAAGTGAGAATGTGATGTTATGAGTGGAAAAAGAGTGAGGCTTTGAGAGTTGGAAGGCTAAGTCTGAATTCTGTGGTAAATGGAGGTTAAAGTGAGTTAATACTAGCTTGAAATGTCATTTAGGACTTATGAGAAAGCTTGGACTGTGCTAGAGAGAAAAATAAATGACCAAAGTGAACAAAGAGCCATTTCTAGGGCAAATTTGGGTGTTGAAGAGTCAAATTTTGATTCGGTGAGATTTTAGGTGTAAATCCAGTTTGAACAAGTCTAAATGGATGTTATGGACTGGTGTGAGGTGAGAGTTTGCTTCAAATTTACCTCATTCTAAATTTCACTTTTCAAACCTAGAAAACCCATTGAATGGAGGGGTGTTGGACACCTAGATTCTGTGTTGCTGTGCTTTAAAGCTTGACTTTGGTTTAGACATGATTGATACATGATTTGGGACTTGTAGAAATTGATTTGGGCAAGATTGGATGAGGGGAAGTGTGGTTTTCGAAATATGCTCTTTGTGCAGATTTTGCTGTAAAATTGTGCAGCAGAATTTTGCACAAGTGCAGAAAAATCTATGTATTTGCTGGTTGTGGAAAGAGTAATGTAAAATGAGTTCTGGATGTTTTCTAGTAGATCCCAACGGTCACAATGTAGGCGTATGCACTATAGACTTCCAGTAAAATTTTGGAGTCGATCCAACGGTTAACGAATTGGATCGAAGGAATTGTTACTGGGGTCTTTGAGCAGAGTTTTCTGCCTTTGCCCTGTGTTGCTTGGCTGTGATAGCTTGTGCTGTTTGAATGTTGTTTTGATTGGATGTTGTGGAAGCTTGGGAGGATTGATGGGGACCCGGTGTTGAGAGAAATAAGGATATGGGCTACGTGGGAGGACGTGAGCTCAGTTGGAGGTGGGCAACAGGGGATGGTGGGTTTATGCGCGCTTTGTGGATGTGGAAAAACTTGTTGTGAACCATCGCCCGACTGCCACCTAGTACCACATGTGATGGGTACCCCATAATCCTACAAGCTTGAGATGAGGAAGTGTTGAAGGGTGAAACTTCCTGCTTTTATTGTTGACCACAGAGTGGTACCTGGAGATATGTCGCGGGGGTCAGGAGACCTTGGGGACGTCAGGTGGGGTGCTATTGCCCAAAATCAAGCTTGACCAATCCCGACCCAACCCGGGCATAGTCGGTCAGTGAGAACCTGTGATGTACCTAAACAGGCGAGCTCCTGGCAGTCAACAGATAAAAGGAACAAAGACCACAAAGCAAGGAGGCTTGTGGTGGCTGGCCAGCTGTGAACTTTGATTGATATGTGGGTTATGGCCTCTGGTAATCAATTACCAAGGGTGGGCAATCGATTACAAGGCTTAAAAATGAAGACAGGAGGCTAAGATGGTCTCTGGTAATCGATTACCACGGGGTGTAATCGATTACCAGGCTTGAAAACGAGGTCAGGAAGCTAAGGAAGCCTCTGGTAATCGATTACCAAGGGGTGTAATCGATTACCAGGCTTAAAAAGGGAACTGGGAGATGATGGAAGCCTCTGGTAATCGATTACCAGCCTGTGTAATCGATTACACAGAGGAATGGGTCACTGGTAATCGATTACCAGGCATGTGTAATCGATTACACAGTGCATTATTGCATATTTCATGTCCTGAGGCTGTGTAATTCAAGTTTAGCCTCTGGTAATCGATTACCAAGGCTGTGTAATCGATTACCGGAGATGGAAAGCCTTAAAATACCCCTTTTACTTGCATGTAGTGGTTATGAGACAAATGGTGTGCAGTGCAGTTAGATTCTTGTGAAAGAGTCTACCCCTTTCTTTTCTTTCTTGTAGATCGTGATGGCGGCGCAGCTAATCCGTGATCGAGTAGAGATGGAGTGCCTAGAGGGAGCTTGGGAGACCCTCGAAGGCAACACGAGGTGCCGATTTCGGGGCACCATTCGATTCACGGCTACTTCTTTGGTGCATTCAGATGAACCTGCACGGATGCTTCAGCGCACGGTGGAGTGGACAGCTCCTCGGATTAGTTTTGTGTATTTTTTAGGGTGGGTTTATCTAGGACTGACTGTTAGGTTTACTCTTTTGTTTTGTATGGGTAGACTTGATGTATAGGAATTTGATTATTGTATACTTGTGGCTGAAGCCACCTCTATGGACACCTTTGCTCTGGATGACACTATATATTTTGTAAAACTCCCATATTTTGGACAGCTTTAAATGATAAATGCATTTATGATCGATCTTGTTATTTGAAAAGGAAGCGTTAGCAACTTTATTTGTAAAAGAGTTTATCGACCATATTTTATTCTTTTATTTTCACGTGACGACCTAAAGTAATGGCTGGTATATTCTTTCTTTTGAAAAAAGCAAAATAGTTTAGAGATTATGAGCGGTGAGAAAGAAATGACTCCGAATAGAGTTGTGAACTGGCCATTCAGGACTTTATAGTGAGGATTTTCCTTCGAAACCTTGTTTTGGTGAAAAGAGAAAGAAATGAAAAAGAAAAAGAAGAAAAAAAAAATTTACCATGGTTTTTGTTATTTAAATTATTTCTATTAAACCAGTCATTAATTTAGGGACGCCACAGGGCATGCATGATGACCCTTAACACTATAACCGCTGAGATTCCCATATGCTGGAAAGTAATTAATGGTACAAAAAAGCATTGCGCGCATTTCGAACATCTCCTTGCGAAACACATCAAACACTATAACCCCCTCGTCCCACAACTTTCTCAGATCTTCAACCAACGGACTTAGATAAACATCAATGTCATTTCCTAGCTGTCTTGGGCCCGATATCATCATAGACAACATCATGTAAATTACTAGCAGAACTGGCCATGAACTGTGTTGAGTGCTTAAGCTGACATATGGATTCATTCCATCACTGGCTAGTCCAAGTCTAAGATTTCTTGGCTCTTTCCCGAAATCTGGATACAAACCATCAATCTTCTTCCACTGCGAGCAATCAGCCGGATGACGGATCTTTCCATCAGAAATCCTTCCATTTGCATGCCATGTAAGGTCTTTTGCGTCGTCCTCATTAGAAAAAAGACGCTTAAACCTTGGAATGATTGGAAGATACCACAAAACCTTCGCTGGGGGGCCTTTGTTGGAGTTTTCATCAGAACTGCTTTCCTCTTCATCCTTCACTTTGTACCGTGAAGTCCCATAGATAGGGCATTTCGACATTTCTTGGAATTCATGTCTGTACAGTATGCAATCATTGGGGCAAGCATGAATCTTCTGATACTCCATACCCATCGAACACAATATCTTTTTCGCCTTATAGTAACTTTTAGGCAACGTGTTGTCCTCTGGAAGCAGATTGTGCACTACCTTAAGTAGTGAGGTGAAACTTTTGTCACTCCACCCATACCTGGCCTTCACATTAACCAGACTTAACACAATAGACAATGTGACACCCTCTACCCCTCACATATATATTAATAAAGGAATAAAAATTCAAATATTAATTAAAAGTATTTTTAAAACATTTTTAAATACAAGCTTTTCAAATGGGTAAAAGGCTCACATTCACTTTCTTCTACATCATATTCAAACTTGTCCAAATAAATAATAAAGTCATCTCGACTCAAAGAAAATCATATAAGTCTCATACAATTAATATAGAACCTATATCCTAATGTCACATCCTATCAGAGCGTGGTGTTCCCGTGTCCTCTAGCATGAGGTTCTTCATAGTCATCCACCTATTCATCTGCTCCCCCGAACACAAAGTTCAAGATCATCACAGGATCCAAACACAAACAGCAAACCGGGAGTGAGTTATCACATTGCTAACTACTAGAGATAAACAACACAACATATAGTAGCCAAATACAATTTACTTAGCATATCTCACATTATTTCATCACTTTGTCATTCAACAATCACACCTTTCAATCATCAATCATTATACACAGGAATCACACACTCCGATCAAGACATAATAACACATCAATTTCATAATAAACAATTAGCAAGCGTATGCGACAGTTATGCTAAGACTCAAGCCTATATGCAATGTGGTACCATGTCAGTGAAAAACCACCCTGGGGCGCTTAGGAGTACATAACAAGACACACCACACAATGGGTTTGTCAGGTCACTCTCACTAAGTAAGATCATAGGGAGACCAGTCAGGGTCACAATGTTTTGCGAGAATGCTTCAACCATATGAGATCAACATAGGCTTAAAGGAGCACTCAAACTCGGTGACCCCCAAGACCTACACTCCGAAGAGTCCGTCAGGGCCTCTCCCTCCTGATTCAGGTCCAACCCCTAAAATTATTTTAGCACACAGACTCTATCTATGAACTGTACAAAACACACGACTCCTCAATTGTTCTCAAAATAATTTTAACTCGTCGCTCTTTAAGGGTCTTATCATTAACTCGTCGCCCTTAAAGGGACTTAACATTAACTCGTCGCCCAAAAAGGGACTTAGCATCAACTCGTCACCCTAAAAGGGACTTAGCATCAACTCGTCGCCCTTGAAGGGACTTATGATCGTGTGATTGTACAATTCATAGTTCACAACTCAATGCACATATATATCTCAATTTATCACATACACTTAATCTCAATCACAATGGTATAATCTCAATTTAACATGTTATCGCACCTCATGAATCATGTACACTTTACCTATGAACTATGCAATACACACATCTACTCAATTGTTTTCAAAATCATTTTAACTCGTCGGATTCCCACAGTGGATCCCATCACAATACTCGTCGCCCTTAAAGGGTCTTACAATTGTGTGATTGCACAGTTCATAGTTCACAACTCAATACACACATCTCATCTCAATACACATGTATTTCATCATCCGTCACATGTTCAATTTATCACATACTCACAGTTTGAATCATCATTTCATAACCTCAACATAACAATTTATACAAAAGATTTCATCACAACATGGGGTGTAAAATTCCTGAAATAGTTTCTCACAATTATATCACAATCAATTAATCAAATTCATGGGTTAAACACAAAGACATCAAGAGCACTCAAGTTTATCAATCAATTCTCATCAGGACATCAATTGGTACATAGAACACAATAATATTATATTTATAATCATAAAGAGAAAATTATAATTCAATAAACATCCCAAAATAAACCCAAATTTAGTTCTCTAAGGATCCCTACACATGTTCATTCTAATCCCCAATTGCGATAAACTCATCCCTTACCTCTAAGCGGGCTCACGTGTCTTCAGCCAGCGATAGCAACATCTCTAGCGGTTCCCGGAAATTATTTCAATTATTCATCCGACTGCTCCGATAGAATTCCCAAACGTCAGAGAGACGGAAAAGAGATTGAAACCTCCACTTGTACTGTCTTCATACGATTCTTTTTTCTCCCTCCACGAATATTATCTTCACAGTAATCCAACGGTTAACAAAACCGGGATCGTAGTTTTACTAAGACAGCTCTGGGTTTCTGCGGGAAAGAAAAAGGCTACAATGCGAAGGGTGTTTCTCTCAGTTCAGACATGATATCGAAATTCCCAACGGTGAGAATGCTCGGAATTGTGTTGCGAACATGATACTCAAATTTCACGACGCTCCAACGGTGAACGGGTTCGAGATCGTCGTTTTTCTGAGACTGGTTTGGTGGGCTGCGGGAAAAAGAAAGGGTTTTGAGAGGAGAAGGGGAAAAACGAAAATGAGGCCAAAAGGAGGCAGCTGACTTAATATAACTATTTATACCTAGGGTACTCAGCCTATTATTTGCTCTATATTTATTTATTTATTTATTTTTTACTAAAAAGCTTTTTAAATTTATTTACGAAAAATTGGGATGTTACAGACAACAGGGTTAAGGAATTCTTGCACCCTGCATACAAAGGCTTCTTTGAATCACTCTGCAATCCTTCATACACAGGGGCATGTGCTTGCCGGAAAGACTCTTGTCCAAGGTCACGAATCATGTCCTCCAACCGATCTCCCATTCATCAAACGGTTCAGATTGGGACCCACTCTGCATGTCTGTGACTTCACCATGCCATATCCACGTCGTGTAATTCTTCTTAATCCCATCACACAATAGATTGTCCTGTATGTCATCGAGTAGTTGTCATCTTCCATTCAAACAGTTGATGCAAGGACAATAATATTTTCCTTCTTCATTCGGTTGACCTCTTTCTGAAGCAAATTGCAAGAACTGTTCAATGCCATCCTCATATTCTGGGCTCATGCGACTTTTATTCATCCAACTTCGATCCATCTAAGCAATTCCATGCATGAAAATCTCACTTTTTTATTTATAGGTGTGGCCCTATCCCATTTAGGAAAACTGTCTTTTATGTTAGCTTCAAACGTCAGGGTTACCATTATTTACAAAAATTTGACTAAATTTTGACAGCATTTCATATTGGTCTCCAAGTACACGACATGACATCGGTGAAATGAATTTCCCGATAATCAAGTATGCACTCAGAGAACAACTTGAAATGCATTGAACCGAAATTTAATCAAATTAATGAAAATAATAATAACCTTGACGAATGAATCTAACATAAAAATACCAGTCTCCCCAAACTGTCCAAACGGACAATTCAAGACTAAATACAATGACTAATGCAAACTATCCGCAAGAATCATTACATTCAGTCTCAAACGAGAATCTAAGGTTCACTCAGCATGAACAACAGTTGTGTATGTAGCAAATTACATTCATGACATAAAAGAACATACAAATGGTAAATTTCAAATTATGGGTTTGGAGGGTGCTTATGCTTTATTATTGTAGTTGGGTATGTGTGTGTGTGTCTATCATGAGGGGGTGTGTGTGTCTTTGTGTGTGATGAGGGTGTGTCTGTGTGTTTGTGTCTTTGTGTGTGATGAGGGTGTGTCTGTGTGTTTGTGTCTTTGTGTGTGATGAGGGTGTGTCTATGTGTTTGTGTCTTTGTGTATGAGGGGGGTGTGTGTCTGTGTGTATGTGTGTATGTGTGTGTGTGTGTGTGTATGGGTGTGTCTTTGTGAAGGGTAGACAGTTGCTCCATGGTGTTCTGGTTGCTAATGAGGTAGTTGAGGAGGCTAGGTGTTTAAGAGGTCCTGCTTGGTGTTTAAAGTGGATTTCGAAAAAGCCTATGATTCAGTGTCTTGGCAATTCCTTTTTTATATGATGAAAAGAATGGGGTTCCATGATAGATGGATTGGATGGAATAAGGGGTGCCTTACATCAGCCTCTATATCTATTGTAGTGAATGGAAGCCCAACCTCTGAATTTAAGCCTCAAAGAGGTTTGAGACAAGGGGATCCTTTGGCCCCCCTATTGTTTGAGTTGGTGGCTGAAGGCTTGACAGGAATGATGAGGGAAGCAACAATAATAGATTGCTTCCAAAGCTTCTTGGTGGGGAAGAACAAGGTTCCAGTGAATATCCTCCCATTTGTTGACGACACTATTTTTTTTGGGGAAGGTTCAATGGATAATGTTAAAGCTGTGAAGGCCATTCTTAGAAGCTATGAGATGGTTTCTGGCCTCAGAATCAATTTTGCTAACAACCAATTTGGAGCAATTGGGCAATCTGAGGAGTGGTGTTGTATTTCTGCTGATTTCTTAAACTGTGCCATGCTTCATTTTCCCTTCTGTTACCTAGGGTTGCCAATAGGTATCAATCTGAGAAGGAAGGTGGTGTGGGAGCCTATAATTAGGAAATTCGAGCCTAGGTTGAACAAATCAAAGTATGGTTGAGGTTTCTAAGCAGTTTATTTGGAAGTTGGGAAGAGGAGATCCATTAATCAACATCGGAGTATGGTTGAGGTTTCTAAGCAGTTTATTTGGAAGTTGGGAAGAGGAGATCAAATTTTGTCTTGGGAGGACTCTTGGGTTGATGATGGGATAACTCTTAAAGAAAAATATCTACAATTATATCGAATTTCCTTACAAAGACTTCAGACAGTAGCAGATTTGGGTTCTTTCTATGAATCTGGGTGGGAATGGAAGTTCTCTTCGAGGCAAAATTTGTTTGATAATGAGATGGGGGATAGCTTCAGCTTTTATTGATTAGACTACTGCTATTAACCTAAACGCTAGGTTTAAGGATACTTGGGTGTGGGGAGTTGCATGTATTGGGATCTTCTCTACCAAAAGTTATGCCTCTGTGGTGGGAATTCAACTCCTGGGTTAGGGAGGACAGAGTTCTTCATTGTAGGCCCATGGATAATTTCCTCCAGCACTCCTCCATAGCAGGCTCGAAGGTTTCCAATTGAAGAACGAAAATATGGTGGATAGAAGCTACAAGGTCAATATGGAAGCTCCACAATGATATCATCTTTCATAATCAACCTTTTCACATCTCTAAGTTGGTGGATAACACAAATTTTCTCACTTCGTCCTGGCTGAGGGGACGGGAAAAGGACTTTAATGTTCCTTTCCATCAATGGTCCTCAGCTATGTCAATGGCTTTTAATTAGAGTGTGCTCTGTAGGGTTAGGCTTCTGGTGGTTTCTTGTAAGGCAAATGTATTTCTGTTTTTTTGTTCTCTGTTTTAGGAGATCTTCTCTCCTATGCTATCCTGCAATACCTCTGGTACTATTTATTGCTTAATATTTATATTAATTTTCCAGTTCAATAAAAAAACATATATATAGAGAATACAAGAGAGAGAGAAGGGCAGTGGCAGTCACAAGTCACTGCTGCCCTCCTGAACAAGCTTACCAACTAAGCTACCAAAAGTAGATAAAAATACAAAAACATTCAACACTAACAATTAACAACTTGTGAGAGTTAAAATCACAGTAAATACTTCAAAGATATCAGTCCAATGAAAGAAAGGTCATGTAGAGAGGCATAGCATAAGTTACAAATATACCAGTAATGCATACAACAACAATTTGAAATTAGTTTTCGAATCAAAGATATAAATACCTAAGTTCGAGGCTTCAGCACAATTGACTTTCCACCAATGACCGCAGGACCACTTTGAATTTTGAAACAACAATGACCACAGGATCAACAATGGCTAAAATCGCTCCTAATGGGATCTGAAAATAGTATGGCAGCATAATTTAGTGTTTAGCAAATTAAATAAAAAAAGGCTTAATGACATTATAAATAATATATTTGATTCCACCAAAATAACTTTTAATGCACTTAATTTTTTGAATCTGTTTTGATCTCAAAGTGGATAACAAATCATGTTTTTAAAAGGATGGGACTACATATATATTATACAATCAAAGTGGATAAAAACATGTTTCTCTCTAGTAGTTATCACCCTATCACCTGGAAGGAGACAAATCACAGGGCCTTATAATATAACTAACATACCATTGTTAACATGAAGAAAAGAGTCTGTGCTAATGCATGTTATTAGGCAGAATGTTATTAATTTTAAATTCTCTCCTGCATCTATTTCCTTCCCTCTATCTAGTTTTAGCCTTCTCTTCACATAACTAAGGTTTGCTTTCAACCTTGGTAGCTGCTACTTCTGCTTTAGCTATATAATCAGCATAAAGCCTTAGAACACTCCTAAACTGAATAAACCAAGTGGAACTAGCTACTTTTTAATTGACATAGTTAAATTATTTACTTTTAGTTTTACATGTACACACGTGCCATCCGTCGCTACCTAAAAGGCTAAATATGAAGAGAATTTCTAAGTTGAACCACTGAAATAAAATCACATTCCCTCTCCCTACCCCCACCGAATTCTAGTCCTTGTGGACATACTGCTTATTTTTGTTTTGTTACAAAGCCGAATGCACTTACTATTTGCCCTTTGTGCTTTTCAAATTTTGGTTGTTTCTGTCATTTTTTTCAGTTGTTTTTCTAAACTTATTTAGTATAATTGTATCATTGTTGAACTAGCAGGGGTTAGAGGACTTGACACATTCTCTTTTGTACACAACCTTGTTGCTAGATGCAACAATTGCATCAGCTAAGGAGGACATTACAACGTCTGTGTTTAAGAATGTTTAGTAGTCCCATTTATGTTTGGTGGTGCCGAATGGTTTTTGCTTGTGTTTTTTCACACTGTTATTTAATTACAAGTTATCCTATATTGTAATATTATTGAATGCAATACAGAGGTGTTGGAAAGAGGCTCATCAACTATGGAATATTGGAAAAAGCATAGGCATGGAGGCAGGTACAGATAATTCAGACTTTATACAAAGTTATGCTACTATGGAATGCAAAGACAGAAAAAACGCTATGGAGTTGGGTAATAGGAAACCTTACAGATGAATATTCTATCCTATAACATTAGAGGGCTAGGTAGAGGTATTAAATGGGCCTCTATCAGGAACTTGGTGGGGAAACTCAAGGTGGACCTTCTCTGTTTGCAAGAAACAAAGAGGGACTCTCTTGATAAGGCAGCTTGTCAGGCTTTGTGGGGTCATCCAGAGATTGATTAGGAGTGGCACCCTGATGTGAACACTGCTGGGGGGTTGTTGTGTGTCTGGAACAACAAAAATTTCCAGTTTGATCTTAGAATCTCTAAAAAGGGGTTCATTATGTTGGAAGGGGTTTGGTTGGCTGACATGCAGAGAGTTGTTGTGGCAAATGTTGAGTACAAGGAAGAATCAGTCCCCTGTTAAGTGCTGGTGCCTTGTAAGGGATTTTAATTGTGTTAGACATCCAGCTGAAAGATTGGGTAGCAATCATTATAATTCAGATACTAATCTTATAATTGAATTTAATGATTGGCTTGTTGCAATGGAGGTAAATGATATTCCTTGTGTGGGTAAGCCCTTTACTTGGGTTAGGCCAAATGGATCATGTAAAAGCAAATTGGACAGAGTGTTAGTCTCTGATGAATGGTTATCTAAGTGGCCTGATAGCTCTCAATTCAATCTTGAAAGGAACTACTCAGATCATTGTCCTATCATTGTGTATTCTAAATACATTGATTAGGGCTCTAAGCCTTTTAAGGTTTATGATGCTTGGTTGATGAATAAGGACTACCAGAAGGTGGTGAGGGACTGCTGGTCTGAAAATCAGCCTAGGGGTGGGGTGGCTATGCTCTAAAATGCAAACTTCAGAACCTAAAGCAAAGGCTAAAAACCTGGAGCAGAGACAATATTGGAGACTTGGGTAACAAGGTGAAGCAGATCCAACAAAAGTTGAATGATTTGGAGAACTCTCTCACAGCTCAACCTTCTAACTAGCAAGTCCAAGAGCTCAAGAAAACTCAAGCAGATCTATGGGAAAAGTCTATCTTTCATGAATCAATTGTGAGACATAAGTCCATAAGCAAATGGATCAAAGAGGGAGACAGCAATACCTCTTACTTTCACAAAATCATTAACTACAACAGGAGGAGAAATGCCTTGAGGGGGATGCTGATTGATGGTAGCTGGGTAGAAAACCCTTCTGTGATTAAGGCTGAAATTCTTCAGCATTTTCAGAGCAGATTTTCTAAACCTCATCTGCTCAGACCTAATCTAGATGGGGTCTCTTTTAATGTCTTGACTTCATATCAGAGAGAGATGATGGTTGAGCCTTTTAAAGAGGAGGAGATTTCTTGTGCTGTGTAGGCTTGTGGTAGTGATAAAAGCCCAGGGCCAGATGGGTTTAATTTTAGGTTTATTAAGCATTTTTGGAAGGAGCTGAAACCTGAGTTTCTAAGGTTTTTTGCAGAATTTCATGTGAATGCTGTTTTTCCTAAGGGTCTCAACTCATCCTTCATTGCCCTTATCCCTAAGATTAAGGACTCTCAATACATTAGTGATTTCAGACTAATATCCCTCATAGGATGTGTTTACAAAGTCATTGCTAAAGTTCTGTCTAATAGGCTTAGCAAAGTCATGAATCACCTCTTAGATGAAAGGCAGTCAGCCTTTGTTAAGGGAAGACAACTGCTCCATGGAGTTTTGATTGCTAATGAGGTTGTTGAGGATTGGAAGAAGGACCACCAAAGCAGCATTTCTCCCACTGGTGGTCTGATTTGAGGTCCATTATTCATCACAACAGTATGGCTGATGTCTCTAAGTAGTTCATTTGGACACTGGGTAGGGGCGACCAAATTCTTTTTTAGGAAGACTCTTGCGTGGGTGGTGGGATAACCCTTAAAGAAAAATTCCCAAAATTATATCAAATTTCATCTCAAAAATTTTAGACAGTGGCAAGTATAGGTTCCTTTTGTGAAACTGGATGGGAATGGAAATTTTCCTGGAGGAGAAATCTATTTGACAATGAGATGGGGAGTGCTTCAGCTTTTATTGATCAAACTGCAGCAATAAGCCCTAATGTAACTTTGAAGGATTCTTGGGTGTGGGGAGCTGAACCTAAGGGGATCTTTTCTTCTAATTCTGCTTATCTTTGTATTAAAGCTGAGCAGTTCTCTGAAGATCAAAGTACTGGTTTCTGTCAACTGTGGGACCTCAAAATTCCACCTAGAGCACTATCTTTTGGCTAGAGATTACTTTGGGATAGGCTTCCTCTAAGGAGAACTTAATTAGGAGGCAAGTCGAGATTGAAAATGATCTTTGCCCCTTCTGTCAAAGCAAAGTTGAATCTGCCTCTCATCTATTTTTCACATGTCAAAAAGCTATGCCTCTGTGGTGGGAATTTAACTCTTGGGTCAAGGAAGACAAAGTTCTCCATTGTAGGCCTATGGATAACTTCCTTCAACATTCTTCCTTGGCAAGCTCGAAGGCTACCAACAGAAGGTGGAAGATACGGTGGATAACAGCTACAAGTTCTATATGGAAGCTCAGAAATGACATGATCTTTAATAATCAGCCTTTTGTCATCTCGAAGTTGGTTGATAATGCAAACTTTCTCACTTGGTCCTGGCTGAAAGGGTGGGAAAAGGATTTTAATGTTCCTTTCCACCAATGGTTCTCAACTATGTCTATGGTGTTTACCTAGTGTGTGGTATGTAGGGTTGGGCTTTGTGGCTATCATATTTAAGATAATTTCTAATTGATTAATATTACATAAAAATTGAATTATTTTACAATGATTACTTTTGGGCACACTTTCTTACAATATTAAATTTATACAAAGGTTGGTTTATGGAGCAAAGGCTGAGGCAGCAATTGCTATTGGGTTGTAACACTTATTTCATATGCATTGCGAGGTACTGCATTCTATCAGAAGGCACAATTACAGATTAAAAGGGCTGATGGCAAAGAAGCTAACATTGCTGAAGAAGTTTTTGAGAGAACAGAGGAAAAATTCTGAATGTATTAATTGAATCTCTATGTTCCCTAAGCCATTAGGTATTTACACCTCAGGAAATTTGACTTCATATAAATAAGCTCGATGCTATGGTGTATCCTAAATCCTAATGAATAAATTGTACTTGGTAGCAGGTTTAGTTGGTTTAGGCCCAATGGATCTGTGAAGAGTAGACTTGACAGGTGTTTGGTTACAGAATAGTGGCTATCTCATTGACCTGATTCTTCACAGCATGTAATCCAAAAAGATTTTTCAGACCACTGTCCAATTATTTTGAAAACAGATATGGTGGACTAGGGTCCTAAGCCCTTTAGGGTGATGGATTGGTGGCTCAAACACAAAGAGTATGAAAGATTGGTGAAGCAAGTTTAGAGCAGAGACCAGCAGGTTGGTTGGGGCAAAGAAAATGGGAATATTAATGCTAAGATGATTCAGAATCTTCAGCAGAAGCTAAACGAAGTGGAAAATTTACCCTCTGATAGAATTCTGTCTGATGATGAGGTTAAGGCTAAGAAATCCTTACAACAAGATCTGTGGGATGCTTCAAATGCCTATAAATCTCAATTGAAGCAGAAATCTAAGGCCAAGTGACTCAAGGAAGGTGATTGCAACACATCATATTTTCACAAAGTCATAAATTTCAGAAGAAATTACAATGCTCTCCAAGGAATTCTCATTGATGGTGTTTGGGTTCAGCAACCTAATTTAGTGAAGAATGAAGCTGTTAATTTCTTCCTTAATAGATTCAGTGAACAGAATTATTCCAAACCTACTCTGGATGGGGTCCAGTTCCCTACAATTAATCAGAGGTAGAGGGAGGAGTTGACTGCCCCTTTCTCATATCAAGAGCTCAAAGAAGCTGTGTGGAGCTGTGGTAGGGATAAATGTCCTAGGCCAGATGGTTTTAACTTCAATTTTATCAAGCAATTTTGGGGAGTGGTGAAACCTGAGTTTAGAAGATTTGTGGATGAGTTCCATGTTCATGGCAGCTTCCCTAGAGGCAGCAATGCTTCTTTTCTGGCTTTAATTCCCAAATCAAATCATCCTCAGTCTCTTAATGACTATAGACCTATTTCTTTGATAGGCTGCATGTAGAAAGTGGTAGCCAAGCTATTGGCAAACAGATTAAGGCATGTGTTGGCTGGTAGCCAAGCTATTGGAAAACTAGAGATAATACACATCTAGTTTAACTAGAAGCAAATCCCACATTAAGTTAATAGAACATGGACAACATTAATTTCCTATGATCCTGTCCTAAGAAAACCAATTTTGAGATTCGTGGACCACTGATTGAAGTGAAGACATAAATTATTTTCCAAGCTTCTTAGCCAAGTCCATAGAAGAAAGACTGCATCATTCGTTATCTTTTACATGTTGGGATAGCTTGGGCTTTTTCTATTTTGTAGGGCAGCACCATAGGTGCCTTGTATTATCTTTCAACTAGTACCCCGGGTACTGTCAAGTTTATTTAATAATATATATTTTCTGCCTTCCAAAAAAAAAAATGTGTCTCTCCCACTCTCTTTGTGTCTCTCAGTCACATGATGAGTGTGGAGTAAGACCCGTCATAGTTAAACACAAGCAAAATTACAATTCAGTAATGGGACTACTAAACATTCTTAAACATACTTAAAGAGTTGCTACAAGATGAACTGAGTCTTTGTTACAATTCAGTCACATTGTGGACGAAGATGAACTGAGTCTTGAGGTGGGATCATGAGGGAACATGCAGAGGAGAGAAGAGCGAGTTAGGAGATCATCGTAGGCCTTCTTCAAATTCTTTTTCTTTGCATTGACTAGTTTCAAATAGGCATAAAAAATGGTATTCAATAAGGCCATTGGCTGAAACATGACACAAAAAACAAAAAAGATATTGGAACATTCCTATTATCATTCATTGTATGACTTTGTTTGCTTTTATTCTCAAACTATTTAGATGCAAACAAGAGTTCACAGAGCTGTTGGAGAGAGGATATAAAAACATTTTGTAGGAGAGGATCCGAGAACCTTCATTTAGTAGTTTCTATTTCCTTTTATAATATAAAAATGGGGTTTAAAATATTAAAAATTACACATAATTTGGAAATGCATTGATCTATATATTTATCAGATGTTGATATAAGTACTAAGATAGTAACTTTATATCAAATGTTTGATATAATGACATAACTCATTATCAATTTCTCTTGGCTTGTGGCAAACAATCTTTTACAATCACAGGTTAGGGTTAAACATGGCCAAATCAATTTTGCTCAAACGAAAAAAGTATTTTGCTGCATATCAAATTCGCATTCAACCATATAACATTAACCTGACAATCAATTACTACCTAAATGTTTTTTAACAATCAATTGCTTTCGTTTCTTGCTACAGAACGCTCTAGTGGACTAACAGAGATAAATAAGGGCATACATATTAACAAAATCTATCTACACTTTTATATGGCGAACAAAACTTGTAACACTACTACTGCACAACATCAATCTATGCAATGGAAACTGCAGGCTGCCAGCTATTTGAATCGATTTTGAGGGCTTTGGAATTGTAATCAGGACTTAAAATAAATTATAGCAAGACCAGATTTGGGGTATTGGGCCAATCTGAACAATGGAAACTGCAGGCTGCCAGCTATTTGAATTGCAGAATCATGTCTCTGCCTTTCTCTTATTTGGGAATACCAATCGGGGCTAATCCAAGGCGCTGTGGGTTATGGGATCCAATCCTTAGAAAGAGTGAAAAAAAATTATCTAGGTGGAAGCAGAGACACCTATCTTTTGGGGGAAGAGTGACTCTCATAAAAGCAACTCTAACTTCTATTCCTATTTTTTATCTCTCTTTTTTCAGAATTCCTAACAGGGTAGTGGAAAAGTTGACCCAAATCCATAGGAGGTTCCTATGGGGTGGTGGCCTTGATGAGAAGAAAATTGCATGGGTTAAATGGGATACAATCTGCCTCCCAAAGGATAAGGGTGGCCTGGGAATAAAGGATATCAGAACTTTTAATAGAGCTTTGCTGGGAAAATGGAGATGGAATTTGATGCAGCAACATGATGATCTTTGGGTTAAGATTCTAAATTCGAAGTATGGAGGATGGAGGGCTCTAGATGAAGGAACATCAGCCACCAATGAATCCATATGGTGGCAGGATTTATAATTTTTCCGATCAAAAGAAAAATCTATGCAATAACTTAGCCATGAAGCAAACAAACTCTGGCATGGCACAAACGACAAAATTCCCGGCAGCTACCTACAAGGATTGATCAGTACCGAACAAGGCCAACACATGACATTTTTAATCCAATCAGAACACTAATGGAACACTATGAAACCTTAGAGCTGCAAGGATCGACCAGAATGAAACAAGGCCAAACACTAGGTGTTCCTACGTATGAAACCTTACATAAACCAGAAGCTAAACGAGCAAGTAATTGATCTAACGTACATAACCATTCAACTCGCGGAAGGAAAGTTTGATAATGATAAAAATAAGCAAAAACACCAAAAAATCTAGCAACTCTTACCAGCGCAACTAACCGTAGACCTTAGTCATTAAACATTCGAAAGAAGCATGCAAATAATACTGCTATGAACATCACTAGCTAGAGGCTCACCATGCAGTAGGCATAATCAGCATTCGTATTTCATATTTTTAATAGAAGATAAAACACATTGCCTAGGAAGAAAACTCATTCACAATCACTCAACCACTTTGGAAAAGTCATGGACTATTGTGGGAAAAAAAAGTGATAGAACCGATGTCATTGAAAAGCATATGGCATGAAGGGTGGGGTTAATAAATCAAGCTTTATCAAAAAAGAACATTTATAAACTAAGGACCATAACAGTGTGCCTTTGAGATAGAGAAGCATCTACATAGCCTTTATGAAAGTGTATATATTCATTCATATATACAAAGCCATACACACAAAAGGATGTATCATACACGCTAAAATTTTCAACTGCATTGCCAACTTCTCCTAACAGTGGACCTAGTAGTTAGTTAAGTGGCTATTGATTAGCCCACCACGGCAATAAAATGCTACTTTATCTTCCATCAAAGTGAACTTAATTCTTTTACATACTATTAGCCTTGATGATAATGATCAATTGAACCAAAACACAATTTGTTTATCACTATATCTGACCCTAGTCCTACATATAATTGAATTTATGTTACAATTTTCCCTAAAATAGGCTTACTCCTGCTTATGCCACATCATATTTATGCTATGGTAACTTAATGCGTGCAGACACCACAGTATAAGTTATATATCAAACAAATTTATATGGAAGGCATTTGGAAAATTTGTGACATACCAAACAAGTGCACCAAACTCCAAAATAATTGCAAGAAGTGTTAGTAACTTGTTATGAACCTGCTTAATGCAAAATAATGACATAGTGAGCTAAGTTACTCACAATAACAGGATCCTTATCACTAGTTATCTCTACTGGTGCTCCAAGCAGTCTATAGATTTAACAGAGACAAACTTCAACATGTTTCCTAAGTAAACTACAAATGAAAAAGAGACCAAGCTTACCTCGAACCCAAACAGTGACAATGGCAGTGAGATCTAACAAAATGGCACGAAACTTTAAGCTTTCCTCGTACCTCAATCAGCAATACTGCAACTGAAGACGTATTATTATTATTATTATCATCAATAAAACATGAACACTCACGGAAACTTAGCATACACGAAGTTGACCTACGTACCTCGCGGAGCAAGCTTTGAGCTTTGAGCACCCACGAGTGTTTCAACACCCTAGTAGCAACAGTGTATGTAGGGTTTTCTTCGAGCGAGGACAATGTGGGTTTTCCGACAGTGTAAGGGGTTCTGTGGGTTCCAGCGAGGATAATGTGGGTTTTTCGGCAGTGTAGGGGGTTATGTGGGTTCGAGCGAGGACAATGTGGGTGTCGAGGGAGCGGTTTTCAACAGATTTCAGGCGGGAGGAGAAAGAGAAGAGCGATTTCAGGCAGGAGGATGACAAAGAGAAGAGGGAGGGCAAGGTTTTCGAGCGCGCGCGGCTTGTGAAATCTCAATTTTTAACTTATAAACATAACAACATCGGTTTTTTATGGATAACCGATGTTAACTGAATATAGTTAACATCAGTTTTGTAAAAACCGATGTTAACATCAAATACATTACATCGATTTTTTAACAAACCGATGTTAAAATCAACTCCTTAACATCGGCTTTCTCAAAACTGATGTTAACTCTACGAAGTTAACATCGGTTTTGCCGAAATCGATGTTACCATATTCATCTTAACATCATGTTAACATTGGTTTTTTAAATGTACGATGTTAACATGAAATAGTTAACATCGGTTTTGCTAAAACCGATGTTAAGTAACTCCATTTAATTACAAAAATGTCACCGCGCTTTATAAACAAAACACACTCAGACCTCATAAATTTGTAATAGCTGACAAATTTTGCATTCAAGATCAGTTATTTATAAATAGAACACACTCAGCCCACACTCAGTTATTTATAAATAGAACACACTCAAATCTAAAACTATCAGTAGCACAGTATGTACCTTAATCGCGACAATGATGAACCCCAACTCGTTTGCAAGTTCAGTAGCGCAGTTGTAGGTTCAATGCGAGACGATAGTGTGAGGAGGAGGAGACGACAGGGTGAGGAGGACAAAGGAGAAAGAAGGTTTGCGAGACTCAACGCACAGGGGCAAAAATGAATTGGGGTTTTAATTTACAGATAGCACTACATCGGTTTTTTTAAAAAAATCAATGTTAACTAGTTGATGTTAAGATCGGTTTTTTAAAAAACCGATATTAACTACTTGATGCTAACCTTGATTTTGAAAAAACCGATGTTAATTACTTGATGTTAAGATCAGTTATTGAAAAAATCGATGTTAACCTCAACTACAAAACCGATGTTAACTAACTCGACTTATTTACAAAAATGTCACCATGTTCTTCTTAACATTAGTTTTTTTAAAATCCGATGTTAACCCTGCTATGTTAATTCTATAAATTCTAATAGTGATGTTTTACTTTTGAAATGAAAATAAACCCATAGAAGGTAAAAATGGATTGACCTAGACACCATATATAACCACCTGAAGACATACCCATTGTGGTTTGGGGTTTCGACCATCGTGATCAGAGTAGAAAGATGATAGAGCTATCCTCCGAACAAATGTTGGACAATCAGAGTCTTGATTAATCCGGTGTTTGATCAAAAGATAAGTAAAATCTGATAAAAAATTAAACTTAGATAATATTCGAATTATTTAACTTTAACTTCATCACATTAATCATTTGTGTTTAATTACTTTATTAAACATATTTGGTTCTAGTACATCATAAAAGTGATATTTTAATATTTGTTAAATAAGTTAAGAGTTATAGTTTCTAAGTCATAAACATAATTTATTACTTTTTCTCAACAGATTTCCTACCTAAATTTTACCTAAAATACTCAAGATGTTAAAAATAATGTCTGAAAAATGTGCAAGTTAGCATGACTTTGGCATGCATAGATTTATTTTTTCGCCATAAATTAAAGTATGCCTGCACTAACATAGCATTCCCACTTCCCACTTACGCGTTAACGACTCCACATAAATTATTTTATTTTATTTTTTTTGAAAAAAGACTCCACGATTAATTTCATCATGAAAGACTATACTTTCATGATCAGTTCTGATGGGGTCAAGTTGAAGATTTCAAAGTTCAAACGGGAAAGCGACAAGGTTGAGTTTCTGCTAAAATACGTTTTTTTTTTCTTTCTCTGGAATATATGAGGCCAAAGACACCCTTTAACGGGTCACAGTTAGTATGAGAAAAGTTGTCTTGAAAGCTTCAAGTTAGCATTAAGATGTTTATTTAAATAAACACGGTTCAATTTGATCATTAAGTTGAGATGAACTTTGTTTTTTAATCATACTAAAATAAGATCAAATTGGTTTTGAAAAAAAAAGTTCATAATAATAATTAGTGTATATATGTTTATCATATAATTGATTTTGAAAAAATAATAATAAATGAGGCAGACGAATCTATTTGAAAGACATTGGAGCAACTGTCTCTAATAACTTTTAATTTTTTTAATATAATACACGTGTAATTATGAATGGTGTCTATAATATTTTTTATTTATATAGGAATCAAAGTTTAGTATAAGGAAATTAATTTACATCAACTTATATACACGGTCAATCAATTGAATTAGATCTTCTTAACATTAATATTACGTGTAAAATATTTTTTTGTTGAAAAACTGAAAATTATGTCCATAATATGAAATATAATATAAAATATCATCAATCTCACTATAATATAAGTATTGTTTCCACAGATTTATGTATATGAACATTGTTTCCACACAATATAAATTTTTCTGGTAAAGGCAATGATTTTCAAAGAACATAGAGGATAAACATAATTGAGTATACTATTTGATAATAAAAGTAGAATTAGATGAATTACTTTTAAAGTGCAGCATAGATGTAATTTATTAACCTAGCTCACAGTAAAAAAACATTATTTTAAAACCACTAAAATTTTTCATTTCTTCCACAATTGACTTCAATTCACTGCATAATGGATGTACGCCTCAATTTTAGTTGTTGTACTCCTTAAATTCTTATTTTAATGGATGTAATAGTTTTTTAGGGTTAACTTTATATTTTTTTATGAATGTAATAATTTTCGTAAGATCAACCAGTCTAAATTCATCAATTATGTTGAACAGATTAAAAACATATTTCACGCAAAAATTATATGTAGTTTTCCATTAGACTCATTGATGTTGTAATAAATCCTTGGACTACTAAGGTTTCCCAATAAAAAAATGTAGAATGTTTCATAATTTATTATAATAAATAAAATTTATTTTAAATATATTATTATTATTATT